>NC_143388.1:72280082-72911219 GCF_980474605.1 Leiobunum rupestre
GTTGAATAAAGATTGTAGCGCTCTACACTTTAATTTTAACCATTTCTTGAGCGTAAAACGCCCCTTTAATTATATTGCCTGTCAAATCTTTCACAATATACATACAAGGCTCTCTCGTAATCACTCTATGAATTTCAAATATTTCGGCTGTAAACGTTCCCCTGTATGCTTTATGAAATGTTGATTTTGCAACGGCTAACCGAACTTTATCCCCAATTTTTAAAGTTGGCTTCCCAATCATGTTAAGATTGGCATAATTTTTTTCCAAATTGCCGATTCGTTGTCTTTATTGACATCTTTAGGGGCGATTCCTGTTGTAGAATGTTTTCGAGCGTTATAAGCTTTCGCAATTAATGGTAATTTATTAAGATAATGTAAATCGCCGGTCTTGGTAATTATTTTAAAAATTTTAGATTTTACCGTACGAACAAGTCTCTCAATCATAGAGGCTTTTTTCTCGGAATACGTGAGATAATGAAGAATGTTATAACGTTTTAAGAGATAATGAAATGGAGCGTTTCTAAATACAGAACCCGCATCGGTACATAAATAAAGGGGTACCCGTTTTTTAAAAATATCTTTGAACGCCCTAATAATCTCGCTTGAGGTTTTATTTTTTATTGGATGAATAAAAATGAATTTACTTAAGATGTCCTGAACTAAGAGCGTAAAACAGTAATTATTATTAAACGCTTGTAAAAGAGGGAGGTCTAATAAATCTGCCATAAATGTCTAGTCAATAGTTCTTACATATAATTTGTTACGTTTAAAATTTAACCGCCTAGCTCTATGTTGAGTGTAAGTCGGTTGTTTGTGGAGAAAATTTTTAATTTCTTTTTCCGAAATTTTGGGAAAAGTTTTTCTTAAAGTAAAACTGTTAGAATAGCTGTATGGGTTTTCAACATCGTAATAAACTTTACCTAATTGTTTGTCGGTTTTTGACACCACCAACTTTAAATGTATTTATAGCAATAATAAAAACAGATTATAGTAAAAGTTTTTATTTTAATAAATTAAATCACATTTTAAGTTTGAAACATTTTGCACAATATCAAAATATAATTGACTTTCTACTATTAAGGGGTCAAGGCCAAATTCCTTTTGGAATCTAACAACAATATGATCAAAATTTAATTGGGGAATTGCTAATAATATCATATTTTCAACTCGGTCTTCAAAATTTGTTCCAAACTCGTGTTTGCACGAAATGTCGTGAGTAATTGCTGAGTTACAATGCGGATTTTCACAATTCTCGGTAATTACAAACATTTTGTTAGTAAGTACATGTATAATTATATCACGCGTGATATTTTTGGCTGACAAAATTAAATTAATCTCCTGATCAATTGTATGTTTACAATGCTTCAATCTTTTCCACGCTGCTTGGTTGAGAGTAAAACCATAATTTGTTGAATAAAAAAGATGGTATAAATGATTTTTTCCTCTTGCGCAAGCTCGTACATATTTTATTTTTGAACCTTCAAGCGGGAGCCAGGAATGAAAACTAACAACTTGATCTTCAAAAAAATCCGTTATATCCTTTTCGAATGTGAATAGAGATTGCCAGGCTTCCAAATTCAATTCAAACTCGCCGCAAGTGTCTAGTCAATAAATTTTTATGGATGGGTTGACATAACCTATCACCGTCACTTCTTGTTTAGGCGAGAGACTGTGAGTTCGAGACATCTTTAACACTACTATTTCACGAAGCAACTAAACAATTTTTGCCCTCGTTGATTGTTTTTTATTCCGTAATATACGTAACCTGACGCTCTTGGTTAATGACAAATCGGTTTTCGTATTCTCCAACAATAATTATATTTTTAATATTAGTTAAGGGGGAAGAGTCGTAAGTTAAATCAAACGTGAATAATGTATTTCCGTTTTTATAATTTTCATAATTAATACAATTACCAGAGTTATTTCCAATTAAATCCATTGCCGAGAATAGTGAATAATACGTCCTAGTGTAGAGGTTTTTATTAAAATCTGGAGTGTGAGCAGTTTCTAAGATATTCTGGTCATCCAAAGAAAGTTGTAAGAACGAGAGATTATTATGGTTAAATTGAAAGGGGTTTTCTTGACTGGCGCCATTGTAAGCAGAATTGTTTACCATTCCGATTATTACCCGATTTGGAATTTTACCTAAAAAATATTCGACTTCACGAAATCGCTCGCGCCTGCTGAGATTGTCAGAAATTTAACGACGGTTTGTGTTAGGTCGTACAAAGCTCTTTGTTTCTGAAGTATCACATTATGTGCCAGCTGGAGATCTGGATTTACGAGAATATGCTTAGCAGTAAAAATCGCGTCCTCGATACATAGTTTATATTTATTATTAACATGTTATTGGGAAATAATTATAAATTATCGGAATTTTTCAAGAGTCGAATTCTTAAATTCACTTTGTTTTAAAGAAATTGGTCCATTTTACAAGAATCAACATGAAGTCTACCCATATATTCACAAAGTTTCGATCCTGCAATATCTTTACTTCTTTTTAAAATTTAATTGTTTTGTTTATCTTTATTAACATCATCAAAAGCTAACGCTGGTTCGCAAAACCCGTCTTCGTAATAGCCTTCCGCGGATTTGTAAGATTGTTTGGCTCCTTTATCAAAATTTAAAACTGTTGCTAAATATGCTAAAAAAGGATAGCAGTTGTTGCTAGACTGTACTAAAGTTTCATTCATAAATACATCTATTTGACTAAAAATAGAATGCAGTGGAAGGTTACATAGGAAAACTTTTTTTTGGCTGCAGGTATATCTATTAAAATTCCGTTTTGTTCTTTTTAACACGAATTCGAATTTTAAGCATCAAGTTCGACATGTCAATATAATAATCTCCCCCGGGGATAGAAAAATCAATCTGTGTAGCATTCGACAAGGGAGCTATAGGAAAATAATCTACAAATTTATTCCCCTCAATATTTCCATTAACCAAGGGTTCGTTAAAAAGCTCCAACTCCGAAACCATTGATTCAAATTGAGGCATAATGCTTTAGTCTAGAAAATCGGATTTGGTTCTGGGTCGTTTTTTTGTTTTATTGCGTAATTTTGATTTGCGCTTGTGTCCTCTCCGAACTCCAGAGCCTTTCTGTGTATTTAATATGGTATCACCGAGACTATTTAAAAGATTTGTTCCAGCAATTTTACTATTTTTTTAACGACACCTTAAAATTTTAACCCGCAACAACATCGTCCATTATTCTTTACCCATAACCAACCCTTGGATACCGAGTGATTTAGCTACGGGTCGAAAAAGAGGCGTTACAAATCTTGCTAAACTTTTAAAAATTGACCCAAATCCATGACCAGCTTGATATTGGCTTCCTCGAAAGACGTTATAGCCGCGGCCAGTTTGTAGGTAATGAGTATAATATCTTTCCACGATGAGCTTGTTTTAAGTGTACTTTAGACTAAGAATCCAGTCTTTTGAATATTAATTTAACAATAGTCTTTCCTGTCTTATATGGGTGAAGATCACCGTAATCCGACCTTAAAGAGATTTCTATGGTTTGTATTTGATCGTAGAGAACTGGAAAATAGTCTAAGAAATGAAATCTTTCAACCATGGCGCTATTTTTATTTTCGTGTAATTTGATAATTCTCAGCAGGGGTGTGTTGGTGTGACCTGTAATTACAGGTTGTATAATATTTGTATAAACATAAATTCCGGATATTCCGTGGTTGAGATCTGCGGGGTACATACTGATTTCGTTAAAAAGAGGTCTTTCAATTTGATTGGTAGCAAATCCTAACATTTGTCCGAGTTTGGGGTTATCTATTGGAAAGGTTAAAAAACTGTTTCCGTCCAATCCTTTAACTGAAACTGTCGAATTGAATTAAAATTAAACTCAAATTTAGCCCAGATCTGTTCTGGTAATGAGTGTTTCATCGCAATTAAAACATCTTCAATAGTGTGATAAACGCCACTTGGAATTCGACAATGCAATTTGTCTACAACATTTAGTTTATTATTTTTACCATGTTCGTAATTGGGGAAATCAATATCACGTTTTTGTCGTCAACTATTCTCAACTCTGTTTACATCGTTTCGAAAAATTATAAAATTAACCGTATTATCTAATTCTAATCTAATTTGAATAGGGTCTAATGCTTTGCTTTTATAAACTGAGGAGATATAATCTACTTTGTACTCAATTTGCAAGAGGTCTGCTAGATGACCGAATATTTTAATTTCCAACCCACTCATTAACTCGATTTGAAAATAATATTTTCCATTTTCTTTGAAAATAAAAAATCCAGCCTTAAGCGAGACATGCGTATCAAAATATCTTTGAAGTTCATTTAAAAATTTAAAATGAAGGGATAACGGTTCAAAATTCCCGCTTGAATCCTTATCAGCCTCGTTATAATTACGTTCAAACGTATAACTGTCATTTTCCCAATTAGGAGGTTCAATTGGAATATTTTTATTATATCTAAAATCTATAACCGAATCCTCGTCTGACATAAATTTTTCCTCATACACTTTTACAGGATTTTGACTACTAATCACCCCATCTTGAAATTCTGGTGCGTTTATATTAAAAATATATGCTAAGGGCCCGGTGAAGGCCGCCTGTAGGTCTCGAGGGAATGAAATTCTTAAGTAATGACCTCGGTTTATTTCTTCGATTACGTAATGAATTTCGAACCGGTTTAAAGGGGGGAAGTTTGTTGCTTGTTGAATTTCGTTTTTAAATTGCCTATGCAAAGATAATGTAATAATATTTCCAAAATCATCTCTCTGACCTTCAAATAAAAAAGGTTGGATAATTGATACAGAGTAGAAAGCCCAATCTTCCTGCTCAAATTGCGGTATTTTTGTAGTTTCAATACGTTTGTCGATAAAATTGTTGCGCGAACTAAAAGTAATATTATTTAAATTATTTAACGGGAAAAACTTTTGAATACCCGTAAAATAAATGTCTGGTGGAATTTAAAAAAATTCTGCTAATGGATTTGGAAATTTAATTTCCATACCTACCGGTATTTCTAAATTAAAATATAAATTCTCTTCATCATCGGACGATATCGCGGTTTTTAATCCATCAAACTGTCTCGGTTTACATCGCTCTAATAAATCGCGTATAATTAAGTGTAATGTGAACGGTTGAATTTCATTATTATATTATCTTTCTCCCTCATATCTGCCCGCCTCAAACAAAATCGCGTAATTATTCCATTGTATTGGTTTAATAACAGGTTGAGACGGTATATTAATTGCTATTGGAAGAGAACTTGGCGAATTATTTTCTTCGGAAGGATTTAAAACTACTGGTTGGTTGACGTCTCCATTAATATTTGGAATTAAAGGATCTGTTGGTAAAATGTTGTTTAGATTTTCTTCTGGTTTCAGATTTGGCTTTTCTTCTAACTTTAGTTTTGGTTAAAGTTTTGGTTTTGTTTCTTGTTTTACTTCTAGATTTAGTTTCTGTTTCTTGTTAATTTTCTGTTTCTTCCTCCTGGGTTATGATTGGATTTCTTCCACAGGAATTTGTCGTGGTATATATTTTTGTTGATATATATTCACAATTAACGCTTTTTTTATTCGTACTTCGATAAAATTTGTTGCGTAAGTTAAAGAAATAGTTTTGACGTGATTTGAGAGTGGATAATTAGAAAGATAATCACTGTCGACAAAATCATTTTCTCGAAATTCCAAAACAGAAGCTAGGGGCGATGCTTGAGGTATTCTTACGTGCACATCTTTTTGTAACTGTATTTTTAATTTTGAACTATCTTCGTTTTCATCTACTTTTACCGTATTTATTTGGATTTTTCCTTTAAGTGTTTGATTGGCCTCAATAGTTTTAGCAAACTCGTTAAGTATATTATTTTGAAGAGATGTGGGAATAGTATTCTTATTTCGATCTAAATCACCCTCGTAACGTTTGGGTGGAATTTCAATTTTAATATAATCCCATCGATTTTCTTCGGGTGAAATAGTATCTGACACGTGCCCTACTTGGAAATGCGAATACTCCTTTGTTATATTTGAATAAGTTTCAGGAAGAATTATCTCTGCTAATGCGCAAGTCCATTTTTCATTGTTAAAATTTAAAGGTTTGATAACTGTACTTTAAAGGCAGAAGGTGTATTTTCTGGATATATATCGGGTGATGCGTTTGAAGGTAGAAATACTACGAAACTTGACATCTTTATAATGACAGTTTAGTTGGGCGATATCGCTAAACCTTAACACGAAAGAGTTAAAATATCTATTTTTACGTAGGAAAAATAAGAACAATAAGTTTATTAGAAAAACAGCTTTATTCACATATTTTCAATCATTTGACAAGTTTTTTCAAGATTTTCCAAAACCTCAATGGGCGTTTCAACTTGATTAAGACTTAAAATTTGATTATTTTTACAATATTCTTGAAAAAAGATAATAGCTTCCATCTGCTCATCAGACGGCATGACAAAATCCGGTGGAAATACAACATTTGGTTTCGTTGTTGAATTTAAACTTTCTTCACTCTTAATAGCAATTGTCTTTTTTTAACGTTGAATTTTCTTTTAAGTTCCATTATCATTAACAAACTCGTTTAACCATTCTCGATGTTTTACGTTAAACTCGTTCAAATAATCAATAATTTGATCGTCTAATATTTCTTGTGGTTTCTTTGAATGAAGACAATCGCAAACATCAATACTAATTTGATTTTTATAACTACTCGATAAGTGATCCATAAAGTGTTGTTTAAAAATTGTCTTGTCAAGATATTGTTCTTGACAAATCCAGCATTTAACACAAAAGTTTAAATTATCAAAGGAATTAAAAGCGTGTCGCAAGCCACCATCCATCCCTTCGTAACTTACTATAGGAAAGACGGAAATCTTGAGTGCTTGAGCAGTTGCGTAGTGAGTGATGACATGGAACATAGTGCAATTACAGTGCACATATTTATTTGAAAACTCATTGTCTACCTGAAACGTGTTCTACCCGATATAAAACATATCCATTATTTTAGCGATACAAGAACTGTAAAAATTTTCTGAACCTGTGTAACCACGAATCGGATTTTGGATTAACAGCTGAATGGCATAATTTCGCAACTAGCCATGGAAAAAGTACATGTGATGGAATAGGCGGCACTGTAAAGAGAATTGTAACTCGAGAGTCACTTCAGCGTACTGAAAATAATCATATTTTGACGCCACTTCAGTTTTTTCAATTTTCCAAGGAAAATATTAAAGGTATCGACTTTTTTTGGGTGGGGAAAGACGAAATTAAAAATTCCAAAGTAATTCAAAATGCAAGGCTGACTAACGCTAACACTATAGTAGGCACCCGTAGCCACCACAGATTTGTCCCTATTTCGAAAAATGAAATCAACATGTACCGAATTTCCGAAGACGATTTCTTCACCACAGTGAAGGTAACAAAGTTCACTGAAGATACCATCAAAATGGAAGACGTTGAGGTTGGGCAATATGTGGCGGCTGTGTACGACAGGATCTGGTACATCGGTATCGTTTTAGAGAAATGTCAAGAAGAAAACGACTGCTTTATCAAATTTATGAAGAAGCAGAAAAACCTATGGTTTTCGTGGCCGAAAAACATTGACCAATGCTATGTTCCAATTAATTGTATTTTGTGAAACGTTGCACAACCTTTATTAGACATTTCCAAAAAAGGTTCTAAAGGTTTCAAAATAACATCAAAAGAATTGAAAACCATTACGTATCTCTTTGAAAATAAATAATTCATTTAAACTAATGGAAAAAATTGGTTTTACGTTTTTTCAAAAATACTCCCACTAGCAACCAAATAGCTATAACAATTTTACTATTTTCTAAAAGCCCTGGCAAAAACCTCCAAAAAAATATCCTTTTTTATAAAAAATGAAGTTGCACCTTTTTGGTCATGCACCACCGAGTGGACCCCCCGGAAAACAGATATTTTGGTTTGAAGTGTAAATTACGGGCAATATAATTAACTAAGCTTTTAGAAATTAAACTCATCTTATTCGCTGTATAATTTACTATACTTATGCGAATTTTCAAAATTTTTGCATAAACCAAACTATTCTATTAAATATTTCTTTAAAAGCTACCGAAAATGTCAATGCCACAAAGAAAAATTCAGGCTTTTTTTAAAATGCTCATAAAAATTGACCTAATTAAAATTTCAACGTCAAAATCGACATTTAACATACTTTTCAACCCCTTAACATGTCCTTAAAATTTCGTCAAAAACTTCCGACCCATGGTACCATCACTGGTTGATTTGCCATGGAATGACCCCTCTCCGAGGGGACAAAGTCCCCGAAGAGGGGTTATACAATCACCGTGTCTGTCTGTCTGTCTGTGGGCCGGTCTGTCTGGCCTGCGAACAGGTTCGCATTTTGGGGGCAAAGGGTAATCACTGCGTACGCAGTTTCTCGAAGGGTTGGCAAAACCACCGTGTGACGGTGCACGTTAACAGATTGATTTGCGGTTGGTTTTGGTTTGGTTGGTGTTTTTTCGTCAACGCTCACCGTCGCGACATTCTTAACTCAGTTTAGAAGTTTGATTGGATATTTCGTTTATGTAATGTTTATGTGTAGGTTGTGAATGTTGATTTCGTGTTGTGATGATTGTGGGTGTTGAGTCTGTTGTGTTTGTATGGGCGTTTTCTCTCCAAATTCTTCTTAATGACTTTTGGACGGACCGAGTGCTGAGTGTTATGCAACCTCTCAACTTCCAATGGCAAGGTTTCCACCAATTGTACACGGTATTCGTCTTAGTATCAATTTGCGATTTTTTGGCGCCGGCCGGGAATCGAACCCGGGTCTGCCTCGTGCAAGATATGTACACTAACCACTCAGCCACCAACGCTTGTTAATTTACGGTAGTTTTCTGTGAAACTTTAAACTCTTCACATAATTGATTTATACTCCACAACTTTGGTGCAAGTGTTAGTAGCTTACACTTCCCTTGTCTAGACGAGTTATGTATTTTAATTTTCAGAGCGTCAATGAATTCTTCCATATCAGTTGATGTTGATGTCGTCGCAAGTGTGTTACATTCTGAAGCTGATAAGTTCAAAACTTTAGTAACCTTTGACTGTACTACGTCCACAATCTGGGTGACCTTTCGTTTTGCATAATTACTTCTTTTGTACTCATTTAGCGAATGAAGTTTAATTGGGCTTGCTCCAAGATTATTTAAAACTTTGTTTAACTGCTCTTTTTCTGTGGACGTAACTGCTTCTGCAATACTAGTCTTAGAGATGACACTTTCTTGGCTTCCTGTGAAAGGCGTTGAAGAAGGAGACTGACTATCGGTTAATGCCGCTGAAGTGCCACTAGTGGGGTTTAGAGGTGGTTGACGTAGAGATAAGTACCAATTATGACAATTTTTTTGACCAGGAACCAAGGACATTGCACTTGTCGTTATTAGTTCTTTGATAGTATCCAGCGTCAAGCTATGTAAATTAGCTATAATAAAAATATTAGAGTTACTATAATTATACAATTAAAATATTATCAGAACTTTGGCATAAAGAGGAAGTTCCACTGCCTACCTCTACAAAGCTTTACGGGTTTTACAACAGTTCAACCAAGTTCTAATGTCTTGATTTTTTCTGATTGATTGACAAGCGCATGTCGTAATTATGACGTAAGTGTAGCTCACGTGACGACGTAAAACTGGTGAATCATAGTATGTCTGTTCAAGTCAGACTTGATATTTTTAACGGGACCCTAGGGCTCCCGACCATTTGAAGTTTTTTTTATTGAGGACCAATGGCCCAGGGGGGGGTGAAATGGGGGAAATTATGCAAATGATCAGACTATCAGTAACGCCAGATTTCGCTGATTATCTACGGTAGGAAAAATGCGTTTCAGGAAAGGCTTAACGTTATTTTCAAGAAATTTCCATGAAGTATTTAAGAAATAGTTTATTTATTTACAGGCCCCTGTGGCCCGCAACCCCTTTTCAAATGATTTATTTTAGGATCTCTTAATTTTTTTAACAGCCATTGAGCTCGGACTCCAGCTACTTCCAAGTCTGTTTCAAGTTAATTTAAGTAAAACATTAAAATCACCCCAAGTTATTGTAAATTCAAACGATGTTTTAGCAACCACTATACTTTGCTGAAAAGTATCTAGCAGACAATGAGGCGAAACTGTACCGTGGAAAGGCCTAGGGGCGTTTATGGGAGTAAATTGGTTTAAAAGTGTATACTTTCGCCGTTTTTTGGAGTTACGTTACACTAGGGACTCCTTTTGTAACCTAACCCCTTTACCCCTTCCGATATTATCAATTAGACAAACCTTTTATAGCCTTAGTGAATATGAAGCGGATCAATGCATGTTACTTGAAAAGCTGAATATTTGGTAATTAGCATGGCATAATGATGATTACACACTGTTTCTAGCTTGAAATCATTTGCCCGTAAACCGAGAATTTCTTGTTCTTCTTCTTTTAAGTTATTTACATCTTTCATTCCTATTATTTTGCATTGGGTAGTTTTATGACAAATTTCATTTTTCAGAATCCCAACTGAACAATTTGGCAAACTATGCTCTTCGTCAATTTCCATTATAAATCTTGAACGCTTCGAAGTGCGTGACAATATATAAATTGCAGCTTAGACAATTTGGAGACGAAAACGCAAGCAGAAAGTCTAGCAGACGATTGAATTCTAGAAAAAAGGGCCAAAAATAAGCAATAAAAACGTTTTTAAGTGCCAAAAATTGGTTTTACGTGTTTTCAAAAAAAACTCCCACTAGCAACCAAATAGCTATAAGAATTTTAATATCTTCTAAAATCCTTGGCAAAAAGCTCCAAAAAAATATCTGTTTTATAAAAAATAAAGTTGCACTTTTTTGGCCATGCACCACCGAGTGGACCCCCCCGGAAAACAGATATTTTGGTTTGAAGTGTAAATTACGGGCAATATAATTAACTAAGCTTTTAGAAATTAAACGCGTCTTATTCGCTGTATAATTAACTATACTTATGCGAATTTTAAAAATTTTGCATAAGCCAAACTATTTCCATTAAATATTTCTTTAAAAGCTACCGAAAATATCAATGCCAAAAAGAAAAATTCGGGCTTTTTTTAAAATGCTCATAAAAATTGACCTAATTAAAATTTCAACGTAAAAATCGAAAGTTAACATACTTTTCAACCCCTTAACATGTCCTTAAAATTTCGTCAAAAACTTCCGACCCATGGTACCATCACTGGTTGATTTGCCATGGAATGACCCTTCTATTATTTAAATAGTAGCGACGGGTAATTATTGTGGGTGAGTAAATACGCATCATACGTTTTCACCATCTTTTCCATTCGCACTAATAATCCTGAGTAGCGAAAAGTTTTGATCGCCAAATCTCGTTCTTTCTATTACGTCTGACAAGATAAATAACAAGTAAGCCTCAAACGTTGCTCGCATTGATTCTAAAATTTGAAATTCCTTGTTTACTTCAATAGTAAGACCGAGTAAAATTGAAATTCATAAATTAACGAAAACGTCTCTATCAATTTGCTTTATCACTTTTCAGTTGTGCTTAAAGAAACTAAACGCTACACTACTTCCAATTTCTACGTTTAAAATATCTAGAATGCTGTTTTCAGAATCGTTATTTAACACTGGGGTTTCGTATGAAGAAACTTCTACCCATACGCGATTTTAATGATCATTTTGGATATGGTTCAAGTTATCGTGTAGCTTATTTCAGCCAAAATAACTTTGTACAAAACTACAAACCATCGAGATTGAAAACTTCGGGTGAATACGTTCTGAATTTACTTAAAGAGTCTGATGGAATAACTATATACAAACTCATATTTAGTCAATTTGACGCACCCAGCTAACAAATTTAGGGGTAAACCACTTCAAACGTCTTGACAGTTCTATTATCTGGTCCGATTTACCCTTTTTTTGAAGGATTTTTTCAATTAATCTTAATCCTCGAGTTTATATACTGGTTAGTATAGTTCTATTTGAAATAGAACGTTTTTCAAATACACCCTTGTTTTATATTATGTCCCTAATATCAAAATGATATTTGTGTGGTGGTCCAAAAGCAATGTTTCCGTACAATTTTTGCCAAATTGTAATTATAATAAGCATAAACTATATCGTCAAGTACATTTAGGTATTTAGACTCTTCACAAAAACTCGTATTTTATATATGAGGAAAACTTTTATGAAACGAAACGGTGTTCCGGTCCATTTCGAACACTGGGTATTGTGAAGTAAAATAGAGAAATACTCTGGATTTTAGAGTACGGATATATCTTTCAACAATTGAACACGTCATTCTGAATTTGTTTTGAAAAACTTAATGCCCTTAGTTTCAATATAAGACTGAGCCACTTTGGTAACGAATTCGCCTCACTTTTCGCTTTTAAATCTCAAAGGTTATAGTTTCGAACGAACTAAAATATTGTAATAACCCTAACGATATAAAAACGAAACCGTTTATTTTTAAAGGCTACAACAAATGCGAATTTACTTGTTACGTCAATACAACACAATAATAATCGATTTTCTCTGTTGAATTTAATTGTGTTGCACATCATTCAAGTCCGATTGCCGTAACGTATTGTAAAAACCAAAGATGGTATTACGACACAATAACTTTCAGGGGGGGTTGAGGGGAGTCGTGGAGATCAGTAAGGAGGGAAGATTCAAAAAGTTCCAATTGTAACCTTGAGAATCTGACCCGCGCACTAAACTCGAGGGAAATTTAAATACTTATTTCCCCGTGCCGTACGTATCGAATTTATTTGTTCGGGATCCTTAGAGTCGGTATTGTTACAGTGTAGGTAAATGAAATCAATGGTAGTTATGCAAAAACAGAACTCTTGGTTTATTATTGGACTTATAGTAACAACAGATTCAATTATAATTTAAAATCTCAAAAGGAAGAGACTCATGGATAAAGGTTAGTTAATTCCTTTAAATAAGGAAACAAATAGGGTGTACAGAACCCATGTTAAGAGAGAGCTTTCGGCCTCGTAAGGCCTTTATCAATCTGATTCAATTATGGTAATTATATAAACATTGGAAATTATTTGGAGACGATTAATGCTTAAAGTCTATGGTGGGCTCTTTGGGGTGTACAATGACTATAGCAGGGACAACTTTGGTTGGGTTATTAATTAAGTAGATTGGTTATGGTGGGCCGAATCTTTCAGTTAAAGTTATACAAAATACACTTCAGAATAAATAACAAATGAAACAATATAGTTTAAAAGTACTTATCGTTCTTCAAGTAACCGTCCTTAAACCAAGGAACGAACCGCACATAATTCTCTCCACCAAGAATTATCACGAATCCGACAAGAAATACCCGCACAAATACCGTGCACTTTAACCTTCACGTCGAACCGCGTCACCGGATGCTGTATACCACATCCTGATCACTAAAACCTTGAAGACACGATTGAAACCAAACTAAAGAAAAACTCATTGTCTAAAGCTGACTTGGCTTTATATACTAGATAAATAGATGACCCCTTATCTTATCGGGGTGTGTAAATAACTTAAAAAGGTATGGGGCTGCCAGAATACGCCAGAGAAACGAAATGAAACAAAAACAATATATGAGTGGTCCCTAGATGGCTATACTGAGGGGAAAAAACGCTAAAAAGTAGAAAAATAACCAGATGCTCACTCCCGAAAGTTAACGGGTCATGATAATGGCGCTAAGCCTTAAATACGCTAAAAATAAATTACTATAAAATAGAGGGGCCACCTAGCCCTTTTTGGTTGGAGAGTCACGGGGGAGTTTTTTCGGAAATTAATTAAGTGTAGTGGATGTCGGAAGAGAGTCGGCCCTAGTAAGCACCTCCGACCACAACGAACAGGTTCAGTGAGTAGAAATAAAGCTAGTTATATTGGTATAAAATAACGTTTTGACTGGTTTTTGCCCCTACTTACATAGCGGCTGAAATTAGCTCCTTATATTTTGGTGCCCCGAGTGAGGATATGCTACAATAATTGTCGCTCGGGGCAATGAATAAACGAAGTCATATTCTGCTAATTAGCTATTAGAGCTCCAACGTTCGTTCGTCCACATGGTTGAAATTGGGGAAGTTTTGTTTCCAAATACGTCGCCGCCATTTTGAATGTACCAGCCAATAAACAAGCGTCCGTATTCTTCTTGCCCTCTAAGTAAGAAGGGAAACGCCTACTAACTTCGGCCCTACCATTCGACGAGAACTCACTGATTTCCCTCTTCTTCCCCTCTTGCTTGGCCAATTGAAGGGCTGCAGCAACGTCACTAGTGTGACGTGACTCTTGACGACCCCTGTTCCGGAAATAACGTTAAAACGTCCCCTACTCCAAAATTAAGCGTACAGTGTCATCTAGTGTTATTTTAAGGAAGAAAATTTGCAATGCCGTCGATTTTTCATTTTTTATTCCAAACTTTTGTAATGCCATCTTCTTACAAACCAAAAAGTAATAGCCCTAAAACAATGCCATCTTTTTTTAATTTCATTAACTTTAGAACAACATCTTTTAGAATAATAACAATAATTAAAAATAGCCTTCCATGGTAATCTTGTTTGAAATTAAAACATAATAAAAAAATTATTTTACAATATTTTTATTACATATTCAGCTTTAGTGTACAATTTACAGAATAAAATTTATATAAAACTACAGCCAACTTTGACCACTCAGTTGTTGCGCGGGAAAAACGGAAGAAAAGCTTTGTGAAGTTACCAACAAGTGACGAATATTCTTTAGTTCGTTTACTTTATGGAATTATATTCTAACAAGAATTATGAACCTGTACGCTATATAAAATTATGCACCTATAAGCCATATCGAAATAGGAACCTGTAGGAGTAGCGAACTAGTGATTGTATTATCAGTAGTTACTAGGTGGCTGGAGCTCTTTTCCAACAGCCAAATGTAGGCGGCGGTGATAATTACACTTTTTATGTTGCTATAATTCGCTGTATTCAAATAGGGATGGCTCTTAAATCAACTTTTAGAAATAACTGCTCACCCATTCGCCATACCTACAGGTTTTTTCTCCCAATCACAAAAATAAATTGAGTTTTTTTAGTATTGTTTGGATAATGTGTAGAAATTTGTGAAATAAATATTTGACTCAGTTCGGTTTTGTGAAATATTTTCGTAAGCACTAAGCAATTGTTGAAAAATGGGTGATGAAGACCCTTCATATACTGCGGAGGAAGTGGAAGCCTCTATTCCCCATCTTAAGGAACCCAAACGTGAAGAGCTTCAGCGGCATAAAAGCAATGCTCATAACTATAGGCAAAATAATCGATAGGAAACAGTTGCACTCGTGGTTAATCTGCTTTGCCAGACCCCAAAATTTCCTCATCTTATTTTACAACAATGGAACAACCTAAAAACTGATGCAAGAAATAACAATACTGGTGGTGGATAACATCCAGACATACTTAAAATGAACCTCTTAAAAGAAAACACTTGTACATATTATTGCATAATTGTCGTACGGAGGAGTACCTGGTAGGCTGGTAGTATTTACATCTGAATCGGGACTTTCTGTGAAAAATCTGCTATATCTAAAGAGTGGTAATGATGCGAGGAGATAATTGTTAGTTGTTACATTCAGCCTGTTCCATCTGACTGCATCCAGAGAGAGTGAGACATTCGGAAGATTAATGAAGCTTCTGGAGTAAGGGGGAAAATATAAGTAAAAAGCAATTGTGATAAAATAAATATTACCTTTATGTATAATGCTAATGAATTAACTGAGTTTAGTGCTCTTGATTGAAAAATATTCTAGCCAATTGTAAAAGGACGGGGGAAATTTTTCAAAGTTGTGAAAATTATACAAGAGACAGCAGGATAAAATTATATTCCATCGATACATCGGCCCTAACAGTAAATAAAAAAACATAACAGTAAATATCATTCGTATTGACGTATTTTTAAGCCCCAGCCCTTGTGGGTTAGGACACTAAGCCAACGTGCAAAGATATCACCAAAATATACATGCGAATGTGTATTATTGATGTCGCAGTGTTCATTCGGTAGTTTCCATCTGCAAATAAAAATATTTGTATTTCCAAATTAATAATGTAATCATAATTTACAAAGAGTATTGTATACCATTGGCTCTTCAATTTTATAATTTTGTACCGGAAAGCCGCATGTGTTGATGAGCGTTACTGAACGTAGCCCAGTTTCGTGGTTACTAGACAAAACACGTTGAAAGAGCCTTATCTGTAAAAAATAACGCCAATTAAAACCTTTGTTAAACGATTGTAACGTACATATTAAATACCTGCTTCTCCAATAATGCGCTTAGCTCAACATTCTCAATTCCATGCTACCTTCGTTATTAATTTGTACTTCTATCGCTTCAATTCCCACGACAGCAGCAATAACTCCCATTGCAGTTTCGGCAAAATTCACTTTACAAATGACATTAAAAATGTCGGAAAATTTTCACCGGAAGTTGGGAATTCTAAACAAGTAATACGTCACACTAAAGCAGCCCTTAAATTGGTCAAGCAAGAGGGGCAAGAAGAGGGAAATCAGAGAGCTCTCGTCGAATGGTAGGGCCGAAGCAAGTAGGCGTTTCCCTTCTTACTTGCGGGGTCATGCAGAATACGGCCGAACGAGGGAGAACGCTTAGCCATTTTTCTTTTAGGGAGGTTCAAAACAACAACCAGTTCGCCATTGCTGTCGCCGTCTTGATCTCGGGTAGTACCTAATTTAACCTATTGAGTAATAACGTTAAACAGAGCCTTGCTTGGTGAATTAAGGTACCAATTTCTTTGGTAATCTTTAGTATTTTATAGTGTATATAAAATCTTAACTTATCGTTATGCTCGATATTAATATTTATTTGTTGGCGCCAGCTTGGGTGTTGTTATGTTGGACCCTTATTTATATGAGTCTTTGAGCCATACGTTATTACGGCGGACATAGTGATGACCGATTACAGTTGGTAGTTAGAATAATGGAATGGTTTCAACTGACAATTGGGTTGATAGTTTTCCTTGTAATAAAGTTATCCCGACTTAAAGGTAATGGACTAGTCATTTCTAGTTTATGGAGAATAGACCAGGGTTATCAAAGGGCTTGGTCCTGGTGGACCTCTGCGTAGGCGCCTCATCCAATAGCAGGGAATCCCCAGAATACTACGATGGCGACTCAGTCGACGGCGATTCTAACTACTTCCGTATCAAGTACTTAGACAACTTGTGGGGCCTCCGCCGTAGTAACGAGTTCTCTTACAGCTACTGGGTCCATATCCAGTCTGACAGTTGCAACAACTAGCCAGCAACCCGCGTATACTTTGTCTGATTTGATGAAAGTCCTACAGGATGCGATGAATTTAGTCATACCTCCAGCGTCGCAACTAGCACCTCCAGCCATCTATGGAGCTTACTAGAGCCGTCTCTATTCCGACGTCCACGCCAATTAATTAATTACCGAAAAAACGTCCCCGGAACTCTCCTACCAAAACGGGCTAGGTGGAGCCTCTATTTTATATTTATGTATTTTCTAGTACAACGTCCCTATGGATTAGCGCCATCTATGGTTCTACAAGCTACTTCCTACTACCTTAAGGGCGATGCCACTTGAGCTCCGCTATTTTCGTGTTCTTTAGTGCTTTTTAGCGCGTTTCGGTATTGATACGCGGTTGTTTTGTGTGTAGGAGTGTTTTCCTTACGCGTTCAGCAATTGACAGTGTGCAAATTCGTTCCTTTTTATGGACTTTTATCGCCCCGACTCCGTCCAATGCGATAGTAGCATAGGCAGGTAATAGGTGGGTTTTCGCCCCCTCCCCCTGTTTTGCGAGCGTTGCCTTTGTGTGTGTTAGTTTCCTCGCATCGAACTCTATCAAGTTGGTGATTTTCATCACGTTCCGTACTTTATTCAACGCGGTCGCGAGCCTTGGTTTCTTATCATATGTTCTAAAGCGTGGACTCGTTTTTGTGCAAGTTGCTAGTTCCTCTCTATTTCTACAATTTTAGTCGGGTCTTCTCATGGAAACCGTCTCAAACATGAATATTTACTCTACCGCGAGTAATTTGACGCTAACGCAAGATTCGCTAACTAGCAAGGCTACGTCCGAACAGCCTCATACCCCTTTGCGAGTGGTTTCCCCCACCTCTAGGGGTTTTTTCGGCGCAACGCCGGGGTTTTTATAATCCGCGAGCGCCTCGTTACATAAAGTTATTAAATCGGAGCCCAAGAAGTTGGGCATTTGCCCAATTTACTATTTTCGCTTTAAGTAGTAGATATTTTAGTTAAAATGAAGTCCGATAACGTTAAAAAAATATTGGATAGGTTATGATTCAGTATAGTTTTCAGGGTAATTAACGGGACCTCAATTTACGTGATTTTATATTTTCGCCAGAAAATCAACATATAGTTCCTTAATTTAATTATGATTTTCATGAAAGTTATATTTTTGAATAGCTGTGGTTTACATATAGCCTAGAGTTGCAAATACGTTCCTTAATTTTAATTCTAAGTAAGGTTTTTTGGGTAGATATTTTACGTTTCGGAAGAGTTCTAATAATTATTAATTTGTAATTTTATATTTCTTATTTTTCTGCTATGTTAAAATAATAACGCTTTTGGTCTAAAGTTTTGTTCTATTGATATTTTATTTTTAAGGCAATAACATTTCTAATATTTACTTGAACGATAATAAAAATATTCTACTGGTTGAGATAGGACCGGTATTACGTTTATAGGAAGACGCTCTGAATATGGCGGTATACCGTTGAGTGCCGTGTCCAGTTGTTACGCCCAAGGGCAAAGTATATTTTGGCTTGTTAACATGTTCTAACTGCTTTTTTCAAGGTTTTGAACCCAAACTGAAACTTAAACCTAACAAGCATTCTTGTTAATACTTCCGACCTCCGTTGTCTCCGCCAATAAGGGTTTTTTGTCTAGGGGGGGGGGGAGTTACTCTGGTCCGAATCGGGCGATACTATCAGGTTCATGTCTAAGAGGTTGAAATCTTTTTGGTATCATAGTTTAAATGGACTATACAAAGTTTTAGTTTCATTCTTAACTATAATGCTAAGTATTTATATTGGAACCGTGAACCCGAAGGCCGAACCCACACAAGCACAACTCAACCCGTCAAAAGTCGTGCATTTTCTTGTGTACCCTTTTCATTGTTTAGACGCATTAGCGCCTGCTGCCTTCTGAATGGTAAAATTCGTTAATTTTCTTCCCCCTTGCTATAAAACGTTCAGCTTAAAGAAAATTTCATGTTTTTCTAAAGTCTTCAATTCATTAATTATCCGACTTTCCTCTTGTTCCTTCCTAGTTTGAGTGAACGTACAATTTACTACCCAACTTTTTCTAAAAAGCATAGGCAGAAGTTTAAACTAGAGAGTGTTAAGTCGCTTCGCTATGAGAGGCGTCTTACCTATTCCGGTAATTAGTTCCAGTTAAAATTAGTCAAAGATTTTGAAGTTCGTTCATGGGAGATAGTGCTGGTCCCCAAAACGCGATGGCGCTATTAAAAACGTTTCATACTATCATTACTATGAAAGGATCCCGAAAATGGTTTCTTAATTTTTTCCGATGGTCCATTTAATTATTAAAAATAAATTTAATGGAAAATGTCATGAGTGAGGACCATAAAGTTAACTATTTTATTATATTTCAATATGACAATCACTAATTTTTATCAAATAGATAAAGTTATGGAAAACTGTACAAAATTACCAAGGTGTAATTTGATAACATAAAAAATTATGAGAGTTTATGATTATGTATGGATGATAATGAAATTATTTGGAAAATGGTTCATCAGTTTCCCATCTAATATTTTCTGAGACTGACTTATTTATGGTTGATTTCTTGCTTTTTCTAGGGCCGTGAATACAAAACTCATGGTTTGAAATGTATTTTCGCATGATGAATCGAATAAAGCGACCAACCACTTTTTGTCAATGCGTCGTGTTTTAAAATATTTTAAGCGGCCTTTAACATTTTACATATGATACATTAATTGACAACTGGTGCCAAAAACTTCATAGTCGGCGTTACAAATTTCAAGAATGCTTCTGGGTCCGGCTCTTGTAACCCATAAGGGCGGTGGCGCACTGAGAGATGTTAGCTTCCATCAAATGGTCAGGTTTGGGTTGAATACTGAACTTCGGCTCAGGCTAACGGAGAGGGTCCGTGCAAACTGCCCGCTCGGCGGATTAGGTCGCCTGCTGTGGGGCGGCGGGCCTCCGTCTGAGGGCGGGGCGGTCCTATTTCCCGGCCTTTTGGAGTCACACCGGGATCTCCGGTGCCGGTTTACTTGGGCTGCTGTGAGACCGTCGTTCCCCTTTAGGAGCTCTCTCCAAAGGGTTTGACTCCTTACCTACTTAGGTAGGGTGTCGGCTGGGGTTGCTACAGTATCCACTCTTAATCCCACTTCTGTGTGCGAAGTGGGAATTGGTCCACCCATTGCTGCACCTTCTGTTGAGTTGCTTGCGTCAAAGGTGTGACCATCAGTAGTAGGGTTCTGCTACTTATGCTGGATTTGTCACCTGTCCGGGCTAGGGGGACGTTGGCGTAGGGAACTATTATCAGGGCTTAAAAAAACCAGGGTTTTAAAAAAAAAAACCCCCAGCCTATTGGGCTTTTTTGGGTTTTTTGGGTTTTTACCTAAAATGATACCCTAAATCGATGATTTATTTAATTTTTATTTTTTATTTTCAATTTAACACTACGTATTTCTCGCCCTTATTCTTATCTTTCGTAGACAATGTATCGACTGCTCCATGTTCTGCTACATATTGATTGAAAATTGCAGAAATTTAAAACTTACTGTTTAGTTAACACTGTTAACTTGTTACTGTTTAGACTGTTTAGTCATTGTTTATTATATTTTATGATACGTAAAATTTTAAAATGCCCAGAGGAAGTGGTAGAAAGCTCGACCCTGAATGGAACCAAGTTGAGACGGTTGATGGATTCCCTACTAAAGTGAAATGCAAAAATTGTGGCGAACTAATTAGCTCAAAAATTGAAAGAATAAAGGTGCACTTGAAGAAATGTGAGGCAACTGATGGTAATAAAAGTGATTTAAATGAAATGGAATCAGATTTAGAAATAGTTTTGGCTAAGGCTAAAAGTAATGAACCAGGCAGTGAAAGGGCTAGTGGCTCTGGCGAGTCTGATTGCGGTGTTTCAGAAAGTCTTAGACCTCAGAGTTCTTTAAGTAACCATTCAATTTCGAATTTGTCATCATCAAGTTATTCAAGCTCAAATAGTATCCAAGATAAAAAAGGGAAGAGTCAATTATATATGGATAAATTTACCTTTAAGACCTCTGAAGAGGAGAAGAGGTACATCGATAAAACCATAGCTAAATTCTTCTATGCTAATAATATAGCATTCAATGTTTCGGAAAGTAAAGAATTTGAAATAATGATAGTAGCCCTAAGACCAGGTTACAAGCTGCCTCTAGCTCACCAGATTGGCGGTGTATTACTTGATAATGCTGCCAAAGAAGTGGACGAGAAACTAAAAACCGAGGTTAAGAATTCTAGTTTAACTTTGGTACAAGATGGGTGGTCCAATGTTAGAAATGACCCAATACTAGCTACTGGAACTATCCCATTTCTCATTGACGCAGTGGATTCTGGGACTGTAAGAAAAGATGCTGAATATTGTGCAGAGCAAGCCGAAACAGCCATGAAACTGTGTGAAGAGAAATTTGGTAAAAAAATATTTGCACTGATAATAAAAATAAGATGAACAAAATGCGAGGCTCACCTTATGAATTTGGTAGAAAAAGATGTAACTCCAAGAACTGTACTGAAACACATAATTGAAGTGCAAAAGTATTTTCGAAATGTGCACTTAGCCCATGGTTGGCTTAGAGAAAAAAATGGAGTAATGCCACAAATTCCCAATGAAACGAGGTGGAATTCTCACCCAGACTGTGTGAAAACATTTGTTAAAAATTATCACATATATGTGTCTATCAGAACAGAAAATGAAGGATCTTTTGACCAACAAATCGCGGCAAAATATCGAAAAATGTTATGATCTACAGAGAAACAACTCACTGCAGCAGCAATTGCACTAGATAAATTGCAGGCTGATGGAACTAGCATTTCTGACTCCGTTGAGATATGGCTTGACTGCCTTCATAATGAAGATCTAAGTCCTTACAAGAAGTATTTCGAAAAGAGATTCAACCAAGCAATGATACCTTGCCACTTTGTGGCCAACATGATGGACCCAAAATTTAAAGGTCGGCGTCTAACCAAAGAACAAAAAGCTCAAGCTGAAAATTGAATTCAAGAGGTCCACCCGGAATTTTTAATAGCAGTACTGGCATTCGAAATAGAAGATAAAGACTACTTCCCGGCATCACTAATTAATGACAATGTAATACAGGCTTTTGCAAGTCAAAAATGGTGGAAAATATTGGAAAAGAAATCTGAAGACAATGGTGCACTAGTAGAGCGGTTTTGTGCATTTTTTTGGGCCCTGCATTGCTGGAGAGAGTATTTTCGTCTTTTGGACTAGTGTGGTCTAAACTAAGGAACAGACTTGGCTCGAAAAAAGCCTTGAAACTTGTTAAAGTTTATCGTTACTTTCGCGCTGAACCAAAACACTGGTAATGTATTTTGTGTGAATACGATTTATTAAAAAGCCATATTTTTGTGATATTAAAGAATTTAAAGAATTAAAGTGTAATTCTTTAAATTCGTTAATATAGTTTAATATAGTTTAATTATTAAACTATAAATTTAAACTTTTTTTCGTCATTTTTGAAACTTTTTAAGGTGGGTTTTTTAAGTGGGCTTTATTGTGGGTTTTTTAAGGTGGGTCCAACCTAAAAAAACCCGTGGGTTTTTTGGGTGGGTTTTTTAAATTCGAACCCTGACTATGATGATAGGCCTCCGGTGGTATGGTCCTTGTTAATAGGTACACCGGGCTATAAATTGACACACTGTTAGAATTAAACCTTTGCCATTCCTCACTCAGAATTTGCTTATACATAGATGTATCTGACGTGGCTCTTTTGCATAAAGTAGAATTGTTAAGGGTCCTACTATTGAAACAATCAAAACGCCGCAGGGTCATTCCATGTGAAATCAGGCAATTTCAAAAATTTGCCCCACGGCACCATAACCGATTTTGATGAAAGTTTACACAGTTAAACTCTAGACATTTCTCGTGGTAGGTCTTAATTCGATATATTTTCTGAGATATTAAATTTTTAAAAAGGCCTTACAGATGGTAAGGAGATTTTACGTTCCAAACCGAATGATTTTGACACCCGATATCTTGAGAATGACTTCAAAGAAAAAATTTAAACTTTTTTACTGTTTAAGTGGGTGGTATAGAATATAGCTATCTCGAAACGGTTCTGTTTTTTCGTCGTAAATTTCGAAAAACGCAAAAATTTACTATCGGATCAGAAATTCTAATAAACATTTCTGATAGTGTTTGCCATGTAGAATTCGAAAATGATTGTCATTTTGCACTGCGACCAAAAGTGCATTAGATAAAGAACACCAAAAATGATAAAATATTAAAAATAACAAAAACACGATAGCTTTCAAAGCCGCGCCAAGGTACCTACGCAATTGAAAGTCCTACAAAAGTATACATTGCCTGAAAGCTTTTGTTTCATTGGATATAAAATCCAAAATCCAAAGGTGATATAAGATTCCTTCATAAGTAAACATGATAAAAAACTGAATGAAAATTAAAAGAAATTGCGACTTCGTTGGGCGTCACAATATTACGTAAAACGCTTTAAAAGCGAATACATTGGACAGACATTTAATTTTTTTGTGGATCAGGTCGCGTACAACATGTTTACTATATTATTGAGGGAATGACGAAAAAAATCGATGATCTTTTATATATTTTGATATCTTGAAAATTTTACGTAATGACTGTCCAGACACTGAAGCCAGTCATATTTGTTAAGCAAAAATTTAGTTTAGTTTAGTGTACTTTTTGTGTTCGTCACGAGTCCCACGTTAGCTGTATTGTGGTTTTGAAACTCAATTCGGCATTTTCTATGGTTTTGGCTATTGAGTTGGGAATAAATAGAGGTACAACTAAATCTGGCTGGCGCGGGACCAAATTCGTTCCACAAGGAGACTTTATCAACTTCCCAGCAAACACAAACACGTCCTATGGACATCCGATAGACGTCACACTCGGATATTGCCTTCGTCCGTAGGACATCCCAAAATCCGGGGTTGACGTCGGTTGGACGTTAAAGGACGTCCAAATGTCCGGTTTGTCTATAGCCGTAGTACGTCCCGGGGACGAGTTTTCGGACATCCAACGGCGATTACGGCGGTCGTCCCCTGGATGTCTTTCTATAAAACCTAGATATGTCTTTAGGCCTTTAATTTGGTTCAATCATGGCTCAATAGGGATGAAACTAGGACGTTCATTGGATATCGTATTCTGAACAAATAATTTAAAAAGCCAAACTTGATATTAAAATTTTATTCAAAACATTAAAATACAAGATAATGGAAAAAATCCAGCAACAAGTGTACAATTTGATTGTAATATCACGAACTCTGCAAGTATTAGCAGTTAACATATAAATTACAAAACTTATATAGTTATTTAATTTTTATATAACAAAATAAATTTCGAACTAAACAATTAAAAAATTAAATAACCTTCCTTATACAAATGTAAAAATAAAAATTAAATTAATTTTATTTTTAAATCAGAAGCAAAATAAAACTAAGCCATTTAATACTATTACTTAAAAAAATTAAGACTATCGGATGAAAAATGTACTCTAGAAATTACTGTTTCTCGAAACTTAATTTTAATATTTATCCAAATCTTACTTTTTGAATTACAATTTAACTATATAAAATATCACAGTATAAAATAAAGCTTTAGGCGAACCGTTCCGTGAGAGTAATGAATAATTAACTTAAAAAGTTAAATTGAAACATGTACAGGTCCAAAATGAACTTTAAAAACAGCGAACCTTCCCTAACATTCGGAGAATTCAACGCAAATCTTACTTTTGGAATTACAATTTAACTATATAAATTATCACAGTAAAAAATAAAGCTTTAGGCGAACTGTTCAGTGAGAGTAATGAATAATAAACTTAAAAAGTTAAATTGAAACATGTACAGGTCCAAAATGAATAGACTTTGATCAAACATATTTTCTTCCTACCTCTGTAAAAGACACATTAAAAAAATCGAGTTAAAATCATTAAAAAAATCAAACAGTTTTTTAATCAAATACTTACTCTTATGATTTATTATCAGCAATACTAGAGATTACTATGTTATAATCTTTAACGTTTGTGTAGAACGCATTATGTACTTTATGGTGACCGATTCCAAACTATCGAGTAATGGCGTCGTACAAAAGAAACTACAAACTGGGCTAGTAATAATTAAGTAGTTTTGATTTAACACGTAATTTCATTAATTCACGTTAAATAAACTCGTAAATTTAAATAATAATATTCTTAATAAAATTAATATTTTGTGGTTCATTAATCATTATCAGCTCAAATACAAATACAGGTGAAAAAAATTAAATTTAATTACTGATAAATGCACCTCTAGATAGCATTGATGGACGAAACATTTCGGACGAATAGTGGAGATCCATGCGACGTCGATTGGGCTGAATATCGGATGTCACGAAATTGGTTCTACGAGGACTAAAATGGGACGTCCGTTATTCGTCCCATAGGACGAATTTTGGACGGGACCAAGCTGGGCTCTAAGGACCATGCTGGGACGTCCCAGGGACGATTTGTGTTTGCTGGGTTTATCGTTCTAACGTGGCGGCATCTGTCTCTAGTGGTGGCAACTATATTGCAATTGAATATTTTCATGAAGCTGATGCGAAATTGAAATGTATGATTTCTCGTAACAAACAAACCTTTGAAGTTGTTTAAAAATAATTTTATTCTGTCAACACGATCCTTTTTAACTCAAGTAACGATGAGTTAGCTAATAATTATTTATTTTTAGCTAAGTAACTTTACAAAATATAGATGGCGCTACCGCCTAATTATAAAGATGAATTTCGTACAGTCATATCAGAACAGGTCCCGCGTAACCATGGCAACCGAAATCGTAATTGTATTTGTAATTCTAGCAGTATTATTCCCAATTCAATGATTTGGGCGTTCAGGTGAGCCTTAAATTTTCGTTCACGCGCTTCTGCATTGGTTATAAAGTACATAAACAGTAAAAAAAGTTTAAATTTTCTCTTTGAAGTCATTCTCTAGATATCGGGTGTCAAAATCACTTGATTTGGAACGTAAAATCTCCTTACCGTCTGTAAGGCCTTTTTAAAAATTTAATATCTCAGAAAGAATAGCGAATTAAGACTTGAAATATTGAACCTACCACTAGAAATGTCTTAAGTTTAACTGTGTAAACTTTCATCAAAATCGGTTATGGTGCCGTGGGGACCCCTGCCTGATTTGACGTGGAATGACCCCGCAGTGTAAGAATTACGTATGGTAAGATTCCCTAGGCCCAAAGAAAAGGCTGCTTGCATACAATTGGCAATGCTTTTGCTGAATACGTGCGCTGCCAAATTAACTTTCACGATGGAAAATGCTGGTAAAGCGATATGCTTTCGTTTCAATTGATGCGCATTTTTGGACTGAAAAAATTCTGGGTCTTAATTCAAGAAAAAATCTTTCTATGAAACCACTAAGTCCTAATTCACCATAAACTTAAATCTTTTAAAATTATTTTGGACACTTTTCTACAGATGGGGAGGGTTAGAGAAAAACATTATTTTTTCCTTATTAATTTAAATAAACAGGTTCTCCACAGATACTTCCAGATTTTTGTATACATTTTGATTGCCAGTTCTTTGTTCCAAGCAATAGCATTGACTAGGAACCTATGGGTTGCTTCCATTTCAACTTCAAACCATTAATCATGAAAACCATTGATTTCTTCAATAAAAGGTCCAAAGTCTACCGAGCCGTTTCTGATGTCACTTGAATGGTCATATATGAGTTTCTCTATCTAACTTATTTCATCAAATGAAAAAACAAACTCACACATTTTTTTCTGGTTTTGAAATTTTATTTTCAGGGCTTGCAGGGTTTTATACTCGAAACCAGGGGCTATTTCTGGGCGAGCCAACTATTTTTCAGACGTTCTTTTGGTCGATAGACACAAAACTGCTAGCTCCATTCTGTGTGCTTGAGAGGAATCTATTCGTCTATTTTTTGTTTTTATGTTCATAAAACCTTTGTCAGTGAAATGTTTAGCACATAGTGTGTAGGTATTCTGTTGGTTTATCTATTAGTTGGTCATTTTTTAAATTTCCAAAACACAAAATGGGACTTAATTGTTTCAGTAAGAATATTAATGTAAATAAAAATTTGCCTATGTTTTACATACGCGTATTCACTGGGCTTTATCTTTCAGAAATTTGAAAAAATATATACCAGATTTTCTTTTTTACGCTGAAAAAACTGACTCTGGTATAGGACTATTTAAAACTTTAATATACTTGTTAAAATATTGAAAGAATAACGCATTTAATTTCTTCATAGTCAAAAATGCGTAAATATCAATGAAACAGAGATGGGCAAAAATTGCGAGCGCTCAAATTTTAAAATAACCTAGTAATGAACGAACATTTAAAATTCGAAAGTCGGCTGATCTTGTTCAGAAAGAGAGAGATAAACTGATCAAGCTCAGGGCGAACACAAATCACGGCGCGGTGAGCCAGATCAGCCGATCGAAGGGCTTGTCTTTCACTTTTGAGCGAGAGTCCCTCCAGCGGCGCGGCAGTTTTTCAGTTGAAAGCGAATAGCGGGACGTCGAGAAATATTTTCCAAAATGGCGGAATTGGATGTTAAATTTTTAAAACTAGTAAGTAGTGGTACATTGAGAGTCCTGGAACACGGGGCGGAAATTGAGTGAGGTGGAGTGAGGTGGGATTGGGGTGTATGTTAAAACCCGTAGAAAAGCAACATATGTTATTTTGCCGTAGTTTTTTCGATAGATAATATAAGATATTGATAAGGTTCGGCTTGTTTCTCTTTATCTCGCGATTTAAATATAGTATGGAATAAGTTGAAAATGTATTGAAATTATGTAAGTTGTAAAGAGTGATATGTTCATGTTAACCTAGGTGAGAGATGAGGACCGAGTAAATCCACAATATGTTAGGTGTTTTCTCCCATGGTGGAGGTAGAATTGAGGTGGAGTGAGGAGGGATTGGGGTGTATGTTAAAACCCGTAGAAAAGCAACATATGTTATTTTGCCGTAGTTTTTTCGATAGATAAGATAAGATATTGATAAGGTTCGGCTTGTTTCTCTTTATCTCGCGTTTAATTTTTACCATAAGCCAACTTAATTTCAAAACTATTGTCTATTTATGAAAATTGAATTTTTTACGTATTTTGAATCGTTTCATTTTTATCCCTAAAATGGATGATTTGTAGGAAATTTAAATTATTTTTATGGGCTTTACGATATTTCAAGTTAATTTATAAAATTTATAAATGAGTTTAATTAAATTAATAATTAAGTTTCGTTCGTATATTGAATCGATATTTATTTAGAATAATTTTTCACCAAGATTAATTTTTACCCCCCCCCCCACACTCTCGATCTAGCTCCCTACTATACGTGTCCATTTATAAAATCAAAATTGAACCGTCATGAATAATCCATATAAACGTAAAAGACGCGGGCGTCTTGAAGTCCAAGTTTCGTTTCCACTGAAATAGAAACAACAAGAGGAAAGGGTCTTTCTGGTGACCTAACTTTTAACATTTAGGGATAACGCCTTATGAGGGACGCTGCTACCGTCAATGTACAATCCAATGCTTGATAAATCGAAATGTTGAAAGTTGTACAGTGATTTTTTCAAATCTCCTAGAAACGCTTTTTGTTCCACAAACCCGATAACAACTTTTTTAGGTGCGTGTCCGGTAAATAAATGATCTTGCACAGTAGTCATAAGACCAGCGGGTATAGAAAATGAGGTGCACTCCGAACGAGTTACAGGATATTTAGCGGTTCCATATTGTAGCGCCTTGGCTTGAGCGAGCGATAGTTCCGGTATCACTTTAACTTTCCTTAGATATAGGGAAGCTGATAAAATCTTCCCTCTACATTTTACGTCGGAGTGAACGCAAAAAGCTGTTCTATTTTTATCGAATTTAAATTTCAAATCAACCATATTTAATAAAAAACGTGGTTGTTGACATAAATCAGTATGGACTACGCCTAACAAGTCAATCACCCCTTTTTGCGCTAAACTCGCCCGTTTAGAGAAACCATCGTTATCGAAAAATGAATTGAACTTTCCAGGCGTATCCCGATAGAAAAGTGAACTTGTTAAGTAACTTTTTTTCGCCGAATATCCGAACGTTAATAGAGTTTGTATCATACTTTTATAAGCGTAATTTTGACTGGAAGGTGTTACTGATCTTTCATTGAGAAATAAATGAACGTCGCTAAAAAGTGAATGAAGAAACAAGTTCTCGGAGGCGATATTATCAGCTGGAGTTCCCGCTGCACCAACCGCAACACCTGGAACAGCAGGCTGTGGTAGTTCACCATTATCTTTAGTTACCTTAACTCGAACGTGCAACAAAGTTTGTGAAAGGTCTATATACGTTTCAGAGTTACCGTTGATAGAAAATGTAATTGAGGCGTTATCAACTATATTTGATATTGGATTATACTCAACCCATTCACCACTAATAATCGAAGATTGTGTCATAGGTACTTGAAACAAATCTAGCTCGTAATTTACACACTCAACTGAGTGCGGGTGTAAAAGGGACATTATGAGGATATATCGGAACGAATAGGGAACCGTCATTTCGCTATCCCGCCTGCTGTTGAAATGCCGCTTTTCGGCTGAATTCGTTTCCTTTTATTTCCGGAACCTGTCATTCATTTAATATGATCCGTAGCTGAAGATGTTAATCGCATGGCTTCATCAGCTGCTGAAGCTAGAGTTTCCTTTCCGGCGTTAATAGAATGCGATTTAAGCGCTGTTTTAATTGGGACTCTGCTAACAACATCGGTAGCTACTTTCGCTCCGGTACTTAAGTTTTTTTCCCAAGTAAGAAGCGCCTTTCTTCAGTAAAGGTACCGCGAATCTAAACGCTGAAGATAATATATTTCCTAGTCCATGTCCTCTTTGCACAGCTAAACCTCTATATAGAGGTATTCCACCGAAACCAACCTGGTTTAAATAGTAACTTTCATTATCAGTTCTTGAAGGTGAATATTCAGACCTCATGATGTTAACTGTTCGCTCTCTTAAGCTAGAATGAGGGTGTGTCCTAAATGATTAAAGGTTTATAGTGAAGTCCACATTTTTCGGGGTATAAAATGTAATACAACGTGAGCTTTTCCACTATGAAACTGTATTGGCTCAAATAAATCATCTGTTATATTAATCTCTATAGTCTTAATATTATTACACACGACTGGTAGGTAATGAGGTTGTGAAAATATTTTTGTAGCCGTTTTCCCGTTAGACTCAGCTTTCCCTTCGAGGCTTATGATTCTTAATAGAGGTGCTAAACTATTTTCAACCAGATCAGAATAAACGAATAAGGAATGTAACCCAGCGTCCACATCAACTGGGTAGGGGGTTATCATTTAATTTAAAATGGTGAAATCATTATCTCTTTTATCCTTAAAACCTAGTAAAATCGATAGATCGGGACCAATTACAGCTCTGATTTTCGGTTGCAATTTAACTTTAATTCGATTAGAATAATTTAAATAAGCGAATGTAACTTGTTCTTCTTGGTTGTGGACAATCATAACATGTAATAGTTCTTCCGGAGTTTTACAAAAACCCGCGGGAACTTCAATTATTTTATCATATTCGAGACTCGGGTCTTTAAGTAGAGGGTTATTGGCCATTTTATCATATTCGAGAGGGTCTTTAATAACCAATAGATTAGGTTTTCGAACGTTATGCCATGTCCGAGGATAGCTTATTTCCGCTAACCCAACTTCGTACTGTTCCTCAAATCTTAACGGTTCAGCTAAATACGTTCGAAATTTACCAACGCTATTATCTTGGTAATATAATGACGAGGAATCTGAAGGTAGCGTTACGTAAAAACTCATATTAAATCCACTTCTTGTATCCAAGAATTAAATGTAGGGTCGTAATCTTGTCACTTTACATACAGTTCTACGCGGCCGTCCGATTTTTTCCTCTTTTTTATTACTTTTTCGATTATGAAGTAGCAGTCTTTTAAATCTCGACCAACAATCTGAACCTCCTCGCGATAGAATACCCCTAAAATGGGGTTAGAATTTAAATCCATCAGCTTATATACAGGTGGGTCACGTGGTAGTCTCTCAGCTATTTTAAACAATTCTGTAGTAAAATTCGGGTTATATCTCTTATCGAAAATTGATAAATTTCTACTTATTCTACAAATATCTCCAATTTCAAACGCGTATGTTAACGGAGGAGAAAAATTTACCGAACCGTAGAGATTTTTCCATATTTTAGCAGAGTTATCTAGAGTAACTTCCACAGGCTTACATTTAATTGATCTGTGATAACTATTGTTATAAGCGTTTATAATATGATCTAAAACGCCGATATATTTAAGGGTGTTATTCTGCGTTAAATAGCGATATAAACGAGATTTAAAACTTCTAATGAATCTTTCAATAATGGACGCTTTCATTTCCGATCGGGTAGCGAAAAATTTAATGTTCCTTCTTTCTAATTCACTCTGCACTTCTTGACAGACAAATTCGTTTCCATGATCACTTTGAATTATTTTCGGTTGACGGCCTTTTTCAAAAATGTTACGTAACGCTTCTAAAATTGTTACAGCTATAGCGTATTTGCTAAATATGTCAATAATACATAATACGTAGCGGAATCCTGAATTATATTAAGACAGCTTCGGAAAATCTGCCAAGTCCGCTTGCCACTGTTCGTCAATTCCATAAACAATAGTTCGATTTCGTTTGAATCGTCTTCTAGCAGGTTTATGCAGCGTATATGTATCCTGCTTTATTATAAATTGTTTTACTTTTTCCAATGAAACCTTTAAACCTTTATGTTGAGCATAATTATAGAGCGTTTGAACTCCAGCGAATGACCCTAAGTCTGCGGGATTAGTATAGATTTTCTCAAGTTCTTTTTCCATATCGGGTAATATTTTTATGTAATGACATGTACGCCAAAAAAGGAAATTGAATAATTCTAATATTATAATAACTATGATAATTAATAAAGCTGTGATAAGTTTCGGTGATTTTGAAAATGATTGTAATAAATAGGCTAAAAGTCCTAAAGACAGGGTTTCTGTACAACCTTCCATTGTAGGCTTATACTATGAAATGAGAACAAAATTATCAGGTTAATATATTTTATTTAGTGTGTATCCAAGGTCTTAGAGGACTAGGTGAAGATGAAGATAACGTTGAACTACTTGGCGGTGTATGAAATACAGTGCCAATCTCACAGGATTTTTAATCATACGTTTTGAAATATTTGACTTATGAATACCCTCGTAAAACTCTGTAACTCCTATAGGATCGATTGCCGTTCAAGGTGTTTTTCTCACAGCATCATTCAAGAGATCGATTATATTAGATCATCCAATCACCTGCCCTCGAATAGAAAGCTCTCCTGAGTAAGCCCATCTAATATATCTCGGATCTTCCGTAGTCGCTCGGTATAGCGCAATTGCATCACTAACATAAGTTGCAGGTAGAGAATAAGATATTTGAGCGAACCAGGTCTTAGGCCGTCCAGAGTTTTCAATATCGGGAGTGATTTGCTCTTTACGTATGAATGTTGGACGTCGTTGAAGAGTTTGATTGTATAATGCTAATTTCTCTGATTCGTTTAAATCTGGATTATCTGGAATGGATTTCATTTCATCATCGAGTGTCTTCTCTTTTTGAGATATAGGTGTTTCCACAGTTTTGGGTGGTGTAGGGTTTTTTAATCTCTCCAATACATCTTCAGGTACTAGAAGCCTTTTTCGAGCCATTATCGGTTTATAGCTCGACTTATTGCACTTCCCGCGACTGAGCTAACGATAGATAGAGCAGTTTTGTGCATTTTTTTGGGCCCTGCATTGCTGGAGAGAGTATTTTCGTCTTTTGGACTAGTGTGGTCTAAACTAAGGAACAGACTTGGCTCGAAAAAAGCCTTGAAACTTGTTAAAGTTTATCGTTACTTTCGCGCTGAACCAAAACACTGGTAATGTATTTTGTGTGAATACGATTTATTAAAAAGCCATATTTTTGTGATATTAAAGAATTTAAAGAATTAAAGTGTAATTCTTTAAATTCGTTAATATAGTTTAATATAGTTTAATTATTAAACTATAAATTTAAACTTTTTTTCGTCATTTTTGAAACTTTTTAAGGTGGGTTTTTTAAGTGGGCTTTATTGTGGGTTTTTTAAGGTGGGTCCAACCTAAAAAAACCCGTGGGTTTTTTGGGTGGGTTTTTTAAATTCGAACCCTGACTATGATGATAGGCCTCCGGTGGTATGGTCCTTGTTAATAGGTACACCGGGCTATAAATTGACACACTGTTAGAATTAAACCTTTGCCATTCCTCACTCAGAATTTGCTTATACATAGATGTATCTGACGTGGCTCTTTTGCATAAAGTAGAATTGTTAAGGGTCCTACTATTGAAACAATCAAAACGCCGCAGGGTCATTCCATGTGAAATCAGGCAATTTCAAAAATTTGCCCCACGGCACCATAACCGATTTTGATGAAAGTTTACACAGTTAAACTCTAGACATTTCTCGTGGTAGGTCTTAATTCGATATATTTTCTGAGATATTAAATTTTTAAAAAGGCCTTACAGATGGTAAGGAGATTTTACGTTCCAAACCGAATGATTTTGACACCCGATATCTTGAGAATGACTTCAAAGAAAAAATTTAAACTTTTTTACTGTTTAAGTGGGTGGTATAGAATATAGCTATCTCGAAACGGTTCTGTTTTTTCGTCGTAAATTTCGAAAAACGCAAAAATTTACTATCGGATCAGAAATTCTAATAAACATTTCTGATAGTGTTTGCCATGTAGAATTCGAAAATGATTGTCATTTTGCACTGCGACCAAAAGTGCATTAGATAAAGAACACCAAAAATGATAAAATATTAAAAATAACAAAAACACGATAGCTTTCAAAGCCGCGCCAAGGTACCTACGCAATTGAAAGTCCTACAAAAGTATACATTGCCTGAAAGCTTTTGTTTCATTGGATATAAAATCCAAAATCCAAAGGTGATATAAGATTCCTTCATAAGTAAACATGATAAAAAACTGAATGAAAATTAAAAGAAATTGCGACTTCGTTGGGCGTCACAATATTACGTAAAACGCTTTAAAAGCGAATACATTGGACAGACATTTAATTTTTTTGTGGATCAGGTCGCGTACAACATGTTTACTATATTATTGAGGGAATGACGAAAAAAATCGATGATCTTTTATATATTTTGATATCTTGAAAATTTTACGTAATGACTGTCCAGACACTGAAGCCAGTCATATTTGTTAAGCAAAAATTTAGTTTAGTTTAGTGTACTTTTTGTGTTCGTCACGAGTCCCACGTTAGCTGTATTGTGGTTTTGAAACTCAATTCGGCATTTTCTATGGTTTTGGCTATTGAGTTGGGAATAAATAGAGGTACAACTAAATCTGGCTGGCGCGGGACCAAATTCGTTCCACAAGGAGACTTTATCAACTTCCCAGCAAACACAAACACGTCCTATGGACATCCGATAGACGTCACACTCGGATATTGCCTTCGTCCGTAGGACATCCCAAAATCCGGGGTTGACGTCGGTTGGACGTTAAAGGACGTCCAAATGTCCGGTTTGTCTATAGCCGTAGTACGTCCCGGGGACGAGTTTTCGGACATCCAACGGCGATTACGGCGGTCGTCCCCTGGATGTCTTTCTATAAAACCTAGATATGTCTTTAGGCCTTTAATTTGGTTCAATCATGGCTCAATAGGGATGAAACTAGGACGTTCATTGGATATCGTATTCTGAACAAATAATTTAAAAAGCCAAACTTGATATTAAAATTTTATTCAAAACATTAAAATACAAGATAATGGAAAAAATCCAGCAACAAGTGTACAATTTGATTGTAATATCACGAACTCTGCAAGTATTAGCAGTTAACATATAAATTACAAAACTTATATAGTTATTTAATTTTTATATAACAAAATAAATTTCGAACTAAACAATTAAAAAATTAAATAACCTTCCTTATACAAATGTAAAAATAAAAATTAAATTAATTTTATTTTTAAATCAGAAGCAAAATAAAACTAAGCCATTTAATACTATTACTTAAAAAAATTAAGACTATCGGATGAAAAATGTACTCTAGAAATTACTGTTTCTCGAAACTTAATTTTAATATTTATCCAAATCTTACTTTTTGAATTACAATTTAACTATATAAAATATCACAGTATAAAATAAAGCTTTAGGCGAACCGTTCCGTGAGAGTAATGAATAATTAACTTAAAAAGTTAAATTGAAACATGTACAGGTCCAAAATGAACTTTAAAAACAGCGAACCTTCCCTAACATTCGGAGAATTCAACGCAAATCTTACTTTTGGAATTACAATTTAACTATATAAATTATCACAGTAAAAAATAAAGCTTTAGGCGAACTGTTCAGTGAGAGTAATGAATAATAAACTTAAAAAGTTAAATTGAAACATGTACAGGTCCAAAATGAATAGACTTTGATCAAACATATTTTCTTCCTACCTCTGTAAAAGACACATTAAAAAAATCGAGTTAAAATCATTAAAAAAATCAAACAGTTTTTTAATCAAATACTTACTCTTATGATTTATTATCAGCAATACTAGAGATTACTATGTTATAATCTTTAACGTTTGTGTAGAACGCATTATGTACTTTATGGTGACCGATTCCAAACTATCGAGTAATGGCGTCGTACAAAAGAAACTACAAACTGGGCTAGTAATAATTAAGTAGTTTTGATTTAACACGTAATTTCATTAATTCACGTTAAATAAACTCGTAAATTTAAATAATAATATTCTTAATAAAATTAATATTTTGTGGTTCATTAATCATTATCAGCTCAAATACAAATACAGGTGAAAAAAATTAAATTTAATTACTGATAAATGCACCTCTAGATAGCATTGATGGACGAAACATTTCGGACGAATAGTGGAGATCCATGCGACGTCGATTGGGCTGAATATCGGATGTCACGAAATTGGTTCTACGAGGACTAAAATGGGACGTCCGTTATTCGTCCCATAGGACGAATTTTGGACGGGACCAAGCTGGGCTCTAAGGACCATGCTGGGACGTCCCAGGGACGATTTGTGTTTGCTGGGTTTATCGTTCTAACGTGGCGGCATCTGTCTCTAGTGGTGGCAACTATATTGCAATTGAATATTTTCATGAAGCTGATGCGAAATTGAAATGTATGATTTCTCGTAACAAACAAACCTTTGAAGTTGTTTAAAAATAATTTTATTCTGTCAACACGATCCTTTTTAACTCAAGTAACGATGAGTTAGCTAATAATTATTTATTTTTAGCTAAGTAACTTTACAAAATATAGATGGCGCTACCGCCTAATTATAAAGATGAATTTCGTACAGTCATATCAGAACAGGTCCCGCGTAACCATGGCAACCGAAATCGTAATTGTATTTGTAATTCTAGCAGTATTATTCCCAATTCAATGATTTGGGCGTTCAGGTGAGCCTTAAATTTTCGTTCACGCGCTTCTGCATTGGTTATAAAGTACATAAACAGTAAAAAAAGTTTAAATTTTCTCTTTGAAGTCATTCTCTAGATATCGGGTGTCAAAATCACTTGATTTGGAACGTAAAATCTCCTTACCGTCTGTAAGGCCTTTTTAAAAATTTAATATCTCAGAAAGAATAGCGAATTAAGACTTGAAATATTGAACCTACCACTAGAAATGTCTTAAGTTTAACTGTGTAAACTTTCATCAAAATCGGTTATGGTGCCGTGGGGACCCCTGCCTGATTTGACGTGGAATGACCCCGCAGTGTAAGAATTACGTATGGTAAGATTCCCTAGGCCCAAAGAAAAGGCTGCTTGCATACAATTGGCAATGCTTTTGCTGAATACGTGCGCTGCCAAATTAACTTTCACGATGGAAAATGCTGGTAAAGCGATATGCTTTCGTTTCAATTGATGCGCATTTTTGGACTGAAAAAATTCTGGGTCTTAATTCAAGAAAAAATCTTTCTATGAAACCACTAAGTCCTAATTCACCATAAACTTAAATCTTTTAAAATTATTTTGGACACTTTTCTACAGATGGGGAGGGTTAGAGAAAAACATTATTTTTTCCTTATTAATTTAAATAAACAGGTTCTCCACAGATACTTCCAGATTTTTGTATACATTTTGATTGCCAGTTCTTTGTTCCAAGCAATAGCATTGACTAGGAACCTATGGGTTGCTTCCATTTCAACTTCAAACCATTAATCATGAAAACCATTGATTTCTTCAATAAAAGGTCCAAAGTCTACCGAGCCGTTTCTGATGTCACTTGAATGGTCATATATGAGTTTCTCTATCTAACTTATTTCATCAAATGAAAAAACAAACTCACACATTTTTTTCTGGTTTTGAAATTTTATTTTCAGGGCTTGCAGGGTTTTATACTCGAAACCAGGGGCTATTTCTGGGCGAGCCAACTATTTTTCAGACGTTCTTTTGGTCGATAGACACAAAACTGCTAGCTCCATTCTGTGTGCTTGAGAGGAATCTATTCGTCTATTTTTTGTTTTTATGTTCATAAAACCTTTGTCAGTGAAATGTTTAGCACATAGTGTGTAGGTATTCTGTTGGTTTATCTATTAGTTGGTCATTTTTTAAATTTCCAAAACACAAAATGGGACTTAATTGTTTCAGTAAGAATATTAATGTAAATAAAAATTTGCCTATGTTTTACATACGCGTATTCACTGGGCTTTATCTTTCAGAAATTTGAAAAAATATATACCAGATTTTCTTTTTTACGCTGAAAAAACTGACTCTGGTATAGGACTATTTAAAACTTTAATATACTTGTTAAAATATTGAAAGAATAACGCATTTAATTTCTTCATAGTCAAAAATGCGTAAATATCAATGAAACAGAGATGGGCAAAAATTGCGAGCGCTCAAATTTTAAAATAACCTAGTAATGAACGAACATTTAAAATTCGAAAGTCGGCTGATCTTGTTCAGAAAGAGAGAGATAAACTGATCAAGCTCAGGGCGAACACAAATCACGGCGCGGTGAGCCAGATCAGCCGATCGAAGGGCTTGTCTTTCACTTTTGAGCGAGAGTCCCTCCAGCGGCGCGGCAGTTTTTCAGTTGAAAGCGAATAGCGGGACGTCGAGAAATATTTTCCAAAATGGCGGAATTGGATGTTAAATTTTTAAAACTAGTAAGTAGTGGTACATTGAGAGTCCTGGAACACGGGGCGGAAATTGAGTGAGGTGGAGTGAGGTGGGATTGGGGTGTATGTTAAAACCCGTAGAAAAGCAACATATGTTATTTTGCCGTAGTTTTTTCGATAGATAATATAAGATATTGATAAGGTTCGGCTTGTTTCTCTTTATCTCGCGATTTAAATATAGTATGGAATAAGTTGAAAATGTATTGAAATTATGTAAGTTGTAAAGAGTGATATGTTCATGTTAACCTAGGTGAGAGATGAGGACCGAGTAAATCCACAATATGTTAGGTGTTTTCTCCCATGGTGGAGGTAGAATTGAGGTGGAGTGAGGAGGGATTGGGGTGTATGTTAAAACCCGTAGAAAAGCAACATATGTTATTTTGCCGTAGTTTTTTCGATAGATAAGATAAGATATTGATAAGGTTCGGCTTGTTTCTCTTTATCTCGCGTTTAATTTTTACCATAAGCCAACTTAATTTCAAAACTATTGTCTATTTATGAAAATTGAATTTTTTACGTATTTTGAATCGTTTCATTTTTATCCCTAAAATGGATGATTTGTAGGAAATTTAAATTATTTTTATGGGCTTTACGATATTTCAAGTTAATTTATAAAATTTATAAATGAGTTTAATTAAATTAATAATTAAGTTTCGTTCGTATATTGAATCGATATTTATTTAGAATAATTTTTCACCAAGATTAATTTTTACCCCCCCCCCCACACTCTCGATCTAGCTCCCTACTATACGTGTCCATTTATAAAATCAAAATTGAACCGTCATGAATAATCCATATAAACGTAAAAGACGCGGGCGTCTTGAAGTCCAAGTTTCGTTTCCACTGAAATAGAAACAACAAGAGGAAAGGGTCTTTCTGGTGACCTAACTTTTAACATTTAGGGATAACGCCTTATGAGGGACGCTGCTACCGTCAATGTACAATCCAATGCTTGATAAATCGAAATGTTGAAAGTTGTACAGTGATTTTTTCAAATCTCCTAGAAACGCTTTTTGTTCCACAAACCCGATAACAACTTTTTTAGGTGCGTGTCCGGTAAATAAATGATCTTGCACAGTAGTCATAAGACCAGCGGGTATAGAAAATGAGGTGCACTCCGAACGAGTTACAGGATATTTAGCGGTTCCATATTGTAGCGCCTTGGCTTGAGCGAGCGATAGTTCCGGTATCACTTTAACTTTCCTTAGATATAGGGAAGCTGATAAAATCTTCCCTCTACATTTTACGTCGGAGTGAACGCAAAAAGCTGTTCTATTTTTATCGAATTTAAATTTCAAATCAACCATATTTAATAAAAAACGTGGTTGTTGACATAAATCAGTATGGACTACGCCTAACAAGTCAATCACCCCTTTTTGCGCTAAACTCGCCCGTTTAGAGAAACCATCGTTATCGAAAAATGAATTGAACTTTCCAGGCGTATCCCGATAGAAAAGTGAACTTGTTAAGTAACTTTTTTTCGCCGAATATCCGAACGTTAATAGAGTTTGTATCATACTTTTATAAGCGTAATTTTGACTGGAAGGTGTTACTGATCTTTCATTGAGAAATAAATGAACGTCGCTAAAAAGTGAATGAAGAAACAAGTTCTCGGAGGCGATATTATCAGCTGGAGTTCCCGCTGCACCAACCGCAACACCTGGAACAGCAGGCTGTGGTAGTTCACCATTATCTTTAGTTACCTTAACTCGAACGTGCAACAAAGTTTGTGAAAGGTCTATATACGTTTCAGAGTTACCGTTGATAGAAAATGTAATTGAGGCGTTATCAACTATATTTGATATTGGATTATACTCAACCCATTCACCACTAATAATCGAAGATTGTGTCATAGGTACTTGAAACAAATCTAGCTCGTAATTTACACACTCAACTGAGTGCGGGTGTAAAAGGGACATTATGAGGATATATCGGAACGAATAGGGAACCGTCATTTCGCTATCCCGCCTGCTGTTGAAATGCCGCTTTTCGGCTGAATTCGTTTCCTTTTATTTCCGGAACCTGTCATTCATTTAATATGATCCGTAGCTGAAGATGTTAATCGCATGGCTTCATCAGCTGCTGAAGCTAGAGTTTCCTTTCCGGCGTTAATAGAATGCGATTTAAGCGCTGTTTTAATTGGGACTCTGCTAACAACATCGGTAGCTACTTTCGCTCCGGTACTTAAGTTTTTTTCCCAAGTAAGAAGCGCCTTTCTTCAGTAAAGGTACCGCGAATCTAAACGCTGAAGATAATATATTTCCTAGTCCATGTCCTCTTTGCACAGCTAAACCTCTATATAGAGGTATTCCACCGAAACCAACCTGGTTTAAATAGTAACTTTCATTATCAGTTCTTGAAGGTGAATATTCAGACCTCATGATGTTAACTGTTCGCTCTCTTAAGCTAGAATGAGGGTGTGTCCTAAATGATTAAAGGTTTATAGTGAAGTCCACATTTTTCGGGGTATAAAATGTAATACAACGTGAGCTTTTCCACTATGAAACTGTATTGGCTCAAATAAATCATCTGTTATATTAATCTCTATAGTCTTAATATTATTACACACGACTGGTAGGTAATGAGGTTGTGAAAATATTTTTGTAGCCGTTTTCCCGTTAGACTCAGCTTTCCCTTCGAGGCTTATGATTCTTAATAGAGGTGCTAAACTATTTTCAACCAGATCAGAATAAACGAATAAGGAATGTAACCCAGCGTCCACATCAACTGGGTAGGGGGTTATCATTTAATTTAAAATGGTGAAATCATTATCTCTTTTATCCTTAAAACCTAGTAAAATCGATAGATCGGGACCAATTACAGCTCTGATTTTCGGTTGCAATTTAACTTTAATTCGATTAGAATAATTTAAATAAGCGAATGTAACTTGTTCTTCTTGGTTGTGGACAATCATAACATGTAATAGTTCTTCCGGAGTTTTACAAAAACCCGCGGGAACTTCAATTATTTTATCATATTCGAGACTCGGGTCTTTAAGTAGAGGGTTATTGGCCATTTTATCATATTCGAGAGGGTCTTTAATAACCAATAGATTAGGTTTTCGAACGTTATGCCATGTCCGAGGATAGCTTATTTCCGCTAACCCAACTTCGTACTGTTCCTCAAATCTTAACGGTTCAGCTAAATACGTTCGAAATTTACCAACGCTATTATCTTGGTAATATAATGACGAGGAATCTGAAGGTAGCGTTACGTAAAAACTCATATTAAATCCACTTCTTGTATCCAAGAATTAAATGTAGGGTCGTAATCTTGTCACTTTACATACAGTTCTACGCGGCCGTCCGATTTTTTCCTCTTTTTTATTACTTTTTCGATTATGAAGTAGCAGTCTTTTAAATCTCGACCAACAATCTGAACCTCCTCGCGATAGAATACCCCTAAAATGGGGTTAGAATTTAAATCCATCAGCTTATATACAGGTGGGTCACGTGGTAGTCTCTCAGCTATTTTAAACAATTCTGTAGTAAAATTCGGGTTATATCTCTTATCGAAAATTGATAAATTTCTACTTATTCTACAAATATCTCCAATTTCAAACGCGTATGTTAACGGAGGAGAAAAATTTACCGAACCGTAGAGATTTTTCCATATTTTAGCAGAGTTATCTAGAGTAACTTCCACAGGCTTACATTTAATTGATCTGTGATAACTATTGTTATAAGCGTTTATAATATGATCTAAAACGCCGATATATTTAAGGGTGTTATTCTGCGTTAAATAGCGATATAAACGAGATTTAAAACTTCTAATGAATCTTTCAATAATGGACGCTTTCATTTCCGATCGGGTAGCGAAAAATTTAATGTTCCTTCTTTCTAATTCACTCTGCACTTCTTGACAGACAAATTCGTTTCCATGATCACTTTGAATTATTTTCGGTTGACGGCCTTTTTCAAAAATGTTACGTAACGCTTCTAAAATTGTTACAGCTATAGCGTATTTGCTAAATATGTCAATAATACATAATACGTAGCGGAATCCTGAATTATATTAAGACAGCTTCGGAAAATCTGCCAAGTCCGCTTGCCACTGTTCGTCAATTCCATAAACAATAGTTCGATTTCGTTTGAATCGTCTTCTAGCAGGTTTATGCAGCGTATATGTATCCTGCTTTATTATAAATTGTTTTACTTTTTCCAATGAAACCTTTAAACCTTTATGTTGAGCATAATTATAGAGCGTTTGAACTCCAGCGAATGACCCTAAGTCTGCGGGATTAGTATAGATTTTCTCAAGTTCTTTTTCCATATCGGGTAATATTTTTATGTAATGACATGTACGCCAAAAAAGGAAATTGAATAATTCTAATATTATAATAACTATGATAATTAATAAAGCTGTGATAAGTTTCGGTGATTTTGAAAATGATTGTAATAAATAGGCTAAAAGTCCTAAAGACAGGGTTTCTGTACAACCTTCCATTGTAGGCTTATACTATGAAATGAGAACAAAATTATCAGGTTAATATATTTTATTTAGTGTGTATCCAAGGTCTTAGAGGACTAGGTGAAGATGAAGATAACGTTGAACTACTTGGCGGTGTATGAAATACAGTGCCAATCTCACAGGATTTTTAATCATACGTTTTGAAATATTTGACTTATGAATACCCTCGTAAAACTCTGTAACTCCTATAGGATCGATTGCCGTTCAAGGTGTTTTTCTCACAGCATCATTCAAGAGATCGATTATATTAGATCATCCAATCACCTGCCCTCGAATAGAAAGCTCTCCTGAGTAAGCCCATCTAATATATCTCGGATCTTCCGTAGTCGCTCGGTATAGCGCAATTGCATCACTAACATAAGTTGCAGGTAGAGAATAAGATATTTGAGCGAACCAGGTCTTAGGCCGTCCAGAGTTTTCAATATCGGGAGTGATTTGCTCTTTACGTATGAATGTTGGACGTCGTTGAAGAGTTTGATTGTATAATGCTAATTTCTCTGATTCGTTTAAATCTGGATTATCTGGAATGGATTTCATTTCATCATCGAGTGTCTTCTCTTTTTGAGATATAGGTGTTTCCACAGTTTTGGGTGGTGTAGGGTTTTTTAATCTCTCCAATACATCTTCAGGTACTAGAAGCCTTTTTCGAGCCATTATCGGTTTATAGCTCGACTTATTGCACTTCCCGCGACTGAGCTAACGATAGATAGAGCAGTTTTGTGCATTTTTTTGGGCCCTGCATTGCTGGAGAGAGTATTTTCGTCTTTTGGACTAGTGTGGTCTAAACTAAGGAACAGACTTGGCTCGAAAAAAGCCTTGAAACTTGTTAAAGTTTATCGTTACTTTCGCGCTGAACCAAAACACTGGTAATGTATTTTGTGTGAATACGATTTATTAAAAAGCCATATTTTTGTGATATTAAAGAATTTAAAGAATTAAAGTGTAATTCTTTAAATTCGTTAATATAGTTTAATATAGTTTAATTATTAAACTATAAATTTAAACTTTTTTTCGTCATTTTTGAAACTTTTTAAGGTGGGTTTTTTAAGTGGGCTTTATTGTGGGTTTTTTAAGGTGGGTCCAACCTAAAAAAACCCGTGGGTTTTTTGGGTGGGTTTTTTAAATTCGAACCCTGACTATGATGATAGGCCTCCGGTGGTATGGTCCTTGTTAATAGGTACACCGGGCTATAAATTGACACACTGTTAGAATTAAACCTTTGCCATTCCTCACTCAGAATTTGCTTATACATAGATGTATCTGACGTGGCTCTTTTGCATAAAGTAGAATTGTTAAGGGTCCTACTATTGAAACAATCAAAACGCCGCAGGGTCATTCCATGTGAAATCAGGCAATTTCAAAAATTTGCCCCACGGCACCATAACCGATTTTGATGAAAGTTTACACAGTTAAACTCTAGACATTTCTCGTGGTAGGTCTTAATTCGATATATTTTCTGAGATATTAAATTTTTAAAAAGGCCTTACAGATGGTAAGGAGATTTTACGTTCCAAACCGAATGATTTTGACACCCGATATCTTGAGAATGACTTCAAAGAAAAAATTTAAACTTTTTTACTGTTTAAGTGGGTGGTATAGAATATAGCTATCTCGAAACGGTTCTGTTTTTTCGTCGTAAATTTCGAAAAACGCAAAAATTTACTATCGGATCAGAAATTCTAATAAACATTTCTGATAGTGTTTGCCATGTAGAATTCGAAAATGATTGTCATTTTGCACTGCGACCAAAAGTGCATTAGATAAAGAACACCAAAAATGATAAAATATTAAAAATAACAAAAACACGATAGCTTTCAAAGCCGCGCCAAGGTACCTACGCAATTGAAAGTCCTACAAAAGTATACATTGCCTGAAAGCTTTTGTTTCATTGGATATAAAATCCAAAATCCAAAGGTGATATAAGATTCCTTCATAAGTAAACATGATAAAAAACTGAATGAAAATTAAAAGAAATTGCGACTTCGTTGGGCGTCACAATATTACGTAAAACGCTTTAAAAGCGAATACATTGGACAGACATTTAATTTTTTTGTGGATCAGGTCGCGTACAACATGTTTACTATATTATTGAGGGAATGACGAAAAAAATCGATGATCTTTTATATATTTTGATATCTTGAAAATTTTACGTAATGACTGTCCAGACACTGAAGCCAGTCATATTTGTTAAGCAAAAATTTAGTTTAGTTTAGTGTACTTTTTGTGTTCGTCACGAGTCCCACGTTAGCTGTATTGTGGTTTTGAAACTCAATTCGGCATTTTCTATGGTTTTGGCTATTGAGTTGGGAATAAATAGAGGTACAACTAAATCTGGCTGGCGCGGGACCAAATTCGTTCCACAAGGAGACTTTATCAACTTCCCAGCAAACACAAACACGTCCTATGGACATCCGATAGACGTCACACTCGGATATTGCCTTCGTCCGTAGGACATCCCAAAATCCGGGGTTGACGTCGGTTGGACGTTAAAGGACGTCCAAATGTCCGGTTTGTCTATAGCCGTAGTACGTCCCGGGGACGAGTTTTCGGACATCCAACGGCGATTACGGCGGTCGTCCCCTGGATGTCTTTCTATAAAACCTAGAGATGTCTTTAGGCCTTTAATTTGGTTCAATCATGGCTCAATAGGGATGAAACTAGGACGTTCATTGGATATCGTATTCTGAACAAATAATTTAAAAAGCCAAACTTGATATTAAAATTTTATTCAAAACATTAAAATACAAGATAATGGAAAAAATCCAGCAACAAGTGTACAATTTGATTGTAATATCACGAACTCTGCAAGTATTAGCAGTTAACATATAAATTACAAAACTTATATAGTTATTTAATTTTTATATAACAAAATAAATTTCGAACTAAACAATTAAAAAATTAAATAACCTTCCTTATACAAATGTAAAAATAAAAATTAAATTAATTTTATTTTTAAATCAGAAGCAAAATAAAACTAAGCCATTTAATACTATTACTTAAAAAAATTAAGACTATCGGATGAAAAATGTACTCTAGAAATTACTGTTTCTCGAAACTTAATTTTAATATTTATCCAAATCTTACTTTTTGAATTACAATTTAACTATATAAAATATAACAGTATAAAATAAAGCTTTAGGCGAACCGTTCCGTGAGAGTAATGAATAATTAACTTAAAAAGTTAAATTGAAACATGTACAGGTCCAAAATGAACTTTAAAAACAGCGAACCTTCCCTAACATTCGGAGAATTCAACGCAAATCTTACTTTTGGAATTACAATTTAACTATCTAAATTATCACAGTAAAAAATAAAGCTTTAGGCGAACTGTTCAGTGAGAGTAATGAATAATAAACTTAAAAAGTTAAATTGAAACATGTACAGGTCCAAAATGAATAGACTTTGATCAAACATATTTTCTTCCTACCTCTGTAAAAGACACATTAAAAAAATCGAGTTAAAATCATTAAAAAAATCAAACAGTTTTTTAATCAAATACTTACTCTTATGATTTATTATCAGCAATACTAGAGATTACTATGTTATAATCTTTAACGTTTGTGTAGAACGCATTATGTACTTTATGGTGACCGATTCCAAACTATCGAGTAATGGCGTCGTACAAAAGAAACTACAAACTGGGCTACCAGATATTTTAAAAGGACTTTAGTTCGGCCAACTTAGATCAGCTTTTTCGCAGTAATTGGCTGTGATTGTAGAAATAATTCATCAAATGAAAATAATGGAAATAAAAATTAAGAAAATAATAATATAAAAAAATATAAAAATTAAGAACAGAAAAAAATAATTAAATAATTAAGTAGTTTTGATTTAACACGTAATTTCATTAATTCACGTTAAATAAACTCGTAAATTTAAATAATTATATTCTTAATAAAATTAATATTTTGTGGTTCATTAATCATTATCAGCTCAAATACAAATACAGGTGAAAAAAATTAAAATTAATTACTGATAAATGCACCTCTAGATAGCATTGATGGACGAAACATTTCGGACGAATAGTGGAGATCCATGCGACGTCGATTGGGCTGAATATCGGATGTCACGAAATTGGTTCTACGAGGACTAAAATGGGACGTCCGTTATTCGTCCCATAGGACGAATTTTGGACGGGACCAAGCTGGGCTCTAAGGACCATGCTGGGACGTCCCAGGGACGATTTGTGTTTGCTGGGTTTATCGTTCTAACGTGGCGGCATCTGTCTCTAGTGGTGGCAACTATATTGCAATTGAATATTTTCATGAAGCTGATGCGAAATTGAAATGTATGATTTCTCGTAACAAACAAACCTTTGAAGTTGCTTAAAAATAATTTTATTCTGTCAACACGATCCTTTTTAACTCAAGTAACGATGAGTTAGCTAATAATTATTTATTTTTAGCTAAGTAACTTTACAAAATATAGATGGCGCTACCGCCTAATTATAAAGATGAATTTCGTACAGTCATATCAGAACAGGTCCCGCGTAACCATGGCAACCGAAATCGTAATTGTATTTGTAATTCTAGCAGTATTATTCCCAATTCAATGATTTGGGCGTTCAGGTGAGCCTTAAATTTTCGTTCACGCGCTTCTGCATTGGTTATAAAGTACATAAACAGTAAAAAAAGTTTAAATTTTCTCTTTGAAGTCATTCTCTAGATATCGGGTGTCAAAATCACTTGATTTGGAACGTAAAATCTCCTTACCGTCTGTAAGGCCTTTTTAAAAATTTAATATCTCAGAAAGAATAGCGAATTAAGACTTGAAATATTGAACCTACCACTAGAAATGTCTTAAGTTTAACTGTGTAAACTTTCATCAAAATCGGTTATGGTGCCGTGGGGACCCCTGCCTGATTTGACGTGGAATGACCCCGCAGTGTAAGAATTACGTATGGTAAGATTCCCTAGGCCCAAAGAAAAGGCTGCTTGCATACAATTGGCAATGCTTTTGCTGAATACGTGCGCTGCCAAATTAACTTTCACGATGGAAAATGCTGGTAAAGCGATATGATTTCGTTTCAATTGATGCGCATTTTTGGACTGAAAAAATTCTGGGTCTTAATTCAAGAAAAAATCTTTCTATGAAACCACTAAGTCCTAATTCACCATAAACTTAAATCTTTTAAAATTATTTTGGACACTTTTCTACAGATGGGGAGGGTTAGAGAAAAACATTATTTTTTCCTTATTAATTTAAATAAACAGGTTCTCCACAGATACTTCCAGATTTTTGTATACATTTTGATTGCCAGTTCTTTGTTCCAAGCAATAGCATTGACTAGGAACCTATGGGTTGCTTCCATTTCAACTTCAAACCATTAATCATGAAAACCATTGATTTCTTCAATAAAAGGTCCAAAGTCTACCGAGCCGTTTCTGATGTCACTTGAATGGTCATATATGAGTTTCTCTATCTAACTTATTTCATCAAATGAAAAAACAAACTCACACATTTTTTTCTGGTTTTGAAATTTTATTTTCAGGGCTTGCAGGGTTTTATACTCGAAACCAGGGGCTATTTCTGGGCGAGCCAACTATTTTTCAGACGTTCTTTTGGTCGATAGACACAAAACTGCTAGCTCCATTCTGTGTGCTTGAGAGGAATCTATTCGTCTATTTTTTGTTTTTATGTTCATAAAACCTTTGTCAGTGAAATGTTTAGCACATAGTGTGTAGGTATTCTGTTGGTTTATCTATTAGTTGGTCATTTTTTAAATTTCCAAAACACAAAATGGGACTTAATTGTTTCAGTAAGAATATTAATGTAAATAAAAATTTGCCTATGTTTTACATACGCGTATTCACTGGGCTTTATCTTTCAGAAATTTGAAAAAATATATACCAGATTTTCTTTTTTACGCTGAAAAAACTGACTCTGGTATAGGACTATTTAAAACTTTAATATACTTGTTAAAATATTGAAAGAATAACGCATTTAATTTCTTCATAGTAAAAAATGCGTAAATATCAATGAAACAGAGATGGGCAAAAATTGCGAGCGCTCAAATTTTAAAATAACCTAGTAATGAACGAACATTTAAAATTCGAAAGTCGGCTGATCTTGTTCAGAAAGAGAGAGATAAACTGATCAAGCTCAGGGCGAACACAAATCACGGCGCGGTGAGCCAGATCAGCCGATCGAAGGGCTTGTCTTTCACTTTTGAGCGAGAGTCCCTCCAGCGGCGCGGCAGTTTTTCAGTTGAAAGCGAATAGCGGGACGTCGAGAATATTTTCCAAAATGGCGGAATTGGATGTTAAATTTTTAAAACTAGTAAGTAGTGGTACATTGAGAGTCCTGGAACACGGGGCGGAAATTGAGTGAGGTGGAGTGAGGTGGGATTGGGGTGTATGTTAAAACCCGTAGAAAAGCAACATATGTTATTTTGCCGTAGTTTTTTCGATAGATAATATAAGATATTGATAAGGTTCGGCTTGTTTCTCTTTATCTCGCGATTTAAATATAGTATGGAATAAGTTGAAAATGTATTGAAATTATGTAAGTTGTAAAGAGTGATATGTTCATGTTAACCTAGGTGAGAGATGAGGACCGAGTAAATCCACAATATGTTAGGTGTTTTCTCCCATGGTGGAGGTAGAATTGAGGTGGAGTGAGGAGGGATTGGGGTGTATGTTAAAACCCGTAGAAAAGCAACATATGTTATTTTGCCGTAGTTTTTTCGATAGATAAGATAAGATATTGATAAGGTTCGGCTTGTTTCTCTTTATCTCGCGATTAATTTTTACCATAAGCCAACTTAATTTCAAAACTATTGTCTATTTATGAAAATTGAATTTTTTACGTATTTTGAATCGTTTCATTTTTATCCCTAAAATGGATGATTTGTAGGAAATTTAAATTATTTTTATGGGCTTTACGATATTTCAAGTTAATTTATAAAATTTATAAATGAGTTTAATTAAATTAATAATTAAGTTTCGTTCGTATATTGAATCGATATTTATTTAGAATAATTTTTCACCAAGATTAATTTTTACCCCCCCCCCACACTCTCGATCTAGCTCCCTACTATACGTGTCCATTTATAAAATCAAAATTGAACCGTCATGAATAATCCATATAAACGTAAAAGACGCGGGCGTCTTGAAGTCCAAGTTTCGTTTCCACTGAAATAGAAACAACAAGAGGAAAGGGTCTTTCTGGTGACCTAACTTTTAACATTTAGGGATAACGCCTTATGAGGGACGCTGCTACCGTCAATGTACAATCCAATGCTTGATAAATCGAAATGTTGAAAGTTGTACAGTGATTTTTTCAAATCTCCTAGAAACGCTTTTTGTTCCACAAACCCGATAACAACTTTTTTAGGTGCGTGTCCGGTAAATAAATGATCTTGCACAGTAGTCATAAGACCAGCGGGTATAGAAAATGAGGTGCACTCCGAACGAGTTACAGGATATTTAGCGGTTCCATATTGTAGCGCCTTGGCTTGAGCGAGCGATAGTTCCGGTATCACTTTAACTTTCCTTAGATATAGGGAAGCTGATAAAATCTTCCCTCTACATTTTACGTCGGAGTGAACGCAAAAAGCTGTTCTATTTTTATCGAATTTAAATTTCAAATCAACCATATTTAATAAAAAACGTGGTTGTTGACATAAATCAGTATGGACTACGCCTAACAAGTCAATCACCCCTTTTTGCGCTAAACTCGCCCGTTTAGAGAAACCATCGTTATCGAAAAATGAATTGAACTTTCCAGGCGTATCCCGATAGAAAAGTGAACTTGTTAAGTAACTTTTTTTCGCCGAATATCCGAACGTTAATAGAGTTTGTATCATACTTTTATAAGCGTAATTTTGACTGGAAGGTGTTACTGATCTTTCATTGAGAAATAAATGAACGTCGCTAAAAAGTGAATGAAGAAACAAGTTCTCGGAGGCGATATTATCAGCTGGAGTTCCCGCTGCACCAACCGCAACACCTGGAACAGCAGGCTGTGGTAGTTCACCATTATCTTTAGTTACCTTAACTCGAACGTGCAACAAAGTTTGTGAAAGGTCTATATACGTTTCAGAGTTACCGTTGATAGAAAATGTAATTGAGGCGTTATCAACTATATTTGATATTGGATTATACTCAACCCATTCACCACTAATAATCGAAGATTGTGTCATAGGTACTTGAAACAAATCTAGCTCGTAATTTACACACTCAACTGAGTGCGGGTGTAAAAGGGACATTATGAGGATATATCGGAACGAATAGGGAACCGTCCTTTCGCTATCCCGCCTGCTGTTGAAATGCCGCTTTTCGGCTGAATTCGTTTCCTTTTATTTCCGGAACCTGTCATTCATTTAATATGATCCGTAGCTGAAGATGTTAATCGCATGGCTTCATCAGCTGCTGAAGCTAGAGTTTCCTTTCCGGCGTTAATAGAATGCGATTTAAGCGCTGTTTTAATTGGGACTCTGCTAACAACATCGGTAGCTACTTTCGCTCCGGTACTTAAAAGTTTTTTTCCCAAGTAAGAAGCGCCTTTCTTCAGTAAAGGTACCGCGAATCTAAACGCTGAAGATAATATATTTCCTAGTCCATGTCCTCTTTGCACAGCTAAACCTCTATATAGAGGTATTCCACCGAAACCAACCTGGTTTAAATAGTAACTTTCATTATCAGTTCTTGAAGGTGAATATTCAGACCTCATGATGTTAACTGTTCGCTCTCTTAAGCTAGAATGAGGGTGTGTCCTAAATGATTAAAGGTTTATAGTGAAGTCCACATTTTTCGGGGTATAAAATGTAATACAACGTGAGCTTTTCCACTATGAAACTGTATTGGCTCAAATAAATCATCTGTTATATTAATCTCTATAGTCTTAATATTATTACACACGACTGGTAGGTAATGAGGTTGTGAAAATATTTTTGTAGCCGTTTTCCCGTTAGACTCAGCTTTCCCTTCGAGACTTATGATTCTTAATAGAGGTGCTAAACTATTTTCAACCAGATCAGAATAAACGAATAAGGAATGTAACCCAGCGTCCACATCAACTGGGTAGGGGGTTATCATTTAATTTAAAATGGTGAAATCATTATCTCTTTTATCCTTAAAACCTAGTAAAATCGATAGATCGGGACCAATTACAGCTCTGATTTTCGGTTGCAATTTAACTTTAATTCGATTAGAATAATTTAAATAAGCGAATGTAACTTGTTCTTCTTGGTTGTGGACAATCATAACATGTAATAGTTCTTCCGGAGTTTTACAAAAACCCGCGGGAACTTCAATTATTTTATCATATTCGAGACTCGGGTCTTTAAGTAGAGGGTTATTGGCCATTTTATCATATTCGAGAGGGTCTTTAATAACCAATAGATTAGGTTTTCGAACGTTATGCCATGTCCGAGGATAGCTTATTTCCGCTAACCCAACTTCGTACTGTTCCTCAAATCTTAACGGTTCAGCTAAATACGTTCGAAATTTACCAACGCTATTATCTTGGTAATATAATGACGAGGAATCTGAAGGTAGCGTTACGTAAAAACTCATATTAAATCCACTTCTTGTATCCAAGAATTAAATGTAGGGTCGTAATCTTGTCACTTTACATACAGTTCTACGCGGCCGTCCGATTTTTTCCTCTTTTTTATTACTTTTTCGATTATGAAGTAGCAGTCTTTTAAATCTCGACCAACAATCTGAACCTCCTCGCGATAGAATACCCCTAAAATGGGGTTAGAATTTAAATCCATCAGCTTATATACAGGTGGGTCACGTGGTAGTCTCTCAGCTATTTTAAACAATTCTGTAGTAAAATTCGGGTTATATCTCTTATCGAAAATTGATAAATTTCTACTTATTCTACAAATATCTCCAATTTCAAACGCGTATGTTAACGGAGGAGAAAAATTTACCGAACCGTAGAGATTTTTCCATATTTTAGCAGAGTTATCTAGAGTAACTTCCACAGGCTTACATTTAATTGATCTGTGATAACTATTGTTATAAGCGTTTATAATATGATCTAAAACGCCGATATATTTAAGGGTGTTATTCTGCGTTAAATAGCGATATAAACGAGATTTAAAACTTCTAATGAATCTTTCAATAATGGACGCTTTCATTTCCGATCGGGTAGCGAAAAATTTAATGTTCCTTCTTTCTAATTCACTCTGCACTTCTTGACAGACAAATTCGTTTCCATGATCACTTTGAATTATTTTCGGTTGACGGCCTTTTTCAAAAATGTTACGTAACGCTTCTAAAATTGTTACAGCTATAGCGTATTTGCTAAATATGTCAATAATACATAATACGTAGCGGAATCCTGAATTATATTAAGACAGCTTCGGAAAATCTGCCAAGTCCGCTTGCCACTGTTCGTCAATTCCATAAACAATAGTTCGATTTCGTTTGAATCGTCTTCTAGCAGGTTTATGCAGCGTATATGTATCCTGCTTTATTATAAATTGTTTTACTTTTTCCAATGAAACCTTTAAACCTTTATGTTGAGCATAATTATAGAGCGTTTGAACTCCAGCGAATGACCCTAAGTCTGCGGGATTAGTATAGATTTTCTCAAGTTCTTTTTCCATATCGGGTAATATTTTTATGTAATGACATGTACGCCAAAAAAGGAAATTGAATAATTCTAATATTATAATAACTATGATAATTAATAAAGCTGTGATAAGTTTCGGTGATTTTGAAAATGATTGTAATAAATAGGCTAAAAGTCCTAAAGACAGGGTTTCTGTACAACCTTCCATTGTAGGCTTATACTATGAAATGAGAACAAAATTATCAGGTTAATATATTTTATTTAGTGTGTATCCAAGGTCTTAGAGGACTAGGTGAAGATGAAGATAACGTTGAACTACTTGGCGGTGTATGAAATACAGTGCCAATCTCACAGGATTTTTAATCATACGTTTTGAAATATTTGACTTATGAATACCCTCGTAAAACTCTGTAACTCCTATAGGATCGATTGCCGTTCAAGGTGTTTTTCTCACAGCATCATTCAAGAGATCGATTATATAAGATCATCCAATCACCTGCCCTCGAATAGAAAGCTCTCCTGAGTAAGCCCATCTAATATATCTCGGATCTTCCGTAGTCGCTCGGTATAGCGCAATTGCATCACTGACATAAGTTGCAGGTAGAGAATAAGATATTTGAGCGAACCAGGTCTTAGGCCGTCCAGAGTTTTCAATATCGGGAGTGATTTGCTCTTTACGTATGAATGTTGGACGTCGTTGAAGAGTTTGATTGTATAATGCTAATTTCTCTGATTCGTTTAAATCTGGATTATCTGGAATGGATTTCATTTCATCATCGAGTGTCTTCTCTTTTTGAGATATAGGTGTTTCCACAGTTTTGGGTGGTGTAGGGTTTTTTAATCTCTCCAATACATCTTCAGGTACTAGAAGCATTTTTCGAGCCATTATCGGTTTATAGCTCGACTTATTGCACTTCCCGCGACTGAGCTAACGATAGATAACAGTGGTGCTAATAAAAATGGTAGAAAACCGCCCTTTTGTACCAGAATCTTTCGTCGTTTTGATATAACGTTCTCCTTTGACACGTTTCGTATAACTGCGCTATGTTTCTTTAGTCGCTTACGATGACGTTCTGACAGTTCAATTGTTCCGTGTAATACATTTATACAACATTCGACGAGGGCCAATATAGCTTCCTTACTGGCGTACTTTATGGCCGTCTTTCTTTGATTTGGATTGCAGGATGTTAGGAAACGTAGAAAGTCTATGTTTTCCCTTACCCATTTGGAGGCATCCATTTAGAGATTTTTCTTAACGTTTCTTTAAACGTAATGAGCAGATTTGGAATATCTTCTAGTTATGATAATTTGGTGCAACCGATATCTTTGATGTTAGTAACTGAAGCTCTTAGGAGTGTTGATAACTTTCTATAATACAGTTTATTTGGGGATAAAGACCGCTGCTTCTTCACCAGGTATTAAACCCGTTCGTAGTAAATACTGATATGAGGTGTGAGGTTTCAAGTCAACTAATAAATACCCAAATTTCCGTGACGTGGCTTGTTGGAACGCGTCTATAACGTATTTACTATTGGTTGGAGATATTTGTCTCGCGAGATGGTAAATTGCTGATTTGTCACGTGGTGATTTAAAAATAAATCGATAATGTGCCTTTAAATTTAAAGTTCTTATTTCTTTTCCAGGGTAATGAAGGTTTTGCATTAGAATTAGCACGGAGGTGTTTCTGTGATGAGATCCACCAATAAATAAATTAGTTACGTCTTTATTATTAGATATCTCGCATAATAAATCGTCTAAAATAACGAAATTACTAATTTGAGAATTTAATATATTAACGTTGAGTAACCCTTCGTGAAACTCGACTGAAGGTGTATGTTCTAATATTGATTGAAAAAGTTTCGGTTGATACTCGGTATAACACCATCCTCTCTGGAGGAGGGGATATGCTGTCCTACCAGGAATGACTTCCCTCATTGGGTTGGCCCTGCTACAAGCCCATTCATAGGATGTTGTAAGCTTAAATCCATAATGGATAATGAGAATCAGGGGCATTAGTGTAATCAATTTTATTAGTTTTTTTAGCATTGCATATTATTATCGCGAGATAAAGAGAAACAAGCCGAACCTTATCAATATCTTATCTTATCTATCGAAAAAACTACCACAAAATAACATATGTTTTAGGGAATCGGTCGCGTCAAATATCAACAAATTGACCGATGATTGTCTCTCCCGACACGCTCGCGTCTTATATATCAGAATTATCTCGTAGTAAATACACACCCGCGATATCAAGTTCTTATCTTATAAACTTATCTCTCTGATCTCGAACTATCACCCAGCTCTATGGAAATTTAACGCCCACTCGCGAGATAAAGAGAAACAAGCCGAACCTTATCAATATCTTATCTTATCTATCGAAAAAACTACGGCAAAATAACATATGTTGCTTTTCTACGGGTTTTAACATAAACCCCAATCCCACCTCACTCCTCCTCAATTCCACCTCCACCATGGGAGAAAACACCTAACATATTGTGGATTTACTCGGTCCTCATCTCTCACCTAGGTTAACAAGAACATATCACTCTTTACAACTTACATCATTTCAATACATTTTCAACTTATTCCATACTATATTTAAATCCCGAGATAAAGAGAAACAAGCCGAACCTTATCAATTTCCTATCTTATCTATCGAAAAAACTACGGCAACATAACATATGTTGCTTTTCTACGGGTTTTAACATACACCCCAATCCCACCTCACTCCACCTCTCTCTTACACCCCGTGTTCCAGGACTCTCAATGTAGCACTACTCTAGTAGACGGCAAATATTGATCACGTTGAGCAATATGGCGTGGTTTTTTCCTCGAATATCGTCAACCGGGAGGCGAACCTTCATTGAAAATATAGGGTTTTCTCATCAATTTTTCTATTATTTTTTAATAAGGGGCCGTTCAAATAATTGTTTACACCATGATTTGTCTATTCTAAAATTTGAAATGTCTAGGCGGTAATAGAAACATTACTGTTACATTCCACACTTTATAATGTTCACACTGTACAATTAATTGGGCCACTTAATTGTATCCAACTATTTGTAAGCCTGATAATTGTATAGTGTGAACAGAAAAAGTGGGAACAATTGTTACAATTTTCCTGTTCATAGTATACAATTTTCTTCCTTACAATTAAGTGGGCCAAATAATTGTATAGTGCGAACTGGGCTTTAAATACAGTGGCATATTTATTGGTTGTTTTTGTGATTGTGGTCGCCCCCCCCCCTCATTCGTCCCGGAAACGTTACAATGCTTAACTTGTTCTTGATCATTGTTCGGAATAAATCGGAACCAAGCTTTAACAATGCAAAATATACGATAAAAATTTCTGGAAACAAAAATGTAATGCACACAAAAAAAAGTAGCCCATGGACATGATTTTTAAAGTGCTTAATAACGCCATTAGGGCTATCAAATGTCACCTAAGGAAACCTTGAACTCCCAAAGGGAAGCTAATTTTGCCGCTAGGAGGCGCAGCTGACAAATTTTGGTTCTCGGTTAATCACAATTAATTATTATTCCAGATATGCAAACATTATTTAAATGATAGCGTTTTTTTTTCCATTTTGCCGATTTTTCGGCGTTTGCTACACTGTACCCTTTTCACGGACGGACTGACCCTGTAGGCAGGTGGGCGCTATACCATGGGGCCGCGACCACAATCACCTTTTAGTTCGACATGGGGCCGCAAGTCTACAGTACAAATCACAAAAAAGGCGCCAGTCCGCCACTGACCCGGCGTGAAATGCTTTTTACCAGTGGTCGGGTTATTTAATAATAATTAGCTAGGCTAATACCCTATGCGCCACCACAGTCCCAAGTCAGCTAGCGACTTTTAATTCCTTATTTACAGAATTGGTGTTCGTGTAAAATTGTGTAGGAGTGCCGTTCATGTCACGTGAACTAATCAACCATACATTTTATATATAAAATCAATTTTAATTTAAAGTTTTACGAGGGTTCAGTTCCTGGTTACTTAATATCTTCGGGAGGGGGCGGGAACTTATCGTCATTGTAGTATCGTATTATACAATATTGCGAAAACGTGGTACACACCGATGAAGTGGACACGCTTTATGATTTGTAAACACTTCTGTCGGTTAAGTTGTGTGGCAATTTTGTTTATGAAATAGTGGAATATAATTACAACCGATACTAGAATTTGTTTAAAAAAATATTTACTCATTAACTAATGAGTTTAATAACCTGTAATATGTTTAAAAAAATGCTTGTACCATTTCTTTAGCAAGTTGCAATCCAAGATGTAATGATTGGTTAACAGCACTTAATAATATCCTATTGGTAGAAATAATTCAATAAAAAGTCATCAATGGGTTTATCTATTTGAATGAAAATAGACCTTCGTATTATCTAACAATTCAGATAAAAGAAAGCTTTAAATGTTAAAACTATGTTTTTGTACAAGAATAAATATTATTTGAAACAACATGTAACCAATTATGATAGAGAAAACAAACATTCCTCGATTGAGGAGCCCGGCGGAAAAGTGTTCAGAACCGAGGCCACATTGCCTCGTTGTACGGCGATTGCGATTCTCTGTACTAGGTAATTGGTAGAACGCGGGTCACCAGACACCTCCCGAATTTTGCGGCCAAAAGCATGTATTAATTTCAGGCCCTCCTGACCGAAAGATCCCGGGGTCTCGACGGCAATAGCCTGGAAAAGGAAACGATTCTCTAACCCCGAGTATTTGGCTTTTTTTTTTCAATTCGGCCTGGGTAGCTACCCAGAGTGGGGCCATTGAAGAGTTAGCCAAATACGATGGAGCTAAAGGATCCGCGCACGTAAAGTCCCAGACAAGCGACTTACCGCCGGACCAAGGGACTAACGATATGCCGTCCCGACGTTTTCCATCCTCACGCGATAGACCAGGTGGTTTCAGGACGGAAGGCACGCCAGCGGAAACGAGAGCGCGTCTCAAGATATCATTGACTGCGCTATGGCGAGAGAGCCGACCGGAGCTTTTCTTGCAGCTCAATCCATGAGAGCCAAAGGAATCAACCTGATTGCCGCAGTTGCACGTGTGGGCCACGCAGATTTGGGACCCCAACCGAAGACCGACGGCGATACGAAAGGAATCATCATCCAAATGAGAACCGAGAGGCGGCGACGGAAGAGCGTTCAACCACGCCCCGGACTCCTTCGAATTCACCGATAGGAGCCGGGCTTTATCCCGGTCAGTTGAAGCCCGAGCGGCTAAGAGTGATAAGGTTTTGTCTATCACAGGGCCTTCCCAAGCGCGTTGGTATTTCCAAAGATCTGGTGAAGGTATACTTTCAACGCTAAGGAGTTCCCACTGGCGGACGGCGTCAAGAAATACTTGGTCTTCCGAATCGGTGAAGGAATCTGGGCGCATTTCGCGAAGGAGATCAGAGACGCTCGAGAACGAAGACAAAAAAGCGGGGAGAGCTAGCTTGGTGGCATGGCGGATTCCAAGGCCCCCTTTAGCCACCGGAAGCGAGGACTGTTCCTATGGTGAAAGTTCCATCAAAGTGTTGGTGACCTTTTCAAGGGCCCAACGTAGTTTGTCATCAAACGATCAGAGGTCGGTCTGACATCGCCATACCGAGGCGGTTAGACAGCTTAGGGATGGCCAGGCAATTTTTTAGCAGAAATAACCCCTGGTGAGCTGTGACCTGTTCTAAGTTCTTTGTCATTATATCCAGAGCTTCGATTTTGCTCGAGAGACAGACAGACATAGCCTCATCGACGAGAGGAGCGCCCAGGAGGATGAATTGGGATCGTGGTAAAACTTTAATGCCCGGGGCCACTGCATCGAACATAGATTGGAAATGGGCGTCGGTGAGATCACCACGGTTGGGAATTAGAAGCTCGCATTTCGACGAGTTGAGCTCGAGGCCGACGTCCGAGGAAAGAGTGTAACCAAAGTTTTGGTACTTCTTATCTATTTTAAATACTTAGGGCTCCATTAGTTGTTTTTAGGCCTATTTCTCCGAAAGGGATTATTTTAGAAAGGGCCCGGTCTTGCATTCCACTTGCATTCCACTCTCTCTGGTCCGCCCCCCTTTTTGTTAAGACTCCGGTGAGGGGTTAGGCTTGGAGGATTTCGAAACCCAGCTTGAGCTATCTAATGTAATCTATACATCGTTAGTATATTTTTGGACGTGGTGCTATTTTCCCGTTCGAGGGTTTTTACCCAAGTTTACCAATATTGTGAAATCACGTGAGTTTTGTGCGCGTTGAAAAGAAGCTCGGACATTCGAAGAGACGCTCTGCTAGGGATAAGACAGTCAGTCTCCAACTATCCTATTCTAAAATGGTTCAACGCTAGTTACGCCACGGACTTCAGTCGGCCTTGTGTCCTCTCCAGTGCTAAGTTCCAAATGAAGATGAACTAGATGAAAGTGCGTGAACTGATGCCGCAACAAGCCTCCGTAACTACGATGTAGATAAGTACTAACGTTGATCGAATTATTTTAACGTACCGGAACGAGCAACGGGTTCGTCCCGCTAAGTTTGCCTCAGTGTGTTAGTCGTTCTTTGAGGTACCGACGGTTTCCGCGTCAGCGCTCTGGAAGTTAATTAGTCCGAGACTTTCATAATATAAATTAGTATTAACAATTTAACGACCATATTGGTTCATTTGTATTTAATTACCCTTCAGGTAATCTTAACCGCAGTGCACTAGCGTATATTGTATTTAACCCTTGGGATTTAGTATTATGGTACCATTAATAAGCTTAGTATTTTAGTGTCGCGTTTAGTATATTTTATTTTATTATTGTTTTGTTCGCGAGTGTTTATATTTCATTATTATCAGTTAGTGTGTTACAACTTTTAATTGTTCTTAGTAAAATGTTTTATTCTGGTAAATTCGAAATCCTTCATTGTAACCCTTAGCCAATAAGCATAACAATAATCACTTCAGTATTAGTTTAATTATTTTGTCAACGAATTTGAGAGAGTGGGTTGCAATAGGGGTCTCGACCATGGGCAGTCCACAAATCGTTACAAGAGTTTTTAGGTTAAGTAGGTCATCGAGGACTACACCTGGTTCTCCACCCAGCGAAGAATCGTCCAAGTACCATATGTTCAATTCTGAAGACATACGGGAAGCCACTTTCTGGACCACGAGGCAGAAGAGGGCCGGTCCTAAAGGGTCTCTTTGTTGAACGCCGCACGCAGAAGGTATTATGGATTCGCCGTAAGAAAGGTGAGAGGTGACCCGATAGCACTGGCGCCGGTAGATATAAAGTTCAGGAATTTCCCTATAAACGAATTCCAGGAGGCGGTCGCGACGCCCCATGTTAAACGCGTTGAGAAAGTCCACTTGGAGTAAAACCTTAGGCTCGAGATGTGGGTGGTTGACGTAGCGACGGGCTGCGTGAACCGACGCAAGAGAGGACCCAGAGTCGGCATGATGAGAGAGCCGGCAACCTTTGCAACCAGACGACGAAGAGTGCATCCCACCGCTATGGGCCTCAAGCCTCCGTCCTTTTTCTGAAGAGCGTACAAATTGGCGCCGTATAAAACTGGACATAGTGCCGATGGAACCTGGCCGGCGAGCATGAAGTGGCAGAGATTTAAGCAAACATTCGCCTTAAGATGCTAAGGTTTTAAGCCGTCGATACCACCTGCCGAGCTGGACCGGAACGACATGATTGCAGTGTGGACTCTGGATTCTTCCACGTTGAGCCTAGGGAGACTATTTAAGTCATCAAGTTCGTACGAAAAATCCTGATGGGTATTCCCTGTGGGGTGTTTACCTTTGAGGACCTCTAAAGTAGTAGAGTTCGTTGGGGCAAAAGAGGACTCTGACGAGATCACACGTACAGCACCCGAGATACCGCCCTCCGTGATCTTAGCCTCACAAATCTTTCCAACGTCCCGTTTTGATGGTCGTTTCTTAGATGGTTTTTTGGGCTTGCTAACCGCGAAAGTAGGGAATGAACCTGTCTCGAAGGTCTTGATGTGATCTTTGACTGCGGTGGTGAGCGATACCCGTTTCCCTTCGGAGACAAAGGGAACTTGCATACACATAGAGGGGAAGAAAAGTAGCGCCCTCCAAGATTCAAAACTGTTGTCCTTGACGACCTTGTTGAGTGAAGAGGATAGTGACATAGACGCCATGTATCTAGCGTTTTTCGGAATGCGACTAATAATACGCCGATCTGATTTCAAAGTAGTAAGTTGACCGACAAGGTCCGCGTAACTGTCAGCTGGCACGGAGGACGACGCACTAAGTTTTATTAACGCGTTTTTGTGGCCAAAACTCTAGATAAAATTAGTTCTTTTATAAAATTAGAATTTTTTTAAATCTAAAATTATTTTTATACGCCACCTAGCGGACAAGTTAGCCTTGTGTTACTTTTTTGAGCAAATCAAAAATCGAAATCAGTTATGAATTAGTTCCATATCTTATTTAAAAAATTTCATTGCATTACGTCATTTACTTTTGAAGTTATAGAACAAAAACCACTGAAAAATGCACCAAATCCGCCATTATCGTTTGGGTTTAACTTGAGAACCCGCAGGTTAATTTAGATTTCGTTTTTGTTAATTGATGGAAAAAAAGTCATATTACTATAATAATTTGAAAAAACTTTGCGATCTAAGACGCAGTAGCGGCAATTGGTTGTAAATTTCAGTAAAACAATTTCTGGTAAATTGGGCTATTTTTGGGCTAGAAACTAAAATAGTTGGCGAGAAGTTAAAGCATAAAAATAAGAACCGTATTGCTCTAAATACGGATAAATGACCAACAATTTTCACCTACATCGTTGTTAAAGAAGAAACTACTTAGATGGTAAACTAATCTCAAAAGTAAGTTCCCGTCGTTTTTTTTTAATATTGTATATATTTCTTTGTTTTGAGTTTAAGGTTCCTTGTATTTTAAATAAATGTAGACTTTAAAATTTTGGTTTTAATGGAATTTTACTTAAGAAATAAGTTATCCAAAAATTCAAAATTTCATTTTTTTATTATCATTCATCACTATCATACTTAATAGTTTAGTTAGTCATTGTCCTTTCTGAGATCATCTAAACATCTTACATAATCGATATCCTCGATTTCTTCTTCTTCTGACGGATTTCCAGAAAATACCAATGAATCTGATGGTTCGGTAGTAATGGTTCAAGAAGTAAACTAACAGCATCTTTAGGAAAATTTAAAGCGTGACGTTTCTGTAGTCTCTTTTTTATGGAATAATATGAAACAATTGGATCCGACGAATCAAGAGCTCAACCGAATACATCGCTTTAATTATCTTTTCTACTTGTTTTTCGAGCGTGGCGTTCTCTATCATTTCGATATACTTTGTTCCTAGATTCGCCAGCTTGCTCGCTCAACATTCCTACTGGTAAAGCGGATGTCTTTATAATTCCTTCACCGTGAATAAGTATCTTGTGTCTAAAACCACGGATATTCCGCAAGTTGGCCGCAGTATATTCCAAATTTCGAAGGGTCAATTGGGAAAGATAATAATAATAATCAGCTAGGCTAATACCCAAGGCACCACCTTAGGCCTAAGTCATCATGCGACTTTTGAAGCCCTTAATTCAGGTGGCCGGGTTACAATGCGTAGGAAGGTGGTGGCAAGCCCTGCATGCCACGAGATCGAGCCAACAGCTCCCTACACTAACTATTACCGTTAACCTAGACAAGTTTTTATGGAAGGGGAAACCGAAGAACTCGGGGGAAAACCCCTTAAACCAGTGGGGAGAGAACTTGCAAACTCAACGCAGAAGGAGTTGTTCCGAGTTTTCACCCAGTGCCACAAGCTGGGATCGAACCCGGCTCCTCTTGCTGCGAGGCGAAAGTGCTAACCACTCCGCCACCCCACATGATGATATGACGCAAAGAATGACGTGTAGCATTTCAACAAGCCATTTTTCGATGTTCAGAATGTCGGAAAACATTACTTGGTTCTCTGGCGAAAAGGCTCTTCTTGCCGTATTTCCGTCATTGCTTGTTCCAGCACCGCCGGGATTTGGATTGTCCACTCGGAGGGACAGCTTTTCCCACATTAAAGCTTGGATCGTACGTTTCCTCTGAATAAAAATTGGATTGTTTGCGCCACCTTTTATTCGCCCGGTTTTTAAACCTTCAATGTAACGGTATCCCAAATGAAGGCAAAACTAAAAAAAAAAACGAATACATGCATGAAGCGGACTAATTCCAAAATTGAATTGTCCATCTGTTTGATATTTCGACGGAGGATTTAATAAATTAAATTTTGTTGGAGTTGCACCGCATATCGAAAAGGATTGCTGAGATTTCGCTCCGGAAATTACACTTAGAACTTTTCTACAGATTATTGTCAAGTACAGGATATACGAGACGGTCACGCTAAGACTTTTCGTTATTGATGATTTCATTTGTTGAAGCTCTTCAATTTGCCGTTCCACCCAAGCTTTTTCAGACAAAATTGAATTTTAGACTCTTTTAAAAATTTTGTTCTTAGTGGACGGCAAAATCTAATCGACTGTGGAGATGGATTATTACAAATAATATGTCCTGAACTTTTGCTAATTCGTAAGGGAATCATAGTAGTTACAAATAATGCTTCATCTGATACACCTGAACTGACGAACTTTGGCTTGTATTGTGATTGTAAAATCCCCACGATGCAATAAACGTAAGATCAATATTTTCCACTTTTGTAGCTTGAGCATAACATGTTAAAACTTCGGCTTGTAGTTTTAAAATTAGAAGAATTGTGTGATCTAAAAGAGCTTGTAAGGATACAAATGCTGCGATGTCAGTAACTTCTATTGTCTTAGGCCTACACTCCGACTTCACTTCAAGGACCTTGGAATATGGAGGAAATAAATTAGACCCGTGAGCAATGGCAGATTGACGTTACATTTGATAAGTGGCTACAGATATATTTCCATCCAAAACTAAAGCTAAAGCTTCCTCTGGAGAACAAGAAGTTGGTTTTGTATATTTAGAGAGTTCAATAACTTTTTTGGCTCGACTCGGACTTTTTGACAAATCTTGCAAAATATTTGATGAAGTATTTTCGCCTTTGATTTTGAAAGCCTTTTCAGCTGACTTCAAGATTTCGTCCTTCGATTTTCTTGCCATAGTTACTGTACCACTGAACTTGAGGTAGCTACTAATGGTAATTTTAGTAGCTGTCCATGTTTGGACTGATTAATTATGTCCTTTGGCACCTTGAATTCTGAATCCAGCCATTTAGCGTGGTTCTTCTTAAATGTTGAAATATTTCTACTGGCACCTTTCCACCATTTGTCGAGGCGAGATCTTTCTTTTAGTAAAACCGCTTTCAAGCGGCTTATTTAATCACCAGTAACATTATCTATTAAAGAGTTTCGATCTCTTAACAAAGAAAGCACTGCTTCGATGCACTCAGATTGGTTTGGTTTTGCTTTAAATATATGAAATAGGACTTTTTAATTGGTTGACTGGATTTCGACTCCTGAATATCCCTATTTTTCATTTCACTTAGTCTTTTACCAATTATGTTTATTTTGGCCTAGAACACTTACTTATTATACTGACACGTACACGTGCGTTCAGTTGATGTATACAAATAGTTAAAAATCTAACCCATTTAAAATACAGTTGATATGATGAGGTAGAACATGTTAAAAATTCAAAAGTGAAATTGTGCTTAGTTTTCTAATTAAAATGTATTAAAATAAAATTTAATTTAATTTGTGTGATTCATTATTATATTTTAAATTTTAATTTCGTAAAAGTTTTTATGGTTATAAGATAAATGTTATAAACATTCCGAAAGGAACTTACTTTTGAGATTAGTTTACCATCTAAGTAGTTTCTTCGCTAGTTCACATATATATCTTTAACAATTATGTAAGAGAAAATTGTTGGTCATTTATCCGTATTTAGGGCAATACGATTCTTAATTTTTATAATTCACCTTTTCGCCAACTATTTTAGTTTCTAGCCCAAAAATATCCCAATTTCTGGCTATATTTGTGCTATTTACCAGAAATTGTTTTACTGAGATATCGCAAATTTTTTTCAAAATATTATAATAATATGAATTGTTTTCTATCAATTAACAAAAACGAACTGAAATTAACCTGCGGGTTCTCAAGTTAAACCCAAACGAAAATGGTGGATTTTTCAGTGGTTTTTGTTCGATAACTTCAAAAGTAAAGGACATAATGCAATGAAATATTTTATATAAGATATGGAACTAATTCATAACTGATATCGATGCTTGATTTGCTCAAAAAAGTAACACAAGGCTAACTTGTCCGCTAGGTGGCGTATAAAAATAATTTAAAAACAGGTAAATAAAGCATAGTGCGACGGCGGAAAAGAAGCTGTAGGGGAAACGGAAGGCCTTGTGCATAACGACCGTTTAACCTCATAAAAGATTTCCCGCACTGATGACAAGACTGAAGTACGTCTTATGAGGACATAACCTTGCGCGAAATAACATCCGGTGCTAGGCGAATTGCACCCGGAAGTAAAACCCTCGAAAAACGTTATTTAGTAGAGTTTGAAACCACTGTCGCAAGTTCGACTGCATCACAGAATGAAAGGAGAATAAGCGGTGAGACCCAAGGCCTTACTTTTTTTTTGAAAAAAAGAGGCCAAAAGCGTAAATTGCAAGCCCGAATTAGCGGGGTCATATGTATAATCAGATCAGAAACATTCACACGAACCGAATATAAAACGCCCATCATAAAAATACAGGTTAACACAAAGCTGGCACAATCAAGCAAATAGTATATATAAAAAGTACAGCCGGACAAACTAGGCACGGAAAAAGGTACATTAGTCACTGGAACAACACTATGCAAAAGGGAGAGATAACTACAAAAATGTAATACACTAAGTAAATACGGAAAATTGTTGAAAAAACAAATGCTGACAAATTAAAAATAAAACAAAAATTAGAAAAATTTACCGCAAACAGTAGTATAGTTTAGAAAAAAAAAACCACCAAAACGACCGTCGCGATGCCGGGGTAATACATTATTTTGACTAAAAATGAGATACAAATAAGTAACTGAAATTTTACGATTTTAGATTAAATAAACCTGCCACTAACGAAAGTCACACACCAAGACGAAAATTACTACTCTAGAATACGAATTTATACAGATGCGATTGCTACAAAAGGTGAAACACTGGAAAATAAAGGCCAAAGGGGTACCACGCTGCCGAGCGACCGAACCTGGTAACTACGTCTCAATCGGAAAATTTAATTATATACGTTTAACCTTTGACCCCTCTTATCTGTAAGACGTTCAAACCATATAAATAAACCGTCGCGTATGATCAGAATTCAATTATCAAGTTTATCTAATTAGGAGGTCTATCTGAAAAAAAATTGTTCGTTGGGTAAATTATCCAATAAATAAAGTAGACATTTTTTCAGATAAAAAAAAACATTCGTTTTCGTAAAATACTTGGTTTTAGCAATTGAACATTGCATCGGTTAATCTATTTTTTAACCGATTATCCGTTACGCGGTAGGCTACATTATGTAACCCTTCAGGTTCATTTTCCCCCGTATACTTATTTTTTTAATTTTTCCGTGTTTTATTTACTTTTGTTATTACGTTTACCCCGCACTCTTGACCCTCTAAATTTACAGTTCTTGTAAGTATTCTTAAAGCCCCCTACATCAAATATCTTAGAATTCCGAGCTCTATTTAATGAAACTAATCACAGTGTTAAATATAAATTTAATTTAATGATAAACTAAAAACTTAAATAACTTTTGAACCATACATACAAATTAATTATTGTTTATAAGCCTTATAGAACTCGATCAAACCCCACGATAAAATATAAAATTAAGATAATTAAACCATTCTCTCAATATAAATTATAAACTAAATCCCTGCCTTCGGCAACGTTAATATTAATCCCTCGCTACTGAAAGTGTTTTTCTCTCGGTCACAAGACCGTGTTGCAATACATTCAGCAAACTTTCCCAGCCCAGATTTTCCTTAAAACTTTCCGAACTAAACCAGTAAAGCTCCCTCAGCTCACAGCGATCCTATGAAATCATTTCAAGTCCACAGGCTTCATATTAACTACCAGGTAGCGATAACCCAACAAAAGCGCTAGTTTTCCAAGGCCGTCGCCACAGGGTCAAGAGGGCGCCCGGACGTTTCCGCTTGGAGACAGGAAATTGGGAACCTCGAGACTCTCTGGCATTCCCCCCCCCCCGCAATCCCAAGTGACCTTTCGTAAATCGGACAACGTCACCACCGCATGACGAGACACGAGTCTTAAATACACCAATGACCTAAGTAAAATGGGAGGTCACCAGTTGCTTTTTGTTTCAACCCCGCCCCCCAATAATCGGAACAAAACCAAGAAACAGAGCCCCAATCGTACAGAACGGTAGAGAACTGGAGTGAACTCTGCTTTTGGCAGAACTCGACAGAACTCAACTTTTACCAGGAAGGAAGTCCACCTGCATTATCCGGAGAAACCATGTCGAAATAAATATAAAATAATGTGCGATGAAGTCGCGCTTAAATATTAATTAACCCTCAATGCAAACCACTTGATCGGAACAACCCTCCATGATTGCCTAGATGACCCACAGCTAGGACATTCCGACCGGAAGAGTATAAGCCGAGCAGTAATGAATCCGGGAAGCGTAATGCGCTCAGCACCCTCGAATCACCTGTTGATCACCCAAAATCTAGACGTACCGAGGGAAGAAAACCAGATGACCGAGACCGATTCCCTACCCTAGCCGGACATTTCAGACTGAAACCCGAAGTACCTACGCCCCCGTCAGCTTGTGAAGTATAAGAATATAGGAAGAAACCCGCAATCCGGCCGCCAAACCGTAGACGAGTAAATAAAGAGAATTAAAGAAAAGTGTGAATAAAGAAACGCGTAAACAAGCAGCCCCCAAAGACGTCCCGTTCTGTGAAGTGCGTGTGTCGGGCATCTTACGTAAACCGAGAAAACCCGTAAACGGAGAGACGACAACGTAGTGGAGGACACCGAAATATAATGATGAGTAGAATTTCCATCATATCCCCCCCCCCCCCCCCATTGTAGAGTACCCATGGTCGAAATACGTAGTAGCCAGTGAAAGTAGAGAAAAAGTTTTAGAAAGAAAGTTTAACCCCACGCTATTGTTCGAGAAAAAGGTTTAAAGCACGCCCCCTCGAGGTTGAGAGTTCATTTTGCTTCGTGTATTTATACAGTTCGGAATATATTTTTTAGTTCGCATTGTACCCTTGTTGTAGCCATTTTTGTTTTGTTTTATTGTAAGTTAACATTGCTATTGTGTAATTGTCGAATATCTAATTGTAGTAGTTTAATTGTAGTGTTTATTATTTAGTGTAAGTGTATATTTGTTTCTGATCCCGCCGACCTTTGAGTCCAAGATGCCTGATAATAGGGATACTGGAACTGATCCCATAGAAAATAGTAAGTGACAGTTTCATTAAGTAATATATGGTCAAAGAGTGAATATTTTCCTGTTTTATTTGTCCCTCTTATGTTGGAAAAAGCTAAAGGAACCATAGTAGAGATGACCTAACCATCACTAGAAGCAAACTAAAATTATCCCCTCAACCCCCCCCCCCCCGCAATTTTGTTAATTTGTTTAGTATTTTAGTGTTATTTATAAATTTGAGTGTTAAATAAAGATTTTGTGATTGATTAACGACAAAGGGTTTCCATTCTGAATTCGAATCTCCCCCTCTTTTTTATTTTTTCTTTCCCCTGTATGTAACCCCCTCTCTCAGATTTTATTCACTTCACGATAAGGCCACGACTCGCATTTTCTCGCCATCTTCCCCCCGCCTTGGTGAATTAATATCTTTGAGCAAAGGCTAGGAATATTTCTGTGAACAATCAATACTCACGATTCAGTAAATTTCCTTAAAAACCTTACAATTGTTTGGTAGAATTCACTGGTGACTCGTAAAGTCAGTTCCCGGACAAAAGGATTTTCAAACGGAAGCGTGGCAGGCACCTCTCTACTGCGAAGTGACGTATATGGAGACATAATAAAGTGTCGTTTGGACCGTCTGAAGACGGAAGTACAAAATACAAAGTGGCCAAATGCTTTTACTGCTCGGAGTATAAGCAAAAGCAGAATTATATATTGCTTACGAGAAAAGTATACATCGCTCTATATTGTGACCATAGAGTAATTAAAGTGGTTCGTACACGTGAGCAGTTTCAGTGATACAGGGTTTCCACTATAAAATGATCCCGGGCGAATAACTCCAAATCGGTTTAACTAGGATTTGGAATTTTTCAGGTCGCACAGCACGCGTAGGGGGCATTGGATGATGAAAATTTATCTCGAGAACCATTGGGTTTAAAGATTTAATTCCTTTTAGAAAAGTGTGCGCTACCACATTCTACGTCTAATACGCTTTGATCCGATGAAAATTGACCAATAAGAAGCCAAGAAAACGAAGAAATAAACCTGGGTGGTCATCAAGCTAAAAATAACAAAGATTCCGACCAACCTGGGCTACGTTCAGCGGGACTCAGCGGACTCAGCGCTGACCTCAGCGCTGAACGTTGAGCTTACTGTACGCTTTTTTTAGTTCCGGTTTCTACGTCATGTTGCTCAACGAAGTCAGCGGTCGGAGGAGCATGTTTTTCCGTTGCTCATCGGTGTCGTGACGTCATTCGACAAAGTTAAAGGAGGGGTAGCAGACGATATTTTGTTCGTTAAGTCAGCGAACCAGAAATCGTACAACAACTTTTAGATTTTTGTGACGTAGCGTTGATTAAAAGAACTCAACGATAACTCAGCGGTTTTTCTCCGTTGATAGTTGTTGAACGCAGCCCTGTTTTCGGCGTTCAATTTTTAAGCTCCCAATTGATGAAATTAAGTCAGTTCAAATTTATTTAGACATAAAATTTAAAGATGAAAAACTTTAACTACCCTACTTGGTCCAATCTTGCTAAGTGGGTTCAGAAACTTTTGTTACCCTAGCAAAAGTAGTCTGGAGTTTATTAACGAACCAGCGTGGAATCTTTGTTACTTTTAGCTTGATAACCACCCAGTTTTCTTTCTTCGTTTTCTCAGCTTCATATTGGTCAATTTACATCGGGTCAAAGCTTATTAGACGTAGAATGTGGTAGCACACACTTTTCTAATTGGAACAAAATCTCTAAACCCAGTGGTTCTGAAGTGAGATTTTGAATGACCTTGAAGACATGGTTCAAGGAAATTGAAATTTTCATCGTCCAATGGCCCCCTGGGAGTGCCATTTGACATTAAAAATTCAAAATCCTAGCTAAAACCGGTTTTTAATTATTCGCCCTGGATGCTTTTTTAGTGGACTACCTGTATAACAATGGCGTCCCTAATCGGATTGTCCTTAATGGGGTCACTGGTGTCGTTCGTGGCTGCCGGGCCTGATTTTTGGGTTTGCGCGTCAAGTCGAATCGGCCCCTTTGCTTGGTCGACTCTTGGGGTGACGGGTGTTGTCCGTGATTGATGGGCCCGGATTTTGGGTTCACGCGTTGGTTCGCTCCATACCTGTCATTTGATAACCTTATCGGGGATGGTAGTTGCAGTGGAAGAATAAGGTCACTCTAGCCCTCAGCTGTGCGAGGATGGGTTCTCGGGCAGACCCATAGTGTCACCTTTTGTTGGGCCACGATGAGGGCGTTCGTTTGCCATATGTGAGCCAGTTATTATTGCTGTCTTACTGGCCGAACGGTTGTTTCGCAACGTGCACTTTTGTCCCAGCCTGTTTAGTCTTGTAGGCCGCCGCAGTGCTCAGCGGAATGGCAGGGTACAAATACATAATATTATGTATAAAAATGGTTGATGCCCCGTAAGATGCTTGTTAAATAAAACTCTATTCAAACAATTCCTTCAAGATTTCAATTTGGTTCAAAACGTCACAAAAAAAAACGTTGTTCACGGTTTTACCTTCGATATTTCTTAAATCCACAGCCAGAACTTGCCCCCTGTTCAATTTCACAGCGGGAGCACCACCCTAGCTACTTTTATTCGGGCATATATTGGGCAAAGTTGTTGTTCACTCAAGATTCGAAGGTTTTTACCGTAAATAATAGGATTTTTACCATTGTCCTAGACATCTTGTTTTTGCCCTGCTTTCGTAAAAACTTTGGCACGCACCTGCTAATTACCCACCCGTGGAGGTTTGTACGGTTCTAGCCCGAGCCTTAGTAACCCACGGGCGTAGCACTGTATGCCAACATACGCTTGTTAGGGCTAGAAAAGTCATAGACTGTACTGCATTGGAATTAGAGCCCAAGAAATTGGGCATTGCCAAATTTACGGTTTTCGGTGGTTTCGCTTTGTGTGGTAGATATTTTGTTAAAATAAGGTCCGATAACGGCAAAAAAGGGTTAGGTTAGGATTCAGTGAACCTATATTTTCCGTTATATCAGTTAATATTAATTTTAAGTATGGTTTTCGGGATAATTTACGTGGTTTTATATTTGCGCCTAAAAGTCGAAATAACGTTCCTTAATTTATGTCCGATTTTTATGAAATTTATATTTTTGAAGAGCTGTGGTTTCCATATAACCTAGTTTTGCAATTACGTTGCTTAATTATAAATCTAATTTTTGGAGCAGCCTATACAAACCCCGCAACTTCCAACATTGTTAACCCGTTTGTTAACAGAGGTTTATACGCGAGTTTTCTTTTCGCATTTTTCAAAGCTGTTCTCACACTCGACCAGTTGCGTACCTAGACCCTTTGACACGAATTTGCCGCCCTCCCAATTTCCAAAAGTTTTATCGTTTAATTGTTAAAACAGTAAAAACTACAATACAAGGCACTGTAGGCACACCACAACGGATAATTGTGTTCTAAAGGCTAGTAACCCTGCTTTATTATCTACAAATTATATGAAATGTTAAGGTGTCCCGCGTTACAGCAAAAGTACAAAAACACTAAGAATACGCATTCAATCTTGCCAAATGAACAAAAAGCTAGTCTCACTACGAGAAAAGTATAAACGTTAACCATTACTAAAAACAGGCAATTTTCTTTACTTGAATGAAAAATGTACTTTAGAAAATGCCGCCCGGGGCGGACATCCGCCTCCGCCCTCCCCTAGGTACGCCACTGCACTCGATGGAAAATTAACAACGTAAAGTTGAACGTTAACGGTATATCGAATGTGAAAAGAAAATCCGCATGGTGTTTATCGTAGACACCAGGGTGAGAAATAAGGATTTTTTTTAAAACTGGACCTGTGGCCAGTAGAGCCTTCTTTGATAGTTTAATTAAAAAACTGGCCACTGGCCACTTACCATTTTTACCTTCAAAATCAGGCTTTCATAATTTAATGAACTACAATCTTGAAGGGAACAACCAGCTTACGTCGTATGCCTCGGTTTCAACGTATGACCAGAATTCACATATAAGTGTGACACTTATCGTAGCAGTACGCACGTCGATCTCAACTTGTGACGAAAAGTAACAAATAAGTGTGACACTGATTTTAATCGCGTTTTCGACCGGATTGTGTGTATTCTGACTGTCTAGTTTCAAAACGAAGGGCATTGCAAATATCGGCCTGCATAAGCAAGAGGTCGGCTTTATTCGGCCCGCGGGCTTTGACGGATTTCGGGTGGCCAGCCCCACTCATCTCTAAAAAATCGGAAGAAAAGTACTTCGGTACTATTATGTTGAAATACGCTTACGTGATATATTTAGTTATATAGCAAAGAACAAAAACCGTATGTGACGGTACCATGGACACATTAGGACAACACAAACTTTCAGGACAAAGTGGTTTTCCTTAGAGATGTAGACTGGCGTTGTTTAATTTATTTTAGTTACTTGCAAGATGATATTTCTTCAATTATCTGATTTTTTCTTTTCGTTGAAAAAAGAATTGATATGAACTTGGTTCCCGATTCTATTTAATTAGTCCTAAACAATTTCGTCTATATTTCCTCAAATAATAAAACCAGCTTTCTAGAGCATTGTGGGAGTGCCTAATAAGGCTCCCTACACCGACAAAAAAATTAAAGAGATACCCGCTAGCCCATCCGTGTAAAGGTTTGATATACGTTTACGTTAAATTTCACAAAAACAAAATTTACCAAATGACAATAAATATTGAATTTGATTTGCATATTTATATTGTGATATCATTATTAATCATTTCGAATCGACGTTAATCGCATTAATTTTAATTAGGCTTACGTTAAATTTATCATGTGGCAACATATTAATGAGGGAGTATGAGTCTACCAGGGGTCGAGGGATACACAACATTGGACAAGTGGGGGTTGAGTCCAAAGAATGGCTAGAAAAGTCATAAAACATCTCATGTTCGTATTCGGTTCCCTCTGGCTACAGGCCAGATGTCTACACCATCCGCCGCCCCTTTATTAAGGTCGTGCTCGCGTTAGCCGTTGCCCAACCCACAACGTACGATGATTTATTCTTGAAATGACGACATGGATTTTGGTCAAGCTGATGATTATTTATTAATTTATATAATATTAATAATAAATATAAATTATTTATAATAAAATATTTTTTAAACTACTATATATTGTTAATGATATTTCATCTTTATTATTACATTTTATATGGATTGGGTTAATTCCATCTTTGTAGGTGCCAATTTTTTTCAAAATATGTGGTCATAATACAAGTTGATCGTAGGAGGTAATAGATATTTTAATCAAAAATTGTTTCTATGAAAGAAATAACCACCAGGAATTTCCCAAAACCAGTTTACAAATTAGCTTCAATTACACCACCATGAGCTGCAATACACATCTTGGGTATTAGCTCTATTAAAAAAAAAGATTTGGAATAGTCTTTAATAATTTCTGGACAAGACGCCATGCTTTTACAAATCTTTAGCGTAACTCTTGTTGTTAAGATTCTCTGGTGAGCTGGTGCACCGTCATGCTAAAAACCAAAGACGCCTTAAATCATGCTGGAAAATATAACTCATTGCATCCGCTACATAGTTTTGAGGAAAAACTAAGTATTTACGTCCATTATGACTAGCTGGTAGAAAAAGGGAACAATAAGTCTATTTCCTAACAAACAAGCCCACACATGGACGCAAAACTGATGTTATAGGTGATATCCTACTACACATCTCCTACTATCCGACGAGACACCTAGTATCATGCCTAACAATACAAGTACAATTGCAGACGAACAAAATCGGCAAAGTCCCACTCTCGCGCTTTACCGTGAAATAAATAGCATAAAAGAAAGACGCCCAAATTTAAAAGAACTAATTGACAAAATATCATTTGATGACGTGTCTTATCGTTTGGAAGCAGACTCAAAGCCAGCTGGTTCAGTTTACTGTCCCTGGTGCAAGAAACAAATAAAGCAATACTTTGATGGAAAGCGATGGGTTGTAACAAATTTTATAGCGCATTTAGAAACATTACATCTAAACAATCCTCAAAAAGAAGAAAGACAACTCTCTGTGTCATCGTTTTTAAAGAGGTCCGCCAGTTCTAAAGAAGATTCCACCTCTGATCTACCTTGTAAAAAAATCAGTTCCGTAAGCTCGGTGAGTAATAATTTTAGATTTAGGCAGATTTAAGTTAATCACCCTCGCTTGTTTAGTTTAGATTAGTTTTTTATGGACTATATATGTATGGTTATTTAATTTGCTAACGCTTGGCCGTTCCACTTTAAAGTGAAACAAAAGTGGCGTTGGGAAAAGTAGATAACGTAACGCGATTTAGTTAACATGCAGCCTAGTAAGGGCGCAGGTCTCTCGGCAGGTCTAAAATGTTAGAAATAGGGGCTACTGTGCCAGAAGTTATAGTATGACGCATAGGTTGGCAAGACTTTCGGTCTCCAGTCTCCAGTATCCACTGGAAGGGCTGGTTTCCGGTCTCCAGTTCTCCGGCCTCCATTGGAAGATTTGGTCTACGGTCTCCAGTCCTCCAGCCTCCACTGACGTCTTCTCCCATTTCCAAACGCCACTTTCGTTGCCCTTTAAGAGTCACCAATCTAAGCTAAGAATATTTTCCTTTTTAGTTCGGTTCCTATCGAACGGTATCTAAGGTAGTTATCTCCTCGGTTATTTCTATTGATGATGAAGAGCCTTCTGAAAACAATATAACAAGTCAATCCCCAACACTAACTGAGACCAAACCTACAGAGAATATGGATAAAGAATCGGGGGAAGTACAAGGGAGAGTACTAGAGGTTCAATCCTCTCCCAAAATGTAAACCAGGCCCTTGTTAATGGAAAAGCTCCGGGAAAAGCCAAAGTTAGTGACATTTGCAGTTTTCATAGAAACCTTACTCGATTAGAAAAGATACAAAGACTTTTATATATAGATCGGTCGATCCAAAGCAAGCTCGTAACCGACTACTACCATGAATTTATTCATTTTACCCATGAATATAGAACTGTACCTTATCTGTATGGTGCTATCCCGATCCGGTAGAAGGCAGGGCTTACAAAGCTATGCCGCTACTACGTCAAATTGTTTAGCCAATTAAAAGCTAGAGGAAATGACGGACATCTCCATAGAAGAGTAGGGGTTCAAAAATCAAGTGGCTTTGCCGAACGGCGGAGACACGAACGGAGTCTCCCCCAATGCTTTTACTACGGGAATTTGTTTTCTGAACTGTGTTGCAATTCGGAGACTTTTAAATAATTTTAGTGTTTGTACTCAACTATGAATTTTTCATATGATTGTTAGTAAGTTTCCAGGTTAGATTTAAGACTATTTTCATAATTTTACCTTAATTATTTCACTCGTAATCTACTTTTCAAATCGACGAAAATTTTAAGGCGAGGAAATGAATTCCCCGCCTTTGGGACCTGTATTTGTGCTAGGCGTCGGTTTTTATGTTTGAAATTTAAATATCATTGCGCTATCATTGAAAAAGGATGGTTCGTTACTCGTTTGCACCTATAACCTATAGTGGGGTTTTAACTGTGAAATGGATTGGATATTAGGGCATTAAATGTTGTTTATGCTTTGTCTTTCACAGATGAAGAACTTTATCTTATTTCCTATTTTTTCTTTGTAACCCAATTGGCAGTAAAATAAATATTTACTATATTCAGAATTAACCGGGCTGTTCATTGCTTGAATGAAGAAGCTGTTTTTTTTAAAGCAGAGCAAAGAAATGATTAAAAATTAGATTAAACTTTGATTATCAGCTCATTTTGTCTTCCATTTCACAGTTAAAACCCCACTATAGGAGCAAACGAGTAACGAACCATACGTTTTCAATTATCGCACAATGGTTTTTAAATTCCAAACATTAAAACCGAGGCCTGGTCCCAAAGGCGGGGAATTCATTTCCTCGCCCTAAAATTTTCGTTGATTTCAAAAGTAGATTACGAGTGAAATAGTTAAGGGAAAATTATGAAAGTAGTCTTAAATCAAACCTGGAAACTTATTAACAATCATATGAAAAGTTCATAGTTGAGTGCAAACACTAAAATTATTAAAAAGTCTCAGAACTGCAACACAGTTAGGAAAACAAAGTCCAACCAATTTTCACTAAAATTCGGCCGCTGAGACTCAGTTCGTGTCTCCGCCGTTCGGCAGAGCACTTAATTTTTGTACCCCTACTATTCTATGGAGATGTCCGCTCCTATTGACTGAAGGCAGTATCAGTCACGTGCTTTCTCCATGGTATATCCGTCAGGTGTAAGAGGGGCGGAGCTTATAGTTCCGCCTCTTTCCGACAGAGATAAAAACATATCTAGAGCGGTTCTATATTCATGGGTAAAATGGATAAGTTCATGCTACTACCCAATATTAAACGGTATTGAAATGTTGTGCAATAAAAATAAATATCTCGAGTCCATTTTACATGATACATCTCGAAAGTTCACGAAACGTGGTGGCTATCGAACACTCGATCGAACAAATAGTCAATTTTTACAGACACTTTTAGAAAGTGCAGAGAAAAATATTCATTGTAAATCAGGAAATCGATACGACGAAAGCCAGAGATTGTTTGCTGGATATCTATACGCTCTTATAGGGCCTTTGGGCTATGAAACTCTTGTCTCTAATAAATAAAAAAGAGTGTTTGTTTGTTTGTCCGCTATAGGAATCTACAGTTTTCCACTTACAACGTTAGTTCGACCACATTCTCGATGGTTACGGTCGGCAAAACAACTTTAATTAATTAATTTAATGTAATCTAATAATTAGGTATATCCGCTATATACAAGATACTTCACTTTGGTCTTAGCCAAAATACCGAGGTTCTTTATTCTTGAGGCATACACACGAAAAAAGCTTAAATTATTGAAAATTTTTTGAAAAGTCTTCTACTATAGACACTAGGCCGCACAATAAAAGGCAAATTATTATGAAGTCAACGAATAATTTGTTAATATTTTCATTAAAAAGTTGGTTATATTGGGTACGGTGCCATGCGTGGAGACAGTTATTGCAGAGTGCAAATTTCATAGTGAATGTTGCGGAGTTTCGTCGCTAGTGCCTCATCCTAGGTTATACAAATAATCAACCTTTCCCGGGCACAGAGATTTGGCAATCCGTAGCTTAGGCCAGGGCCGTCATTGTGGTCATAGTTTTCTCCCTACGATTAAATCTTTAAAGAAAACTGTGACGTAGCACTGCCAAGTCCCTATTACTGGGTACTCAAACTCGAATTATTATTTAATTATTTATAGTTTCTGCATGATGTTTCTTTCAAAAATAAATCATGCTTTGTCGGATTCAATATTTAAGGTACATATGTTTCCGGCTAAAAGTATAATATGGGTTATAATGAGAAAGGAAAAGCAGCTACCCGATGTTATTTTAAATTTAGTAAAACCAGTTTGTATTCCACGCTACGGTGCGGCTGCTGAAATGAACTTTAGAAAGACAATGTTTAAACTATTATTTTCTACAGTAGCTTTATTCACTTTAAGCACTTAAACAAAGTTACGTAGAAATAAAAGAAATTAGCACAAGGTAATCGGCAAGCGAAGCACCCCCGGGGAGAACAAGTTAAGAACTGATGCTGCGTTCCCTCTTTGAACCGCAATAGCAATTCTTTGCGTGATAAATTCCACCGATCGCGGCTCGCCGGTTACCTCACGAATTCGACGCTCGATGGCATGTATCAACGCCAAACCGTCCCGTCCGAAGGAGCCGAGGGTTTCGATGGCGACGGCCTTAAACATGTATCGACCCTTGAGGCCCTCGTATTTGACTTTCTTTTTTTGGTTCAGCCTGGGTAGCCGCCCAGAGAGGGGCTGAGGAAGAAGAGGCCAAATAAGAGTACGCTATAGAGGGTCAGTACGGGTGAAGTCCCAGACGAGGGATTTCCCGCGCGACCAAGGGAGCAGGGTTAATCCGTCCGGGCTTTTTCCGTCATCACGCGGAAGACCCGGCGGCTCTAGGATACCCGGAACTCCAGCGGAGACCAGGGCGCGTTTTAAAATGTCGTTCACAGCACCATGACGGGAAAGCTGACCTGCGCTACGCTTACAGCTAAGACCATGGGTGCCGAAAGAGTCAACAGCACTTCCACAATTACTAGAATGCGGCACACAGATGCGGGCGCCCAGGCGAAGGCTGACGGTGATTTGAAATGAATCGTCGTTTAAGAGGGTGCCAATAGAGGGCGAGGAGAGCGCGTTCAACCAGCATCCCGACTCCTTAGATTTTACAGGGTGCAGTCTTGTCTTGTCCCTATCAGTGGCAGCGCAGTCCCACAGGAAAGCGGACGACTTTTCGACACATGGGCTCTCCCACACTTTTTGATGGGGCTAGTGGTCAGAGGGCGGTAAATTTGCGTGTGTCCTGAGTTTCCACTGTGTTAAGGCATCATGAAACGCGGGATCTGAAGAGACGGAAATTGGCACGGGTAGAATGTCGCGCACCAGGCTGACTGCGCTGGAGGCCGAAGCCAGGAATGCTGGCAGGGATAAAGTAGCCGCGTGTCGAATTCCAAGACCACCCGCTGCCACCGGACGCGAGGATTGTATCCCAGGAGCGTCGTCCATCAAAGTATTTGTGACATATTGCAGCGCAACACGTAGGGTATCGTCGTACGACTGAAACCCGTCCTCAAATCGCCAGACAGGGAAGCTACGTAGAAGATACGAGAGCTTAGGAATAGCCAACGAGTTCTTTAAGAGGAAGAAGCCGTGATGAGCCGATATGTCTTTGAGGTTCCCGACCATTGTTTTTAGCATCGCGATCTTGCTCGTGATGCAAGAGGAAATAGCTTCTTCCGAAAGGGGCGCACCAAGAAGCACGTAATCGGAGAGAGCTATTAAAACACGCTAATACAACGATTTAGGTATAAACAATTAACAGCGAAAACAGTTTTTACAAGGTAAGTCTCACGTTTAAAGTTGCTTGATTAATTGTTTTAAAGACGTTGTTTTAATGACGTTAAATAGATGTATATTACAAAAAGTCGATATTTGGTCTACATTTTAAAAAGATTAAAGATAAAGCCGTTTCCTCAACCATTTGTAACGTTTTCTCGTAACTATTCTTCAACGTTTTCCAAACAGTTTATCAACAAGATTTCGCTACCTGGGTAGTTTCAAAATTAGGCTGAACCACTTAGCCAACGAATTCGCCTCCCTTATCGCTTAGAAATCTCAAAGGTTATAGTTTCCCACGTACTAAAATATTTTAATACCACGAGCTATATAAAAACTAACAAATGATTTTTAAAGGCTACAATAACGGCATATTTACTGAATGTACGTCAATTAAACACAATTAAAATTGATTTCCTCTGTTGAATTTAATTGTGTTGCACATCAATCAAGTTCCATTGCCATTGCTCATCTTGTCTGTAACGTGTTCCTTTTAGAGTAATATCTTATAGCTTATGGAATGTGAAAAAGTCCTGGTGTATAAGGAATTATTTCCCTTTGTTATAAGCAAAAATAAGTCTCGCATAAGCGGTATTCTGTACATTTCCTTTTGGTTAACCTACAAATGTAAGGTGCGAACCCAAAAATCTTCCCACCCGTAGAGTGCCACCCAATCAGATCGCCTCTAAAGCATTTGAAAACTTTGATCAGGAATTTGTAAATGTAGTGTTTTGCGATGCTCAACACCCTAGCGGGATTTCCTACAAGCTCTTTCGGTTGGCCGCTTAATTTTTAGTTATAGAAGGGCAGTGTTTCTTTCAGGCATCTCGACGTTTTGTAGTCGGCCGCCGGTCGGCCGACCCTTTTACCCCTAGGACATTTCGACCCTCAATCCAAAGTTCAGCCAACCTTAATGTTTAGTATCTTTTGCGGACGTCGACCCGACACTAATTTGCTACAGGGGTGGATACCGGCACCCCCGGATGTCTGGGAAACCCCCCCCCCCGAAGCAAATTTTCTGAAAGAAACACTGTAGATGGCTCGAAAAAAACTCCAGATTAATGGGCATTAATACCTAAATATCAGGCAAGTCAATGTAATTTTAATGTAAAAGAGTTGTTTAACCGTGGAGTTCAAACTGAACCCATTGGAAGGGAAACAATTAAGACATTTATAAAACACAGCAAAGCTTTAGAAGATTAAGATAAGTTAGACCTAGGCTTAGTGGCTAGATCTTCTGTTATCCTCCTCATATTTTTGCTCTCCGAGGGCACTATGTAACGTAAGAAGAGTTTCACAATCACCGTGTCTGTGGGTGGGGTGTGGGTCTTCTGGTTTGTCTCGGCTGCGAACGCGTTCGCATTTTCGGGGCAAAGTGTAATCACTGCGTTCGCAATTTCTTGGAATTAGGGAAAAGCGTTTCTAAAAGTGCCCTCTTTTGTCATTGGGTGTCGTATATATTTTTTAGAGCTCCGAGGGGACTATGCACCCAAGGAGGGGTTTTACAGTCACCGAGTCTTTGGGTGGGGTGTGTCAGTCGGGCCGGCGAACGCGTACGCATTTTCAGGGCAAAGTGTTATCACAGCGTTCGCAGTTTCTTGGAATTGGGTAAAAGCTTTTCTAAAAGAGTCCTCTTTTTGTCATTCGGCGTAGTATTATTTTTGTTGAATTGGCGTTAGTATTGGGCAGGATTTGAGCCCTAGCCCTGCTGCATGACTGGTGAGCGTTCTACCACAGAATCATGGATACACGTTAAATTTAAGTCATTTACGTTCAATATTCCATCGTGAAATTCCACTGATATGATGCACGTTCTAAACCTGAGGAAAACAATGTGGTTGGTTTTCGGTAAAGCACCATATTAATCGCTCTGGTTGGTGGATATACACCCGATGAGTAATGTTTAGTAAAGTTTGCACTTTGAGTAGCCCCACTGACAATACCCGCGAAAGGATATTTCATGGTCAACTCCGTTTAACGAAAGGAATTAAATTAAAATCCCACTTTATACTTACAAATAACAACATGGTCCTTTCATGTCCAGAGCCGGTTCAATTACACGTAAGCGTAACCACACAAACCCTTTGAGAAGTTCTACTCCTTCTGCGTTGAGTTTTCCAGTTCTCTGGCCACTGGTTGAAAAGGTTTTCCCCCAAGTTCTTCGGTTCCCCTTTCCAATAAAACTTGAAGAGGTTAGTGTAGGGAGCTGTTGGCTCGCGCTGAATGAAGGGCTTGCCACCAACCTCCTAATCATTGTAACCCGGCCACCTAAATTAAAAAGGCTTTAAAAGTGGCTTTATGACTTAGGGCTAGGGTGGTTTCTTGGGTATTAAAATATCTTTGACGCGATTGATAAGTTAATAATTGCTCGTGCTTCTCAACAAATACTTTCCATGGTTCAAGCGAAATAAAAAAGTCTTCCTTAGTAAGTTTACGTTGTTTATGATCACTTAAAGGCCGAGAAAAGTGCAAATTTCCACTACTCTCATCCTGTACTTATTTTTTTGACGAGTGAAAACTGATTGACATCTCTGAAAACTTAATTGGCAGTTCGGACCACTTACTTAACAGCTCTGGCAGATTTTGTGATTATCGATATTCTATTCAATAATTATCTGAGCCGTCCACGCTGTCTCTCCTCAAGAAATCGACAAATTCAGTTTTGTGGTGTCAAAATTTACGCACGGGAAAATAGAAACTATCTTCTCGGCCTTTAAAAAAAAACTACAATTTAGCGGTTTTGAAAAAGACCTACGTCTACACTCTTGGTTTCTGACCATTCGAAAACCATGAAGACGAAGTTTGGTAGAATTGAATTCCAAAAATGACATAATATCATGGCGTTCTCCCCAACGTTGCGTAACTTCATTTTCGGTCAGTGTGATTGAACTTCCTCTGTCCAAGGGCCCAAATTGAAATTTACAATCGGGTGTAACAATAGTGTGGCACGCCAAACGAAACAAAATTAATTATCCGTCCGGTGTGGAGATGTTTTACTTTCGTGGGGAAACGTTTTAGTCTCGTGGGGAAACGTTTTACTCTCGTGGGGAAAAGGTTTACTCTTGTTTGAAACGTTTTAATCACGTGGGGAAACGACTTACTCTCGTGGGGAGACTTTTACATGGGGATACAACTTACTCTCGTGGGAAGACGTCTTACTCTTGTGGGGAAATGTCTTACTCTCATGTGGAGACGTGGGGAAACGTTTTAGTCTTGTTGGGAAATGACATATTAATCGAAAAGGGTTTCAAGATTGGGATTTAATCTATTGTAATCAAAGCGAAGGATGCGGAATTTCTTAATATCTCCACAACAAAACAAACGTATTTTTCATTCCCCCACCCAGAGATACGGATAGAGGTACGGAGAAAGCTTTTACATAAAACTTCCGCAATTTTTTTTATTTTTTTTCGCGGAAGTTATTAATGGAAACTACGCGTTTGACAAAAGATATATTTAAATGGAGTAGTAAAGGGCATGCATCGAAAATTTTTGGTTCCCAGAGCAGTCCAATTTTGGTTTCTCAAATCATCATAGATTTCACATTATCCTTTAAAGCCGTCATCTCGACGAGCGAAAGACACGTACTGTCCCATGGATTTAGGATTAAATGAGTCTTTATAACCAACAACACCTCTAAGTTTCATATTCAAATCTTTAATTGTTAATGACCCTGGAATGTCACATTAAAATGAGATCATAATCGCCTTCGAAATCATCATCTTGAATATTATATGTTAATTCGACTAGATTTATTAATTCGATGAAAGTGAAATATTGCCAATTTGGGGTCGAAAATATTGTTTTCCCTCTGCATTTAGAACATTATATTTGAACTTTATCAAATTTTTAGCTACTCTCTCCTGTAAGTATTGAATTTGATCGAGCGGATATTTAAGAGATAAAATTGCGTGATCTGTTTCAATTTCTGGCTGGGCGCAGGTAGTGTTGCAACAGAGGCTATGGGAATTATAAATAGGATAAAATATTTTACTTATCAATAAAGTCACTGAAACTTGACAATTGAAAAATTTTAGTTTGTTTGGTAGAATATCTGGTACAAATAACAGTGATATAATTTCTGCCCTTTTTCGGTAAGTATTCGCCTTTATCCCTTCGGTAACTTTCGAATTGGATAAACCGAATATGGGAATGGTTTTGAGCTGCTCCAAGTTTTCTCTTATTTCGTGACTATCACAAATGGAGGTTGCTAAACATTGAACAACTGAATCTAAGGCGCAAGTGTTTGAAAAACTACAGCTTTCTCGTCGAATCTTCGGTGGTCTTAGTTCAGTTCGGTTACCATTTTTCAACAGCCCAATTGGCATTATTTTCTTAAGTGATGAAAAATTTGCAGCAGCCATTTCGCTTATTGGATTCAAGTAGGAATCACAAGGTCTTTTTTAGGAGGTTAATCGCCTAATCCTCTCCAATTTTCATTCGTAACCATTTCTACAGCTTGCGACTTTTCGTCGATTGTAGCATTAAAACATTTGAGAAAAAACGTTTTTGTCCGTAGCCTTCTTCCTTGTCTGACGGAATGGAACAAACTGTAATTGCATGGACGCATTTCTATAAAAAACAAATATGAAATTTAATAGTCCAGTACTTTCAGAGAGTGGTGTAAAGGTTAGCGACAAACGAGAATCGTTAAGAAAGTGTATTATCTAATGTGAAGAATTTTGTGTTAAAGTTTGTATAATCTACTCCTTGGTTCTCTCTTTTTTATCGAATTCATTTTCTAGTGACTAATTTCTTAATTTTTAATTTTAAATAAAATTGTATTATAACTTGCATATGACACATTTGTGAGCGCCAGAAGTCTCATTGCCTCATGAAACGCAATTCATCACTTCATTAGATCCTTAAAATTTCCAAAATATAAATGGCAGTATATTCTTGTCAATAGGGTCCTCGTTGTTAACGGTATTTAGTGCTATCTAAAACCCCACAAGTTCCACCAACCCTTCCCTAGCTGCTTAGTTAGTTTGAGGTTGTTCACAAACAACGTTATGCAAAACAAGTTGGCAAGCCAAAATATACCTCTCCTCGGAAGAGTTTTTAATTTTCAGTGAAGCGTAACTATATCGGTGGTTCTGCGGTAGAACGCTCACCTGTCGTTCAAGAGGGCTCGGGTTCGAATCCCGGCCGATTAAAAAATTATACTACACTCAATGACAAAAAGAGCGTGCTTTTGTAAAAACCCTTTCCCTGATTCTAAGAAACTGCGTACGCAGTGATTACCCTTTGCCCCGGAAATGCGAACGTGTTCGCAGGCCTGACAAACAGACCAACAGACAGATCCACAGACAGACACTGTGGTTGTATAACCCCTCCTAGGGTACAAATCCCCTCGGAGAGGTAAAAAACGTTTTTACAGTTCTTACCCATTGCATAACCCCTCTTACACTCTTAAACAAGTTGGAAAGCCAAAATATACCTCTCCTCGGAAGAATGGTCCCTAGTTGTATTAATTTCCCGAGACGACCGCAATTCAGAGTTATTTATTAAAAACGTAATCTTGGTTCCGTCCCTGCCCGGTATAAAATTTTAATTTTAATTTAAATAATTGAGACGAAACAACAGAGTTTAATTTATTCAGAATATTATAAATTAAGTAGTTACAACAGCGAGTTAGATTTCCTAACACAATGCACAATTGAATTTAACCCTATTTACAGAACAAGTCTATCAGTTAAATATAATACGAAGCAAATTTTAATGAAAGAAATATCAACAGAGGGTATTTGTATTTTTCTCGCTTACGAAAAACTTGCCGCATCTTTAATGCTCATTTTATTTCAACACTCGCCCTTGATGAAGATACCGCAGAATAGCTAAATTCGATATCTGGTAGTGGACGACTTGTAGACTTCCTGTTGACGTTGTGACACATACCGCATAAAAAAGACCAATACCATCCAATTTCCAATATCATATGACTATCACACCCAGGAAACCAATGACTGCATAAGGAATCGTAGATGTCCAAATATCCAGAACAATAAAAAATGAATTAACAAGAAGCGAAATACTTACCATCACAAAGCATAGAAAGCCACAGCTCGTATATCAATAAATGACCGTAGATGGTATAGTTAGTGCGGCACCTTACCATTAACAAACAGGAATTTTCGACGTTATTATCATGAAACCGGATAAGCTAAACAACACGACCTACACACTATAAAGTCTCCTCCAAAACTGGACGTTTTCGTGAAAACAAAATAATCTCAACCAAGACGTACGACGGTCAGAATACACACAATCCTCCTTATGTGTTAAGTTTGTTTGAGCTATTCACAGCAACCTGCAGCGCCGTTATCACAACCAAAATATATCCACGGTCACACATATATACAAATTTACACTTATTTGTTACTACTAGTCATACTTTGAAAGCATCGAAGATTCCTTCGATCAGTGTAACTCTTATTTTTTACTTCGGATAACACTTATTTGTTACTACTAGTCAGCCGTTGAGTGTCACACTTATTTCCTCTGGTTATACGACAAAGATTAGTTCGTTTAGATTCATACTTATTTGTTCCTTCTTATCACACTTATTTGTTACTTCGGATCACACTTATTTGTTACGTTGAGTGTCACACTTATTACTTCTGGTCATACGCCGAAGACTAGGTAGATCAGTGTCATACTTAATTGTTACTTCTGGTCATACGTTGAAAGCGCGGCCCACTCTGAACGGCCTTGAAAAACGCCAGAGGGAAACGGGCGCGTAGACCTTTATAAACACGCGGATTTACAATGTTGGAAATTGCGGGGGTCCGTATACGCTGTCCAAAAAACCTTACTTAGAATTAAATTTAAGGAATGTTTTTACAATTCTAGGTTATATGTAAACCACAGCTATTCAAAAATATAACTTTCATGAAAATCGGACTTAAATATGTAGATTTTTAGGCGGAAATATAAAACCACGAAAATTGGGGGTACCGTAAATTACCCTGAAAACTATACTTAAATTTATTATTTACTGATATGACCGAAGTTGTAGGTCCGCTGAATCCTAACCTATCCAATAATATTTTTTTACCGTTATCGGACTTAATTTAAAACAAAATATCTACCACAAAGGAAATCACCGAAAATAGTAAATTGGGCAAATTCCCAACTTCTTGGGCTCCGATTCGAAAACTTTATGAAAGGCTATCAATGGTAATATATGTACTTTTGAACGAGATATCATTGACTCTTCTAGTTATAACCGTTGAAGAGGTATGCGTGACACGGCGCCATCGGCGGCAACGGCTACACTGTACGTGAGACTAATACACATAAATCCTTAGGATTGTGTGTAAAAACCAAAGATAACAAGTTGGCAAGCCAAAATATACGTCTCCTCGGAAGAATTGTCCCTAGCGTTATTAATTTATCGAGATGACCCTTAAAGATAGATCTTCGCAATTCAGAGTGTATACTAAAACCGTAATCCAGGTTCAATCCCGCCCGGTATAAAATTTTAATTATAATTAAAATAATTGAGACGAAACAACAGAGTATATAAATTATTCAGAATATTATAAATTAAGTAGTTACAACAGTGAGTTAGACGTACTAATACAATGCACAATTGAATTTAACCCTATTTAAGGTAAAAGTTTATCAGTTAAATATAATACGAAGCCAATTTTAATGAAAGAAATATCTACAGAGGGTATTTGTATTTTTCTCGCTTACGAAATACTTGCCGCATATTTAACGCTCATTTTCTTTCAAATTAAACATCTTAGTCAGTCGATAAAACGTTTAAAATAAATTACGAAGTAATGACGACCCAGTTTAAAACCAGACCAACAAAAGTGTTAGCACACGATGTATACAACTCGATAAAAATATACGACTGTAAAAACGAAATAAAATACAAATAAAACGAAATATATTTAAAATTAAAAAACTGATCCTAATAAAACGTGAAAATACCCTCCACGTCACGCACATTCGAAATAAGCAGAAGTAACGTTATACTATATGCAGTTTAAAATATTGGAGTATCAAAAAATAAAAATAACGAATAGAAAATACACAATAACAAAACTAATAGAAAAATATTATAACGCAGTCAAGCAATCAGACTTCAGAATCAAAATAATTCATAGAAAAATATTATAACGCAGTCAAGCAATAAATTAGTTCAAATATTTAGAAATCAAGCAATAGAAAATATAATATAAAGAAGCGCAACACCGTACCATTCACAAATACGATTTTTCACGTTCTTATAATGAAACCGGATAAGCTTTTGGGCATGACTTACGCTCTTAAAGGTTCCTCTAAGACGGGACGATTTTGCGGGAAAAAGGAAATAAACTTAAAAAATAGTAGATACAAATATAAGACAGAAAAAACCAACAATACCAAAGATTAGACAAAATAGAACGTAATCTCGTAATTTAAAAAACACAACAAAAAAGCGTATCCAAAAAAATAAACCTACTGACAATTAAAGAGTTTAACAATGTCATTTAATAATATATTACATGTTTATAACACAACGTAAAAGGAAACAATAGGTGAAAACTATTCGCTAGTTTTGGAGTATTTTTTTAGGAAATAGCAAGCAACTTCAAAATACAGTTTGGCTGTTATACTATGGAAGAAGTTGGTAGTTTGGGGTAAAAGGTGTACTCTTTTCATCCCAATAATTTTGGCCTAATAACACAGCGGCAACGAATCAAAGTCCTAAAACCACGCTCCCGGTTCAACTAAAATAAAAATAAAATTTCAATAAAAAATATCCACAGATATTGTATTAATCCGTTTAGTAAAAAATACGCCTTATCATAATGGTTCTTTAACTTAAACATTTTCCCTAAGGAAGTCAATGGCTCGGAGGTGAACTATCCGCATTGTTACAATGCGACCAGAGTTCAATTCCTGATCACGATCAACTTTTACATTAAAATACTTAATTATTTAATAAAATATAAGATTAATATAATTTATTAATATTTCATAAAATATCAGATATATTTAATTAAATATTTATAAATTATATTAAAGATTAACATAATTTATACATTTTTAATTAAATATAAGATTTTATAATTTATAAATATATAATTAAATATAAGATTAATATAATTTTTTAATTTAATTTATAAATATTTCATTAAATAAATTATAGTACCTAAAGTTATAACTTTGTAAAGGACATTCGCCAAAGCTGTTTTTTGGAAAAACACCGTAAATTAACAAGCGTTGGTGGCTGAGTGGTTAGAGTAAATCTCTTGCACGAGGCAGACCCGGGTTCGATTCCCGGCCGGCGCCAATAAATCGCAAATTGATACTAAGACGAATACCGTGTACAATTGGTGGAAACCCTGCCATTGGACGTTGAGAGGTAGCATAGCACTCGGTCCGTCCCAAAGTCATTAAGAAGAAATTGAAGTGAAAACGCCCGTACAAACACAACCGACTCACCATCCACAACCATCGTAACACAAACACCACAAACTCAACACCCACAACCGTCATAACACGAACTCAACATACACAGCAATCTGAACACTCACAACCGTCATAACACGAACGCAACACCCACTACCGTCATAACACGAACCCAACATGCACAATCTACGCATAAACAGTAGAATAACTAAATATCCAATCAAACTGAGTTAAAACCGTTACGACGGTGAGCGTTATCGAAAAAACACCATCAAAACCAAACCCATTCGCAATTTAATCCGTTAACGCTCACCGTCACACGGTGATTTTGCCAACCCTACGAGATACTTCGCAAGCAGAGATTTCGAGAAATTGCGGACGCAATGATTAACCTATGCATGGAAAATGTGAACGCGTTCGAAGGACAGACAGACAGACACGGTGATTGTAAAAACCCTCCTAGGGGAGAGGTGAAAATATAAGATCAAAGAATAGACAAAAAATAACATACGACCCTTCCTTTGCCTAAAACCCAGATACATATTATATTAAAAAAGGGTATCCGAAAAAACTAATCGTTAATCGCGTTCACTTGATTACACAAAGTTTAATCGCTTATTTCTAAAATTATTAAACAGGGGAGCACTTTGGTCGAATCAACATACCTGCCAACAGTGGCGGCCTAAGAGGGGGCGGGGGGGAGGTCCGCCCCGGGTACCAGGGCAGCAGGGGGTAACATCGGAGAAGCTTGAGGGGGGGGGGTGTGGAAATCAGAATGATTCAACTTGAAGAAGACGGACCCGTGAAAACCTCTGCACGGTCCCGGGGGGGGGGGGGTGTCACAAAACACTGCCGCCGCCCCGGGGACCCAGCCTTCTTAAGCCGCCACTGCCTGCCAACTGTTTCTCTTAAACAAGTAGCTCAACGCCTGCCCCCGAGGAAGGGGGGGGGGCTTTTGACGTCAGTCGTCAGACGTCTAGTGCCAAAATCACAGAGGAAATAGATATATTTCGTGGGGGGAGATAGCGGTTTCCCTCTGACTGGCTGACCGGGGGGGGGGGGGTTAGATGACCTTAGGCTTCGGCTAGTTGGGAGATTTTGATGCCGGTTTTGAAAGTACAACGCAGCTAATATTATAGAAATAATAAATCACAATTATATCCTTTTCATAGGTTTGGATTTCGCGATTACCAAAATATTTTATTCTTGATTTCTTTTCAAGTTTCTTTTCCATAAGAGCGATGGAACGTCAAAATACCCTGAACCTCTCCTCATCTCACATGTTTTTATTTATTTGTAGGTAATGTTAATTAGTAGGCGTGATCCTTACTGCGTGAAGCTCTCGGTGAAACCAAAACCAATTTGCTACTCTTGGATATCGTGTCGTGTTACCCCTGTCAGTGAAACATCGGGAAACGTGTTTTATTTTTTAATATTTGGGCGTCGTCTACCGGATTAAGCATAAATAAAATAAATACGTCAAATTTGTTATTGTCTTCTTACTTGTTATACCATTATTTTTATTTATGTTGTGTAGCGTTAACATTTAAATTGGCTGCCCTTTATATGGCAAAATTAAGAGGCGTATAAATTTCATAGAATTAGGTATGAATGTTATATAATACTCAAACCTCTAAAATTAGTGATAAAGGTAAAGTGAAAGCTTTTATGTAGACCTGGAATTAAAATTGGACTTGAGTATTAATCCAACTACGGCTTAGCTTAAGATATCTTTCCGATGGAGAAGGTAGTAAATCTATGAACTGGAACATGGGATCCAGACCCCATTTTTTATCTGTATCTCTGGGTGGGGGTATGAAAAATACGTTTATTGTGGAGATATTTTTAAGGTTCGAGTAGAGATGTTTGAAAGTTCACGTACACAATCATGGCACCAAATTTCAAACACAAATTAAGGAATTCCGCATCCTTCGCTTTGATTACAATAGATTAAATCCCAATCGCGAAACCCTTTTCGATTAAATCGACATTTCCCCACAAGACTAAAACGTTTCCCCACGTGAGTAAGACGTTTCAAACGAGAATAAGACGTTTCCCCACGGGAGTAAAACATCTCCACACCGGACGTATAAATAATTTGGTCTCGTTTGGCGTGCCATACTATTGTTACACCCGTTGTATATTTCAATTTGGGACCTTGGACAGAGGAAGTGCAATCACACTGACCGAAAATGAAGTTACGAAACGTTGGGGAGAATGTCATAATATTATGTCATTTTTTAATTCGATTCTACAAATATTCCGTCTTCATGGTTTTTCGAAGGGTCAGAGACCAGAGGTGGCCAAAAATTGTGAGCTCTCGTTTTTGATAATACCCTCGCAACGAACGAGAATTTGAAATTCGAAGGTCAGTGATCTTGTTCGGAGAGAAAGCCAAACTGAGCGAGCTCTAGGCGAGCGCGGAACATTTATATCTGTCAGTTATGTTTCACGGCGCGGTGAGAGAGATCGGCCTATCGTCGGACTAGTCTTCTCATTATTGAGCGATACTCCCTCTAGCGGGGTAGGGGTTTGTTCAGATGTGAGAGATGGCGGCCCGCTGTGCAAGATCACGCAGAGATAGGGTATATTTTTCTCGTAATTGAAAGCTAGCTCCACGTGGGTAAAAAAAGAGACTTTTACTAAATAAATTATAATTCGTGAACGGCGAATAAATTTTATTTTATCTCCTACTCGCGCATATTTTCTGTATTATTTATTTTTGCTACCTGGGATTATTGAACTTGTTCAACCGTGTTGTTGGGCAAGAAGGTCTGAAGAACTTGTACATTCTAAAATATCAAGTCAAGCATAAATAATAAGAAATGAAATTTCAAACGTAAACTTTCAGAAAAAAATTGAGTATTTATAATATATTTAATTTAGCAGAGCGCCCACAAAGATATAATGTCTGGTTTCAACGTTCTATATAATAGTCTTTAATAGAAAGGGTAACTTTACAAAGAATCGACAATGAAGCCTCGCTGGCCGCCTGCGAGTGCCTTTTTCGTCTTTTTTGGGAGTACGGTGGGACTACGCCGAGGTATACACTACGAAATGTTACGTGTAGACTAATAGGTAGTAGACTTTACTATCCAATTCAGCAATGCGCTCATATTTGCGAGTGTGAACCAAATGCTACGATTACAATAGAAAAAAAAAACATTTATTTTAGATTCTGTTTTCGCAAAACAACCATTTGCTTTACATGTTTTTACTATTCACAACGTTGTACTTTTTATATACACAAATACGATTAAAATGTTTTTTTTATCAACGCCCTAGATAGATTTTCCGAAAACAGTTAATTATACAAAATATTAACACAAAGCAAATCACTTTTGAAATATAGCTCGCAGATGGCCGTACTAAAATAGCCTGCTTATGCGACTTTATTTTTAAAATTCAGTCAAATATAAAGTCATCACTTCTAGGTTTAACATACCAGCTCTGATTTTGTTTATTGATAGCAATGGTCAGGGTCAGCGCGCTCACTAAACCTAACCATGAAGTCAGAATTCTGGTTTGACTGAAATTACGTCGAGTTAGATAAATTTTAAAAAAGATGTTTCAACCAATTTTTGCACGTTCCTATAACTACTTCTCAAATTATTTAATCGGAATTAAATATTGACTATTGTAAGCACTGAAAGTAGCGCGGTTAACTGGCAGCGACTTTTCCGATTTCACAATCATTCTATCATTAACCAAAATCATATTTGTTGTTATCATGTTACTTATGATATGATATTATTTGAAATAAAAATTTAGTTTACATTTTATACCAAGGTTTATAATGCAATATACATATTTCTTGTTAGAAGGCATATTTATTCGAAAAAAGGATACTTTAAATTTAGATAGAGGCAGTTCAGAAATAACTAACTGCGGTTTACTTAATGTTTAAACTTAAAAATTATATTTTTATTGTAGTATTTATTCCATTTGGTATCTGTTTTGTTTCACGTTCTTCCCTTTTTTTGTCACACGCGACATGCTTTAAAATCTCGCTCTTATTAAATTGATATGAATAGGCTTAAACAAGTGGATTGATAAAGGGCCACGGCTCGAAACGTCTCCAAATAATAAATTATACCGTGTGATCTTCTCCAGTTTCATTTTTTAATACATATTTCCCTTTTTAAATATATACTATACCTTGCTATTTAATATGTCGTGGAACTTGTCTACCACGTGGCTTTGGGGAACTTAGGGATATGAAGTGAAGCGAGCCTAAGATGGTAACACTCATCAAATTAAAATCTTATATAGAGGGTGACACTTTTTGAGTTACCATACCGGGTGTCATCCAGTAATGTTGCAACTATTCGCAGCGACATATTTTGACTTTACGTTTGCCTCAATGTGATTAAGTTGAAGAATATTCGTTTCACGGATGCTCGCATGCGTTTTTCGGCTTTCCGGCTTGAAATGAAATATAACAAATATGGTCGAACGACGTCGAGAATATACGAGCATTCAGGCAAAACGGGTTTAATTTCTAGTCAAATTTAATGATCGTTCATAAATAATACAAAATCTAGTTGCAAATTGAGTTTGTGCAATAAAATAATTTGCGATTTGACCTGTATGTAATTGTAATTTTATTATTTCTGGCTTTTTCGTTATCAATTCATCATTATGACTTGGATGCTTTAATATATATATATATATATATATATATACGTATTTACCATTTTGAACACAATACACAGCGAAGAGGCTGCTGTAATGGTTAAAGAAGCGCGTCTGAAATTAACTGTCGTGAGTTAGAATCTCGATGCTTCTAATATTTTTTATTAGATTTTTCATTTTCTTTTTACTTTCAGTTTGAACATTTTCTCTGATTTTTATATCAAATAATTTATATTACTTAAATTCCTCGAGTTCTATTTTGTCATTTTAACTCATTTTGGGCTCCCAACGCCATCTCGTTACCAAAAAATAACTAAGAATTTGGTAATTGCTGTATTTTTCACTTATAATTATTTTTAATACTATTTAATTTCAGTAATATTTCCAAAAATATTGTTCAAAATATTAAATTACACTCTTTAAACTAAAATAACGACTAACAATAAACAATCTGAGCAAACCAGCCCCTACACACGGGTACACGATTCATATTACAAAAATTTATTTTTGTTTCCTCTTTTTTAATTTTCGCAATAAAAGTATTTGAACTCTAAACTTCTGCGTCGTCGTTTCTCTACGTAACAATATTATCTACGACTTATAATGGAATCGTGTAATTATAGTAAGAATGTTGATTAATTTACGTTATACATGTATACCCACAGCGAAAATTTATCTCCCCACGGTTTTTGAAAAAGGGGATTTTCTTACTGAAGTAGCCCTGCCCGGCGAAACCAGATATTTCGTCTGTCCAGCCAGAGGTAAAGGTCATCGACGGTTCGCGTTTTAGGCACCCGGTTTTTATAAGGAGGGATTTCTCTCTGTCGTTTTCCTCGTAGCCTGTGCTAGGAATATGAAAACTCGGTACCCTGGAATAGAAAATTGTATTCCCCCACTACGAGCTCCTCTCTCTCTCACTCTCCACGGCAACTTAGCGCGAACCAGAATCACGGACATTATGCTATTTTTCGTATATGAAAATTCATCGACTATTCCTACTAAACACACGAGACTAGAAATACGCGAATATAAAAACTGGCAGACGAAATGCCGATTAAAAGTGTAAAGGTTCTATGATAGATGGCGATACTTGTTATGTCCGTGAATTTTTTACTGCCCCGCCTAAAACGGGAGGCACCCACTCCCGGTTAGCTTGAATCCTCCTAGGCCTGTGAAGACCAGGCGATCGACGGTTCACGATTAAAGCTCCCCGGGTTTTGAAAAAAGGGGATTTTCTTAATGAAAGTTAACTCTCACAAAATAGCGTGGGGAAAGAGAGGGCCCTATCCATACGTACAGACTTGACTGGCCGGCCCGCTACCCAGTGAAACACGTTTAAAACAAAACAAGTGCTGACGACGTCGAACAGAATGGGAGCGGTGGCGGCGGCGGCGGCGTCGTCCTAGTTCCTCTCCCAATATTTTGGTCCACCCCGGGTGGGCGGCCAGAAATAAAAAATAATGTCGATTTTTTTCTTTCATGAAAATTAATTAACTCATCATGGCGAGAGTTTTTATATTGTTTCCGCGCGCTGTTTCTTATTTAAGTAAATTGTGTATTTAAAGTTATGTTAAAATAAGGGGTCATCCATACATCGATCATTTCGTAACTCGAAATGGTGGCTTCAATCTAAAAATGTCATGGAACATTTACGTCTCAAAATAGAACCCGTATACGCTCGGTCCTACCACCTGTTTACCACTGAAATTGAGAATCTCCAAACCTTCGGTGGTAAACTCGGTCGCTTGGTCAGTGCTATTTATTAAAAATATTTCTACGCCCCGACCTTTGGTGGTAAATAAACGGCCTTTGAGGATAACCTGAAGTTCATCTAAAATAGGGGTAACTAGAAATTTGGAATTTAACAGGCTATTAGCGATATTTTATGGGATTCGAGAACCGTTAAATTTTTCTACATTTCATTTAGTTTTGTACTATCCAAAAATGTGTTTTTAACTATCCAAACCTGGTTCTAAGTTTTAAAGCAGTTAAAAAATATACCTCAGATGGCGGGTCAGGTGCATATGTCTTACCAAATATCTCACACATCTACATGTATCCTCAACGTTTGCCATTTAAGTCTTTATTTGGATCACCAAAGAGCACGGGAGATGAGCTGCAGGGGCCGTGACAGCTGAAATGTAAATAAAACATTTGTTAGCTTTTTGTAGCATCTACTTCGTTCGAAACAAATATAGCGGTTTCAAGAGTTTTTTAAATACGACTACATGAAGTAAGCTGCAGTTTAAACTTCATTTAGGAATTTTCAATATAACGCTGTAGTGCTCTCACCACCAGTACACACTTAACGTGGATGGAAATGGACTTACAGGGATTTTGTAAAACAGCCTTTTGGGTAAGTTTAAAAACCAACCTCTTAAAGGAAAGGCACATGAGATAGCAGCGAAGCATTTATATCTATTATTTGTGATTTATTATATAAGGCTTTATTATTTAGTTGCATTTTTGAATTTGGTCGAAATAAATTTTGAGTGGGACAATTTTTTTAACCAAAGTTATTTATGGTTATAATAAATGACTAATTCTACGAAAATCTCATGACTTTATTTTGAATATTCAAAATGATAAAAGCACGCACTAAAATAAAGCAACAGACCGCGGCGACACAACGTTTCGGATCTGACGAGATCTTTTGTCAAGTGTAAAGGTAAACAAAATCATACAATCTTATTCAAAATCAAAAAGAGTATAAAGACGACACGTTTCAAATAATATACATTTACCATATTACTGATCAGTATATGAAGACGATCATGACTGGCGACATCTATGTCTGCAAAAAAATTCGTTTTCTATGTTCCAAATTGCTATGTTTTACAAAGTGGAGTATTTTTATTATTAAAGATAATATTATGCCCTGATGTAAAGGTATGATAAGCGAAACCATTATTTTGGTCGAGATTTGTTACGGCACGTTAATGTTATTTAATGCGAGTAAGAACAGGACGCATTGTTTCTCCGACATAAGTGTCGCTGCAGGCACCGTAAAGAATTTGGTATATAATACTATCTGGATTTTGTTAAATGTTTTGTTTGTTAATTATATTTCTGTTGGACTTTTTAATACATTTTTAAGGGTTTTACCTTTTTTATAGACAAAATTGATATCAATATTTTTAAGTTTGTGTTCTAACGCATTATTTGAACAAGTAGGCAAGCCATAATAAACCTCTCCTCGGAAAAATGGTCCCTAGTGTTTTTAATTTCTCGAGACTACCCTTAAAGATATATCCGCGATTCAGAGTTATTACTAAAAACGTAATCCCGGTTCAATACCGCCAGGTATAAAATTTTAATTAAAATAATTGAGATGAAATAACCGAGTTTAATTTATTCAGAATAATATAAATTAAGTAGTAACAACAGCGAGTTAGACGTACTAAAACAATGCACAATTGATTTTAAAACTATTTACAGAAGAAGTTTATCAGTTAAATATAATACGAAGCAAATTTTAATGAAAAAAATATCTACAGAGGGTATTTGTATTTTTCTCACCACATCTTGAACACTCATGTTATTTCAACACTCGCCCTGAAGTAGATACCGTAGAATAACTATATTTGGCAGCTGTTAGTGGACGACTCGTAGACTTCCTGTTAACGTTGTGACACATACCGCATTAAAAGGACCAATACCGTCCAATTTCCAATATCATATAGTAAATAACGAAGTAATGACGACCCAGTTTAAAACCTCACCAACATAAGTGTAAGAGCACGGTGTATACAACTCAATATTTTCTTCATACTAATACGCTAAACACAAAATAGATAAAAATATACGAATTAAAAAACGAAATGAAGTACAAAAAACTAACGGGTACTACCATTTAACCATCTTATCTGCGGACTGCGTTAAAAGAAGATTTGACCGTTTAATTTTCATACGTAACAAATTTAGACTTTAAAAAAGATTAACATAATATTCCGCTTACGCTGAGCTTATATTTTTTTGAACCGTAACATGAATCGGTGATTCTGTGGTAGAACAATCGCTTGTCATGCAGGAGGGCTCGGGTTCGAATCCCGCCCGATGCGATCGCAAATTGATACTAAGACGCATTGCGTTTATCGTAAGCCGGTCCGTCCCAAAAGTCAATAAGAAGACGTTGTAGAGTTAACACCCATAAATACAAAACGCATACACAACAAACTCATCACCCACAACCGCCATAACACAAACAATACACATAAAATTTACAAAAAACACACTTGCCAATAAAACTGAGTTGAAACCGTAGCGACGGTGACCGTAAACGAAAAAAAAAAGAGCAACCGCACCCAACCCAACCGCAAAATTTTCCGTTAACGCTCACCGTCACACTGTGGTTTTGCCTCCCGTTTAACCTGCAAACAAGGTTTTTGAGTTTGCCCCGGTAACGCGTTCGCAGCACACAGACCCACAGACACGGTGATTGTAAAACCCCTCCTAGAGGACATTGTCCCCTCGGAGAGGTAATTACCCAAATATGGGAGTTTTCAGTATTTATTCTCATTTTTTAAAGGTAGTGGTTTACATGTAAGTAAGTTAGATTTGAAGTGGGAATTATTTATAAGTCTATTTGGATAACCACAAGTTTTAAATTGTTTAACAATGTTATAATTGTCACTCTTATTCTAAGACCTGTATTTATTTTTCTATTAAACATATTTATAGACACATTGGATTTAATTTTGAAAGGTTAAAATGAATGAAAATTGTATATCTTTCAGCGTGGGTAGTTTTTTGGTACAGATTTGTTTTAAGCGTGTTTTTGGAATTTATTATGTTAGTATCTAGGAAATATGTGGGTCATATGAATTCAGGGTGTCAATGATACGGGTTGGGGCCATTCATTAAGGATGACAGAATCTCATCAACAAACCAAAACCTAAACTTAACAAATTTATCAATTTCTTTCTAAAAACGTTTTTTAAAAGCTTGCATACACATATTAGCTAACACAGGGGAAAAGGGGCCACCCATTGGTACATCTTTGATCTTTTTTAAGTTTTTTTAGTAAATTTAAAGTAGGTAGAGTTTAAGCATAATTCCACAGAATAGAGAATATTCATGAGACTAAATTTGGAAGCATGTCTCCATTCAGAGTTAGAGCGTAAATTTTGTTCTAACACTTGAAGGACACCATCTATGGGTATATTGCCTCATAAATTAACGACGTCGAAACTTAAAAGTTGATAATTTTGAAGATTTATTTGTTTTTGAGTTTTCAATTCCTAGCGGGGCTTCCAAGGACACCTATGTCGGCAAAATAATGCGTCCAGTTTTTACTCGCATTAAAGAACATGAGCGTGCCATTAAAAATCTCGACCAAAATAATAGTTAAGCTTATCATACCTTTACATCAGGGCATAATATTTACTTAAATAATAAAAAAATACTCCACTTTGAAAAACATACTTATAAACGTAAAATAGTGGAAAAATAATTATATACGATATTGGTAAATTAATTAATACAGAAGGTGAACTTTCACCAATTTGGAACATTAAAAGCGTTGAAAATATTTCGCAGACTTAGATGTCTCCAATCATGACCGTCTTCATATACTGATCAAAAATATGGTAAATGTATATTGTTTGAAACGTAACGTCTTTATACTCTTTTTTATTTTTAATTTTTGATTTTATAAATAAACTTGTATGATTTGTTAACCTTTACCCTTGACAAAAGATCTCGTCAGATTCGAAACATTGTGTCAGCGCGTGCGATGGTAAATGTTTTATGACGATACCAAAACGAAGGTTAAATCCTTTATAGCAGCAGTTTATACGCTTACGCTTCTCTGTTGAGTAACTGGTTTTAGAAATAGATTTAGTGGACTACATTGATAGTTGCTTTTTGAGTCACAGCTTGTGTGAACAACTTTGAAAATTTGTTTGTTCCGTGTAGAATTTAGGGTTAAGAAACCAAGGTTATGAAAATTTTTTTCCGAGGCTTGTTCTTAACAATAATGTCTTAAACATACTAGGATATTAAAATAAACAGGATTTTTTAGAAAGATACAAGGTGAAACAATTATTGATGATTTCGATAGATCAGCCATACAAAATTTGGGGTTTTTCAAATAATTTTAATTTCCTTCCAACAAATGGTTAATTAATAGATGCTTAATGAATATTGAAGTTGATTTTGTTCTTTCACCAAGAAATAACTATTTAAAATTATATAAAATATGGATTTAAAGTCATTGTTTATTTACTTGGAGCTTTCGGACCGCGGTCCTTCCTCAGCCAAAATTGTTCGGCTGAGGAAGGACCGCAGTCCGCGAGCTCCAAGTAAATAAACAATGTTTTAAATCCATGCAGTAACTGATCTTTTATTCAATTTTATCAAGATATAGGAACATAAACCAAATATTTTGGATAATAACTATGTTAATCTTTTTTATTTTTTATTATAAACTATGTTCATAATGATAGAATAAACCCCCAACCGAAGGGTTAAGAAAAACCGTAACTTTGGTTAGTTTCAATCGCGTTGGAGGAGAACCAATGAGATACCGGGAAGATTGATTTTTTTCTGAGCACCCCTTGGAAAATAGCGAATATTCGAAAACAGCTCCAACAAGCTATTTTTTTTTCAAAATAAGCATTTCCGTAGTTTAAAAATTTAAAAACCTGTGTTGCATTGTGAAAAGATAAAAATATTCCCCCGACTAGTTTCGTTAACCGTACGGTAACATCATTAGGTGTGTTACCGTACGGTTAACAAACCTAGTCGTGGGAATATTTTGAAAATAAAATATTGTTAACTTTTCACTATGCAACAGTGGTATTTTAAATTTTAAACTAGTTTTAATGCTTATGGTTAGAAATTCGAAAGAAGTATTTCCGTGCCAAGAAACAACATTAAAAAATTTTCTTTTGATTATCCTTGGCTTTGGGAACTGGAAGTAAAAATAACACCTTTTACCTTTTTATTGTTCAAAGTTTTTACAGCAAATAACACAGGATTCATTTTTCTCTGGATTCTTTATCAGAATTTAAAACGCGATTTTAGTATTATTAAATTTTCGGTTTTATTAATGCATATGGACAATGATTAAATGAAGACGATTTGAACAGGTACTCCCAATCCTTCGTGCCGGAAGGGTAAGCTACTTCTCTCTCAAAATGTCAAATCAACCCGGTTTCTAATTGTGTCCCTGATTTTATTAACAAAATAATTCATTCAAAAAAACTATGATATTGAATGTTTAATATTTTTTAATGTAAAGGGATCCGTTATTATTTAAATTAAAGATTATTTTGAGTTATTTTTTATTTGAACCTCAATTTGTGATTTTCAGGACGCCAGCATTACCTGGTACACCTCGAATCCTGATTTTACTGACTGTTTCTCGAACACAGTCTTAGTCTGGATTCCTATAGCCTTCATTTGGATGATGACACCAATCGAAATCATGAAATTCCGAAAATCAAAGCGCAGAGACATTCCATTTAACAGACTTAATATTTCAAAAATTGTGAGTTTATTTGTCTTATCATTAAAATGAACGGTTCAATGTCAATTTGACGTTCCAATAGACCCAAATGAAACTATCTTTATGAAAACTGATTATTTTAAGGAAATTGGGTCTTTGTTAAATGTTCGCCTTTCAGCTCACTTTCAGACGCGAAGGAATAATTATACCGTTACATCTATCGCTGCTTTTAAACGTAAAGTAAGGATATTTCTGTCCAGCTATATGTTTCCTCATTTTGGATGGTCGCATTTTATTTTGTTATGTTCAAAGAAATAATTTTTCGTATAGAATTAAATTGAGGGTATAGATTTTGGATTTAAAAACAAAATGTGTATTTAATTCAGATGTTTATTGTTTATCACACTTATAAACCAGAAGCTCAAGAAATTAACACGCTATGTCATCCCTACTCTCTCATCTGTTAGAAGTTGGACAAAAATGGATCCAAGTTTTTGTCTCTAGATCGACACACTAGGCAGATTTTTTATTTTTATCATGATGATTTCGGTAAACATGTTTTCTTAGTGACCAAAGTTTGGAGTACACGCTTTTGCACGGTACAAAAGCACACTTTAAACGAATATAAGATACATGTCCATGAAGTTTTTGTAAACGTTTAAGCCAGGCTTGATGGGTCACAGTTTTGTAGGAGTCCGGATTTTCTGCCTACAAAGGCATGTATATAGGGTGATTTTACAAGTCCTTAAAACTCCTAACACCCCAGTGCAGCCTGAAGTGGTGGAAAGAAGATTTAGCATGACATAAAGGTATTGATTACTCAGGATTTAAAGATAAATCGTGAAAACCTAAGACAATCTCATAGGTCTTGTGCTTTCTATAGATGCTAAGAAAAAGGAGAATCCTCCAGATCACTGCATTTTTCGTAAAGACGAGGCCGCATTACAATAAGAAGTATAATTCAGGAAACCTGCTAATTATTTGCGCTACGCTGAAAGATTCCCATATGCCTGTGAACGATTTATGGATAATTTTTTTAATTATTCTTGGGTACTCAAATCAAATAGATGGCGCAATATTGCCAAAGATTTAAATGAAAGATGGCAATTTCTACTATGCTTGGGCGCAAAAGATGAAAAACAACGTAGCCATGCAATGCCTCGATAACGCTGGATCAGATTTATATAATTATAAGGCTTCCACAGTAACGTAATGTTGTCAATCGCGGATGCTTAAATACCGATTTCGGTTTGCTGATTTCGAGGGTTTGGCAGAGAAGGTGACGCGAGGTTTTCGAAGATTGTTCACAAGACAAATGCTAAATAATGAAAAATTGGATATACCAGAAGGTCACCAACCATCTTCATTAGACGCAAACGCCGCGTTTCACTTAATGAAAAACTCGATTAAGCCGTTCAGTGGTAACTTCTTACCCCAGAACCGAAGAGTTTTCAATTTTCGGCTGTCTTGGACACGTTTAATAGTAGAAAACGCATTTGGTTTAAAAGTTTTGAAAAGATAGTAGCACTATTATTTTTTTTTTAAATGTAATTTGTGAATGGTCTAGGATCTCTGGCATGCAAAAGAAAAGCATTCAGGCGTCCAATTGACTAAAAAGTTGAGACAATAAATTCTGTTGTAAAAGCATGCTGCATTATGCAAAATTTTATCATCACTGACTCTAAAAATAGTAACGGAATCCCAGAGTACATGACTGGGAAATGTCAAATTCTAACGATTCCTTTTGTTTAAATTCCGTTTCAAACATGAGATCAAACAATTCTACCTACTATGCTCAATACTGTAGAATATAATTCAAACGGTACGTCATGTCACCTATGGGTTAACTTGAAAGGACACACAGACATTCCGACATTGGTTAAAACAAAATTATTTACCAAATATAAAGCAAATGACAAGAATATTAGCTATTTATTTTTCAATAAATATTTACTATTGGAATTAGATTGATATGTCATTACACAATATATTTTAAAATTGGTACTTCAGGTAGTTTTAGAAGAATAAAAACAAATAATCAATATATAATAATAATTAGCTAGGCTAATACCCAAGGCACCACCACAGGCCTAAGTTATCCTGAGAACTTTAAGACCTTAAAGCGGGTGGCCGAGTTAAATTGAGTAGTAGGGTTGAATTTCTTCTCCAGGATTTCTTTTAGAATAAAATGTTTTTTATTTTTATATTTACTTAAATATTTGAATAAAACGATTTTTCAAACGAAGTTAATTCCTAGAATTCGATATTGAAATAGCAATTGAAAGTTATTTTTTATTAAAGTTAGATTAGTCACCCTTTGGTACGAAAAGCTCACTGCTGTTTTAAACAAATTACCAGAATAATTATTTAGTAATAAATGTTCATAGTCTTATATTTGATTACACTTTTCGGGTATTAGAGTAATTTGAGCCCTAAGACATAAATTTAGTGCATTATATAACGTTGGTGAATTTAATAATAATAATAATAATAATAATCAGCTAGGCTAATACCCAAAGCACCACCTTAGACCTAAGTCATCATGCGACTTTTGAAGCCCTTAATTCAGGTGGCCGGGTTACATTGCGTAGGAGGGTGGTGGCAAGCCCTGCATGCCACGAGATCGAGCCATCAGCTCCCTACACTAACTATTACCCTTAACCTCTACAAGTTTTTATGGGAAGGGGAAACCGAAGAACTCGGGGGAAAACCCCTTAGACCAGTGGGGAGAGAACTTGCAAACTCAACGCCTAAGCCCATTTAAACATTATCATTTCATATAGTTATTTTGCATAGCTTGCATCAAATCTTCAGTATATCGCCGAGGACTATTACCAAAGCATAAGTGAAAAAAATGCATATAACCACGAAAGGCCATATTTTAAAATTAATAAACATCATACCGTTTGAAAACTTAGTCAGACGTATCCTTGAAATTTTTTTTTTAATTATGAATTCAGATGGTTTATCCAGTGCCGTAACTAGCCTTTTATGCACCCGGTGCGAGCTTCTACAACTGCGCCCTTGAAAAAAATTGTTTAAGAGGGGGTTTACATACGTAGCGTCGAACCATTCGAAGTCGCACCGTTACTTATCCTTTTGCTGGACGCGTTTTCGAAACGGGTTTACAAGGTCGAACTTTGACCAACGGGAAATCGGGGCGATCTTTTTTAGGGTTTTTTTTTGTACTTTTAGGAGGACTTTCCAGAGTGGAAATGGACGCGAATCAAATTGGTCAAAGCTTATTTCAGTTGTTTAATATTTTTTGGTTTGTGACATATATACAAAGAAACTATTTGATGAAAATTATTTTACACTCGCGTCTAGTGTTAATAGAAATACTTAAAAATCAATTGCAAGCTAGACGGCGTATCTTTTACAACAAGTTAATCATGGAAAACTGTAACATCGCAATAATGTTGCGCATACCAACGCAGTAAGTGACAGAAATAATAACTCACGAATTAAAAGTACCGAACAGTAATTTATTGATCGTTCGTATCTACTTCGAGTATTTAACAATACTGCCCATAAATTGACAGATTATGATATTTATACAGAAAATCAGAATATAAAAAATAAAGTTTAGATAACAATCATCTTACTCTGCGATTAAAAAACACATTACAAATAATAAAAACGTGTAGTTGCGAACATCCCGGTGTTCTTAAAATCTCATTTTAATTATTCAGATTACATTATTCCCTTGGTAGTAAGCATAATTTATTGATGAGTCACTGCAGCACACGGACAGTGGTCTTGATGGTGACCACTCTTACACAACCGTCTGCGCCAGGATGTATCTCCGGTATTCTGCCCAGCTTCCATTTGGTCGGAGGAAGATCTTTGTTCTTAAGTAGGACTAATCGCTGACATGTAAGCTTCGTTTGAATGAAAGCCATTTAGGGCGTTGTTGTAATCGGGTGAGGTAATCATTGTTTCATCTACGCCAAAAGCGCCGAAGGAATTGTTGTCCCAACTGCCATCGTGTGAGATTGTTTGTTTCGGTAATCGTTAGGTCTGGTTCTGGAATTGCAGTCAAGGCATCACCAAACAGGAAATGTCCGGGTGTTAAAGCCACAGGGCGATCGGGATCAGTTGATAATGCTACAATTCAGGCACGCTTCGACTTGGCATAGTAAGGTATTCATCTCTTCGAACGTCAAAAGCAGTCAGTCCCACGATTCGACTTAGATGAGACCACCAAAGGTTGGCGTGCTGGGTGGATTAAAATTCCAGCGAATACTTCATTCGATGTCGACCGTGAAATTGCACCGCGACTACTCTGTGTTGTCGTGGACTTTAGAAAAACCTTAAGTTCTCGATTTGCACCGTGGAAGTTGGACCCACAGTCAGTATAAATGTCGGAGCTCTATCCTCTTTGACCTGTGAATCGTCTCAAGGCAGCTAGGAAGGCATCTGCAGTCATGTCGCTAACAATTTCAATGTGAATCGCTCGGGTTACAAAACAAACGAAGAGAGCTACGTACGCCTTGAAATGGTCCGGCGTAGTCCACACCGCATCGTGTGAACGCTCTAGCTGGGTTGACTCGTGCTGCTGGTAAATCTGCCATTTTCTGCTGGAAGATGGTCGCTTTCTGTCGGACTCATGGCAAGCAACGTCGAATATGAAATCTGACCGCATCTCGAATGCCGAATACCCAGAAGCGTCGCTGAATGACTGATATAAGTAGCTGCGACCGGCATGTAAATGCCTTAAATGTTCATGGACAAGTATCAGATCTGTTAATTGGTTTCTTCGTGGTAAGATCATCGGATGGAATCGATCGGTATTCATTTTTGCTCTTCGAATCCGATCTTCAACTTGAAGTTATTCATCTGGATTAAGAAATGCATTTAATCACAGTAATTTACTTTTTGACAGTATTGGTGAAGATGTCTTTAACATGTTATTTCTTCACTGAAATTTTGTTGTTGAACAGTCTTTACTCAATATTGGAGTGCGGAGTCGATATCGGTTGCAGATAACGGACCAGTTGTCCTGTTTCGTTTGGACGTTCGAGTGTTTTTCAGGAATCGATGGATGTACGCCGTAACTCGAAGTAACACGGACAATGATGAGTAATTATCAAGTAAGGACGCATCTACCTTACCCAGCGAAGAAAGTTCAGGAATAGGTCGACCCTGGAGTAGGCGCTCTTCAGATTCGTCTGGAATGACCTGATGGTGGGATTCCCTAGCCTGATTGAGCCAAGACGGCCCATTCACCATAATAAATAATTGTGGAGTTCAACAGCTGGGATGTTTTCACTTTTGACATGATGCCATTGTACTCCAGTGACCGAACCATGGATCTCTGATACTCGGTTAGCGATAAATGTCTTCCAACGTTGTGGTGGTGAAGCAAGCCATCCAAAGACCGTCATCGAGTCTGTCCAACAGTAAGTGTCTAAGGTGGTTTTCTTAAGTGCGTCATGGATTGTCTTGACTAGACGAATGAGAAGCACGGCGCCACAAAGTTCGAGCTTCGGTAATGACACTTGTTTCATGGTTGCTACCTTGGTTTTTGCTGCGATCAAATGCGTTTGTACTTTACCATCCTGATTTCTGATCCGTAAGTATACTGACTCAGCGTTAGCCTTCTCGGACGCAATGCAGAAACCTTGGAGGCTGAATTCTTGAGCTCGCTGTTGCGAGAAGTGACGCTGAATGTTTAATCGTTTGATCTCCTTCAGGTCTATCTGAAACGCCTTTCTATTCTTGTTAACACCTTCATGGAGATGATCGTCCCAATCCAACTTGAGTTTCCATAAACCTTGAAGTAAGAGTTTCGTTTTGATGATTATCGGGTCTAAGAGTCCCATCGGATCCAAGATCTAAGCTACTTCAGAAAGAATGACTCGTTTAGTTATCGGCTCTGGTCATCAAATCATCGACATAGAAGTCTTCGGTTAGAGCCAGTGCTGCTTTAGGATATTGTTGTTGAACGTCTATCGCTAGTTGCTTGAGCAGACGCAGTCCCATAGTAACTTGTAGTCACGTAATTGCTCTGATGGACTTGTTCGCCAGACAATTCGTTGTAGATTTTTGTCCTGTGAATGGACTAAGATTTGTGTGTAAATTTTCTATATGTCAGCCGTCATTACGACAGCGTGTAGCCTGAAACAAATCAATAACAATATTAAGTCGTCTTGAATTTTGGGCCTGAGAAGCATGAGGTCATTTGTTGATTTAGCTGACGCATCGAAAATTACTCTTAATTTTGTAGTAGTACTGCTCGCTTTGACAATGGCGTGTTGTGGTAAATAGAATCCTTTATGAGCAGTTCTTTCTTCTTCATAGAGCAAGGACATGTGTCTGAGGTCGATATTTTATTTCACGAATGTCCGATATTGTTCGTATACACCAGGATTTGTTTGTAGTCGTCTCTCTTGGTTCGTAAATCTTCGTACTGCCATGTGTCGGGATTCTCCAATTCTTGATGACCCTTTAATGAAAGACGAAATACGTATCTTCCGTCAATGTGTCGGGTGGTGAATTTTGAGAAGCTTCCTTCGCATTGAAGTTCGTCGACAGTGAGTGTTCTTTTCGGACATATCTCTTCTAGCTCCCAGTATCTAGACAATTGGTCATCGATTGTACACGAATGAATTTGGACCATCGGATGTCGTTGTTCTGGAATCATCAGTCCCTTCGGACCGCAAATCACGCAACCGAAGACGGTGTTCAATGCTTTGGCCGTGCCCGGTCGTCCAGCGCGAATACCATATCGTACTAGATTAAAATAGCACTTAGCAACACGTCGATAGGACCAGGTTGATGAAATGTTGAGTCCGCCAATTTTAGGTTCTTGATATGAGTCCAGGAACTAATGTTAATCGAAAAATTTGGTAGATCGTTAGTAACAGTTCTCTTTACCACTGCGTCAACCTGGATTGGGCCATCTCCATCGTTTAGTTTGATGGTAAACTGGACGCTTCCTCGTGATGTGCTAACGTCGCCGGCTCCAACTCCTGATATGGCAACCGTGAGACGTTTTCGTTTAAGTTGTAGTTTCTTGCAGCATTATTCAGAGATAAAACTGGCTTGTGAGCCTGAATCTAACAATGCTCGTATTGATCGTAGTTGCCCGTCTGAGGGTTCAACCTCGGTCACTGCTGTGGCTTAGACAACCTGGGATGATGTCCAAGATTCTCTTGATACCAAGCAATCGACTCCATTAGAATTCATTGATGATTCTTCAGACTGACTTGGTTTGTTACGCTGTTGCGGCTGTTCGCTGAGCCAAAGGATCGTTAAAGAATATGCGAAGTGTCTCTGCCCCTCCAATCTGGTCGTTGAACTCAGTTTCATTTGTGTCAAAATCTATGGCAGTACTGGCTAATATAAAAGACGTTTGAAGCATTTCCAACTCATGTACAACTCTCTCCGCTTTGCCTTGGTATAGTTTTACTGCGGTGTCCGTGAATGTTTAAGTTGCGTGACTGGTGACGATTCCTTCAAGTCTTGTTAACTGCCCCTTGATGCCATATCGTTTGTTGATCAGATTATCAATACTTCGTTGAATTAGATGACTATCACGAACCAAACTGTCCCACACGCCTGGATTAGAAGACCAGATCCCCCAGTTTGAGTTGTAGCGGCTCACTGATGTAACAAGGATCCTGCTCGACGGACCAATAGCTAGAAACTGATAATAACAAATATGAAACTTACTGTTAATATCTTAAGGTTAGCTTTCGAGTCCATCTTCTTGCGCTTTGGCTATCGTTCTTGAGCCTAAAATTTCGTGCATTTCATCGAAATACTTGAAGCCTGAACAAGACGCGTCTCCCGATCCTGATTTCGATCGCTTAGATTTTTCCGTTTTAAATTTTTCCATTTATTTATAATTTGTTGCCAATCCTTATTTTTACAAAGTCCCCTAGGAGGGGTTATACAACCAGCGTGTCCGTCTGTGGGTGTGTGTGTGTGGCCTGCGAACTCGTTCGCATTTTCGGGGCAAAGGGTAATCACTGAGTACGCAGTTTCTCAAAGCATTGGAAAAACCACCGTGTGACGGTGAGCGTTAACTGATTGTTTGCGGTTGGGTTTGGTCTCGTTGGTCTTTTTTAGTCAACGCTCACCGTCGCGACAGTGTTAATTCAGTTTGATTGGATATTCCGTTATTGTAATGTTTATGTGTAGGTTGTGAATGTTGAGTTCGTGTTGTGATGGTTTTGGGTGTTAAGTTTGTTGTGAATGTGGTGGGTGTTTAGTTTGTAGTGTTTGTGTTATGATGGTTGTGGATGTTGAATCTGTTGTGTTTGAATGGGCGTGTTCTCTCCAACTTCTTCTTAATGACTTTGGGACGGACCGAGTGCTGAGTGTTATGCAACCTCTCAACGTCCAATGGCAGGGTTTCCACCAATTGTACACGGTATTCGTCTTCGTATCAATTTGCGATTTATTGGCGCCGGCCGGGAATAGAACCCGGGTCTGCCTCGTGCAAGAGATTTACTCTAACCACTCAGCCACCAACGCTTGTTAAAATGCGGTGTTTTTCCAAAAAACAGCTTTGACGAATGTCCTTTACAAAGTTATAACGTTAGGTACTATAATGTATTCTACATCATTTTAAATATTTATAAATTATATTAATCTTATATTTATAAATTATATTAATCTTATATTTAATTAAATATTTATAAATTATATTAATCTTATATTTAATTAAATATTTATAAATTATATTAATCTTATATTTAATTAAATATTTATAAATTATATTAATCTTATATTTAATTAAATATTTATAAATTATATTAATCTTATATTTAATTAAATATTTATAAATTATATTAATCTTATATTTAATTAAATATTTATAAATTATGTTAATCTTATATTTAATTAAATATTTATAAATTATATTAATCTTATATTTAATTAAATATTTATAAATTATATTAATCTTATATTTAATTAAATATTTTAGTACTTTAATGTAAAATTTGATCGTGATCAGGAATTGAACTCGGGTCGCATTGTAACAATGCGGATAGTTCACCGCCGAGCCATTGACTTCCTTAGGAAATATATTAAACAAAAGGAACAATTACGATAAGGCGTTTTTTTACTAAACGGATTAATAAAATATCTGAATATATTGTTTATTGAACTTTGTTTGTTTATTCTTTGGTACGATTTTTGTTTTGTTTTAAATTTTTGTTAAATTCTCAACAAAATTTCGTTAAAACACAAAAAGTAGTTCATTGTTACCTTTTAATAACGCTTAGAAAAAAAAATTATTATTTAAAACTCCCGCGGAAACTATATCAAAGTAATATAGCGCTAATTTTCAATTTTTCGAACTTTAGTCAAATCTCGACGGGTCAAACAAACACAAAATAAAGGTATATAAAGCCGTTGCCGTCAAGAACTCGTCTTTCTTAGTTCTTGGCGGTCAGACGAACTACTACAGGACGGGGTCCTGGCGTCGGGCAAAAGTAATAAGGTATCTTTGCGGTTTTAGTTTATATGTTCGGTCTTCGGTCAAGAAAAGAGTTAAATTGTGTTTCGCGTTTGGAACGAGAGTGAATGGACTTAAGTGTATCAACAGTGCGTATTTAAGACTGAAAGTGCTAAAGTAATTGTAAACTAACTCAAGTCAGCTGTAAGATAAAATTGATTGTTATTATTTTTTGAATTGGAATAACTTAATTATACCCTTGAAGTTATCAACTCAACCTGTGAGGCTAATTAAGTAGATTTGAAGTAATTAGTAGCTCTCAGCTGTTAATTAAGACAGTATATAGTTAGGTAGTTTGAATTTAGTTAAAAATACTCAGTTTAATTTATGATGTTTACTTAAGTGTAGGTGTGTTTTGGTTAATGTTTCAATCACGATGAACTAAGACAAATCTAGTCTTAGACACTTGAGTACCAGTTCTGTACAATTACGTAGAAGTTATATATATTGTTGGTCATTGATGAAAGTTAAATCTAGAACGTTCCATAGACTGTTCTGAATAAAAATAAACATTTATAATTTTGCATAATTCTGGTTGCCATTTTATTTTCTAATCATTCGCAGTTCTTACAATCCCGAATCAAATAAATTTTCGATATAACGGCGACGGGAAATTATTCTCGTAAATTTATCGCGCGGCCTTAGGGAATATTCTTTTAACAAAATTTCGATAAACTATCGTTTAATTAAAATCGGCCCATTCCGTTAAAATTAAAAAACCAAAAAGCGAACGGTCGTTATAATACCCTCTGTAGATATTTCTTTCATTAAAATTTGCTTCGTATTATATTCAACTGATACACTTGTACTGTAAAAGGGTTTAATTCAATTGGGCATTGTTATAGTACGTCTAACTCACTGTTGTAACAACTAACGTATGATATTCTGAATAAATTAAAATTGGTGGTTTCGTCTCAATTATTTTAATTATAATTAAAATTTTATACCGGGCGGGATAGAACTAGGAAAACATTTTTAACAAAGATATATCTCCGCAATTTAAGAGTTATTTAAGGGTTATCTCGAGAAATTAATACCACTAGGGACAATTCTTCTGAGGAGAGGTATATTTTGGGTTGCCAACTTGTTAAACCCTAATTTTTTCAACTCTTTTTCGGTATTTTTAAAAACATCTGCATTATTCTGCCTTTTCCCTTCTAAAATACTTAGCAGCTTTCTTTCATGAATAACATAAATCAAAGCTTTAATTCCGAATCGTTAAATCTTTTGCGGAGGACTTTTTAGGGAAAAACCTCTACGAAAGGGTTTGACAGCGTCTTTATGGCGATTTCCGGTCGCTCCAAATGAAAAAACCTACCTCATGCTGTCCGACCTTTCTACCAAAATTGGAGCGATACTTTCTGTCAATTTTTTGCGTTTACATGACGAACCAATAAAAGATCGCTCTGCTTGTCGCGTAAAGTGCGACCATGTTAACGCGGTCTAAATATAGGTCCGGGTCTGGTCTTTATGCGCCCCTGGCACCGCCCTAGTTACGGCACTGGGTTTACCTTCCCCATTATACAAGATTATTCGAAACTAAAATTGAAACAAAGAATAACTTATACAGTACTTTTTAATTTGCATTGCGCTTTTTGTTATGAAAGGCGAATAGTATTATTTTGTTAGAAATACCAAAATAACCATTACTATTTCAGCCTCTAATAGCGTAAATATACCCCAGTTATTTTCAAATTATACAAATAAAAGTAAGTAAATTTTACGTCGCTTGGACTCACGTGACGGTGGTCGAAAATCTTTCACTTGAATATTTTTTCTGTCCCTCCCGCGATTAGGGATGACACAAATTATCTGTCAAACATTGTCCATTAGTCCACGGCCTACCTTACACTATTTTTGGAGAGGTAGGTGAAGAAGATTCAGTCTGAGTCTATTAGTAGACGGATTTTCATAAATAGGAAAATTTTGTTCTGAATAAATTAAAGGAAGTAAATGTAGAAAATCAAACCCTCCAAAGCGAACCAAAAAGCTAAACACACAAGAGTTAGTCTGTAAAGACTATGGGATGAGGTCTAAAATTGTCAAAATCATAATGAATCAAATGTCTATAACGAAATGATTTCTAATACGGTCGAAACAATTGTCGATCAAGCTATTATTCAATCCGCTGAGCAGGTTATTGTGGTCTGAGAAACTAAAACCTCCGTTTATGTGATTGACGAAATAACAGCCTACTAACATCTAAATGTGTCCTTGGGCAAATTGAGTATAGTTCAGTAATTCATATTCCAATGAATTATTTTAATTTTTTGGGTTAGTTAAAATCAATTTTTAGGTCGTACTTGTGGAACTATCGGGAAATGGTAAACACTACGAATCTCAAGAGAAAATGGAAGGATTGAGAATTATAGAAGTGTCTCTTATCATGGGTTGGAGTATGAAACTACAGCGAGAGCATACTGAAATTTGCACAATTGTAAATCTTGAATTTCACAGTGAACACCGTGAGAGATTACGCAGCACCAGAATTGTCATCCCTATTTTTTACAAATTTAAAAAGCCCGAGAATGTTATGGCGGTAGAACTTAATTCCGAGATGGAAATACAAACACGGGCCTTACAGTGGACTGTATCCCAGTAATAATAATAATCAGCTAGGCTAATACCCAAGGCACCACCCTAGGCCTAAGTCATCGAGCGACTTTTAAAGCCTTTAATTCAGGTGGCCGGGTTACAATGCGTAGGAGGGTGGTGGCAAGCCCTGCATGCCACGCGAGCCAACAGCTCCCTACACTAACTGTTACCGTTAACTTCAACAAGTTTTTATGAAAGGGAAACGGAAGATCTCAGGGGAATACCCCTTAAAACAGTGGGGAGAGAACTTGCAAACTCAACGCAGAAGGAGTTGTTCCGAGTATTATGTCACCACTTGAAAGAGTGGTGAGAAAAGCCGATCGACTGGCAGAGAACGAAACAAGCAATCGCGTGGAGCTCTTGATGGGCAAAATTTTATCTGTAAACAGAATCAATTATTCTTAGCGAGGAGCGTACAATCTAAAAGCTACAATGACTGGCCAGAGCTACCAGACGGGAGGTTCCGTACAAGAGACTTCAAAGGTAAAATCAGGGGATACATTTTAAAAAGTTCGTAGCGAGATCGGATATAAGAAAATAATTATCGAGGAAAAGGTTATTCGGTACCACGTCAAAGCAAGCTCTGCCAAAATACCAGAAGAAAAGAAAAACCAAGAAAATTTTCATTGATCGCTATAACATTCGTCAGCCCAGCAGTCGCCAATGAGCCCGGAAGACATGAAGCTTGCTATTAACAACAAACTCGCGACTCTACTGGTTAGTTGGCCACTTTAATCTTAGAGTCAGAAGTTGACTTTTGGCTATTATAATGAAATATTGATAATCAACGTTTTTGCTTTAAACTTAGGTGAGTGAGAAAGAACGTGACTATATTGAGATTTTGTCGCGTGGTCAACACGGAAATCCGTAATACGACCGACACATTAACCAGCGTTTGACAGCGCCTAACTTTTAGAGCGATGTCCAAAAAATGGCAACGACTTCCTCTCATTCGTTGGTGAATTACATCGTGTACAAGAAGCCTATTTTAAGCAGCGGCACAATATGGGGAAAACAATAAGAAAGTGGCGCTGTACCTTGTTCAGGAGATGTATAACATAAAGGTCAGACAAACTGCGTAAGAAATCAACCTCGAAAACGGATTCATCGGTGCTAGTCCCGGCGGAAAAGAGGTTGAAATAAAAACAGATCCATCAGCTAGAGGCCATATGATAACGGAATATGCGGGTGGAAAATGATAGTTTTTGTTCTCAAGTGAAAGGTTACGAATTTTGTTTAATTCAAGGTCAATTGAATATAACATAACGATCAAAAAGCTTATTTCATTTTGTACACAAGTCAAAAAACCCCTATCTTTCTGGAGAGGATCTCAAAAGCCGAGGCACTGTGGCAAAACTTCATATTCCCAAAACTAGAGAATTCCTATTAAGACGCATTTTGGGAGGAATTATTGATCAACAGGTTTCCTTGGGGAAAAATTGTCGAGATCCGGGTATTATATCAAAAGCTTCGGTCGTCGCGAAAAATAAACCAAAAAACGGAAACGTGGCGACCTAGATTCAGATGAGGAACCCTTGATCAACCAAGGAAATCATGAGTATACATATATCTATTATGTATTTATGTATGTACATAAATACATACATACATTACATATATGTTTGTATATTTCGCCAATCCGTTATGCATATTTGTTTCCGTCCATCGCCCTTCCTTTCTTTTGTTTCTATTATTCACCCGATCTTTAATCATACTTAACTTGACCACCAGCGCGAGGGGCTGCTAACTCGCGAATCTGGTGTACATCTCTAGATGAATTAAATGAGAATTCCCTACAGATAATACTTGAATTCTGTAAATTAATTCATGCATTCCAGGAATTCAAGTTTTGTAAATTTCTTATAATTCACTTGAATTCCTTACAAATTACGCGAATTCTTTAAAATATACAAGAATTCCCCTCGGTATTTCCTGAAGCATTGTATGAATTCCGTAGAAATATAAATGAATTCCTTCAACTCCTAGTGTAATTTGTGAAATCCCAATGAATTCGAACAAAGATTGTAATTTCACGTGAATTCCAAAATTTTATTTTATTTCATTAAAAACTCCCGCGAATTCCTTAAAATATGGCGTGAATTCAATGAATTCTGCGTTGAATTCTTGGAAATTGTGTTATATTTTTCCTATAAATGGGAGAAGCATTTTTTAAGAACCTTGGCTAAAACCGTCCCCTAGACAGCAAAAATATTTCGAAATTATTTGAAATAAATTATTTAAAAAAAAAACGATTATAGTTTATAGGAATTGATTGAAATAAATTATTTTTGAAATATCAGTATGATTATTAGGTCAACAATGATCAAATGATAAATTTTAAATATAAAAAAAGACTAAATTTTACAAAAAATCTCAAAAGTTTGAAATAAAATATATTTTTTCAAAATTTATGAAATTGAAGAAATGCGTACCAATTTGATCAAAAGCAGAAGTTTTGATCAAAATTTAAAGGAATTAATTGAAATTTATTAGTTCCGTAAAATTGGATTAATATATAGATAATTTTTTTTAAGAAATTTATTTATTTTGATCTATTTGGTCAAACTTGACCAAAATTGATAAAAATAAATCAAATTTAGCTAAATTTTAAAATTTTGAAAAAATATTTTAAGAGTAAAATTTATAAAAAATTTATTAAAATTTTGCCCATTGTGATAAATTAATTCGAATTTTGATCATTGTTGGCCAAATTGACCAAAATATTTTTTTAAATACAATACTTTATCTATATATTATTTGGATATTTCACAAGTAATCTATTTCTATCAATTCCTATCAATAATAAACGTTTCTCATAAAATTTACTGCTTTTGATAAATATTTTTTTTTAATTTGAAAAATAATTTATTTCAAACTATTTCGAAATATTTTTTCAATGTTTGTATGATTTTAAATTTGCTCCCAAATTTTTCCAATTTGAGTTATTTTGGTTTATTTTCACCCATTTTGTTCAAATTGATCAAAAGTTAATTTTGATTTTTTTTCGTCAATTTTAATCTATTTTTTTCTATTTTTGGCATTTTAAAAATTTTGAAATTTGTTCATATTTTCAATCGGTCAAAATCCCATGTTATTTTCAATGGGAAAATTTTAATTTTTTTGTTTTCAAAAACATATTTCGTTGCCATGGCAAAACGGTTGCCCATTGAATAAATTCCCTTAAGGATTTTCCATGATACAGTCATGAAGGTCTACCAATTCCCCGAGTTTGAACAAAATCGGTGGGTTACACTTCAGGATGTCTCCTTGTTAGTAATAAACTTTTTAAAAGGATAATTTTTATTAAATTATATTTTATCAAATACTGTAGCCCAAAAGGTGTTATTGCTTACAAAGAGTGCTTGGGTTTTACCTTGAAATTATTGAAACTTATACACTAAATTCTTTAGGTAAGTCACTAAATCCAAAACTCAGCCTAGAGTGCTGCCGTTGTGTTTCGTTTACAATTGAATTTATTTTGGAATTGTGGGATATCTGACTAAACAAAAGTATGCCTGTAGACGTCACTTTAAATTATTATTTTTTTTTATTAATAGGCGTAGGTATATAGTGTAATAATTTTCAATATACTAAACAAATAAAGGATTTTCTACAATTCAGCTCCAAATAAACTCGATTTTAAATTTACTGTGTGCTGTAGGGTTAACAACGTCAGTATATGCCCTAAGTTATTCAAAAAGATGAATTCCGGGTATTCACTTGCATGGGACTAACGAATTCCGTGTGTTCACTTAAAAAATTACCGAATTCTGCTGAATTCACTTCAAATTTTACGGGTTTCAGCTGAATTAACATTTATTTTGTGAATTCATTTTGATTCTTTGAATTCTCACAAACATTCAGTATTAAGTCGAAATACAGGAATTCATCAGGTTAAAAAAAGAGGAATTCACGAATCTGAAATCAGGTGTAAAAATCTAGGGAGAGAGAGCAGCCCCTCGCACCAGCGTTGCCAACCCCCAAGTCATTCTCGCCCGGATTTGTAGGCCAAAAATTTTATAAATACATAAAAACGCTGCGAAATGTTAGTAAAAATATATTATACAAAAACCAGTTCTACAAACTGAAAAAACAGTGTTTATTCTTGTAAGTGTTACGGCTAAGAAGGGACAGACATTAAAATAAATTTAGAATTAATGTTTTTACGAAACATCATAACAAAAAATGTACGCAAAGTTTATCCAGAATAAACTCTATAAACGTTAAGAGATTATATACAAAATTAAAGAGTCGAATAATAATTATAAAGAGCGATTCGAATCGCACGTCATAATTATTTCTCCACTCTTAGGAAAACGTTTATTGATAAGACGAAAAATATTTATTAAGCAAACATGCCGATCATTAGGGAGTGTTGTGCCGTCTTATTGTACGAAAAATAAAATTGCCGAAATGCGCTACATTTTTATAAAGCCAGCCGAAATTTAAGGCACCATTCAAAAGAGAAATAGAGAATGCGATATAAAATTTAAAATTCAGTTCGTACCTTCCCGCTAGTTCTTCTGCTAGACCTCCTATACTGTTATTTGACCGCCCGAGAGGGCAAAGTACAAATGGACTCGGTGATACGCGTGTTTTCGTCCGTAAGGACAAAGTGCCAATTGAGTCGTTGTCACGTGCATTTAAGTCGGAGCGTCAGTCGAAAACAAAAGAGACCATAGTATTGGATATTTGGAGCATCTAGAGTTAGGATGGATTCTGAAAACTGTGTTTTTTGCAATAAAACAATAACTGCTAATGCCAAAGCTTTCGGATTAACTGAAAAAGGTATTGCGAGTATACATACAGCGTGTAAAAAAAGACACGTTCCATATTTTAAGTTAAAAATGCCAAAAAGCTCATAGCAAATGTCGTTCCGATTTCATCAATGCAAAGTTGATAGATCAAGCCAAGATAGCCTCGCAAGCTACGACTAGTAAAGCAACTCTTCACTTCAGAAAAACTGTTTATTTTGTGGAAATGAAGTATCGGAAAATGCTAAAGCAAATAAAGAAGCGTACACTGTCAGAACCAAAAATTACGACCATACAAAACAAAGCATTTGCTTAGAGCGAAATGATTCTTGGGCACTTGAAGTTAAAGAAAGATTCGACATGTCCTATGATTAACACGCGAGCGACGTGGTTTATCATAAATTGTGTGATACAAATTTTAGAACTTTGCGCAACGTTCCATCGCAGTATTCTTCAAATTAAAACGACCCACTAAAACATCCCGGAAGACCAATTAACGAAGTAAGGCTACGTGCCTATAATCAACTCACTAATTAACTAGAGGATAATGACAAGGAACAAACTTCCGTTCACGACCTAAGGGATTCATGGAAACCTATTTAGAAGAAACAGGCTACCAGCCATATTCCGCGAAATACTTGAAGAAAAAAATTAATGGATCGTAATAACTGCTATCAATGGAAAGGATGACATTGTAACGTTTCGTAAAACAGCTGCCTTTATATTGAACAAACTCCGTGAAACATGTGATAAAGCATCGAAAAAGAGAAGGAACGACTTTATAAAGCAGTAGCAGAAATGATAAGAAGCGATATAAAATGCGCTCAAATACCGAAACGGTTTATAGAATCTACACAGGTTTGAGCACCCTGTACTTTCGTACATGCTAGCGATTAGATCCCCTTATTTTCTACTGCCTGCCAACCCTGTTCCAGACTTCGCTATCTATGCGCCACCTGTTTGTTATAAAGAGTAGTAATTAACTTTATACACAATTTGTTAAAAATTAATTTGAAATATAAATACCACAAAAGCTTCACCTGTTTTTTATTCAATTTATATATTTTAAAATTTTAATTTAAAACCAAGATTATAGAGAAAAAATACACGTGTATATCTACGCTAACGCCTAATAATAATATCATATTTTTAACAGGAAGCTTAAAACACATTCCAAAATACAATTTTTAAAATTATAAGGTGTTTTAGGATTAAATAATATGAAAAATAAAGAATTAGTATAAACAATATATTTACCTTAAATATGAATTCAGGAAACCTTCCATGATCCACGTTTCTATCTACGGTAAGGCCTAATAATAATATCATATTTTTAAACAGGAAGCTTAAAACACATTCCATAATACGATTTTGAAAATTATAAGGTGTTTTAGGATTAAATAATAAAAAAAAATTTCATCCAAGGCTGGAGTCCCGAAGCATTCAGTAAAATTAAATAACTAGGTTTCGTTAGATGACGCTTTCGGCGCCTTAGCCTGATTTCAAACTTCTAAACGCGGGAGTAGAGAGTAAGTGGACCCTCCCAAATCCCAAGCGCCCCAATATACAACCTGTGGAGATTCTATAAACCGTGATACCGGAAAGGATATCTACGCTTCATTATTCGAAATTGCGGACATTTCTGATAAGAAAATGTTCTGGTTAATATTTTACATTGTTTGTTTCGATTTTTATTCACTGGCAAAAACGTTGACGTTAAAATCGCATCCGTAGGTCAATGTATAATGCAAGCTGTCCGACCACGCATTTTAATCGCGTCTTTACAGCTTGGTCTTGGAGTTTTAATCCACCACCAATAAGCTTCAAAAAACGGTAGTAGTTTTACACGTTATGGGATTCTGCTGTTCCTACGAAGAAGTACAACGCTTTGAAAAATGCGCCGCTAAAAAATCTCAAACCAATGTTGGTGAATTTTCGTCGGAACATTTTGTACAGTAATAACGTTGATCATAATATATGTACGATAGATGATTACGGAACTTTTCACGGAATGGGAAAATATCAGCAATAACACCAGCAATCAAAGATAAAAGCGTCATCCAGCGGGCTAAAATATCGGAAGAAGAGATTCTTCAGGCGGGAAAGTAAAAGTAGCGCAAACGGAACATTTGTCTTTAATTAAATATACAACTTTACCAGAAGAAAGTTTCGAAAAGCTTCCGACAAATAATCTAGAATTTCCCGTTTACTTAAAACCCCGAGACCAAATTTTAATGGCTATATGTAAACTGCCAACTTCGATATACACCCTGGCGTGGCATCTTTTTGTTACTTACCTATGATTGACATGGATCCATCGAATGAAATCTGCATATATTCTACTCTTTCATTTGTGGCCGATAATGCGGCGAAATATAATTCGATACCCATATTAACATTTGATCAGCCACTTTATTTAAAAGCATTTAGACTTCTTGAAAATGAAGCGCCCAATGGTGAACTTAAAAATATTGTCCTACAATTTGGTGGACTCCATACAGAAATGAGTTTTCTAGGAACAATCGGATATATTATGGCAGAGTCTGGAATTATATAACTTTTTGAACTAATATGCGCGAAAAATACAGTGGTGCATATCAGTGGCGTAGCTGAGAATTCGGAGGCCCCCCGAAAAAATCTCTATGAGGCCCCCCTTTGATTATTATAGTTAGCGGGGCCCCCTCCCGAAACTCGAGGCACCCCCGCACCGCGGGCCCTGCTGACAATCAGCTATGGCACAGGTGCATATGCTTTCAAGTACTGCTATATCTAGAGCTGTAAGAGCGCACTTGCTTTTAGAAAGTGCAATATGGTCAATTTTAATTTCAAAGTGCTTCCCGGATTTTTCGAAAAATCCGGATATACCCGTAACTGAATTCTCAGATATTTTAGATGCTATTTTATCGTCAAATATTTATCCCGAAGAAGTCTTATCCTACGATTCACTAAAAAAATTGCCGTCGCTCTAGCAGAGCACCTAGTTAATCTCAGTCAAATCTCAGAAACTGTCCGATTATGGACTCCGTATTTGGATGGTCGTTTATAAAAGTCGAACAAACTATTGACTGGACTTTACATTTGAAATTGGTTAGTTTAATGTTGCCATATTTCGCCGCATCTGGGCATAATAACTACGCGAAATCAGCTAGAATATACGTTCAAAACATGCAAAGACTTGAAAGTGAATCGCCAAAAACGTTCCAATTCTTCGAGGACGGCTATCTCGTTGTTAGGCGGTCAAACAAATTTTGGGCAGAACTCTCAACCGATTTAATTATCGAACAACTTTTAATGAGAGGAATTAAAACATCCGGAGGTTTGACTAGAGATCGTGGTATGAGGGAATTGCAAAGAGCTATTTGGTTGCTCTGAAATGACTAACGCCATGGAAGAACTCACAAGTTAACACATGCACTCTCGAGATCAACATGTGGATTTGGCTTTGTCGCGACAAGAACACGACAAAAATGACACTAAAGTATTAGAAGACCTTTTGCTTAAAACCGATCTTTTTGAAGAATATTCTACGTTGAAAAACATTGCGACTGAAATAGTACCGAGCGACCGAGTGAACGTCTACGACTCCAAAACAATAAGAGTTCGTATAATGCGTGATATGGATGGGAAAAGTGCTAACTGTTTTAATATCCAATGAGAATGTAGAAATCGACTCTTCAAAGGCTGTTGATATCCGCTCAAGCCAACGAAGTTGATTTATCAGAAATATTTAAGTACGAACTATGTAACCACCCGGCTTCTTTATTTGACGATAAGGGATATACGCGTTCAGCTGCTAAAAGCACGCTAGCAGATTCATTATGGGAGATAGAGAAGCGCGATAAAGTGGAAACCACTGAAAACGCCAAATACGTACTAGATGGAGGAAGTTTACTTCACAAATTACCGTGGCTTAGAGGAAAAACGTATTTGGATATAATAAAGTTGTACGTTGACTACGTTAAGAAGAACAACTCGTGTATTGTGGTTTTTGACGGTTACGAGTCTGGCCCATCAACGAAAGATCACGTCCACGAACAACGAAAACACTAAGCCCCAGGTATTCGAGTTTCGTACGAGTTGGTTAAAAATTGTAATATTAGAGGATGAATTTCTAAATAATGACGAAAATAAACAGCTTTTCATCACTCATCACAATGCAGTTTCTGACACCAACTAGGATATAGTCATGGCTGCTATTCAGCAATCGCAGCAACAGGTTACGGAACTAATCGGTGTAGATACCGACCTTCTGATACTACTTCTTGAGCGTACAATTGAAAAAAGCAAAGATATACATTTTAGAAGTAAATCAAAAAGTCAAGCTAAGAAAAACAAAGTTTTCAGTATCAGAAGTTTACTGGAAAAGTAAGGTAAAGAAATTTACCCTAATATACTCGGATGTGATACAACTTCTAGATTTTATGGCGTCGGAAAAGCACTTCGTTTAAAGTTACTAAGAAAAAGTAAGATATTCCGAGAACGCGCTTCAATTTTCCGTGCACTGAAACGAAAACACGAAAACAAGGCGATATAAAATTAGGTGTTGAAAAATGTATGTTAGAGGTCTATTGTGGTCGAATGAACGAAGAAATTCATAAACTAAGGTTTAGAATTTTCACAGAAAAGGTTGGAAAATCGAAAAAAGAAATAAACGCTTAATCCTTGCCTCCTACATTAAATGCGGTAACGTATCATAGCTTCCGAGTTTACTTACAAGTCCAGTATTGGCTGGGAAATACGTTAAACCCTTTAGAATGGGGCTGGAAACTTGTAAATGATGTATTAACGCCAATAAAATCGAACGAATCGATGGCTCCAAGCTACCTCTTAAATATCATTCGATGCGGCTGTAAAACTGACTGTTCGAATAACAAAAGTTCATGTAGAAAAAACAATTTGGAGTGTAATTTGGCATGCACCAATTGTAACAATATGTGTAAAAACTCCCCAATGGTCGACATGTTTGCTGAATAAATATTTTTTGACTTAATCAATAAACGTTTCCCTAAGAAATCGATTTTTTCATCATTAAATACGGATAGATTTGTATTTCTAAAAAAATATTAAGAGTCGCCCAACTTGTTTACGGCTAAACGTAGCGATATTTACTAAATAACCTTAATTATAGATAGGAACGTGAGCATTCCAAAAATGTATTTGGGTATCAAATAAGTTACACAGAACTTGAGCTACAAGGGAATAAGTACTTTTACCACCAAAAAGGGGCAAAAGGGGGAAATAAACAAGATAGAGCGGCAAACTTTTTTTTATTGAAATCAGCGAATTTTTTTCATCTAGAACCTAAAATAAAAAATGATCTTGCAATTTGTTCTCGGTCAAACCTTATATCGATTCTACTATATTTTGAGTTTTCGCTATCCCTTCTAAATACGGAACAACGAGTGTTTAGACCTTTTTTGAGAGGGGTTCATTATTGTTATATTTAAATGACCCTCTCCACTGTGGGGGAGTTCCAAGACTGACACTCACGAGTTTTCTATTCTAGCCCGAAATAATGGGATGGGTACCCTAAAACCTAACCCAATGAACGTTTGGGCAATGGGGAAATAAATAGGCCGTTTAGATGTTAAAATTTGATATCGCTCATTTTGATCGGTGGCGCCATGTGGTGTGCCAGATCTGTGACTTTTGGTTAAGGAGGGGCCTTTAAATTATAATCGTGATTTCATAGTGATTCAACTAATTTCATTTAGTTTGTACACTTAACTTCAAGATTGATTAACCCCTCGGTACACCACTCCTATCAGAGTGCTTCTTGTTGAGGTTCGCGGTAATAGTTTGTGTAGGGAGCTGGTGGCATATAGGGCTTGCCACCATCCTCCTACGCATTGTTACCCGGCCACCTGAATGAGGGGCTTTAAAAGTTGCTTGATGACTTAAGCCTAAGGTGGTGCCTTGGATATTAGCTAAGCTGATTATTATTATTATTATTTTCACAAAATGTTTACCTTCATTCGGAAACGGAAACTAATGGGTGATTCTTATTCCTACTTATCCCGTAATGACTTAACCCCAATTAGCGTGAGGACTCTATTTCAAAGCCAAGGAAGAACTATACTTGATGATAAATGGGGATATCGAACACTCGGTGATTCGCCTTTGTAGGAGCTAAAACCTAACCAAGCCTCTTTGACTTAGGCAATTCTTCCCACTGCGGCTTTCCTGTCTTCTAGTGCCATTGTGGCTTTACCAAATGTAATGAGTGCAACTTAGGGTGGGTGCAAGGGTTTTTCGGGGTGCAAAGTTTTATTTAGTTAATAACATAGCGCAAAGTCTTAAAGGGTGGGGTCCACCACCAATCAAAGCTTTGCCACTGGTTAAGACCTATATGGTGTCTTTATAGTGTCCGTCGTTGAATAAGCTATTGCGTTTAATGATTACATTGCCTCTGCTGTTCAACCTCAGCCCCTTATCTCTACTCTATCTCGTTCTCCTACAAGTTGTTACTATTAAGAGCATAGGTCAAGCAAGTTTTAAAACCCTTAGTTGTGAAAAACCGGATTATGTTTTATATCCAGAGTAATAACAATAATAAGGATATAATAAAGGATATATTTAAAATATTTCTGCGGAAAAGGATAGATACGTAAAAGTCTAGAATGAAACAAAGCAACACGTGAATAGGTCTTTGACATGAAAAGAGGAACGGGATTTTATCATAGGCTAAAGTGTAAAATAAACTGTAGATATCCAAAGAGTGTAAATTAATTAATAAATTGATCTTCTTTTGATTCAATGAATAGGTTTTTTCGATACTTTTGATTGTTACATCAGCTTGCAACATTTGGTATTGCGTTTTTCTTGGAAGTTACACCCAGGACGAACTATCGGCATATGTTTTCAAAGCAATAAACTTTGCAAGTATTTTTTAAATTTTACCTACCATAAAGCTGTAATCCCAACATATCGAAATCTTAATAACGATGCAACCGTAATTCACCCGTACACCAGTTGTCCCAATAGACAGAAACTTTAATCGATCGAAACCGTAAAACTGTACAACAGTTATCCCAATCAATCGATAGAAACCTTTAACCGTACAACCGTTATCTTAAATAATCGATTGAAAACGTATAATTGCACCACCGTGATCGCAATGTATAGGAATTAGCAACGTATTGTTTGATTTCGAAAAAAATTACAGAACAGCCCCGATGTTCTTTCGTTTCGTCTATTTTAAAAGAATAAGGCTGCTAAAATGAGAAAAATTTCAATGTGGCAAGTCCGAGTTTTATACATACCCTGTATCCTAAATCAGTTGTTTATGAATAGGTTTTGTTACTGATGTTAATAATGCTATCTCGGAAATATGGCATTCGATCATCGGGAATTCAATTAATGTTTTGGCTGTTGGCCTCAGTTGCGGCAATACTCAGATTTATATCTCTCATTAAACACGAACTAATTGAGGTAAGTTGCAAATATATATATATATATATATATATATATATATATATATATATATATATATATATATATATATATATATATATATATATATATATATATATATATTGATCACATTTCGCTATCTCAGGGTAAACGAAGAAATAGAAATATAGTAGAACAATACTAAAACCGGCGTTATGTAATTGTTTAAGTATTGTGGAAATACATTTGCTTCTTTGTGTTCCGGGGTGAAACGCCAGGTAAAATGAAAAATCGCACAACTTGCACTTCTAACGAACGAATTGAAAGAGTTGCCAGGTATTTTTGATGGTCCATGGCCCAAATGCAAATTCATTCACTATTAAAAACGTTCTTGATAAAAAGGGGGCAAAGTTCCAATTATCACCCATTTATTGAAATAAATGAGAACATTTTATGTCCAGTTTTTAAATATTTTAATTAATTTACTGAATGAATAACTGAAAGTGTTTTTTTTAATAATTTGTCATTTCTATGTAACATTTATCGTGCAGGGGACGGTTTATAGTGTAAAACTGAATTACCTTGAATTATGTCTTCAAGGTCATTCATTTGATTTAGTCACATTAAAACGAATCAGATTATTTTATAATCAAACACTGAATTCATTAACATTCAATCGGGCGGCAAAATGTCTAAACAAACAACCTTAGCTTTAGTATGCTTCTTTCCCATTTACAAGATATTATTCCATTTATTCGCTAATTTTCTCATTTTAGGAAACAAATCTTACCTATTTCCTCTCAATGTGCAATTATTTTTATAACTGCAAACAACAAAATTTTACAACTTTGAAATTGTCATGAAACTTAATTGATAAACGTGTAAGATCTGTAATTATTTCCCTTTTTGGTTTCCCCAGACCGCGTCATTTTGGACAGTTCTTAGCGCCTCCTATCGAAACTGTAGGTTGCGAATAACAATATCAATTTCATGTATCCTACTGAACCACTTTCATTAATATAATATACAATCTGCTTATGTCGTGCGCTATATTTGATTACGGTTCAGTATAAAATCGAAATAAAAAAAACCGGTGAAACATATTTTTCATGCTCCACGTCTTCTAATTACTCTGCAAAAGTTCTTTTCTGTAGGGAACCAGAAAACTTTAATTTAATGCAACTTCTTGGGACAATTCCCAATGCGTAACGTAACGGTTGGGGTACGGTTTATAGAATCTCCACAGGTTGGGGCGCTTGGGATTTGGGAGGGTCCACTTACTCTCTACTCCCGCGTTTAGAAGTTTGAAATCTGGCTAAGGCGCCGAAAGCGTCATCTAACGAATTCTAGTTATTTAATTTTACTGAATGCTTCGGGACTCCAGCCTTGGATGAAAAAAAATTTTATTATTTAATCCTAAAACACCTTATAATTTTCAAAATTGTATTATGTTTTAAGCTTCCTGTTTAAAAATATGATATTATTATTAGGCCTTAGCGTAGATAGAAACGTGGGTCATGGAAGGTTTTCTGAATTTCATATTTAACTAAAGTAAAAATATTGTTTATACTAATTCTTTATTTTTCATATTATTTAATCCTAAAACACCTTATAATTTTAAAAATTGTATTTTGGAATGTGTTTTAAGCTTCCTGTTAAAAATATGATATTATTATTAAGCGTTAGCGTAGATAGGCACGTGTATTTTTTTCTCTCTAATCTTGGTTTTAAATTAATATTTTAAAATATGTAAATTAAATAAAAAACAGGTGAAGCTTTTGTGGTATTTATATTTCAAATTAATTTTTAACCAATTGTATATAAAGTACATTAGTACTCTTTATAATATACAGGTGGCGCAAAGTCTGGAACAGGGTTGGCAGGGAGTAGACAATAAGGGGACCTAATCGCTAGCATGTACGAAGGTACAGGTAGCTCCAACCAGTGTAGATTCTATAAACTGTGGTTGGGATAACGATTATGGTCTAGTTAATATTCCTAACCCTCGCCCAACGATATTAATTCACCAAGGCTGTAGAAATGGCGAGAAAATGCGAGTCGTGTCCTTTAGTGTCTACGGAAAAAGTTCAACTTGAGTCTCGTGATGGTTAGGTCACCACGACTATTGTTACTTTCTCTACTCAAAATATTATGAGCGGTGAATTTAAACAAAATAATACATTTGGCCCATAGATTAATTAAAATTTGATTATTTTTTACTATCTTCCAAGGGTTCAGTCCCTGCATTCATAGCTTCTGGCATCTTGGGCTCGAAAAAGCGAGGGCAAAACAATTTATACACTGAACACTAAATATATCAATTAAAATACTGATAAAAGCGAGGGCCTATGCCTTTTTCTAAGCATTTTCTACGTTTAACTGGCTATTTCCGATTGGACCCTGGTTATTCAACAAAGGTGGGGGGGGGGGGGGATGGAAAATTTTGACTCATCCATGGATTACTTTTTTATGGCTGCTCTTCGCTTACGGTACGGAAACGGATGCTTGGATGGCGCAAGACCCGCACACCCACACATTGGGGGGGGGGGGGGGGGTTGGAAATGGGGTTCTTGTTTAGCGGTGACATTTCTTCTCGTCTTACGGCACGGATGCCCGGATTACGGTATGAAACAGGCCAAACTACAATACGGATGTTCGGATGACGATGGCTTGAGGATGGAAAAGTCATTGCTGTTCCCAGATTCATGGTTAGCGATGATTATTTCGTTTGCGACATGGCGCGAGGGATTAAGTGAGGGTAATTGAATATTCGAGCGCAACTTATCGAGCGTTCTTTTATCATGGCTTCTCTCGCTTTCGGACTGTCAGAATCTTGAATGTTTGGTGCTCGGTTATCCGGTTTTTTTCCGGGAATTGTTCGGCGGGGTTTGAAAAAAAAATTAAATAAAGACCATGCTTTTTGCGGGTTATTGGTTATATTTAGGACTTCGTCTGATCTAGAGTGTCTCGGGTAATTTTAACTTTCGTTTCCAAGTAAAAACTCGTGGTTCACCCTAGACATTGAGTACAAGCGGGGGAGTACGCTGAAGCTGGTAATATCTATCGCCATACTGAGATACGTGGTACGCCTGAAGCCGCGAACATGTAAATGGTTTCATGGGATCACTGTGAGCTAAGGAAATGTCGCATGTTTTGTCTTTTGCCAGCTTGAGAAGGAGAGGGGCGGTTTTACACCACGGTCATATGACTGAGATAAAAACACTTTCACTAGCACTTTATGGCGAGGGATTCAATTTGAGCCTTTCTGAAGGCAGGGATTTAATTTATTCAAGAAAACTGTTTAATTAATTATCCGTATTTTATATTTTTAACCGAGGGTAGTCAAATTTCTTCGATCTGTATAAACTATATTTAATTCGTATTAACGTTAATTTTATATTTAACTATTGTGGAATAACTTTTATTATTTAGGCTTTTGCATTCTAAGACTTTTGATTGATTGAACTCTCGGTATATTAAAGAATAACTATCAGTAAATAGCTAAATTAATACCGTATATACGAGTTCGTTTCAACTCCTCAGTTCTAGTAAATATCAAACAAAAATTTTATATTTTTAGGACGTCATAGACGATGTAGCAAAGTTCGTGCTGAGTTCCAGTGAATACATTTTAATTGTTGCCCTATTTGCCTTATCGTTTAAATCAGATACTTTACCTCGGTATCATCTGGGACACGAAGGCTACATTTCGGAGGAGGTAAGTTGCAACTTATTAGTTTAATTTTTGGTAAAGTATTATAAAGATTTTTCAACTTTAAGTCCGATTGTCTCCCCCCGCATTAGCTGAAAAGGGGTAAATTAATATGAATTTGCTAATTGTTAATTAGTAGAAACTCGTGAAATATTAAAAACCAATGTTGTCAGGACCACAAACATTTTTAGATCATTTTCTCAATTGTGAATAAAGTTGAAATCTCTGAAAAACTAACAAATATTAGGCATTTTTGGTTTTGATCAACAAATTATTAGGAAAAACTTCAGGACAATCAAGAATAAGCAGTTTTGTATAGAGAAATAATCTGATCTTGATCAAGTTTATAGTCCTCCACCTCGAGCAGCTCCTGGTGGGTTCTTTAAATCGATAAAGTAATTTATCCCACTAATATACTTTTATGACACAAACTAAAATTAAATCTTCTATATAAATATTTATATTAAAAAATTGCATTGTGATAATTTGTTAATTTAATTATCTTAAAGTTTAAAGCGCCTAGATAGCGCTCGTATGTAAGAACTATAAAAGCGATGGAAGAGAGGGGGAGTCGGATCGGAACTTTCGGCGGCGGTCCAAAGCGCCCGACAGCCAACCTTACAGTTGGATAATCTTGATATTATTGTTCAGTTGGTTAACGAACTAACGAACTCTGTTGATCCATGGATCCATTTGATGCAAAATAACGCTTCTGCATTTTTAATAAAGTCTAAAATTTAGTTTTAAAACCAATGTTTTTATTACAAAATGAATGGTGAATTGACTTCTTTGAAGCTTCCCAACTCTGTCCACGAAGAAAAGAGCTTGGTTGGGATCCACTGGTCCTTGTATTAAATTCTATACTATTAAACTACTTTTGTCACGTTGACTACATATTTAAAATTACTGGGCCAAATAAACATACTCGATAAACAAAATAAGCCTAAAATAAATCCATCGAAACTTATGCAATTTATTTTAAAATATATTTTATATTTTGTCACAGGAATGTAGCTTTCTTATGGTGTTAATAAAAACTACAACTGTTAATAATATAAGGAAACATAACCACTCAAAACTATCGCAGAATTATTTAATAATTATCTTTCCGTCTCTTAAAGGAGAATGACATTCCTTCTGAAATACAGTGCAACACGTTCTGTTACAAAAATTTCACTGAAACTTGTATGAAGTTGAGAGTTCAGTTGAATGCTCGGTAACATCTTTTACAGACCGTGTATAAACTCAAGACGGTTATCTCAGTTTTATTTATTTTAAAAATTTTAAAATACCAAATCATCCCCTTTCAATATTTCAGTTTTGTTACAAAAAATTATTTATCTTTTAAAGCATCTTTCGCCCGAAGAGGACGCGTCCGTATGTTCAAAGTTAGTCTATCATTGGATGAATGGGTGAGCAATATCTGATTCAAGGTATCAAATACTTAGAACGACAGTCGTAATAGTGCTCGGGGCATCGTTTCTTAGGATATTCTGAGAAGTGAATATTACATATTAGGCGGGAGTTTAATAGCACAGATGTAAGTGGAAGGCTACCGTAGAGTAGAATTTCTACACACTGGTGAAAGAAGTTATTTTCAAAGCAGTGTCGGTGAAAAATCTTTATTTTGTGGTTTCCAAAGACAATACGCTTTGCACAAGTGCAAGCACAAGCTTCAATTTAAGCTTAAATTATGCGTGTAGATCAAATTTATATTTGACTAAAGTAATATAACCACTTGTTAAACACAATTTAAAACGAATTGTTGAGTTAAATCTAAAGCTATAGGTACGATTTTTCGAGAATCCGACATAAACAAAAAAGATCGTGTTTCAGAATTCCAAAGACCAAACCATAGGCTTTATTATACGGGTTATATTATTTGCCCAGTTCGACGAAGAGATGCCCGTTGGTTCACCTTCGGAATTTTATCCCGGTAATTCAACTTAATCAGGTTGTATTATGAGGTTATGCCAGTATTAAAAATTCGTGTCCTACAATAAGTCATATTCCCCCCCCCCCCTGTGTAATGGATTCTATGTTGATTTGTAAACCACTCCTTCCATTGCAGATAATAAGAAGATCTTTAATAATAAGAAAATAAAGAACTTATTCTAAATAAAAATTTACTTACATTTTTATTTCCTTTAACGCAATAACTGAATATAGAAAGTTAGAGGTCGCTCCTGTGCAATAACAGAGGGATAGCTAAGGTGAAAGCAGATATAAATTATGGGCAGCAATCAAATTTTGTTTATCTAACTTTGATTAAATGGCCCTTAACGGTCGAAGGAGTGCTTTACTGGGTGTCGGATCCGGCACTTGTTACCCATAAGGGTGGTGGTGCACTGTGGCATGTTACCCTTGGTCAGATAGTCCTATCCTCCCCTTAGCTACTTCGGTCAGGTTAGTTCAGGGAGTGGGCTAAGGCTACTGGAGGAGGTTCCCGCACTGCCGACGCTCTAGCCAACGCGCACACTAATGAACTCTCCCGGAGGTCGGGTACGGTTAATCATTATCCATGTTTAAATTGATTTTTTTCGAGGGTAAAATTAAACTAAGAAATTTACCGGTTAATATTTCGGAAAAGGATTTAAAAACATGGATTATTCGTGAAATTTAGCTTTTTATCGAAAAAACGTCGTTTTTCCGATTAATTTTAAAAACTTATCAAAAAATTAGTCGGATAACACAGAAATATAAATTACGTGATCAAAACGTACTACGCATAATTTTGAGAGCTTTATCTATTACATAAATGTTAACCATCCCCGACCGCTACCGTTGTCCGCCTTTTGCTACCTTCACTTCGGATCTTTTACTCCCGCTCTATGCCAACTGGAGGTCTATACTTGGCCATCCCGCAACTAAGCGCAAACTGGTGGAAACATCTCATTGCTGCGTTTTCGGAGGGTCCGATGGATTATGTCAGCTGTTGCTCCGGGATGTGGACGCTATTGCGTTGCATTATGAAGAGACTATTGATAATTAGAGTATATTTGAAATCCCAGGATCACCGGAATATAAGCACTGACCCTAATGGCCATCTAAAGTTGAGTAACCCTACCTAAATTATGGACCCACTCGTAGCATAGACTAAGAAATGCTGCTACAAGCACATACTTCTTTTTCCACCTTTCCCTGTCTGAAATGGTCCCATGGAGTGGTTGCTAAAGCCACGCACTAAGTGGATATTCGAGAAAGCCCTAATCACGAGGCCATGCTATGTTTTTAATAAAAAGATTTAGGGTTTTAAAATGTGGAAAACACTCGTGCCAAATGGAAAATATGATTTTCAGAAGGTGTTTCCTAATATAATCTAGGACATTTGATAAGATAATTTAATATTAATACCCATATTCAATTACACATTTTTAAACCAAATCTTGATATGTTGTTAATTGTCCTGCTCAGAGATCCATATGCCAATATTACTTTGAGATTTCTTAACCAATGTTTTTTGTTAAGTGTAGTAAGTAATATCAGGAAACTATACAAAGCGACGAATGCGTCTGGGAAAACGGGTGAACGTTGGATGTAAGAAGTGGCGTCTGTTTTAAAATTCATTAGATTACTGGTGTCGCTAACAATACCTTCCACAAAGTTAATGAAAGAAACTCACCAGATAATGATTTGAAGAAACAGATAATTTTTCTTGTTCTACGATAAAATTATCTATTAAAATGAAATGGTTTGAAACGGAATACAGACTCCGACAAAGCTTAAAATCAACTCGGCGGCGTGTTTAGCTAACCACAGCTTTCAAGGAAATATCGGCTGTAAACCATGGCCATTTCTGTGATACTGATATGGGCCACGTCTTCCTGAGACATTCAAAGTGTATAAATAAAGAGTTTCCTGGTAATATATTTATGATTTAAGCTACTTTAATTTTATGTGGATGATTGGTTTTCTCGATCATCAATTTTTTTACGGTTATAACAACGATACTTTTAATTTTGTTTTGTGTTAATTTTTTTAATTTTTGTTTTGAAAATATTAAGGGTGATTTATCAATATATCAACAAAAGTTTAAAAAAATCTGAGATTTCCAAATGGTGGATTTCGGAACCTACTCATAATAATGAACCATCAAATGCAAAAATGAATTCCGACAGGTAAAGCATTTTTTTAAGCAAATTGTGGTAAGATTGCACATTAAAAGATCGACCTAGTAATTAATGGTCGATTGGCTTTTACGCGTGATTATTAACATCGTGATAATTAAAATAATAAGATTTTATCGAAGGCGAACGAATTTTGATATTATAGTAAATATGGAGCCTGAATGTGACTTCTAATTGAAAAATGGAAAGCAAATTTGACAGAGATATCACCAATTTTCAAAAAAACTCATCACTGTGTTAGCCTATTAGATTGGTTTAAATGCGAATTGAACATGGTCGGTTATACACGTTGAGATGGAAGTCATTTAAACGGACCTTCAAGGGAGGTGTGAGAACTGTGAAATCGATTTAAAAACGTCACCGAAACGTCATCATAGTGGGACTTTGTGAATGCGACGAAGGTAGACCTAATGCCGTATTTTTAAATAGAGTTCAACACCCCGACAAATCTTCCTTGAAAGTACATTTAAGTATTCAGTTGCGCAAGTGATATGAAAATCATTGGAATTCACTAAGGCTGTGCGAGTAGTGGTTTATCGAGTACTCGTAAAAGGTAACATTTTCGTTATTCGAGTAATTGAGTTTTTATCAAAACAATCGGGTACACGTCCTTCAGTATTTATCATTCGGGTAATCGATTAGTTAAGAAATTCACGCGATATCTTGACAATTAATCAAATAATTAAGTCAATTTATTACTTATAAGTAATTATTGTTCAAAGTGATAATCAATATATCACATTATATAAATATATCACATTATAAGAGTAGAAGTGTTCATTGACATTTCAAAGTTCGGATCATGTTCTGATTTTTCCAGATTTTTTATTCATTTCAATTAAATTAAGTTTGACTAGATCACCCTTTGTCACAATTTATCATAAATTTATAATTTGTTTTCCAAATCAACTTCAAGTTATCAATAAAATTAACCAAGTAATAACCACACTATTTTCTGTAAGTTTTTATCATAGTAATTAAGAAGTTTTAGCTTTAAAATTATAAGGTTATTAGGTGTTTAACTTGAAAACTGTTTCGTTTTTCTCAGTCAATTACAAACTTTACAATTACACCCATTAGGCTATTAACTTTTTCACCATACTCAATCGAACTTTCATCAAAGAAGTGCTAAAGTTACTAAGAAAACCTGGGGGTCATTACAAGATTTAAGGGCAAAATCCTGTGAAATTTAAAAAAATTTGGATTTTAAATCGAAGTAGTATTGCAAAAATCAGGAAAATTAGACAGAACAAAACATTTTCCCAAGTTAGTATTTCTTGCTAAATGTTTTGTTGTGTCCGAGAAGACCTAGAATTAACAGGAAAGTCTGATAAATACATTTGTTAATCTAACAAATTTGAGGATTTTCGAAAATAATTGAAAATTTGAAAACGAGATATATCAATAGAAACAACAGAAGAAATCAGGTTTTTGAGAAAATTTGTTTAAAATCAATGAAATTTATATAAAATATTCCAATATTCGATAATCGGGCGTACGTTTTCCTTAACATTAGTTTTGATCCTAGAGTTTGTTCCAACTCTAGAAATATAAGTCAACATAATTTTAGTATTAATCAGAAATAGTGTAAAAGATTAACAACAGAATGGTAGTAGCAGAGATCCTGGCAGTTATAGAGATGCGAAACTCCCTATACCCTAAGAAAACCTTTTTTTTTTTAATTTTTGCCGATCGCAGCGACGCCTGTGCGTGGGAAGTAATCGCAGAGATCCTAGGCTTGAAACGGGCGTTTCCTCCCGGCCGAAGGGCGGCGCTGATGCTTGCATTTTTTGTAAGGTTTTCGACGGAGTTTCGCATCTCTATAACTGCCAGGATCTCTGGTAGTAAGTTTGACCTAAACTATTGCTGCTATCAGATGAAAATTTTCTAGATTAACCTAAACTGGGCGCTATTTACCGACAACAAAGGGCGCACTTGATTTTAGCATTATCACTATCGCTACACGTATTTTCAGCTTACTATATTCTTTTTTTTTAATTGTCTCGTTATTTTACGAAATCCGATATCCATTTATTGCGTTATAGTACAATAACTAAAACCAAATTTGATTTTCGTTTTTAGTGTACCGGAACTTTCAACTTTGTTAAGATTACTTGGGAAGAAGTATTTCTTTTATTATCTCTTTGGTTTATTTATTTTTATAATTTCCGACCTCTTATACACAATTCAAGCCTTCAATATTTTGTAAGTAATTTTTTTATATATTTATTGACACAAGAAAGTAACTATAGTTATTCAACTGAATAAATACGATAGTATTGTATATATTAATACCGTGGACTTTTTAGCCCGACCCCGATAATGGCGATGGAAAATCAACTGCGGGATTGTTTCGGGGTTTTTTTTATTAGTGATTGTAACGTGTGGGACAAATTCAGTCCGCTCGTCCACCTGATTAATCAGGTCGAGGGATGTGTAACGGCCACGCCAAGGGGGGTTACGCGGGGACAGCTAGGGGTGGGGACACCCGTGGCGGAAGTATTCCGACCATCCGTTGCGGGATTGGTGGTCGTTCTCAAACGGCCATCCACAAACTCTGCCTCCCAAACGCTTGGGATTACAGGTGTACGCCACTGCTCCCGGCATTGTTTTGGGGTTGAATCTAAGGAGGTGGAATATGCCTTATATGAAAATAAAATATTCCGATTATTAGTTCTGAAACAAAGTCTTCGTTTTTTAACCGGAAGTATAGGGAATAGATTTTTCGGTACCTTTAAAAAAATTCATCCCAAAAAATTCCATTGAGTTGATTTTTTTGGCAAAGTAACTCAAGTAACATTTGTTTATACTGAAACAATTAAAATTTCTAAATATTTTTCTTAAAATTTTCTAACCCCGTTTTCTACTTAATGTTCCAGGATAACATTACCACGACTTCATCACGGATCTAAATACTTTGCTAAACACGTGCGAAAGCTTTCGAGGAAATTTATGTTAAGATCGTTAATTATCTAACTGAAGTTAGGCCAGAAATGAAACTTTTGAAATTGTTAAAACCTTTAACGTGGTTTAGCAACGACCTGGCAATTAACGGACAATTAACTGAAGCTTTGTAAAGAAAAAGTCCGTCTTTAATTCTGACCAACAAAGACTTTAAACATTTTAAGTAGTCACTTAAATTTTGATAGGATTCTGCTCTGCTACATATGGAGCCATTGTTATGTGGATTCACACTCCTTTTCTCAGTGAGAAGCTGCGCCCACTAAAATTTGACGTTTTTTAGCTCCAGTTCTGAGGGTTCATCACCATTTTATTATCTTTAAGTGTTGGTTGCACGAAATTTTAGCTATGGCTAATTAATGATATATAAGAAAGTGCAAATATTTTATACACTCTCTTTAGAAACGTTTACTGGGCCCCGCCATAATCCTTCAGACAACCAACGAGCAAGCCCTCTACCAAAGAAATTTCATCCCCCCCAAAACCGTTTTTTTTAATCACCCTCCCCGTAGACTGTAAGGTGATGGCGGTCGATTGGGAAGGCGCATTTAAGAGTCTAATTATAGCAAGTACAGAAAATTTCATCAAAAACGTTTTATTTTAAAAATAAGTCAAAATAGTGTAAATCGAGTTATTCGGTATCATTGGCTAATTTTCTGAAATACACCTAGTATTAAATGCAGGTTGATTTAACACCCAGAAAAAATTCTACGCAATAGAAATTGAGATAGGCATACACAAGGCTACGTAGTAGAAAAATTATATGAAACCGAAGGTTCCTCGCCCATAAAAAAGTCTTGTCGCACGCGTCGCGAAGCCCGCGCGTAAAAAAAAACATTTTATTTTGATAATAAGCCTATTATTATGATTAGTTCTACAAGTAACAGAATCACTCCAATTCAGTTCCTTTTACTTAAGGAATAAAACTACAGCTTGGGTTTGCTCGTGCTACGGAGGAGAAAATTATCCCAAAATTAGTTCACTTAGGCTTGGAAATTTTTTCGACAGTAACATTTTTGGAAAGAGAGCTTCCAGGGCTTCAAAACAAGCCCTCATTAATTCGATTTTATTAATATCGACTTTTTGTGCAACCAACATTTTAAAATGATAATTTTATTTTAACAATATCACCTTAAGATGATAATTATACTTAAATAATATTATCTTAAAATTATAATTTTATTTAAACAATATTACCTTAAAATGATAATTTCATTTTAACAATATTATCTTCAAATAGAAATTTAATTGAAATGACGTACACTAAATACAACAATAATATGAAGTGTTATACTTTTCAGTTTAATAACTGATTTTGTGGAAAACAACGACCCAATTTGGAAAGGAATTTTCTACACTATTATCTATTTTGTGATTGAGTTAACCCAAACCATAACTTATGAAGTGCACTCAAGAAGGATGCTGAATGTTAAAATTCATCTGAAAACTACACTGACAGCAGCTTTGTATAAAAAAGTGGGTAATTTAGCAAAACGCTTATTCCATCATCATAGCAGCATGCTACGAAACATTTTCAAGCGATACAGATTTCGTTTTAAAAATCGTTGCTAACCCTGACACTAGCTTTGACTTCTTAAAAAAGATAACATATTATTTTTATTAATTATTATTTGCCTTATTAGACTATTTCGTAGAAATTTTGAAAAACGTCTGTATTCTTTTTCGATATAAATCTAATTCTTCTTTCTAACACTTATGGAATCCATCCATTTTAATTTTAAGTTGATTTGATAGATTTTATGGTTACATTGGCAATCCTGTTTCTCGGTTACAGGTAACAACGACTCCTTATTTAACCGAAATCTGAGCTTGAAAGATATTGCACACGCGGAAATTTGATTAAGAATTTGAACCAATTTCAAGACCGCCTTTAACCCAATGAAGTTAAAGAAATTAGGAACGTATTTTCAAACTCTTGTAGTGGGCGTTGATTGCCAATCAACAGATGTCCAGACTCTCAGGTCATAACTGGACTCTTCTCACTGCTCTAGACACGTAAAAATCCCAATTTAAATAATGTATCAGTACCAATATTAAAAATTCATTAAGAGGTCCTGATTCTAATTTTCGATGGCCCTGAAATTACCTTATATATGTAAAATAACTATAATTAGCTCTCGAAAAGAATTGGTTTTGGCGAACGTGAAGACAATAATGAACGCGTAATAGTTTATATCCGTTTCTGGATGCCAAACATAAAATTAACTAAGCTTTGAAAAATAAATCTCTAATCTGCTATGGCGAACTTTTTTGCTAAGTGAAAAATTGTTCGTTTGTGATCGAACTGACGTAATTTGTAGGTTTACAAGTTTGCTCTACAATTTGCTCATTTAAAATATGTATCTAGCCCCTATCATTCATAACATAAATTTAAAAGAAACTTGAAAACGTTTTCGAGTTTTCTTCATTTTTCGATTTTAAACGTTCCCCACTTAATATGCATACCACTGAAAACTTAAATATTAAATCTCAAATAGTTTTTGAGAAAAAAGCCTTGTCATAGCAAATATAGCAACCCTGTAATACTCTTTTGTGAGCGGGTTAGGTTTCCTACTCATTGATTTTTCCCTGCTGTTTTGATTGGCATAACTCTTTAGGGCTTTTACTCCGCCGAAATTTCCTACCTCATTATCTTTAAATTTCTAATGAACTCTGATGCACGGTAAGATAACTCGGGCCTATAAAATATTTTCTTTCGCTAAACAAGAGGTGGGAAAGTTTTGCATATGTATTATCCTTTAACCTAAATGCATTCTTCTAGATATTATTGTATTTTTAGGCCCTTAGATTATCCTGCTCAGCCAAATGCAAATTTTCCAGTGGTTCTCTGCTGAATCTTGTTTCCGTGGATGTTCAACGTGTCGCAAACGCATTTTCACAATTGCAATATATAGCATCACTTCCTATTCAAGTTGCGCTGATCTCTTACTTCACTTATCTGTTCATGGGAGTTTCCGGGTTGTACGGAATGTGTTTCACCTTCGTTGCCTTTATCATCGTTTGCATTTTGATGAAATTGAAGAAGAGATTTGAAGTATGTATTTATGCGCCATTTTCTAACGATTATCGCACACAAGACAGCAACTGGATAAAAACTTCGTTATATTTCCACATTTTCTCAAGTTAGTTGGTTTTTGCGATGATTTAACAGTTTTGGAGAGGCCCAGCCTTTCACCATCATAAATGGAATTCGTGTGTACTATTTGTGTGGCCTCAATAAGAGTCACGGTCATCAAGCAAAAAACAAAAAATCCAAGGTTGTAGAAGCCTAATTTGTTTTTGTAACAAGAATAAGGCATTTGAAAAGCGATACGGCCAATGGCCAAGCGGCAAAATCACCGATCTAGAAAATATTATCTAATACCATTAAGGCGGATGGCTAACTAATATCATCAATAATGCAGGGGGAAATCAACAATAATCATAATGTTTAATGACCAGGTTGTGTCTTCACTGATGCGGAGCAAGCATTATTATACTCAGTAATTGTTCTGGACATGCTTACGCTGATGACGGCTTGCGTTAGGAGTCATCTGAAATGTATAGTCATAAGCCAGAACTAATTGGAGATATTTGTAATTCAGTTAATCGAAATCATTGATTAATCCTCATTACAAACGAAAAGAGCTCTAAACATCGAAAATTCTTGTTAACAAGTTTATTACAATGTAGCCACATGGATTAATGGATTTATATACCCCCGTACCGTAAAAATACATACCGGGGGTGACAATGTAGCCACAATGACTTAGAATAACAGCAGTATACAAAAGCCCGCAACAAATATGAACCTTACATCCGTTCCCATTCCTTACAGCAATGATACGCGTCAATGTATATCAAGCTGTTTTTCCGGTTTTAGTATTACTTATATATGTTCATTTGCAGCTTCGTTTTATAAACATCGTAGATCAGAGAGTGACGAAAATGAACGAAATACTGAACGGAATCAAAGTCTTGAAACTCTACGGATGGGACATGTCTTTCGAGAAGCAAATTAACCATTTGAAATCGCAAGAAAATATCATTCTACGAAAAATAGCGATATTAAGCACCTTTACAACAACAATTGCGTTTGCCCTAGCATTCCCGGTATAAAAAAATATTTATATTATTGTCATTTTGAATTTGATTACTTTATACGAAATGCGTATTATGGTTCTGCTAAATGGTCATATTAATTTAAACAATGTGTCAATGACATTTAAGTACACACAATTGATATATTTACCTCTTTTTTATTAAAGTTTATGGTGCTCCTTTTAAAGAAAAGTCCAACCGTCTGGATTCAATTCCTTTATAATTAATTTAATGCTGGGAGATTAAGTTTGGGAGTAAACTAATTTTAAATACTAATAATAAGCGGGATTTAATTAATGTTCCCAATTTGTGGGCTAACTTAAATTTTAATGTAATAATTTGACTTCGTAACAAAAAACCATTTTATTTTTACGAAAAAATGTTCTGCTCTGAAAGAGCTCCAAATGCGAAGTGAGGATGGAGTTCTTTTTTCTCTGTCCTCAAGAATACAAATTTCAAATCTCAACGGAACTTTTTGTCTATTCCCAACTGCCTTTCCTAAACTCCTTAAACTATGACATGCCTGAAGCAAAAAGCTTTCGGTCATAAAAGGAGAGATGACTTTCTCCGAAACCATTATCCAAGCGAGATAACCAACGCGCGGTGTATCAATCGTCCCGCGAAAGGTACGCCACTTTGACTTAATACAATAGTACCATGCCCGGACGGCCCGAGAAGTCGCGAAGCCTCTCCCGATATTCCCGAAACCCTTTCTTCAATTTCGCCAAGCACCTGTCAATAGTTTTACGACCAATTTATCATTTGGACAAGTTGGGGGTTCTTCTAATTTTGTTATACCTACATTTTATACAATTTTAAAGAAGTAATATCTTTTTCTTCTAAAAAAAGATTTAATTATTAAATGTTTGAATTTTACCTTTATTTTAATTTTAATTTTAAGAAATTTTAGTTAATATTTAGTACACTTTTTAACACCTTTAAACTTTGTTTCCACCAAAAAGTGGACAAACCATTTTTTTTAAATGTTATTTTGTGAATGTTCGTTATAAAGAGCTGCACGGAAAAAGTTTATTTTCAAACACCACCTTAACCGTGAGAATACCACGGAAATTATACGTTATTTTCGGTTTAGAAATGTATGGATATTATATTTTTAGCTCCTGAATGGTTGGAAATGGATTTTCTATCCGGTCACAATATGTCAAATGAAATGCGAATGGTTGGAGGACAAATATTTGAATATAAACGGGAATCGATTATATTATGTTCCAAACTGGAATGGGTGGAAATGGCAAAGTTTATGCTTGTAATGCGAATTAGTGATAATAATATTCTGTTTGCATCCATTCAGAGCATGAAAAATATGCCGTTTCCTTCTTTTCCTTTTTACTTCCTTCAATCAAATGGTTAAGGTAAGCAATATGCAGGATACCGATTTCAAATAACGCTTATAGTGACGTCCTCTTATTGTTGCTAAAACACTTTATAAGCGAAGGTCGAAGTGGTAAATTCCTAAGAATAATTAAAAATTAAATGTTTTCAAAAAAATAAAATTTATTTTAAATCTTCAAGGTCAAAATCATTAATTTTATCATCGTGATGTGTGATTTAAACCAAAATGATATTTTAAAGGGTTTGAAAACTAAACCTTTTAATTTAAGAGCGTCAAAAGTGACGTAATAACCAAATACCCAGCTATTTGAGTGGATGATTGATATCCCAGGTGTATAGTTAACAAGTACTGAACCCAAAATCATAAATTGGCACGCGGAAAGAACAGAACTAAATACAAATGGCGGCTCTTCTATTCCCGAAAAACCTTAAAATAAAAACTAAATCATAGGGTCTTAAGGGCCTCAATTTCGGACAGTGAACATAAATAGAATGATTCTCTTAATTTGTACACTAAGAACAATTGTGCAAAGTGTGTAGACGACAATATCTAGAGAAACATAGACGATGGGCAAATACGCTTTCGAAAATATTCGACTTACAATTAGAAACATTGTTTTGCATCTAAGTATCATTTCAGGGATTTCTTTTCGCATTGGTGATGTACACGAAAGACGAAAACTTTGGTGTTATATCCGCCAAAACTCTGTATTTTGTGTTCCGGCTATTCGCCCAAAGTCGAAATATTTTTAGGTATATGCCCCCGGCGGTCAATTCTCTAATTTTGGTAAGTGGTTTTAAATATTTTACATTTTTAATTTAAAATTAAAGTAGTAATAGCGTTTTAATGCAAATTGAAAAAGGTTTTTGGGCTATAGTTAAACCATTGATATAACTTACAAGCAAGATTTAATGGTCTATTAAAATATTTAGTTCATTAGCAAAACCAGATTCCAAATATAATTGCTTACACAAAATTGCGCAAATTCGAAATTTCCGTCAATAGTGGTGTTCGTTGCAGAGGCAAAGACTTCCAACCGAAAGCTAAAACTATATTTTTTCATCACTAACCCTTAAAGATAGAACTTCTACATGACGTCTACCGACTTGAATATCGAAATAGATGTTAGAAATATTAAGCGTCTGGAATATAATTGTGAAACCAATTTAAATTTAAATCAGTCTTTGGAGCTATTTGAAGTAACAGTTTACATGGACACGGTATTTAATTAAATATCTCTTTACTGTAAAATTAACACGCAAATATGCCCAAACTTCTTTATACTAATATAACGAGAAGCAGGCGCTCAAAGAAATGCCACTTTTCGCCAAATCTTATGTCCACTTCACGCTCAAACATAAAATTCGTTCGCTCTAAAAAAAAATAAATCATTCCGGTATTTCATTGCTTATCTAAAACATCTCTTCTGGGGAAATACTAAACGTGGTTCCTGGCAGATCATCCAATCTACATAAACAAATAAATGTGCATTAAAAATTAATCTTTTTCAGGCTAAGGTTTCTGTTGATAGAATAAGATTTTTTTTAAAAATCGAAGAAATAGAGAACTACATCAACCTTATCAATGAAAATAAAACGAATGAAGGTAATTTTTAAATCATTTAAAACATATGTTGATTAAAAATTAAACTGTCTCCCTTTCTTTCAGTAATTTCTCTTTCCGACACGTCCTTTTCTTGGGAGGAAAAAAATTTGACCATTCAAGACATAAATTTTACAGTCACGAAAGGAAAATTAGTGGCAGTTATCGGAGAAGTAGGATGCGGAAAGTCATCCTTGCTAAGTGCACTTTTGGGAAATATGGAGAAAGTCAAAGGGACAGTAACAGTCCAGGTAACTAAATATAGTTTCCACATGCAACTTCTGTAGGACGCTAACGGGTAATTTAATGGTTAGCAAATTTGGCTTTTCTCTTTGACTGTCACTTTAAAGTGGGTCGCAGTACATGAAATTTATAAGACACAATTTCATTTATATGACGATTTTTTAAGCCACTTACACAGATGCAATTTAGCGCACGATAATTTTATCCCTATTACATACGACTTGCTTACGGTCGCTAGTGAGCAGTGATGTCCACGGATACTATTTTGGTCATAAAACAGATAAGAATTTTAACGACATTTTTTATAAGAGCACATTAGTTTCAGATAGTCCTGTATCGTGGTATCCATTCACGGTTCCTCCCAAGATATGCGTGATAACCAAATATTGTCCGGAGCAAAGGTTTGGACTCTGACCTTTACTCTCCGCCATCGGGAGTGAGAGATTTAACCTCCATAATTTGCCCACTGGAGTAACAGTTTCAGAGGCCGTCTTAAGGAGCAGATATGAGGGTGGATAGCGGCTATTGTACCCACGTGTACAAGAGTTGCGGTTGAGCAAATTATAATGTATCCGTAAAACGCTGTTTATATAAAACATTTCTGTTGGTTTTAAAATAAGGAGTGTATCTATTCGACTTGTTCATGAAGCACCCCGCTCGTTTAACATCAAAATGTGTTTACCGGTTATTTTCTGGAAATTTTGTTTAAAGATAGATCTTGTTGCGCCGAGTAATGTTTCAATGTACAGAGCTGTACCTTTGCCTTACTAATGGGATTACGCGTAATCTTTGAAGTCCCTGTCTTTGGCAGTGCTAATCTTAGCGAAATCCGGCGTAATCGATGTACATACTTTCTAAGTGTGGTTAACCCCTCGGTGCAAGTATTCGCACTACATAAGTTAAGTCTAATCGTTTAAATACTATTTAAAATTTAAGTTTTATGTTTTATATAAATGTTTGCGGAGGTTGTTAGTGTGGCCGAGCGGTTCACGCTCTACCATATCAACCTTCCGTACGTTGTTCGATTCCTGAGTGACCAGGTTTTATTTTCTTAAAATGTGTTTTTTACCTCTCCGAGGGGACAAAGTCCCCTAGGAGGGGTTATACAACGACCGTGTCTGTCTGTGGGTGGGTCTGTGGGTCTGTCTGTCTGTCTGTCAGGACTGCGAACGCGTTCGCATTTTCGGTGCAAAGTGTAATCACTGCGTACGCAGTTTCTCAAAGGGTTGGCAAAACCACCGGGTGACGGTGAGCGTTAACGGATGCATTTGCGGTTTGGTTTGGATGGTGTTTTTTCGCTCACCGTCGTGACGGTTTGGTGTATTACGTTTTTGTAATGTTTATGCGTAGGTTGTGAGTGTTGAATTTGTTGTGTTTGTGTTCTGATGGTTGTGCATGTTGAGTCTGTTGTGTTTATATGGGCGTTTTCTCTCCAACTTCTTCTTAAGGACTTTGGGACGGACCGAGTGCTGAGTGTAATGCTACCTCTCAACGTCCAATGGCAGGGTTTCCACCAGTTGTACACGGTATTCGTCTTAGTATCAATTTGCGATCGCATCGGGCGGGATTTGAACCCGAGACCTCCTGATTGACAGGCGGACGTTCTACCACAAAACCACCGACACGTGTTACGCCTTATTGAAAATTAGACCTTCAGCTTTATCGGAAGCGTATTTAATAGAGTAGGAAATTTTGGTTTAATTGAAATAGAATTGAAATTGAAATTATTGCATCGAAGAAATTCTAATTTAGCGTTTCTCTATTGATTAAAAACAAATGCGCCACCCAGGTTTCGAACCCAGACCATTCGGCTTAGCAGTCGAGCGCTCTACCACAGAACCACCGATAGCTGCTTAGATTCACTGAAATTAAGACAGGCATCGTAAGCATAATAGGTAATAAAGTCTTTTTTTATTAATGAATTTATGAAGGCCTAATCTGGTATTTTTTAAAGGTTAAATCTTGTTTTAGCGCAGTCAGCCGAGATTAGAGGGTTAAAGGGTAGACCCTGTGGGTGGTCCACTTTCTTAACGACCTATATATAGTTCTGTTAATTCAAAGGAGATAATTTAACGTTAATTGCTTTAAGAGCTGGCGGTTTGTCAAGTGGCTCTCTGTGCTTTGTTGATGGTAAGGTTTTTGCTTCTTGTAAATACATTTGGTGTGGATATTTGGATATCTACGATTTCTAACGCATTCAATGATTTCTTGGGTGTGCGAGTCATTATATGATATTGGAAATTGGACGGCATTGGTCTTTTTCATGTGGTATGCGTCACAACGTCAACAGGAAGTGAACGAGTCGTCCACTACCAGATATCTACGGTATCTTCATCAAGGGCGAGTGTTGAAATAAAATGAGCGTTAAAGATGCGGCAAGTATTTCGTAAGCGAGTAATTCCAAAAAGCCTCTGTAGATATTTATTTCATTAAAATTTGCTTCGTATTATATTTAACTGATAAACTTGTTCTGTAAAAGGGTTTAATTCAATTGTGCATTGTTATAGTACGTCTAACTTACTGTTGTAACTACTTAACTTATGATATTCTGAATAAATTAAAATTGGTCGTTTCGTCTCAATTATTTTAATTATAATTAAAATTTTATACCGGGCGGGATAGAAATGGGTTAATATTTTTAACAAATAACTCTAAATTGCGGAGATATATCTTTAAGGGTTATCTCGAGAAATTAATACCACTAGGGACAATTCTTCCGAGGAGAGGTATATTTTGGCTTGCCAACTTGTTTTAATTTGAAACCGTGCTCTCGAGGAACTTAGGATGCATATCTTTTAAAAAATAATATTTTTAACTTATATATGCATTATATTGGTGTGGCGGAGGGGTTAGCAGCTTGGGGCACTGGGTGAAAAATCGGAACAATTCCTTCTACTTTGAATTTGCAAGTTCTCTCCCCACTGGTTTAGGGGTTTTCCTCCGAGTTCTTCGGTATCCTATTCCATAAGAACTTGTTGAGGCTAACGTTTATAATAAGCGTAGGGACTGTTGGTTCGCGTGGCATCAAGTGCTTGCCACCACCCTCCTACGCATGCGGCATTGTAACCCGGCCACCTGAATAAATGGTTTCAAAAGCCGCTTGATGACTCAGGGCTAAAGTGGTGCCAAGCTGATTATTATTAAAGAAAATAGTATAACTCGGAGATTTCAAATGTTATTTTTCAAGTACAAAATCTCTGAAGCATAATTATATAGAAATACCTATCGCTTGTGCAAAATTATTGTTAAGATAAAAGAACAACGTATTTTAGTGCACTATAAAGTTTTCCTATAATGGTAAAAATTAAAAGCACGACTCAACTAGTTTCGGCTTCTGCGTATTACGCTGCCATCATCCGGAGTGAGAAAAATCGTTATTTCGTCTTAAACGAACACGTCAAAAAGGCACGTGATATCAATGGAGAAAAACATACACTTATTAAAAGAAATCAGTCCAGGTTACAATATTATCTGTGCCCGGTCTTTGATCGCGGTTTAAGTTATTTTTATTTTTAAAAATCTCAATTGTTTCCCAAAAATTAAGCGCTTTGTAATTGGAATTTTTATGTATAAGTTTAGATCCCCTGTTCACCCCTTGTGGAATATATTCTTAAAAATACTGACAAAAAAGTAACAATAAAGAAACTCGCATTATTGATTGTAAAGAAGTTAGACTTATACATAAAAATTCCAATTTCAAAACTCTTAATTTTTTGAAAACCATTAAGATTTTTAAAAACAAAAATAACTTGAACCACGATAATATTGTACCCGGGACTGATTTCTTTTAAAAAGTGTATGTTTTATCTCCATTGATATCACGTGACTTTTTGACGTGTTCGTTTAAGACGAAATAACGATTTATCTAACTCCTGATGTAGGCAGCGTAATTCGCAATAGCCGAAACTAGTTGAGTCGTGCTTTTAATTTTTATAATTAAAGGAAAAATTGATAGTGCACTAAAACACTTTGTTTTTATTTATTTTAACTATCTTTAGAGTGATTTTGGATATTCGCACATTGGTTTCTCTAAAACCATTGAGGTTAACTCTAAATTGTTACCCCGGCACATCCTTGTGATTTTTACTGGAAGATTGGAAAAACTCCACAAATATTCGCCTTCTTTGTTCTGAAAAATTTATTTCGTAAACATTTTCCCAAACAAAGGCAATCCACTAGGATCCCTTACTTTATTAATTGGACATTGTTAGATGACTTACCTATTCTACGATAAATATAATTCTAAAAGGTTTGCGACTTATGTACACTCTGTTTAAAAAGTCTTCGACAGGTGAAATTTTTGCCCTCTTTTTAATTCTGCTAGAAAAATATATTAGATAGATCGATGAAACCAATTGCAACTATTATTTATTTTCCAATATCTTTCGTTATTTATCGGTTTCGTCCGCCAACAATTAATGGTTTAGGCGGGTACCGTCAAAACTCATTTTTGACAACTTTTTAAATATTGGTTCTACGGCACTGACTCGCGCGTTTTTGAATTCACAATGGTCGATTCATATTTAGAAAGTGGAAACATTTTCCCTCTACAACCAACGGTTGAGAAGTTATAGCATTTACAAACTTTCGTCGAAACTAGGAAACACCTAAAATGCATCAAGCGATTATTAATAAGGCAACTTCCCATTTAGTACGCAAAGATACACCAAGATATGTCCCTTTGTTAGAGTGTTGCTTTCTGCTACCTTGGAGAAACAAGGGTTGGCTGGTTCCATTGTTCAGCCCACTAATCTGCAGAACATGACACTTCTATCCACTAAACTCCAAGCCACACTCAGACGCAAAAAAGCTAGCAATGTCCAACAGACCTTGGAGGTCCACCAAATTCTACGCAGTTGCGTAAATATCATCTGAAAATAACTGGCTACAAATGATAGTTCCAACTTCAGACAACGGGTGCGGTAAACAAAAGCCTAAGTTTGAAGTATAAAGTCGCTGGTCAAGTGGCTGAAGATACAGTGCAAACAGCAAGGGTGACATTGGAGATCCCTGCTTCAGACCAATATTTGAACGAATATATCCAGTTGAGACGTTGTCGAACCAATAACGGTAAAAGGTATTCGCATAGATTGCCTTTAAGTGATTCACAAACGCAACAGGAACGCCAAGGTTGACCAAAATCCTCCACAGAATATCTCTGTTTACACTATCGTAGGCTTTCCGTAAGTCCAAGAAGGCGATGTAAAGTGACCGGTTTTTCAAACGTGCAATTTCGATCAGCTGAGATAGCGTAAACAGACCCTCTGCGGTCTCTGCGAAAGCCATTCTGAAGTTCGCCCAATATTTTCTTATCTTCGACAAACGCACTGAGTCGACTTTTCAGTATGCTTAAGTAAAGCTTCGATAGGCATTGAGATAACGCAATAGGCCGCACAGTGTTTTAAAATCGACTTTTTGCGGCCAAAATTAAATACCGATAAAATGTAACCTAACATTATATATTCTTATTTGATTTTGTGCGTAGAATCTGAAATCGTTGATCATTTTTTTCTAAGTGACACCAGGAGGCCAAATGTTTTCTTTACGGAATTGTTCAGGATTTTTTAGCGCAATTTATGCTAATGGTGGTCATAGACGTTACTTGAAAGTTTGGTAAGTCTATAATAAATACAACCGCTGAAAATTGAATATAAAGCGTCAAATTCCATCAAAATGTGGCATTTTCAAATGGCTTTTTTTGCAAAAACTAAGTGAGGTAAACATCGTCAAGGTGTGTAGATACAGCAACTTTTATAACACGCAAAAAATCATATTTTAATCGGGGATTTTATCGCGTCTTTGATCATCTTGTTTTCTTTTAAACTTCAACAAAACGCACTATAGGAGGATAACATATAACTTTTCCCACCATCTGTTCTTATCTGTCGGTTTATCTAAAACATTATATACGAGCATAGTCCAAAATAATACCTGTAAATAGTTAGCGGGATTTCAAACTTCGACGGCTTACGTTTACATTTTTATGTCGATCGCCGCGCCTTATCATAATTCGAATAAATTACGTATATTTAAAAAAACAATTGGTTTGCCATTACAAGTTAGGAAATTTTGTCCAAAACAACCAAAGAAACCGGTAGCCCAAATGTTTTAAAATTGGCATTCGCTACGCAGTTGCATCTTAACTTTTTAATAATGGGGAAAATATAATACAACTAGTGTTAAGACACTGAAAGGTAGTTCTGGACGGACTTCACATCGGCGGAAATTTCGAAATCGACCAGTTTACGTTTGAATGAATAAGTGTAGCCGCGCGAATGAACGTACTTGAACTTAAATTTATAATAATATAATAAACTTTTGAATTGACTTAAATTGAGCCCTACGCCTAATTATAATCATAAAATTTGCGCATATCCATATTCCGAAGGTTTAATTTACACTTTACCTATTCTTTATTTAGTCTGCTGGAATCGCGTAGAGGAAGTTATGAATGGAATATCTTAATTTTAGTTAAAAAAAGGCTTCAAAGGGCTCTAATCTTCAATATTTTTTTAATTGTCACCAATTGCTTTTTAAATATACGTAATTTACTCGAATTAAGATAAGGCGCGGCGGTCGACATAAAAATTAAAACGTAAGCCGTCCAAGTTCGAAATCCCGCTAACTATGTACAGGTATTATTTTACTATGTTCGTATATAATGTTTTAGATAAACCGACAGATTAGAACAGATGGTGAGAAAAGTTATATGTTATTATCCTATAGTGCGTTTGGTAGAAGTTTAAAAGAAAACAAGATGATCAAAGGCGAGATAAAATTCCCGATGAAAATATGACTTTTTGCGTGTTATAAAAGTTGCTGTATCTACACACCTTGACGACGTTTACCTCGCTTAGTTTTTGCATTGTATTCTACAATAATTTATTCACGAGATAAATCTAAAATTACTCGCATTCACTTGCACTCTTTTACAAAAAAGCCATTTGAAAATGCCACATTTTGATGAAATTTAAAGCTTTATATTCAATTTTCAGCAGTTGTATTTATTATAGACTTACCAAACTTTTAAGTAACGTCTATGACCACCCTTAACATAAATTGCGCTAAAAAATCCTGAAAAATTCCGTAAAGAAAACGTTTGGCCTCCTGGTGTCACTTAGAAAAAAATAATCAATGTTTTCAGTTTCTACGCACAAAATCACATAAGAATATATAATGTTATGTTACATTTTATCGGTATTTAATTTTGGCCGCAAAAAGTCGGTATGCGTTAAGATCTTCCGGATCCTTATCCCCGCCTCTAAATAGCAACTGAATTTCAGTTGCCGACCAAGCCTCCGGTATTTCATCTGAAGCCAACACACGATTGAAGAGTTCACACAACGTACGGCGAGACAGTTCAGGAAGAGCGCGAATCAGCTCATTTGAGATTTTGTCTACTCCGGCGGCTTTACCCAGAGGCAGAGCAATAATGGCAACGTTCAGTTCTTCTGTTGATATTGAATGCTTGAGTGTATCTTGTGTAGGTTTGTCGATACAAGGCGGCACCACCGAAATTGATTCGTGTATCATACGAAGCCTCCTTTCTTCATCCAGAACGTAGCTCTCTATGCGTCCTGCAATCCCCGTACTCTTCTTGAGAACCACACCATTGCCGTGTTTAATACCAGGCAACGAAGGTCGAGGACCTAACTTATCATCCTTAAAGAGTTTCCAAAATTGACCACCTCGCCACTTCAAGCACAGCTATGGGAATAAGAGCACATGATCTAGCACCTCCAGTCGACATCCTATCTACGTAGGTAGAGTGCCTAGCCCTTAAGAAAAGGCTTCTAAAGGGGAACAACGGGCACACTGCGATCAAACTTAACCCGGAACAATTGACATCGGAGATCCCGTTGGGTTTAAAAAGGCTGGGAAAGAGGACCACAGCGCCTCATACGGAGATCTGCCACCCCACAGCTGGCTACCAATTCCGCTGAGGTGGCCAGGAGGCCGGGACCCTCTCCATTAGCCGAAGCCCAGTTTCCAGGCCATTCATGACTGAAGTCGTAGGTGGAGATAGCATCACTTGACCACGGCTTACATCTCCCAGCGCGCCACCACCCTTATGGCTTACAAGAGCTGGGCCACGACTGCATGGTTAAGTCACCAGTTATTGCACACTCCGAATTATTAAAAGCCACTCCCGCAAGTAGCACGGGATTTGTCGATACTTTTGGAGATAATCCGGAATGTACCCTTAACGGAACGTCGGTAGAAGATATCGCTTATGAATGTTTTTCTAGAGTGTCCGAGCATCGTGAATGTAAGAAAAGATTATATTTTCGCTGACGAATTAAATCAGTCGATTGTGTGTCTTCTTTACTAAGGCTAGGGTGTAAGTGTTGAGTGGAGAAACTTGAACGTCACCAAAATAATCACTGTCAATGGGAAAGCCTCCGAATACAGCCATTTAAAGGGCACGAAATTATATCTTTCTTATTAAATAACTTTACTATCGGTAGGGCGGCTATTGTCCTCACATATTTCTCGTAAACTTTGAATACATCTTTTAATTGCAATGTTATACATGTAAATACAGTAAAATAATTATCTTTATCTTTTCATACTTTGTTTATTTCGATATCAGAGAACGTGAAGTTTTCGGTTTTTCATTCAACCTGCTCGCGGATCCAGTAATTGGATTCCTCCCCGATTTAAAAGGAATTTGTACAAAATACATAGAGCTAATAAATATTCATTTACCTAAAGTATCGTTACACTTCTATCTAAAGGTCAAGACAACTTCTAGATTTCGTTTTCACTTTGCTTTTATTTTTTATTTTATCTACGCAATTGCTTGTAGATATTTTAAAAGTATAATAATAGTTATAATTATAATAATTTCACTTGACCCGAATGAGAAGTTTGTGATATCTTTTAATGGACATTTTTTTTCTAGGATTAGATTGACTATCCCAACTATAGTAGAAAAAAGGTCAGCTGCTAATAATTAAACTTTAATTATAATTTCCCAGGGTTCAATTGCTTATGTTCCACAATTACCTTGGATTCTGAACGCTTCGGCGAAGAAGAACATAATAATGGAAGAAACATTTGACCCAGTCAGTTATCAGAATGTGGTAGACGGTTGCGCTCTTACACAGGATTTCAAAATCTTACCCGCGAGCGAAGACACAGAAATTGGAGAAAAGGTATTGTGTACCTCATCAGTAAGAATATTTTATTGCATATATTTCCAAGTAACACGGTAAAATAAAACTTCTAAGTTCAATTTAACGCAATAGTTTTAACTTATGTACGCAACACATTTTAGCCCCATGGCTTTCATAAAGAGCCAGATACTGCGTTGAACCTGCTCCAATGTTCTATAACAGTGCTTCAAAAAAGTTAACATTTCTTTAAAGGATCAATTTCTATTATCCAACAATGGTCTTGACTTCTTAAAACTTCGGCAAAAAATCCCTTACAAATACTTTCTTAAGAATTTTCATAATATCTACAATATAAATTATTTGGAATTTCCTTAGTGATTTTCTTGGTAAATATTTCAAATAATAATTTTAAACAACATGCGAATGAATATTTAATTATTTTATGTTAAGTAATTTATAAACATTGAATCTGAGGGTTTAAATTTACGCGTATCAATAATTGGTTTCCATACATTTAGAATTGAATAACCAAAATTAAATTTTCTATATCATTTTACCGACACAACATTATTTTTACCAACTGAATTTTTAAAATTAACATTATGTGACATATTTTATTTTCAGAAAAATGTTTAAATGATGAATGAGCAATTGAAATTTCAAAATTGATATTAAGCAATTGTTATTTTAAAACTGCTAATGCAATAACAAAATAATTTTATAATTTGAATGCATCAAATTCTGAAATAAATTTTTTTTTATTCTTAATTTCTTACTTTACCAGATATGTAAAACCTTACTAATTAAGGTGCCTATCTTCACTGGATCCAGTGGTTGTTTCGCGGGATTATTATTAAGAGCTTAAGACTGCTAACCCGTATTTGACGTGTTTATGAGTTCACTTTCAGAGAATTAACATTAAAGAATGCTCCTTTCGAAAATCTCTTAATAAGCACGTTTTTTCCAATGTCAACCTTATTTTAACTCCGTATTAGCATAATTTTATACACTCTCAAAATAGGGTTGCAAATTATTTTAAAATAAATATTAACGGACCTTTTTAAGGACAAAATGCGTTAATTTATAACTTCATATTTTACTTATATCACTTAACAGAAGTAAAAGAATTGACTTTTGCTTATGTTTTAGTATAAAATATGACTCGTTAAATTTAAACTTTTTATAGCCACATTCAAATAACGTTTAAAAAGTTTTCACGATGAATTTAAATTTGTAAATTTTTAGGCCTAGTTTATAATTTATCACTTTTCCCGGACCTGTGGCAACCCTGTTGAATATATTTTACTCGCACCATTTCAACCTGTTCCTTTGTTTTCTGTTACTGCTGAACTGTTTTTCACTAAATTATTTAACTCTTCAGCGAGGCTCGTTATGCTCTGACCGGGTTTTTTTTCTTTAAAACCATTTGAGATATAATTCTGAAATTTTCAGGGTATGCGTAATTAGTTGGAAATGCTTTAAATTGTAAATTGCGGTAAACTCACGTTTTGTTAAAAACAATTTGACCATTAGGTGCTATAGAACCATTTTCAATGATAGATGTGTACAGCTTACTTTGAAACCTACAAATCCCGTTTGTTCGATATTAAACGAACAATTTTTCACTTAGAAAATTAGGTCAGCAAAAAAAAACAAGTTCACCATAGCATGCTCGTAACAGGTGTCACTAAATCATGAACTTGGATGAAAGCCCACTGGAAGAAGTCCATCGGTGTGAGGTTAAGCAACCTTGAAGGCCATTGAACTTTTCCATTTCATCCTATCAGTCGTTGTTGGATTTCCGCCTAAAGGTAGTCTACTACAGCTCGAGTTTGATGTGGAGGCCCACGGAATTTCCGTAGTTCGTCGATTTTTGACAACTCCATTTTTCCGGAAATCTCGAACAGCTCCGATAACGGTATTGTGACTGGGTACACTGTCAGGATACCTCATACTTTAAAGTTAGCAAACCCTACGATCGTTTCGATGGGCTTCGCTAAAAAAATAATTGAACCATTAAAGCGCGCTGTAAAGCAGAAAACAAAGGCTTTGTTGATCTTTGCAAAATTGCGAGACTCAGACTGCGCTTCATTTTGGGTTTTTTCACTTTAAAAACATAAACTAAACTAATCCTTTGTACACATTAATTAAGAAAAAAACATGTTTTGTAAATTTTAAGTAGTTTTAAGTATAATTAAGATTGATAAAATTGGGGAATATGTAGATAAGTCCATAATGAAAAGGGATTATAAAGCTAAACCCTAAACAGATCTTCGAGTGAATAATTAAATTAAATTAAATAAAATTGCCAGAAAATCCAACGGTACACCGGTTTCGTCCTATTTAATTAATTATTCCCTCGAAGATCTATTTGGTCCGAGTTTCGCGTTTTTGCTTGCTCGAAGACCTATCAGTACGAGCTATTAGTAAGTTCTTAAATGTCTTCAAATGTGTTAAGGGTTTAGCTTTATTATCCCTTTTCATTATGGACTTATCTACTTATTCGCCAATTTTATCATCCGTCACAATGCAGTCCATAGGGGTTTCCTTTTAACTAAGCAAAATGGTTTGAAAAATGTTGAAAGTTGCAAAAAAAACAAAAATTTAATCTATTAAACTGAAAAAACTAATATAATTGAAAGCTGATAGAACTTACACAAATTGATTAGGGTGACACCATATATTAGTATATTTTCTATAATTTAATTTTAATAAAGAAACAATTTAATGTCGATTTGTTGTCAGGGAATTAACTTGAGCGGAGGCCAGAAGCATCGCATGAGTCTGGCCAGAGCAGTGTACTTGAACGCCGATGTTTACTTGTTGGACGATCCTCTGGGCGCTGTTGACTCGCATGTTGGAAAACACATTTTCGAAAACATCATTGGTCCTAAGGGAATGCTCAAAGATAAAGTAAGGATTTAAATACTTTAAAGCAAAATTAATTTAGGTAGTAGCGCTATGTTTTAAATATTAATCTTAATGAGAAGAAAAAGCATCTAGACCCCGACCCCAACAACTGGGAATATATCATTTTTATTTTTAAAATTATGTAGCTTTTTACCTCGATTTCGATACAAAAGAGGACGGCGAATGTTTCTTATTAATAGCAAACAGTAATCAGCGATCACTTTACGACTGTGCTTTGTGTTTTAAATGATTTTTATTGTAATATTAAATATTTAATCTCAATTCATTGTCAGTATCAGTGTCGTATTTAAAAATCTTTAAAGGAATTTGTAAAAAAATATTTTTTTTTAGTAACCAACCTTTTTAAACAGCTGTTTTAGAAACTGCCTACATTAACAAATTGCCTAATTTATTAACTACCCTTCAAAAACTGCTTTTTTAGAAACTTTACGATTAACAAATTATCTTATATAGAAACAACCCTTTTAAAAACTATTTTTCTAGAAACTACCCGTTTTTGCGAATTAACTTTGTTAGAAATCATCCTTTAGAAATTTCCGTTTTTAGAAACTACCATTGAATACAAATTGTGTTATTTCGAAAATACAATTTTTTAAAAATTCTGTTATTTAAAAACTACCATTATTTACAAATTTTATTATTTAGAAACTACTATTTTTTACAAATTGTATTATTTCAAAACTACCATTAATAATTATCCTGATAAGGAAACTAACGATTACAAATTGTATTATTTAGAAACTACCAATAACCATATGTAACATAATTACTCATAAGTATGCCACTAGCTCTATTTCTTCACTAACGGTTTGTTTCACAGATATTGCGTCATCCGTACCCTACGTAATATATGACGTCATATTTGATGTCATATTTGACGTCATCGAATCTCAAATGCGGATAATGCCGTCGTATAATTAGCTTTACTTCTGATAAACCGACGGCCATTATTTTAGTAAAAAACCGGTTTGAACAACCAAGCCTTAGGAGCTAAAATGAACTACAATATAGTGGCAAGTTCTGTTAATGTAATTAATTTGCAAATTAATTAAATTCTCGGAGACTCACGTTCTAAAATTGTCCAATTAAAGAAGCAAATTTATTGAAAAAATAGTTGAAATTCAGGTTGAGCTTTTCTGGCGCATCATGGAGGAATAGCTATTCCTCTATGGGCGCATCTACAAGTATGGAGTCTTTGCAGATTCTTTTGAGACTAGTCCTACTTCGACGAATTGTTCCATTTTCGGAAAGCGATCACTAGTTGGTCATTTCCCTCAACTTTTTATTTTTATAAATTACTCATAATTTAACTTCCTCCGCACAAACCGAGCGAGTTTATAAATTTAAATAAAGCTACATTGGGCTGACTAAAATTCCGACCCAAAAATATCCTTCTCAATTTCGAAGTTTTCCATGGCTTAAATAAATATGGTACTAGCCAATAGTATGACTCCCAAAATTACTAGGATGAATAAAAAGGTTAAAATCTAACGTAGTCCACCTTTTTACTGGTTCGTGGTGAAATGTGCTATAACAAACCACGTTTTTGGGAAACTACCCTTTTTACAACCAACCATATTTATTTTGATTTATTTATAAACTACCCACATCGAAAAATTGCCTGATTTAGAAAATACCCTTTTTAAGAAATTGCCTTATTTAGAAACTAGACTTTGCAAACTGTTTTTTAGATACTACCTCTTTTAACAATTATCCTTATAAAGAAACTACCGTTTTCTAACTGGTTTTTTTAAGAAAAAAAGCTTTACAAACTGTTTTTTTAAAGAACCCTTTTTTACAAATTGCCTTATTTAGAAAGTACCCTTTACTAACTGCCTTTCTTAGAAACTAGCCATTTTACAAACCACCTGAAATAATTATCGATTTCATGAATTGCCTTTTAAGGGTTGGCGATTTACGGGATCAGTAACGTTTGAGATTTTTTTTCAATGGCGGATTTATGGTACTGTGCTTAGGAGAATTGTTGAAAACTCTTTTTGATAGTAAAATCATGAAGGGCGTAGTAAAAACCGGATATTAAAATATAAAATTAAAACTAAGTCCTAGTTTTCTAAGACACAGTGGCTCAGTGTCTACATGGCATACTCGATTTTCGCTCTTGTGGGCTTTCCAAAATTAGAAGCACTATCCCAAAATCCACCTTGGAAAATACTTTGAATTGTCAGTCACCTCGTACTAGTTGCTTAGTTTTGACAATGTTTACCAGTGTTGACAAAACTCGATTCTTTGAAATAATGGAACTTGCAATTCATAAAACCATTGTCGCATTTAGTACACTTCTGCTAGTTTAATAATGAACTTTTGGCATTTGGTGTTGCGTTTAAAAACACATTGAATATTAAATGTAAACAATTGGGTTTGAGGCAAAATACCGAAAATACTGAATATTTCGTTGTTTTGGGGTCCTCTTTTTGTGGGCCTAAAACTCCGAAATAAAGCTTTTTAGGACCCATATTCATTTTACTTTTTTGATTCATTAAGACCCTAAGATTACGCTCTAAAATTTATAAAATACTAATCTGTAACCAAGACTTCAAACTAAATGAAAGATGGTGGTTTTCTAGGAGCCGTTTTATAAATAAAACATAAAACTTAAACCACGGCTTTGAGAGCTGAAATTTAATTGTTATTTATTAGTGGAGACAACCAACAGCTGGGAAAAACTCGTGGTTTTCCCTCTAGCATATCATGGAAGGGTTCCAATACCCAGCGTAACAATAAACTCTTAAAAAATGAGAAAATTAACGTACTCGGTTTCCTGACTTAGGTGTTTATAAACGAAAATCAGCTTGCTGCTCAATTAGGTTTCAATCCTAGGCTTTCATATCGTACATGAGAGGATAGGCAAGCTATTCGTCAATAAGGGCTTGTGATTAAGAGCTTTTCTGGGTCGTTTTCCGAGATATTTTCGAAATAGAATTTGCTCCGAGGTTTTAAAGCCTAGTTATGCCTCTTTTTTGTTCACGGCTAAAGATGACATGGAGCTGTAATACACTTAATAATAATAATCATCTAGGCTTATACTCAAGGCACAACCTTAGGCCAAAGTCATCAAGTGACTTTCAAAGCCATTAGTTCAGGAGGCCGGGTTACAATGCGTAGGAGGGTGGTTGCAAGCCCTGCGTACCACGCGAGCCAACAGCTCCCTACGCTTACTATTAACGTTAAACTCAACAAGTTCTTATGGAAGGGGATATTTAAGAACTGGGGGAAAACCCCTAAACCAGTGTGGAGAGAACTTGCAAATTCAAAGCAGAAGGAGCTGTTCCAAGTTTTCAGCCAGTGAATGCAGTTTCCGGGAAATGGCTCAAGCTGGCAATCTTCTGACTATAGTTTTATAATTTTGTACCACTTTATCATCTAGAATCTACTTTTAAAATATGTGTAATATAAAATTTTATGTATTTCGCTGGTAACGGCCATTTCAACATTCAATATCCTCTGGATTTCAAAACCCTAGAAAAAACTTAAACTATGTTATGAAAACTCAGGTCCAGGTTTTATATGTAATCCACTTTTGCTAGCACCTGGTCTATGAGCCAACGAAAGATATATCAGACTTGAGCTTATCTATAAACACTTGCTGGTCCTAATGCTACACATGCAATAATTATATCGATTGATAAAAAATCAGTGGCTGAACTTTCGATATCCAAGTCTTTCTTACACAGTTGTTTTTGACAAAGATGAAAGAAACTAAACGATACCAAATGGCGGCCATTTCTAGACAGGTTTTCCTTATCACAATATACCAATTTCTTTATTATTAGATATATACTGCAAATTTTTTTAACCACCGTTATGTCATGTTTGACTTTTCAACTTTTTTTCCAATAAAAATGATTGCAATGATTTAATTTTAATTATCATAATTTAGACTCGAATTCTAGTGACTCACAATATTGGGTTCTTGTCAGACGTGGATGAGATATACTTCATGAAAAAAGGCCGGATTGTCGATAAAGGTTCTTTCCAAGAACTTCTTACAAGAAATGGTCCGTTTAAAGAGTTTTTTTCGACTCATAGTAATTTAACGAATGAAACCATTGTAACGAATATTCAATATCCTTCTTCCACGAGGTGCATTAAAAGGTAATAAATTTTACAAAATAATATAAATCAAACTTTACTTAACAAGAAATGAAAAGTTACTTTCCACATTTACAAAAAGGATTTCATTGACCCGAAAAATTTCAATACTGCAACAGTTGAAAGGGTTTTAACAAAATGGTGATAGCGCAATTCAAGCTTAACACTTTTTCTGAAATGCTCCTATAATCCATTAGAAATCAAGCAATCAAGAAATCACGCATTGCCGAAAAATGTTTTATTCAATTATTCGTCATAATAAAACCTTTTTCTTAATATTGTTTTAACTTACAGCACTAAAACGCAGTACATATTTTTTTCAATTGATTAAAACGATCATACCATGTCAATTTGAAACTTTAATTCGCCAGCTAAAAATTGTAGGGTTGAAAAACATTAATTATTCAAACGGAACCTGGTACCCAGCAGGGGCGTAGGAACCGTTGGAAGCCCTCCCAAAAATCTTGATTGAAGTGCAACTAATTTGATGGCCCCTGCAATTTTTGGTTTCGTCAAAATCTTCAAATTGACTAATTAAAAATATAAGAGGTTAAATCGAGATGTTCTTAACCTATGGTCCTTATTTTTTTAAGAAACATTTGTTTTGTATCATAATTTCCTTGAAACTTACTAAAATATTTAAATCCATCTATTAAATTTTGAAACACAAAAAATACTAAATCGGAAGCTGAAATAGTCATTTTTATCAAACATGTGTAACTCACTACTACTCATCCTTGAAATGTAAGGTTCTCCCTCCCCCGCAAAAAACATAAAATTATCCTGAAATCTCATTTGTTCCCTTCCTATGTGATTGACCAAACGAAAGTGACTATTTCCTCATCGTGCCAACTCAATCATTATGCCTCATTATTAATAAATACATTCTTATATTTATGAAAATTAAAACCACTTTTAATTTATTAAAATAGGTATATTGTATTCATTTATTCATTTAAACAAGAATATTTATTGCTATATTAAGAAAAGTGTATTTATTGATATATTAAGAAAAGTGTATTTATTGATATATTAAGAAAAGTGTATTTATTGATATATTAAGAAAAGTATATTTAATGATTTATTTAAAAGTATTATAAACATTCTTGTATATTAAACCAAATATTTTTCGGTTGTAGGTCTTTTAATACTAACTTGGAAATTACCAGTGCGAAAGTTGAAAATATATGCGTTGAGGAGAAGAAAAATCTTATAGTTGTTGAACACGTTCTGGATGGAGATGTAAGTTAATTTCATTGATCAAAAAATATTAAATAAAATAATCAAATAAAACTTGGAGAAGTTTATCACTATAAATAGAATGATTTAAAATAATAATTTAATGAAAATTTAAAATTATCTTTGAGTTGGTGGTATTATTCGGCCTAAATTTGACCAAGGAAAATTCATTTAATGGAAAATTTCACAATCATTAAAATTATTGTTGATGATAAATTTCCTCTTTAATTTTAAATTAATTATAAACATAAATTTTATTTTTTAGGTGCGGTGGAATATTTATAGTACACTCTCAAGAGAAATAGGATGGTTTTGGTTAGCAATTATAACAACGCTTTTCATTGCCCATAATGGTTTTGTAGTAGCTTTGAGTTATTGGCTCAGTCGTTGGGCTAATGATTCACACGTCGTTGAAAAGAACGATATTGTGGTACCAACTCTGTTAGCGATTGGCCAATTTGCGTCACTTTTCCTGGGCATTTTGTTTCTTTCTTTTCACGTGCTAAAAGCGTTAAATAAAATGCATTCCAAGATGCTGCACAGTGTCATCTTCTCTCCAATGTCGTTTTTCGATTGCACACCTTCTGCGAGAATCCTTAATCGGTTTTCGAGAGATCTACAGGAGTTGGACACTTTTCTTGGACTGAGAGCGGTGATGATTTTTACCAATGGAATGGTTGTTTTAGTTAATGCGATAGGGAGTACTATAATTGTCCTCGAAAATTGGCTATTTGTTTTCATTTTGTGTCTCCTAATCATTATTTTAAAGGTAAGATTTTTTTAATATATCATTATAATCTTTACAATAAGATGGTTTTTAATATTCAAGGTGCTTCGGAGAAGTATGCAAAACAATTCAGGGGTGTGTTATTTGGGTCCCAATTAGTAAAATTTTATAATAAACAGGGTTCCTAAAGAGCTTCGGCTCGAGGACTAAGAAAGACGTCCAAGATAAAGCTTACAAATATATTTCCGTCTCTAATACAGGAATGAATCCGTCGCACAAGTGATTCTTTTACTCGCATAAAAATTCGTTTATTACGTATGTTCTAACAACGTGCAATTGTGCGTTGTTGCAAATCATCAGGTTTACGTTCTTCTCACTTGTACACCGAATCGTTATGATAACCTTAGAGGAAACAATCGCTTGGATTTATATCAAGTCATCGGGTTGGCTATTCAACTGCTATACTATCCATCTAAACGCACGTTTTCGAGTAACTCGGGTAAAGTATCTTGCAGAAAACGAAGTTATGCGTCACCATTTAGCCTGGAGAGCTAGAGAAGAAGGTCAAACAAATGCAAGCCAGAAATGTACACCTTTCGTAGAGGAAAAACTGGTTTTAGTGATACAAAGCATTTGTTGCGTGAGGGTAACTTGAGTATTCCGTCACGAGAAAAATTGTACTCATCGTATTTTATAAAAATACAAAACTCAATCCTACGAAGCTACTCAGCTTCGTTTAAAGCTTGTCCTTTTTGTTGCTGGTGTGGATGGAATAGGTACCAAGTAGAACTTGCCAGACCATTAAGTTATTAACACCTAATTGCCTGTGACTTCTACTAAGATCATCTTAAAAAATGGTAAGTAGCTATTGTGTTAAGTTAATATGATACATTGAAAGACAGATTTAGTGATAACGTATCTGTATCTTTTCCTTAACCTCTTCTGGAACGTTTTGCGCTTTTTCGTGAACTTGAGCTGGTTGTACTTGTTCGCCCTCGCTTACGCGCCAATCTACACCCTCGAACGTGATTCGATCTCACACCCATCTTTGATGAAACTGTTCCTGGTATAATATTTAAGCATCTAGACCATTTCCTTAAACATAGTGCCATATTTATCGCAATTTGTTTTTACAAAAACATGCTATTTTATAACATTTCCTAACAATTCTTGTCAAAATGTGAACTAAGGAATGATTTCGTTGTCAGACTTATTTTATTTTTGATAGATTATTAATGAACTTTTGTCACTTGGTATTAATTTTATGGCTTCACCGATAAAAAACCACTGATGATATTAAACTAACAATTTGCTCAGTTTCAAAACTGTGAACCCCTCCATATCTCTGAAACGAAGCACTTAAGGGCCCATGTTCATTAACCATTGTCTACACTTTTGGACCAAATAACACTCTCTGGAGCTTACGACATAGATTTTGGAAACACCCTGAATAAAATAATTTACTTAACTTCATTAAGGACCTAACTGAATCAGTCTTACATATATTAAACAAAATAAATTAAATCCCAACCTTCTTTGTTAGAAAAGTGTCTTAGAAAGCTGTCCACAAAATTAAAAAAATATTGAGTTTAAGTATTGAACCGAATATTGGAATTTTTAATCCAAATAATTTAAGGTTATACTAAAATTCGGCTCCACGAGAAACCATTAAATACCAGAAAACGCCATTTTGACAGTGTTGTTCCCGAAGAGTTATATTCCAGACCTGCACGACACATTGAACATGGATGTACAACGTTCCTTTAAGGGTTTTACTCAAAATTAGTAATTAATGTTATTTCAACAATAGAAACCAAATAAACGATTTAATGACAGATCCAGGTAATACAATAAAGGATAATCCATGTTTTTTTTACCTCGACCCGTTTCCAAATCTTCACCAAAATATATAAAAATATCAAGGTATTATTTTGGGTTCCCGATAAATTAATATATTTTATCAATTTTAATTATTTTTACAATTCTTTCCAAAAAATATTTCCAGTATTATTTCAAAGAAACCAGCCTTCACTTCAAGCGACTGAACGGGAATTCAATTTCAACGCTCTTGTCTCACTTCTCCGAATCGATCAACGGCGCTGCTGTCATCAGGTCAATGAATGCCACTAAACGATTCAAAGAGAAAGCGTTAGAACTGCTGGACATCAATAACTCAATTGACTACCTGGAAAATACTATCACGAAGTAGGAATATATTCTTGCTCTGCTTAAAAGAAAACGGCCAACCTCCTTATCTTAAGTTACAAAAGGGTTTTCTAGATTAAATGACACGATTTTCTAAGTCGAGATCGCCATTGGTGTGATTTTATGCTACCCGCCTTATTGGAATACGGGCATGAATTAATATTAACGCCTTCTTGGCGAACTTTCATTTTGGTGACAAAAATTATTAGTTCGGTTTGTCTTCTTTAAGAGTTTAATGTAATTGCCTACGTAGGAGGGGTTCTAGTAGCGGCTGCAGGGCCACCGGCGCTAGTAAACCATAATGAGCTAGGATAAAACCAGGATGTGATCGACCTAAACGTCGCGTCGCAAAAGAACATTGCAGGGAAATTAACATTTTAAAATAATAATACAAACACTTTTCCAATGCGAAGAAAGTAATTAATTCCATTCCTAGAATGTTTAACAATTCAATTAATCCAATACCTAAATTAAATTCATTTTTTAAACATTATTTAGGTATGTAAATTTAAACAAAGTAACAATTTTTAATTTATAGTAAACACTAATTTCAGTCATTTAATCTTTTCTATACTTTTTGAGTAAAATAAACTATAAAATTTCAAGGGTACAATAAATTTAGAAAAATGCTATATATTAATAACTTCAACTTTTTAATCGGATTTTTGGCTAATCATTTTTAAAGAAGCTGTACATATTATATTGCGCGAGTTTTTACTAACTTCTAATGAAACTGGTCCATTAAACCTTGCTTTATTTCCCTTTCTACAAAAAATGAAACAATTTCATATTAAAATTCAAGATATGTTTCATAATTTTTGGTCTTTTTAAAAGATAGCATTACCGGCTATAGTGATAAGTAATAAAGATATTCATTAATTTCTTACAAGGAAACCAATATTTAGAGCACAGCCCTTATATTTTGGTTTTTAATGCTTCTTTTTACACTAGATGGGCCCAATTTTAACTTTAGTAACGGGAAGTGTCTAATGAAATACTTTCTTATTACTAAAACTGGTTTATCCATTTAATTTTTGCGTATAGAATTATAAACTAAAGTTCCACCCTGGAATAAATTCATAAGATTCTGTTAGGACTGGGTATTGTAAAATCAGCCTCTTAAGGCGATATTGTGAAAGTTTTCTCTCTCTGGACTAATTTTATAGGTCTATTTCGCCATTTGGGCTTTACCATAAGACTATTTTATTAAGGCCCCCTTAGATTGAATTGGACATAAGGCCCATCCATGTCTTCTGTAGTAGAAAGGAGTGGTGAAATCAAAAATACGATCTACGCTACCTCGCGGAGAAAAAGAGCAACTCATCCCAACCACCTTAACTACCTCTCTCCATCTGCGAAGCATGAGTAGGCGGATTTGTGCAAAAGTTTCAGTTTTATTCCACCACGTGGATTCATGTAGCCAGTCTCGCTAGTCACTAGCCTAACGCCAAAATCATATAATTTTCAAACTTATGGGGCCCTAATTGATTCAAACTTTTAACCTGCTATTTTTACATTTGTGTCGATAAATAAAAAAGGAATGACCTTTTTCGGAAACGTCCAAAATACCACCGTCGCGTTCTTCATGACTTTCAGTCAGACATGACGATGTTTTACTAATTACTGTTATTTGTTTTCTTTAAAGCTGGTGTATAGCCCGAGGTCGCATTAGCCATGCTACATTTTTCCTAGTATTTGGAATAGTTCTGGTTTGCAAATCGCAATATTTATCACCAAGTGAAGTGGGATACACGATGGTTTGCTTAACAATTGTAAGTTATTAATTATTAAACCAAATCAATTTTAAACATAAAACAGTATTTTTTTGGTTCGCAGAGTAAAAGGTATTGTATCCCTTATCAAAATCAGGATTTGAAAATAAAACCTTAGAAAAGACTGGTTTTACGCGTATCACAAATCCCAAATAAGTCTCCCACATTTCAAAACTAAGACTAAAAATATATTTAAATATACAATCAAGTCTTATTTAGGTTTCTTTAGGCTTACCTAAAAGAAAACTCATTGATAGCTTTATTTGAGAGTGCGCTTTGAGACTCGTTTAAATATAAATTCAAAATACTTAATTTAGACTTGTATTTTGGGAATTGTTTGAGACTTGATTTAATCCCGATTTCCCTGACTTCTAGGAGATTCGTTTAAAACCCATAGTGTGTGACTTGTCTGAGACCCAATTTAGTCCAGTGTTTTACTCTTTGTAGGAGCAGAACCGTAACCAGGAGGGGGGCCCACCCTGAAACGTATGGTTGTATGTACAATTTTGTATTATAATTTTTTCATTGCGTGCCCCCCCCCTGAAATCAAATCCTGGTTACGGTGCTGTGTAGGAGACTTCATTTAGACTGCGATTTATTTGAGACTTGATTCATTCCCGACTTCCGTGACTTCTAGGAGATTTGATTTCTTTGATTTTTTAAGCCTATATTTTTTCTATTGTAGGACACCCTATTTAGACTTATTTTTTACTTGATTTGGAAGCGACCCGACCTAAACTTGGCTTTGACGGTTTGAAAGCAGCTACATGCGATTTATATCCCTTTTCGGAATTCGTCAGAAATATTCAATGTTTAGAAAGTTTAAGGTAATGTTTACTTGATCCAGATGAATACCAAATTTGTATAACTGTTTTTGGTTTTGCAACAGGGTTTCGTAACCCAAGTGCGCTATATTTAGCAAATTCTAGAAATGGAAAAATTGCTTCAAATAGTTTCCTAACAATTTATCCCGGGTCTTGGTCAGACATTAGCTTTATTATTGAAAGTTGTTCTTCTGAAATAGAAACTCCCGACCTCAGATCCAGTTCCACCTTCAACCAATTTACAAGAGATTCGTTTAACTCGAGCATTCATTATAAAAATTGAAAAATATAAAAATTGCACCACACCATTTTGTAATTAAATAAAAAATGCTTTTATCAAAGCAGTTGGAAGGTTGATTTAAGGGGTAGTTCGGATCTATGAAGGAACATATATTGGAAATGTTTTAGAATTAAAAAGTGATTTTTTGGAATTATTTTAGAAAGCAAAATATATTTCTAAAATAATTTTCATCAATTTTTCCTCACCTTTTATATATTTTAAAACCCTTTCCTTAAATTTGAGCCTTGAAACTGTAACAGTAACTTGAGAAAATATTAAATTGTAAAGGAGAACGCGGGTTTAGTTCAGAATTATGTATATTCTAATGGAAATATTTAAAATAAAGTTTAAAATCAGCTGCCATGGATGTAAAATAGGGCTGTGGGATAAAAAATTCGAAAGAAAAAGACATACTACGAGCTGAGTTATGCTGCTTGATAAGACACCATATTTTTGAAACGCTTATTTCTGGCCGTGCTTCTAGTTGCGGGGAATTTTTCTTTTTTCCGGAATTTTTCCAACCTTTAAAAACGCTAAAAGGGAGTAATGCAATTTAAGAGGGAAAACGGGAAAATCGATAGAAATTTAATAAAGGATCATTATAAAAGTAATGAAAGTCACGATCTAAATATCTAAAGCAACTTTTGAGGATATGTTTATGCAACATTATTCAAATGTACGTAATTTTGTAATAAATAAAACCTTAAATTTTTATTCATTTTCAGAATTAATCTGAATATCTATATAAATTAGTATTAAGAGCGAGGGATACAAAATTGAAATATCTAGGTCAAAAACGCGAAAAACGGGATTTTTCATTTAATGAAATTATCGCAAGAGGAAAATTTTAGATATCAAATGTGGAAGCCCTGTTTAGACGTCTGCTATGCTGTCGTAACTGTCTTCTGCAGTTTTGTGTTTCAACCTACTACTCGCCGAATATTATAACCTTAATTAATGTGCTGTTTTAAATTAAATTTTTGCATAAATACACATGAAATTAAACGGTCAAAGGAGTTTGCAACTTTCTACGTAAGCTAATTCTCTTAACGAATTTAATGAATTTATAAAACAGACATGTACTTAATTATATATATTCAAGTCTGTACTTATTATTTTAAACTTCTGATTTAAAGTAGAATTATACATCAGTATTTAAATTTGGAATGGATCATGAAAAACTGAAGATCCTCACAAGTCAAGTACCCGCTGGTAGTAAAAAATAGTGACATTAAAATGACCACATTTCTTTCTTGAAAAGCCTGATGAAATGTGTGCAGTTACACTGCAGTAGCCTATTTGAATTGTTAAAGGGACTTTCAAGAAAGACCTAGTCGAATTGAAATAAGTCATTCAGTCGTAACTTTGGGTTCACAATGTACGGCATGTTAACTTTAATAACTTTCTTGATTAAATTGATTTCAAATCTCTTGTATTAATGACTTTTTTACTTGTTTATTTTCTATGATGAGTTTCAGCTATTTAAATGCTGTAATTTCACACTTAATCCTTTACAATTTAAAATTTTCTTAGTTTACTGTTACAGTTCAAGGCTCAAATTTAAGGAAAGGGTTTTAAAATATATGAAAGGTGAGGAAAAATTGATGGAAATTATTTTAGAAATATATTTTGCTTTTTAAAATAATTCCCAAAAATAACTCTTTAATTCTAAAACATTTCCAATATATGTGCCTTCAGAAATCCCAAATACCCCTAAATCAACTTTCCAACTGCTTTGATAAAATCATTTTTTATTTAATAGTTTTCCCTTTTCTCTGCCTCACTGGGCATTTTTTGTCTAAAATTTATAATTGAAGATAAAAGTCAAAAGTTAGAAAATAAAAAGATTTTATTTTTAAATATATTTTGAACAGACATGTTAATATTATTATATGTGATTTAATTTATTGAATATTATTTTAAATATTTTACTTAACATTTTGAAATAATTATGATAATTGGTTATGTCAATTTGAGTTAGATAACAAGGTAATAGGTGTATAACTGGTTCTAGTAAGCAAGTGAAATATGCTAATTTTGCTAAAACTTTCAATCAAAAACAGACCTTTGATAAGATACTGATTATGGGTAGAGCTTTTAATCGTTTACTTTTATCTCAATCATGTATCAAGAGTTTTCCAACTCGCCCGAACTTTCAAATAAAGAAACAACCACGTGCAATTTATATTCACCGAGGCAAAGTGTTATTTATATTCACGAAGGCAACGTGTAATTTCTAGCCACGAAGGCATAGTGTAATTTATAGCCACAAGGCAATATAAATAAAATGGGGTACAGTACACAGACATTGTTAATAGCCACAAAGGCAATTAATATGAATATGTGTTATTTTAAAAACCAAAAAAAATTTAACGTGCTTAGTGTAAGTAAGCACATTTATCAACAGTAAACCTTAATTATTCGCGGTTGCACAGAAATATGACTACGCATTACCATTTACTACAGCTTCCGAGTCGAATATAACCCACTCGGCTATTAAACTATTCCAGAATAATGCGAAAATATTAGCGATTCCATTTGAAGAAATGTATACGCTTTTCTACAATGTTTGGTTAAAAGATAACCAAAATATTATTGAGCCTTGTAACATTAAAGAAGAAAATTAAATCGGTTTGAATTAATGAATATGTATAAATAATAATAATACTAATCAGCTAGGCTAATACCCAAGGCCACACCATATGCCTAAGCAGCCTCATGTAGCTTAAGTTAAAAATGAATATTTAAAAATCATAGAGCGAATCACGTGGTTTAATTTTAATATGCAAATATACACAATTGAAATTTACTATGGTGCATAATAAGTTGTCCATCCGTGAGCATCATTAATAATCAACTTATAAACAAGCTCGATCCATGCAAGTATTTCATCAGCTTACTTCATTTCTGTAAGATTAAAAAAAATTCTATCCTAAGTCGTTTCTTATGTACCTTATTTGTTGAATCTACGTGATATGCATAGCAATTGTGTACTCATTAGGTTTCAGAATCATGTCTTGAAAGTGCTTTTTACGTTATTTCTTTTCCTCGCCTCATTTAATTCAAAACCCTTCCAAGAAACTAGTTTAACAACAAACATTTTAGGCACTGGATGAAGAATAGTGTAGGGTTTTATGGTTAAGCATTTTATTTTTCAGTTGTTTTACTACTCCACTGCTAAAAATAAAATACAAATTCAAAAAATTAAGAAGCAAACCAAATTAATCCACAAAACATTCTTATTAAAAATTACTTACCGCAGAAAGAAAAATTCATTCTTGAGTCAGAAAAAGGTATTTCTGAATTTATTTTCGCTTCTCTAAATGGTCAATTACAGAAAAAGGCCCGCAACTCAAAGTAGATGAGGTGATAGTTCATTTTAAAGAGCGCTACAGAAATCGAAAATTAAACATGATTTTTACTATTACTCTTATTTTTCTTATTTTAGTCTACAATTGTTACCCACAATGAACTCTCAATTACGTCTTTTTCAAATCCTCAGAAATGCGTCTTCCCATTTGAGCCTAAAGTAAAGTAAATGACTCTTATTTTAGTTTAATATTGTAACCCACAATCAACTCTCAATATGGTGTCTTTCAAGTCCCCAGTCTATTCATATGGGACTTAAATGAGTTTCAATGAAATATATTAAAATAATACTCGTTTCGTGAGACAAAAATAGATCTTATTTAAGAATAAATAATTCGGGTCTCACTTTTTATGCTTATATAATACTTAAAAAATCCTTGTACCTACAATGAGACTAATTGGTGACCAAAGTAAGACTCCCATTTTGATAAGGGACCTCAAACTGTTCCAGTTTAGAAACCCAGAAGTGCGACTCATGCAAAAATATTTTGTCGGATTGTAGGACAAGAACCTTGAAACGCCTTTCAAATATTTTAGAGATAAATCTACCTCTTAATACAGAATCTAATTAAGTCTTAAATAGCTGTAGGTTGAAGCCTTCTAGAAAAGTAAAGTAACGGTTAAATCGTTAACAAAATTCTAAAAGAGTGTGAAAATTAAGTTAGTTCAAAATATAGACCAATTATTTTATGACGAAAGCGGGAGAAATAAGTGTTATAGTTTGATTAAATAAAATATTCGAAAATTTTATCAGAAAAATCATTGTGACAAAATATCTTAAATAATTTAATTTCGACTATTCGTTATTCAGTCTCTTGTAACATTCCCACCGATATGCGTATTTTTGACTGATTTGGACACATCGATGATTTCTGTGGAGCGCATTCTGGAATACGGCAGTTTGATATCAGAGGTAAAATTGATAATTTTAAGCGACTTTAAATCAATGTTTTATTTATGGTATTTGTGAGTCGTGCATTTCTTAAAATGTCGGTTCACTCTCGAAAACGTTTTGAACCAACTGAAATCATGACAAATCTAGTACAATCCAATTCTGCTTAGATCAAATAATTTAAATAAAATCTTGATTAATTTGAGTAATTATAGAATAGATCATCTGAAAATGAAATTGAATCTCCTATTTCCGTTTCCAGTTTCTTCTCTTACGTCAATTTTATAAGCTTTTAATTTGAACCGTACTTTAACGTTGTACGGTGCCAAAAATTCCTTTTATCTTTTCGTTATTTATCCAAAATAAGTATTTAAGTTTTATTCCCAAACAGGCTACCTGGAAAAAGGATGATATTATTATTGCGCCGTCGTGGCCAAACAGAGGAGAAATCTCATTTTGCAACTACTCGACGCGTTACCGGCCAGGAACGGACCTCGTCTTAAAAAATATTTCGTTTACCATCAAACCAAGTGAAAAGGTTCCTACATACTCTTTATTAAATATTTTTTTAACAAGTGCATTTCGTATAACCTGGGAATTATTGAATTAAGAATTTTAAATGTCCTTGAACTATGTCGTTAATGTCATTTAAAAAAATTTCGAGATTCTTTTACCTTTTAATCGTAACTTTTGACGATTTACATTGCTTATGGATGAAGAACTAAGATAAGCTTTTTAATATTTTATACTTGACAGGTCGGCATTGTTGGTCGTACTGGAGCTGGAAAATCGTCAATAACATTAGCTCTTTTCCGATTAATCGAACCAGCCCATGGCGAAATTGTGATCGACGGAGTGGACATCTCGGTTCTGGGTCTGTTCGATTTGCGCTCCAGACTGACCATCATTCCGCAAGACCCAATTCTCTTCTCTGGAACTCTGCGGTCTAACTTGGATCCTCTTGAGCAGTACACGGATCAAGAAATTTGGCTTGCTTTGGAAAGAGCTCATTTGAAATCAACGGTTCAAAATTTCAATGAGGGCATAAACTGTGAAATTTCAGAGAGTGGACAGAACCTCAGGTAACACCAAAAAGAACCAGTCTTTACTATTGTCTTTCGAGTCCGTAAAACATGTTTTGCGGAACGTAAAAATTATTTAAGGGGTACCGCCTAGTTATGTCAAAATTAAATGTAAGATTCAGAATACGTTAAAGCTGCCAACAAAATCCTATAAAACTATTTTAGTGTTAGAAACTACCGCAAAAAGTCCCAAATCTCTAAAACATACTAAGGCCAGAATTTTAAAAATTATATCAAATGTCTGAAATAAACAAAAAAATACAAATACACTATTATCAGGCTGCGTCACTAGCGTTTCAAAGGTATAATTTTTCTTGTTATGGAAAATGCCGTGAAAATCACCTGGTAGGTTTCGTCTCTGAAGATGTAAAACGTGGCTTTCCACAGTGTTCCAAAAGCCCGATTTTTTGGCCAAAATTCCAGAGTGCATAGAATAAATATTTGTTCATATTTCGTTTATTCAGAATACCTGGATTTGTCAAATATATATATTTTTTCATGCGACCCCTAGCGGCCAAGTTAGCTTCCTGTTAAGTTTTACACAATTGTGACTTTTACATATTGGATAGATTAAGCTATTCAAATAACGAAGTATTTTTTGGATGATGATTTTTAGCATATAAATATACAAAACTAAAACCATCTCAAAATGCACAAAAGCAGCCATCTTTTACTGACTTTAACTTCAAACCTTGGGAGCCAATTTCATAAATATTATTACTATGGGTAGACAGGAAGTCATATAATATAATAACGGTGGAAAATCGTTGCTATCTCTGTTAGTTCGGTTACCATTGCATTGATGTTTATCTACGAGCAAACAATTTTGTTTAATATAGCCCATATCTAGCCAAGATTTGGGCATATTTTTAACTGGAAAAATAAAATATTTAAAAAACAATTCCGTAATGTAAATATGCTAAGAAATAATATTTTTCCCTTTTATAATAGCAAAATATCCTTGAACTTTGTACGCAAACGTTGCAAGAGTCTTTATTTTAGTATAACAAAGGGGGAAAAACTATTTTGAGTAAATTTAATTTTTTGGAATTTTATTTATCCAGCCCAAAAACCGCACCAATCTTGGCTAGATTTCGGCTACATTAAAGAAATTGATTTATCATAGATAAACGTCCCAGGTTTCCGAAGTAACAAAGATCGCAACGATTTTTCACCGTTATTACATTAAATGACGTCTTCTCTACGCAAAGTGAAATGATCTACGAAATTGGCTCGCAACATTTGGAGTTAAAGCCATTCACAGATAGCTGATTTTGTCCATTTTGAGATGTTAATCGTTTCGTTTCTTTAGTTATATGTAAAACATCGCTATCCAAAAAATTACTGCGTTATATGAATAGCTTAATCCATCCAATGTAAAAGTCAAAATTGCCCAATTCGCAATCTGAAGCTAACTTGGCCACTAGGGGTCGCATGAAAAAATATTTAGATTTGTAAAATCCAGGTATTCTGAATAAACGAAATGTACAAATATATATTATCTGCACTCTCTTGAATTTGGATGAAAAATCGGGCTTTTGGAACACTGTTCTTTCGAATCTGGGCAGAACATTTAAAAAATTTACGCGTTTATATTTTAACACCCTTTCAAATACAGTTTTTAAAAAGCGTATTACATAATTATCTAACAAGGTAAGATCGTCTTCACCTGTAACTATAATCAAGCAATAAATACCTCATACCCGTATAACGTTTATATTGAAAAGAGTTCTTATCCGTAAAATGTTTCCTTTGAAATTGGTTCAATACTATTTCAGCGTTGGCCAGCGCCAACTGATCTGTTTGGCGAGAGCTCTGTTGAGGAACAGTAAAGTGCTTATTATGGACGAAGCGACGGCGTCAGTCGATCTGGACACGGACGACACCATCCAAGAAACTGTTAGAAAGGAATTCAAAACGTGCACAGTTATAACCATCGCTCATCGTCTCAAAACCATCTTGGATTATGACAGGTGGGTTTCCATCTTCGCTACAAGTGCTACTTGCGCGAAAATATAATTGAATTATATCTTATTGAACTTAGGATAATTATTAAGGCCCCAAAGTCTTCTGAAACCTTTGTCCGCTCCTAAGTGCATTACTTTAAGCTCGAATTTAGTCACAATATTAGTGTATGTTATTAAAATAGAGAAGCGACTAAAAGTAGCAACGGTGCTAATATTCCGTCATCTAGTTTATTTCTTGAAACTTTATTTTGAACTGCGAGAGGTCTTTGGACCAATGAAAATTGCGATATCTTGCTACGTTCATTAACAGTTTAAAATATGATTTTTATTAGAACAAAAATATTTTTTTTATTATTGAAAATTTCCGATAACCTTGCAGGTTCTCCCATTTATACTTAAAGCTTTTAGTGAAAACATTAAAAGGATTTTAATTTAATTTTATCATAAAGAGTATAGTATATATCTAAGACAGAAGTTTCATTTTCGTACTCTGCTAATGGTTTTCGCTTGAAACTTGTATATTTGCAGGCTTCAGCAATTTTACCAAAACATTTTCAGAAGTTATAATGGTTGGGGTGAAATTAGCTATTGTAATGTTTTTGGGAAACAATTTTATAGGGATAATAGGGTATATAAATACATTATACTGATATTCTTAAATTTTTACAAACCTACAAACTGAAAATTATGTATTCTAATCCACCTACAAACAGAAATTTATCTATTTTACATCATCAGGTGGAGTAAAAACATCGGTTAGTTTGAGCCATGTTACCTTTTGGCGGAAAATGATCACAAACTGATAGGTGTCGTTTGCCTTAATAAATGCATATCGCATATTTTATAAACATCTGATATTTGCTTGTAAATTCCAAACTGCTTTCCTAATGCAATAAAGGTCATAAAATTAAACGTTCGTGCAACCCACAATTTCGTAACAAAGTTAATGTTGGGAAGTCCAAATAAGTTGATGTAGCGAAAAAAAATAAATCATGAGACTTAAAGATACTTAACTTGGAATATTGCTTTCACATTTCCAACTTTTCGGAGGATAAATTAGTCCTCCCTCGAGGATATTTAAGACATACAACTCTAAATAGTGATTATTACATTTTTATAAAAATTTCATTTTAAAATAAATATTACTCTGAATTAGAACCGTTTTGACCTTTTTATCTCGGCAATTAAGATTTCATTTCAACACAGCAGCATAAATTTTATTTTTAAATACTTATCTCACATTTTCGCTTTGATCTCCTATTTATATTTGACTTGCTTCTCGTAAAGATTATAGAATTCAAACAAATTAGTAAGAATTTGTAGATAAAATTGGATTTTCCATTTGAATTGTGCTATAAATTGTATATTATCCATCAACATACACACAATTCAGAGAGTAATTTGAGCGAATTACCTTGCCATGCATACTATTGGACGTATACAAACGTATATATTATCCCTTAAAGTACACTGTTCCTAAATTTGCCAGGGAGATCATGCAACTAGAAAGACGTATCAGCGGAGAACTATCTCGCCCTTAGATTCAGTAGTTAAATTAAGGGATAATTCTGATGTTTTTTCGACTTAAGTGTTCAATCTCATTTATTTTATTTTTTTATTAGCCTCCAAATTACGTTCTGTACAATTTTTGGTTTTCTGAGTAATATAATAATGATTTTATTTTTATTTTAGAGTTATGGTTCTTGACAGTGGAATAATTGCGGAGTTCGACAAACCTTCAGAACTACTAGCAGATCGTAGTTCTATGTTCTTTTCCTTGGCAGAAGACGCGGGAGTTGTCTAAATTATACCAGGGTCAGTTATTCGTCAATTTCCCCAACACTTTATTGGAAAAAAATGTTTATGTAATCTTAAAATCAACGTGAATGTTTGAGTGAGAATCGATTCTAAAAACTAATAGACAGAACAACCAACACTTCAAAATTTGTAAATCAGTTATGAATTATTAGATCACTTTGATATTCAATATTTCCATTGTTCGTAAGACACATCAAATTCTAATTAATCACCAATTATATTAATGATGTGGTTCATATTATATTGCTAACTTTTGTGTATTATCAATTTATTATTAAAACTTTTATGCATCACAAATGTCCTATCACATGTGTAAATACAATGGTTTGAATTGGTCTTTTAACTGTATAGCTTTACTATCCTAAAATCAGGCGAGTAACCTGTCAGCACATTTGGTGGATTTATTAAGCTGTGACGTTACTACATACACATTTTGGTCTATTTAAAAATAGGGGTTGGTGATAGGATTTCGAAAACGGCTCTTCTTCCGTGATTCGACAACCTCTATGAGTCGGTTAAGCAGGGCGTGTCAAATAACCCATGTTTTAAGGCATAATAATGATTCCATATGACATACGCTATAAGTCGCACATGGACTAGTATGGAACTAATCTTAAAACGGCTCAGTGTGTTTGAGAAGAATCAATAATGGCATAAATATCAGTAAAAATCTTTGAAGTTATCGTTCTTCTATGCATTCGTTGTAGCTATTATGAAAAGAACCAAGTGGTTTCATATTTATAATCCACAAACCATGATTTTAAGTTTTAAAAAATTTTAAACTTCCACAAAGGATTTTTTACTTTTGTTGAAATCAGATAATGAGCCACCTCTCAATGGAAAGAGTTCAAGAAATTGGTCGAAGTTTAAATTTTGGGAAAGGAAAATTTAATACTCATTACAATTATTAATAAAAAACAATTAACATCGCCGAAAATAATAATAATAGCATGATCAATTTTCTTAAAGATATTCCAAATAGTTATATATTATCATTTGAAGACAAAATGTAAAAACAGAAAAGACTGTATAATTTTTGTTCTCATTGATAGATGGCTTTTTTGGAGAGTCGCGAAAGAGGGCTCATGCGGTAGGTGACATTGTTTTTGCGAATGCCTTCGAGCTGTTTTAGTAAAAAGAATGATCAATTTGTATGTTTTTGAACATGATCGATTGTGGGAATTTTGAAGCGATACATGGAGTCAAATAGGCTTACAAGCGAAGAATCAAAAAGAGGAGCGCTGCTAGAAGAAATTTGCGTAAAGTCCAAATCGGGACAGTTTGCGAGGTCGGCGAAAGAGCCTTGGGGGAACATGTTGGGTGATTGATTACTTTTTTAAAGACATTGTCTCCTGCGGGGATGGAGATTGACGCTTTGATTTGGAAAGAACGGTTAAACCAGGGGTTTGCTTAAAGCCATGAGTAGACGATGGAGGCTTAAGCCAACTTACGCCGTCGGATACATATTTTATTGGTAGAGTCTATATTTTAGGCTAGAAAGAAAAAATTGTTTGGATTTTAAAGTTTCTGGACTGAATGATCATTTTGTTACTTAGTTGCTATTTGCACTATAAAATTATTTTAATTCTGTTATCAACCTAAAATTGCCAAAAATATCAGAATTATTTCTGTTGAGAAGGCCTGGAGTTTTTAATTTTGGAATTCAATGATCATATCCAAAATAGAAATTAAATGATTACAGGTAAAAGGGAGGATTTAAAGTATTGATAAGAAATTGTGGATTCTCTACAAAAGTTTAAAATAAATGTTCATTGCTTAGTAGCGATATTATCGTTGGAGTTTATATTAATATTAAAATCACCTACTAACATTATATTAGGAGCGTTTTTATAACGACTGTAAACTTAAGTTAATTTTTTTATAAATTCTTGGACGTCATTAATATGTTGAACAATGCCTCGTTATTCAGTAGCTGAGCGTACTGAGATAGTTGCCATTTACTTTTTAGAAGCTGGCTGGGCTAAACCTTAGAAAAGTTACCAAAATCTTCGCAGAAAAACATCGAAATGGAGAACCTTCAGTAAATGCAGTACGACGAGCACTTCATGATTTCAATCAATTTGTTAACTTGCAATCCAGGTTTCGCGGATTGAGTCAACCGGATTTAGACTTCGAGAACAATGTTCTCGCGTACTTTGAGGCATATCCTCTTAACAGTGGCGCAAAAGCCGCTGCTGATTTGGTTTGTTCCGCATATCGTGCGTAGAAAATTCTGCTTAAGAATCGCTACAGCCCATACAGTGCTACGTTTCACCTAGAACTAATTGACGGAGAACAGCAAAACCATTTTTGGACCGGTTCAGAAACGGTTTATATTTGAAAAATGCGGGATATTTATATATATTTAAGAGAAACTTAATATTAGGCCTATAGGCGTAGGCTTAACAAACATTGTTTTATCTTTTCGACATAAGTAGAGAATAACTAAATATGAACCATTTTTCCAAGATGGCCGCCATAACACCCCCCCACCCCCAAAATATTTTCAAAAAAAAAATTTTTGTCCTTGGAAAAAGTCAAAAAAATATTTTAATTTAAAACTCAAATTTCACCTTGAAGATGATCTTTGACCTCGACGCTCGAACACTGTCCACAACCAAGGTCGAACCGAGATATCGGCGGTAATATGTAACCCCACCAAATACCTCCACTTATTTACTTTTGGTGTCATTTTTTTCTTTTTTTCGTTTTTTCGCGGTTTAAAATGCTAATTAGTTATTTGCGAGATGGGGAAACGAATTCGCGACCTTCGCTTTATATCCTTGGCAACTTTTGGCCCCACCCAAAATACTTTAAATAACTAAACTAATATAAATGAGTTTTCATTTATCCGCAAATATTTTATTATTTTAAAAACAATGCTAGTTTAAGTAATCAAAAAAACACAATTAGTTATTATAATATTTAATAACTATGATATTTCAATATATTTTTTAAACACTTAACAACATATGAAACACTACCAATAAAAATAAAAGCTAACAAATTAAATTAATAAATAATAAAGAATTAAAGAAGGTTGTATAAATAATTTGAAGGCTGAAAAATATAAAAAACACAATGTTAAAAATATTTTAAGTGTATAATTAAAAAATAATTATAATTACATCAATTCGTAGAAGGTATTTTTCCTCTTCGATACAAAATGACATGTTGGGTTGGAAATTCGGGCTAGAATTTATAAATATAAATAAATTAACCTATTAAAAATGAATATATCTAAATAAATATTTACCACAAGAATTCTTTTTGTTGCTCTACCATCGCACGAATAAAACACTGGTTTTGGTCTTAATCGCTTCGGAAGTATACAGTTCGAGAGTGTCTGAATTAAAACAGATCGAAAGGTATGTTGTACAATGCCAACATTATGAATTTGATCTAACACATGAAGTTCAGACTCAAAATGATTTAAATTCTTGTGATTCCACCACGAAATTTGACGGAGTATTACAAAGATTATACATTCTTACTACTCGAAGAGAGAGAAATTTTAAAGATCGCGGCAAAGAAAGTACAGGCTTTAGATGTAATTCACCAGACATCTTGATTCTAGATTTCTTTTGGTAAAATCCTTTACATTGAGATTTTATAGTTTAAACCCGACCTTTATTTTAAAAATTTAAAAATATTGTCTTTGGGAATAATTATTAATTTTTTAATACAACTAAGGTTAACTAATTATCCCTATCCTTCTTAAACAAGTTTTTATAAATTAATAAAAACAATTATATTCAATTTTTAAAAACAACCTAGTACAAAATTTACTTATACAATTTTCAGTTAATATACTAATCAATTACCAAAAAAAACATAAAACATTAAAGTTTAACTGATATTAGTATAAAAAAGTACATAGAGGACATGAAAAAAATCAAAAAGAATAATAAATAATCAATGGGTCGTTTGATATAGGAGATGGATTGTATCCCAGATGAAGGGTATATAGCGCAAGAGATGAAAAAGCAAAGAGATTAATAATAATAATAATAATAGAAAAACATCAAATCTAGTACAAAGCGTACTAATAAAATTTCAGTTAATAAAATCTAATACTATAAATTAAATTAATAAAGCTAGTTAAAAAAGAAAAAATAGAGTATGAACCATTAAAAAGAACCTCCACCTCGTAAATTAAATTAATAAAGCTAGTTATTTTTGAAAACATATTTGAAAAACACTTAAAATAAAAAATATAAAACATTTCAAAAATTATCACTTTCACCAAAATAAAAACAATTAAAAAATAAAAAAAACACAAATAAAGTCTTTAAATAAAATATTCTTATGAACAATTCTAGAATTTTATAAGATTTGAGTCCTATTTCAAAAAAATAAATAGTTTGTTTTTTAAAAAAATAAATAAAATATTGTAAATACCTTGAGTCGCAGTTGGAAAAGTTGCCGACGATCGTTTAAATTTTGATCTGTTCGAGATAATTTGCAACTAAAAATAAAAATATTTATTTTAATTATTGTAATTATTTTTTTAAATTAAGTATTCCTTACTCTAAAGTTGTGACTATTTTAACTTCCTGTCTATCCAAATCATTAATAAAAAATAGAACTATCATGCCTAATTCTAAACGGATAGTATATCTTGTTAGGTGAAAGTTATTTGTAATTGATAATTGTTTTTTTTCGAAAAAAGGAAACTTGTTGCAATTGAAACAGTAACAAGAGGTCACGTTGAAGGCTCCTACGTCAAACTCAAAACCCTCGTGGGGACAGACAAAATTAATAGAATGAACGTCAAATAGACAAGAATTGTTATTGATTCTTCTAGAAAAAACCGAAGCGAAAACAGCTGGCGATAATTTGAAAGATTTTTTTTATAAAGGGGCAAGCAAAAATGATTTTTTTAAAAGGTTCTACTAAGGCTTGACACTCAAGAAAGACTGTTTTCATACAGTAATTTTCAAGTCTAATTGAAATATCGTTAATTTTAAAAAGATTACAATTCCTAACTTTGCGTAATGCTAGATATTTAAGTGAAAAAGGGTTAATAGCGAGAGGATGAGAAATCTTACCAGAAACAGTCAAAACTTCGCGAGAGCCCATGGTTTATAAAAGGAATACGTTGAAAAACACTCTTTTATAAGAAAAAATTTCAGAATATTTAATTTTTACATCCTGATTTTAACCTGTTTTAAAATCAAGTCAAAAGACAATTTTTTATCAAATACACCCTGCAGAAATATAATTTTATCCCTTCGTTTAAATTTTATACCTCGCAGAAATATATTTCTTCCCATAGAATTTTAAATCATCTAACCCTGTAATTAACAAAATTCTTACATCTATAATCGATTTTTAAAGCAAAAATATTAAAACTCTTAGGGCGTTGTCTTTTTTGTCACGGAAAATTCAATGATAAAAAACTGATTAAATATAAAGTCCTTCAAAAAATAATTAATAATTTTATAATTTTATACACATCTACATATTTAAATTGTTATTCACAAACAATTTTAAATACCGTTTACGTACTGATAAATTATAACTAGGTTCTATAATTGTAGTATTAATCACTTTAATATTCAAGGTTTTATATTTTGAAAAAATTAATGAAAAAATACATTTGGTATAAAAGGGCAAAAATTTTACTATTGAAACATAACAGGCTAAAATGGCTCCGCGAGTCAGGTAGTTTCAGTTTTTGATAGGCCTGAAGAGTCGGACAAATCGGATGGGGACTATATTCAAGAGGTCCGTAGAATGTCAAACATCGAAGAAGTTGGAATCGAACAATCAGTGAAAGTCAAGAAAGGTGGAGTGTCTTACGAAACTAAAACTCCGAGAAAAAAAGCGAGCGACAAGGGGGTGTATCTAGATATCCAGATATATTCATATAAAAACATCAAACATCTTCCCCAAGATGAACTCTGGAAGGGTGATTATAAAAGGGTGAAATTCTTAGCTAACACCCTATCCATGGACGTTATTCGAATCATAAACTCAACAAACAGGATGAAAAAATTAATTGATCAGACGGAAGGAAAAATTGTTGTTCCACCCACGAAGGCAAGTTAAACTCATTAATTAATTATTCGTAATAGTAATTAGAATAACATTTTAGACCTGGAAACGAAATTAGAACATGGATGACTCCAGTGATTACGATTCGGACTCTCAATTAGACTTTTCATCTTTAAACAGTTTTAATTTTAAAAAGTTTTATAAAATTAAAAATTAAGCCCTAGAAATTCAAAAAAGTGGAAATGTAAACAATTGGATATTGACCTAGAACTAATAGACTTAAACGAAATCCCCACACATTTATTTTTTACAGTATTTGAAAAGATTCTGTCCAAAATTATCAAATACGTAAGACAACAAGCACCCGGTTTCGATTTCCTCAGATTTGCAATTCAATCGGAAAATTTAGAACATCCAATTAACATTAAATTTATTAAAATTGATCAGTTAACTGTTTCTCGAATATTTAACCATATAGCTCGCGTTGCTCAATCGAAAAAAGATTTCTTACTAGATGGAGAAATTAAATTTAGTATAATTCTTTTGAAATCCCCACAGAAAATGGGAAAAAAATTTTTAGCTCTAAAAAACAGAGATATTATCGATCTTGATGCTTTTTTAAAAACTAAAACCAATTTTTACTATATAAACAACATCGATAATATATGCGTAGCGAGAGGCCTCACAGTCGGAATAAAACTCTGTGAAATTGCCGAGTACAAAAAGAAAAAACTTCCATTAACAAGTGTTCTTAAAGAATATAGAGCCTTATCATTATTTCGTAGTAAATTACAAACTAAAGCCGCTAAGAAATTGCACGATGATGTAGGAATTGCACAAGGAGCTGTAGAAATTGGTGATATAGCTAAATTTCAGACATTTTTAGCCCCAAAGTATCAGATAATAATATTTCACGCCACGGAAAATTTTCAAATTTATTTCAAGGGTTTTCCCCCTGCCGAACACAAAATTCTACTTGTAAAAATTGGCACGCACGTTCATTTAGCTAAAAATCTACATTCCATTTGGGGTGGGGTAGCTTCGTGCTTAGACTGTGAAATTTTTTTTATTCCACCACACATAGAAACAAGCACCACTGCTTTGACACTAGAAATATTAAATGTAAAAGGTGTTTAGGTCAAAATTTTCACGAAATTTTAGAAATTCCTTTAATTCGTTGTAAACTTTGCAATAGATATTTAAAACAAGGTGAATGTTATAGTTTTCACCTGAAAAATGAAACTTGCAAGCTTTTCCACAGATGTGAAAAATGCTGTATTCAATTTGAAACTTCAAAAACTCACAAATGTGAAACAGCTTGCGAGTCTTGTAAAATTGATCATCCTCCAAACCAACATTATGTTAAACAGTCGACCTTTAAAAAGAATCCAAGATCCTATGTATATTTCGATATTGAAACTATAATCGAGAATAATATGCATAAACCTGTTCTGTTAGTGGCACAAAGTGAAATTTTAAATCAGCCTGTGGAAACCACGGTTTTTGAAGGACAATATTGTGTAAATAACTTTCTCAATTTTTTGTTTCAACATGAAACTATTTCACTTACGGATGGGAAACGGAAGAGAAAAACAATTAGGCCGAAATTTACCAACCTCATCGTAATGGCCCATAATCTAAGATCTTTCGACGGAATGTTTATTATTTCTAAATTAATTAATCATGTCATTCCCGAGGATACTTACTATTTATATTAAAGGGGTAGACATTCGTTTTGTAGATTCTTTGAACTTTGTTAGTGCTCCACTAAGGCATTTTCCTAAAATGTTTTCTTTGCCTCAATCTAAAGGATATTTTCCCTATATTTTTTGGACGAAAGACACTTTGAACTATTCAGGTAAAATTCCGGACGAAAAATACTTTGAACCCCATAAAATGAAAGAATTTGAATACCGAGAATTTAAAAATTGGTATTCACACCAACAGCTCGAACCGGTCTATTGTATTAAATCAGAATCCAGAGCTTATTGTCTTTTAGATTGTAATTTATTACGCTTAGCTATGCAGAAATTTCGCATCTTATATAAAGAACTAATTGAAATTGATATCAGTAATTATGGGGGTATTTATCTTTCTGGGGCACTTGATAATGTTTTTATTGACAAGTTTTTAGAACCATATACCTTATGTACTATTCCGGCTATCGGTTTGGCAAGTAGACAGAATCAAAGCGAGATTGCATTAAAATATTTATCTTGGTATGAGAAGGAAAATAATTTAATTTTGCAAACGGTCAGAAGTTCAGGGGGAGAACAGGCAGTAGGTCCGTATTTCGTAGATGGCTACTGAGAAAATCCGGCCATAGTAATTGATGTAATGGGTGATTTCTGGCACGGTTGTCCAAAGCATTTTTCTGGCTCGAGCTTTAACACAGTTTTAGGAAAAACATTCAAAGAAATTAGAGAAAGAGAATTAGATCGAAAAGAATTTATTGAACAAAATTTACCAAACCACACATATATTCAAATTTTTTAATGTGAAATATTAGACTTGTTGGGAAAAAATGCCGAGGCGAAAACTTTTTTAATACAATTAAAATTATTCCTAAAATTAACCCTAGAGATTCGCTAGTGGGTGGCCGTGTAGAAACAATTAAGCTGTACCATGAAGTTGAACCCTTACTTGGAGAACAAATCAGATATTTTGACTTTTGTAGTCTGTATGCGTATTGCTTACAAAAAATGGAGTACGGTTGTAAAAATGTTAAAGTTATCACACACAACTTTGATTATGCACCGGACGCGTATTTTGGAATAATTAGCTGTCGAATCCTCCCCCCAGAGACCTCTACTTACCCGTTCTTCCCTATCGATTTAATAAAAAACTTTATTATCCTTTATACGGAAGTTGTGTGATAAATAATGATGACAAATGTACCCATAGTATTGACGAACGAGCTATAACGGTAGTCTTACCCTCGGTGGAAATCTACTAATCAATAAAAGAGTGTAACTACAAACTGTTAGAAATTTTCGAAGTGTACCATTACAATATTACAACCAATTTTTTCAAACCATATATTGACATTTTTTTAGAGCAAAAGTTAAAAATTCAGGATTTCCACCCAATATTAAAACATATCAAGAGCAAAAAGAGTATTTAGACGCGATATACGAAGCTGATGGAGTAAGGTTAGAGCCTGAGGAAATTGTTGATAACCCATCCTTAAGAACTTCCGCAAAATTGGCGCAAAATTCGTTATATGGCAGAATGGCGTTAAGAATGGATAAATCATCAACTAAAATTATACATAGATACTCCCAATTAACCGAGATTATAGCAGACACATCGAATAAATTAACAGACTTTCTTTTAATCAACAACGATGTTGCCATGGTAATCTATAAAAAAAGTGAGCTATCCCCAACATTTCGCAAAGGTAATGTTATTGTTGCTTCGTTTGTCACCAGTTACGGTCGTATTCATCTGCATAAGTTAATTAATAAGTTGGGAAAGCGTGCAATTTATTATGACACTGACGGAGTAAAATTTACACATAAACCAAACGAGTGGCTACCCCCCCTTGGTGTTAATTTAGGTGAACTTACGTGCGAGACTCCGAATTCATATATCACAAAATTCGTATCAACTGGACCTAAAAGCTACAGCTATAAACTTGAAAATAATCAGACAATTATAAAACTTAAAGGAATAACTCTTACCAGGGAGAATTCCGAAATCATACATTTCGATTCTTTTAAACAAATGATTTTTGTACCAAATACCGAGTTTAAGGTGAAAATTCCCTTTAACGTAATAAAAGATAAGTACAAAATGCTTTTACGTGTTGGCAACTTAAGTAAAACTTTCAAAAAGACTTTTTGTAAACGTGTGCTACAAGATAATATTTCTAGTGTCCCCTATGGTTATTTAGAATGTTAAAATGAGGAATTGTAAAATAAAGTTGTCTTTTAATTATAAATCTAAAAAACATGTAACAAAAAAACTTGCAAAACAGGTGTCATTTAACAACATAGTTATCGTAAATGAAATCTCTTCCGAAAATCGAGTAAATACTTTAATTTTAAATAACCTAAGATTTAAACTTTTAACAAAATTGAATTTTTACTAAAAAACGGGAATTAATAATTTTTTTGGTGAAGGAGATATTATGATTTATTTTTTATTCAAAAATGTTATTTTTGTATGTTATTATGAAGTTTATATAACTGGTGAAGGAATGTTTTTGATAAGAAACATTATTCTTTAATAAAATAATTTTTTAAATTTAAAAATGTGTTTGTTTATTTTTTCATATATTCTATAAATCAGTCAATTTACTAACAAAATACGTAGTATGTTGTCTTTGTTTAAACAGTAATGTCTTATATAAAATTTCTTTCACCATTTCGAATGATGGTGTCAGGCCCTACTATGTCGGGCAAATCATCATGGACGAACTCACTAATTAGATGTAGGAATGAATTAATTGATAAACCTCCAATTAAAATTATTTATTGTTATTCGGTTTGGCAATCAGGTTACCACGATTTATCTCAGTTTTTAACCGATATAGAGTTTATTCAAGGACTTCCTCCAATGGACAGCGAGTTCTGGGAATCAAATAGAAATTCCTTACTTATTATTGATGACTTAGCAGAAGAACTTTACAAAAATGATCAAATTGCTAAATTGGTTACCGTAGACAGTCATCATTATGAAATTTCAGTCGTATTAATCTCACAAACCCTATTTCCTCGAGGCAAACAATCTCGTTTAATCTCTCTTAATATGTCATATCTAAATCTGTTTAAATCTCCTCGAGATCTAAGTCAAATCCAATATCTGGCCAATCAAATATCTCCAAATAATACAAAAATAATTATAATGACCTACGATATGGCTACTAGAGAACCTTACAATTCACTATTTATAGACACATCTGTCACAACTCCAGATAGCTTACGATTAAGATCGTACACATTTAATCAAATCGGACCACAAATGGTAGTTTTTTCCAATAATAAATAATTTACTATATTATTATCAAGTTCATTAAAGAAAATGGCACCAAAAAAGACAGTACGTAAAAAAACTACTCCTATTGCAAATCCCTCTGACAGGTTTCAAACACACTATCCATATTTAAATTTATTGTATAAATCTAAAGGAGGGATACGTAAAAATTTATTAGCTAACAGTTCTCCAACGCAATTAAAAGCCTTACAGACCGTTTGCAAAAACTTGAAAGGGGGTGGAATTATATTATCTAAAGCCAAAAAAAACAACTTTCTAAATATAAAAAAACAATACGGTTCTTAGCCAGTCCGAAAATTTCGCAAAAAAAGAATCGTGCTCTCATAATTCAGAATGGTACGGAATTCTTCATACCGGCTTTATTAGGCTCTATTGTTCCTTTAATTGCCAATTTATTCAATAAAAGATAAAATGAAAAAAATGATTTTAGTTCCCGCATCGAGTGTCGGACAAATATCTCAAGAAAATAAACAGCTTGTTTCTCCCCAGGAAACGTATTATAACTTATTAGATAATGAGTTGCAAAATATATTATCTTCTAATTTAAACAGTCGTTCCAAATTACGAGAATTTTTAAAAATACTGAGCGAGGCCCGGGAAATGAGAAAAGCGATTCCGGTACCTAAAGTTGAAATTACAAACTTTCAAGCACCCGTACCTGTTGCTCCATTAAATTCCCCGTTCACCTCGCAAATTTATTCACCCATCAAAACGCCCGAGGGAGTTAACGCTGGCGACGCTGCAGAGCTGCGTTTAAATACTATGACACGCAAAATGAAAGACTATCTGAGCGAGAGAGAAAATGAACAAACTAGGAAATTCCCGAGTTTTTTCAAAAAATGTAGAATCTTGGAAAAGAAAAGCATCTACGCCGATTGTTAAGCAACAAAAGACAATTACTGATGATAGAATGCATAAACGATTAAATCGAGAAAATGAAATATTTGAAGAATACTTAGAAAATACCGATATTGGAAGTCAATTAAGCAAGGAAGATGATTGGGATCGAGAGCTATCTTTGGAGGGTGCTGTTGGTGGCGTTCCAATATCGCCGCAAAAAAAATTAAAATTACCATCCCCCAAAAAATCGCCAAGGCCCAAAAGACAGACCCGGCCTCCTTCTCGTTGGCAAGAATAATAAAAATGTGTAAAAATAATTATGTGTGAAATAAATAAACATTTTTTATTTTAAACAAATCGATTTATTTCGTTTCCACTCTTTCATCAAATGAATACATATATTCAACAACGCTAAACTATCATTTCTTTTTAAATCGAAATTATACAATTCGTTAATTATTTTACTGTAAGAAATCCCCATACATCTCGAGGTTATAAAATAAATTACATGAGGTCCGCAGTTTTGGCTTTTATTTGATTGAAATTTATGAGTATTGAATTGAATTCGCTTGCTATATCGCTGTAGCAAAAATCCATAGTCACGATGTGATCTTCCTAGAGAACAAAAAAGTCCAGAGTGTTGCCCGATTCGTAAACAGCCGTCCGATGAGAGCCTGGAAGCGTATCAGGATCGGTGTTGATTACGAAACAATATGATTTTTTTTTAATTGGAACTTTTGGTAATCTATTAGCGGGAAACACTCCGATAAATTTATCTCTCGAGCGGGGGTCACATTTAAGTATAGATTGGATTTGATTAGTGTTCATCTTTCACGTCACTGTCAAAATGCATAATTTCTCATATTGATCTTTTGTTAAGTTAATTCCCCTGATAGATGGCTTCAAACTCCCCTCTTCTTTTTTAAAATGTCGCACGTCGAAAGTCTCGTTACATTTTACGAGGTACGTGTCTCTTCCTAAATCGTAGGCTTTGTCGCAAACTCCAATATCTAAGCTGTATTCGGGACTTCTTTTTTTTAAATTTCATCGCGGATGTTACTATTGTTGCACTCACGCCAAATATTACAATCGCGAGACCCAGGAGAATGTGTACTTCACCCATGGTTAACAAAATGTTGAATAAAGACTTTAGCACTCTACACTTGAATTTTAACTATTTCTTGAGCGTAAAAAGCTCCTTTAATTATATTGCCGGTTAAATCTTTCACAATATACATACAGGGATCTCTCGTAATTACTCTATGAATTTCAAATATTTCGGCTGTAAACGTTCCCTTGTATGCTTTATCAAATGTTGTTTTTGCAATGGCTAATCGAATCTTATCCCCAATTTTTAAATTTGGCTTTCCAATCATACTAAGTTTGCCATAGTGTTTTTCCCAAATTGCCGATTCATTGTTTTTATTGACACCTTTAGGGGCGATTCCCGTTGTTGAATGTTTTCGAGCGTTATAAGATTTTGCAATTAATGGTAGTTTATTAAGATACTGTAAATCGCCGGTCTTGGTAATTATTTTAAAAATTTTAGATTTTACCGTGCGAACGAGTCTCTCAACCATAGAAGCCTTTTTCTCAGAGTACGTGAGGTAATGGTGGATTTTATAACGCTTTAAGAGAGCGCGAAATGGGGCGTTTCGAAATTCTGTCCCTGCGTCGGTACATAAATTAAGGGGTACCCGTTTTTTGAAAATCTCTCTAAAGGCCTTCACAATCTCGCTCGAGGTTTTATTTTTAATTGGCAGAATAAAAACGAATTTGCTTAAGATATCCTGAACTAATAACGTATAGCGGTAATTTTTATTAAAAGTTTGTAAATAAATCGGCCATTAATGTCTCATCAATCGTCGTTACATATAATTTTGTACGTTTAAAATTTAACCTCCTAGCTCTGTGTTTCGTGTAAGTTGGTTGTTTACTGAGAAAATTTTTTATTTCTTTTTCCGAAATTTTGGGAATTTTTTTTCTTAAAGTAACACTGTCAGAATAACTGTATGGGCTTTCAACATCGTAATAAACTTTACTAAATTGTTTGTCTGTTTTTGACAACACCATCTTTAAATGTGTGAATAGAAATAATAAAAACAAACTATAGTAAAAGTTTTTATTTTAATAAATTAAATCACATTTTAAGTTTGACACATTTTGAACAATATCAAAATATAATTGACTTTCTACTATTAAGGGGTCAAGACCAAATTCCTTTTGGAATCTTACAACAATATGATCGTAGTTTAATTGGGGGATAGCTATTAATATCATATTTTCCAATCGGTCTTCAAAATTTGTGCTAAATCCTAGTTTACAAGAGACATCGTGAGCAATCGAAGATTTACAATGCGGATTCTCACAATTTTCGGTAATTTCAAACATTTTATCCGTGAGCTCATGTACAATTATGTCACGCATAATATTTTTTGCCGACAAAATTAAATTAATCTCATGATCAATTGTATGTTTACAATGTTTTAATCTTTTCCACCCTGCTTGGTTGAGATTAAATCCATAATTTGTTGAATAAAAAAGATGATACAAATGGTTTTTTTCTCTGGCACAAGCGCGTACATCCACGAGTTTTTCCTTTTGTCCCTTGAAACAGTCGATTTTTATCTTTGAACCTTCAAGAGGAAGCCAGGTGTGAAAACTAGCAACTTGGTCTTCAAAAAAATCAGTTATTTCCTTTTCGAATGTGAATAGAGATTGCCAGGCTTCCAAATTCAGTTCAAATTCGGCGCAAGTGTCTAGTCGGTAAATTTTGATGGATGGATTTACATAACCTAGCACCGTTACTTCTTGTTTAGGTGAGAGACTGTGAGTTCGATACATCTTTACCACTACGATTTCGCGAAACAACTAACCAATCTTTGCCCTCGTTGATTGATTTTATTCCGTAATATACGTAACTTGACGCTCTTGGTTAATGACAAATCGGTTTTCGTATTCTCCAATAATAATTATGTTTTGAATATTAGTTAAGTGGGAAGAAAACTTCATTACCATCCGTAAACTACCATTTCGTTGAATTGAGAGATTGTTAGAGTTTGCCGAGGAATCGTAAGTTAAATCAAACGCGAATAATGTATTACCGTTTTTATAATTTTCGTAATCAATACAATTACCAGAGTTATTTCCAATTAAATCCATTGCCGAGAATAGTGAATAATATGACCTAGTGTAGAGAGTTTTATTAAAATCTGGAGTTACAGCAGTTTCTGGTATATTCTGGTCGTCTAATGAAAGTTGTAAGAACGAGAGATTATTATGGTTAAATTGAAAGGGATTTTCTCGACTAGATCCATTGTAAGTAGAATTATTTATCATTCCGATTATTACACGATTTGGAATTTTACCTAAAAAATATTTGACTTCACGAAATCGCTAGCGCCTGCTGAGATTGTCAGAGTTTTAACAACAGTTTGTGTTAGATCGTACAAAGCTCTCTGTTTGTGCAATATAGCATTATGTGCCAGCTGGAGATCTGGATTTACGAGAATATGTTTAGCAGTAAGAACATAATCTATATTTGATATTAACATCTTCTTGTGAAATAATTATAAATTCATCGGATTTTTTTCAAGAGTCGAATTCTTAAATTCACTTTGTTTAAAAGAAATTTGTCTATTTTAAAAGAATCTACATGAAGTCTTCACATATATTCACAAAGTTTCGATCCAGCAATATCAGTAGTTAAGGACCCTATTCCTAGCCAAGCGGGGGCGTGGCTACCGCGTCCACAGCTGCGTGACGGGGGGAATGAAGCGGGGAATCGATATTCCGCCCCCCCTCACGTGCGTGTCACGCGCGCGTGACCTGAATAATTAATGAGATTAACAGGTGTTTTGAATAATTAATTAGTTGACCTGTCAATCAACTAGAGTAGGTAAGCAAGTGTTTTAAAAAGGGTGAATATTAATGAGCGTGGTATTGTTTTACCGTTATGGGTCATTGACCTGTTAGATAGTAACATGTGTTTAGGATCATCAAGTAGTTATATTATATGTTTGAATATTAATTTTTGGCGGGAAAGTGTAAGCGTCGCGTGTATAAAAATCAACAAGTGGTTAAACTCTTTAGGTTTATTAATGTACACTTATGTTTGACATGATTTTGGCGGGGAAACGGGTAAAGTTTGTACTCTATAGGTCTATTACATGTTTGTATCTTTATAATTAACCGTTAGGGTTCATGACCTGGTAGCTATATGGTTGTTAAAGTTTTGGCGCGAATTTAACATGTGTTCTGAAGACCGTTAGAAATTGTAAGCGTCGATTAACAAGTGTTTAAACTCTTTAGGTTTTTTATATGTTTGAATATTAATTTTTACCGGGAAAATGTTAGCGTCGCGTGCATAAATCAGCAAGTGGTTAAACAAAAATAGTTAAAAAGGTGTATTGAACATTTTCGGTTTGACCAACACCGAACCATAAATCTCTAAGTGTAAGACTTCTTCAGGTGTCCAGAGTCCAGGATCAACAGTGTCCAAATATTTAGTTGCTGAAACTATTTTTGACCTTCATCCTCTAATTCGAAATTTAAGACTTCTTCAGATGTCCAGGATTATCAGTGTCCAAATATTTAGTTGCTGAAACTCTTTTGACTGCCATAGAACTCGTATTGAATTCATTATACCAGATGGCCATTATTCCTATTATACAAAGCATAAAGTTTACGATAAATAACTTAACATTTTATATTGACATTTCGAATTTACCGCGCCTCCACGAAAATCCCTACTTTCCAAGCGCACTAGCGCCATCTATTGTACTAAATCACTACCGTAAAAATATATTTTTGGGCTGTTAAAAATATATAAAATAAATATCAGTCTAATTTGTTTAATATATACCAATATTCATAACACTTTATAATTAATATAATATAACATTTAACCTAACCGATAATTTTAAGCAACTCGCCTCCTGAAAAATTGCCAAAATCTCTCCTTTCCAAGCCCACTAGCGCCATCTATGTATTACGTTGCAAGATTACCATAAAAATATATTTTCGAACAAAAACTTTTTAAAATATATAGCATAAATATCAGGCTAATTTGATTATTATATACCAATATTAATAACACTTTATAAATTACTAAATTTTTTATATATAATATTTAAGTTAGATGGCGCCACTTTCTTCACCCAGCATCTTAAGCAACGCGGTCGAAATAGCCATTCTCCAAAAGAAAGTTAAGCCAGAAGTATTGTTAAGATAATGTTTTAAGTTTTGAACGTTTTAAATAGTATTTCGGTCACTCTAGTTATTGCTAATGGGAACTAAATTGTGCTAAGTATCTAACCGCGTAACTTTTAACATTTTTTTTAGATTTCTAGGAATTATATTGGCCGCATACTTTCCAGGTAAACTTTTAGGCTTATAAATGAACATTTTTTAAAATATTTTAACGTTCTAGGATGTACGCCATTACTAACGGCCATTGGTAAAGCTCAACGAACAGTAACGGACTCATCATTGTCATTTGACAAGGTAAAAAACTATTATTTTGAGCTAGTATTTTGTTTTGGGTCGTATATATAAATATATATATTGTATTATTCAATTTAAATAAGGTGTATGATAGAAAGATTTATGGGAGGTCGGGGGGTTAAACTGGGTACGAGGCCCCGTCAAAAAGTTTCTCCAGCGCCACCAAGTGAGGCGTTTTAGAACGTATGTCGGGGAAACATTAAGTTGTTTTAAGACTAGTTTTACACACATTTTTGGTGGAATATTTTAAAATAATTTGAATGTTATTATAAGTATATTACCATGTCGAGAGAGATCCCAGCTACTAGTAGATTGTTGATTTTTCATAAGGAACGTAAGACTTTTTATCAGAAACATTAACGAATTGTGAGAAAACATGGAAAAAATCCCGTCCTTTTATATCAGTAAATCCAGGAAAAACTGGAAATCAGAATCAGGTTATCGATAACTAGAGGTGAATAGCCCTATAAATTAGAAAGGAATGTCATAGTATATAACCAGTTGTTAATATCGTATCTAATTAAAGTTTACGTGGTGGTTCAGACTAGTGGCCATATTATTTTTGCAATGGACGATCTATTTTTAACATTACCGAGTAACGCTTCGAGCGATTTATACCCGGAAAATACAGCGTCTACTTATAAAGCAAATTTAGGACGACCTTTAAATGTACCTTCAAATTTTGAAGTTGGAATTAGCGAAATTATATAACCGCCAACATGGGAAAATATTACAGAAAAAAACCGGTCATTTTTAGCAGTTTCCACGACAACCCTTAAAAACGTGCAACCGTTTACATACTTTAAAATATCAGTGAAAGTGGGTAAAATTGAAGCGGAGAAAGACCAGAATGGAAATATCCTTCGATATAGTGTCGTGCGAAAACTTATTGCAGCGCTTAATGAAAGTTTAAAAGAATTCGGGCTTGATAATGAAATTAAAAATTGAACTCCACACAAAACCAAACGGGCTTTGTTGGAATTTGGTAACCACCAATAACTTCCATATTAGAATTCCCAATGGACCAATTAAAGAGCTTCTCGATTTTGAACCTAACATAAATCCATATCGGAAAGACGGATTTCATATTGGGTCATATTTTTGTACGAAACCTTTTGCTGGTTATATAAAGTCCTTATCGTTAAATAACTTTAATTACCTTGAAATTAGAAGTGATAATGTACAAGACGCCGCGTTTAGAGTCGAAACTCGAATTGATTATCAAATACCGACTGGTGCTTACTCGAGTGTCCAAGACATTTTAGACGCAATGATGTTAACCTTGGATGAGGAAATAGGGGATAAATTTAAATTAACCATTAACCATAATGGATCCGTTCACATTGGAGCCGCGGCGGGGTTTGCAATTATATTTCATTCATCTGAGAAAGGTCTCGGTGAAATGCTAGGCTTTACGCGCTTTAGTGAACTCTTGGCCAATACAGATAGTCTCTACGCTGCTGATTTATCAATGGGAGCCAGAACACTATATATATATTCAAATTTAATATACCCTCAATATGTAGGCGATACGTTTGCCCCTTTGATGAAAATAATACCGCTAGCTGGAAATGATAAGCCGTTTGAAAAATCTATAATTTTTGACAAAATTGATTACTATCCTTTGAGAACAAATAATACAGAAATAGTTGACATTGACATGAAAACGGATTTTGGCGAAACAATAGCCTTTATAAACGGAAAAAGTGTCGTTAGACTTCATTTGAGACGAAATGGCCGACAGTGAAAGTTATTTCAAATATTACCGCGAACAATATGGTGGCGGACCATTTTTTGCCGGACCTGTTTATCAACGGGGGAGAGGCGTGGGCGGAATTTTTAAAAAGCTGATAAAATATATAACACCCATTATCAAACCCGTGACCAATGAGGCTTTTGGAGTAGGCAAGAGATGGTGGCAAGATTTAAAACAAGGACATGACCCTAAAGAAACGTTAAAGATCAATTTAAGAATCGCCGGTAGCAATTTATAACATAAAGCGGCTGATCGATTAACGAGAAATCAGTCTGGCAGCGGCTGCCGTAAACGACGAACGGGCCCCATTAGGAAACGAAAAAAAGTGTCCAAACGGAGAGTTACAAAAAGAACCAAACTTGACTTTTTAGGATAATAATGGCGGTTTACGAGGGAATGCTAAGTCAGCTGGATATTTTTCAACGCCCATTGGTCAATACTAATGTAATTACCACAACGGAAATAAGATATTTACCAACAAACAATTTATCGGACAATGGCCCTCTGGAATTTTTTACTCCCGCGTCGGAAGATTTATATATGGATTTATCAAAAACTATGTTAAAATTGAAACTGAGACTTTTACATAACGATGGATCGAATGTCCCCGCCGTTGAAACAAAAGTGGCACCAACGAATAATCTAATAGGGTCGCTTTTTAGTCAATGCGATTGTTATCTCTGGGATACTTCTACCCAGTCCGCGAACAACTGCTACTCTTACAGTTCATACATTGAAAAATTAGTCAACTATGGAGAAGTTGCAAAAAATTCGCAACTCCAAAACGGAATGTTTTATATGGACTCTACGACCAAGCCTACGGAAATGTGGTTAGATACGTTCAAGTCAGAGTCCAACGGGGCCCTGAAGCGAGGCTCAAGATCAAAAGAATCGCAATCCTTTGAAATAATGGGGCCCTTGTCTGTTGATGTGTGTAAAATTAATAAGTTTATGTTAAACCAAGTTTCGGTACGATTTCGTTTAGTTAGAAGCCCGCGCCTAACTACCGTCATGTCTATGGAAGCTGGCAAGGATTATAAATTAGTTATAGACCAAGCGTACTTGTACGTGACAAAAGTTAAAGTTAATCCTTCAATCGTATTGGCGCATGCAAAAATGCTAGAATCAGATATTCCAGCTATCTATCCCTTAACGCAAACGATTGTTAAAAATTTTAGCGTAGCGAGAGGCCTAACGAGTATAAACCGCGATAACATCATTTTAGGTAGATTACCGAAACGAGCTATTGTGGTTTTTGTCAAGGAAGATGCGTTTATTGGGTCATTGAATAGTAATAGTTTACAATTTGAACATTTTAACGTGACCGATTTGTCCCTCTCGGTGGGTCCTGATCGTTATCCTCCCGATGGGTTCCAAATGGACTACGGCGAAGGGAATTATTGTTTACCTTATCAGAGTCTATTTTCCGCGATGGGGATCGATGGGGCCGACCGTGGTAATTTCATAAGTTTTAAAAATTTTAATTACGGGTATAACATGTATCTATTCGATCTAACAAGCGACAACAATGCTAGTGGGGATTATATGTCTCTTAGAAAGGACGGTAGTTTACGACTCGATGTGCAATTTAAAAACGCATTAACACATAATGTGACATGTATAATGTATTTTGAATTCGATAATGAGATTTTGATAACACGCGATCGCAAAGTCATTTATAACGCCGAATAAAACCCATTTAAAGCACTTTACCATAAGCGGTTTAACAGTTCCTCGCTTGCAATCCTTCAACCATGTCACGCTCTCATTATCTCTCCGATAAACTGGAAATTTTTCTTTCAAATGACATTCCGGGTACCGATCTTAAAATTAAACGTAAAGGGCATAGAAAATACGTTTCATTTAATCTTAACGTTTGGGAAAACTTATGGACATTTTCCGATGAAATTGACACATTCTTTGACTTGACAAAACCCCCAACCCGATTTCATAGTTGGCTAACCGATTACGTAAAACTCGAAGGATTTATATGTCAAAGAGGTAAATTTATTGATTTGCGTTCGCACGTCCGCGGAGCTAATGACAAGTATAATGTCTTGTACTCGACTTCAAACGGTTTTGCAATGTGTAAAACAAGCTGGGAGCGGTTAAAAATTATTCGCTTAAGTCTTAATACGGAAATTCAGGAGAGAAAAAACTGTTACCAATGTATGAAGAAATGTATTAAAGACGAATTAACCGAGATTCTAATGTCGTTAACGGGATCCTGTGAAAATACAGCTTGTCACTTTCAATTGGCTCATGACATTACGTGCCTTCCCGTAGCTTCGCATTGGTCTGAAGGCTTGAGGCTAATGTGAAAAGAGCTCTTCCTCTGGTCAATTATCAAAAGACTCTAAATAATTTTAACGAAAACTACCCACATTGTTCTTTAAACATACATAATTTATTTCATGCAATGGTTAACGATGTAAATGAAATTATTACAGAATTTTTGTTTTAATAAATGGTATAAATTTAAGAATATGGTTTGTTTAATTTTTATTAAAAGTTAAAAGGTCAAAGCGCGCGGCCATGAATAAAACCATAGAGAAAGTCTATTACGATACTGAAAATCCAGGGGGATTAGGCGGTGTCAAGCGATTAGAAAAAAGTTTGCCCTTAATTCCAAAGACCAAAATTAAAAAATGGTTGTTAACGCAAGACCCCTATACGTTGCATAGAGACCGAAAGCTTAAATTTGCTCGTAATGAAATTCATCAAATGGATTTAATAGTTTTGGACGAGTTGAAACCGGATTATAATTATATTTTAGTTAACATTGACGTTTTATCGCGCTTTTTATCCGCGTTACCTTTGAAAACAAAGAGCGGGAAAGACGTTCTACAGGCGCTAAAAAAATTCACAAAGTTAATAAACCCATGAAAATTAATACGGATCAAGGGAAGGAATTTCTTAATAAGACCGTACAGGATTATTTAAAAAAGAACGATATAAAACATTTTGTAAGTTACGGGGACATAAAATGTGGAATCGTAGAACGCGCCAATAGAACTCTCGAGAACAAAATATATCGTTTAATTACTAAAACTAAGAAACCAAATTTCATTAAGGATTTACCGAAAATTGTTAGATCGTATAATAACAGTGTACACAGGTCGACCGGGTTCAAACCGTGTGAAGTAACGGTTGATAATGAGCATTTAGTTTGGAAAAATCTTTACGGTAAAAAATCAATTAGGGAAAAAGCCAAATTCAAAGTCGGTGAACGTGTTCGATTAACAAAAGCCCCGAAAGCGTTTACTAAAGGCTACAAGGGATACTGGTCGAAGGAAGTGTTTACTATTAAGAGAGTGATTAATAGACCTCGTCCTGTTTACGTCATACAAGATCAAAATAATCAAGTCATCTTGGGTTCATTCTATCCCGAAGAACTACAAAAGATTCTATCATGAATACTAATAAGCTTGATGAATTTTTGAAATGTGATTATAGAACGCGCCCATTTTATATTGGTACATTTTCCAAAGACACGATTCCCAAAAAAGTGCCGAAACAGAAAACGTATTGTTTTATTATAAATACGGACGATTCGACGGAACCAGGTTCTCATTGGGTCGCTGTGTTTATTGAATCGGGAAAGGGAGCATTTTTCTGTTCGTTTGGAAATTCACCTGTTACGTACAATTTTAACTTGGGTCATTTATCTAAAAAGTGGGTATATAATAAAAATATTATCCAACCAATTGACTCGGAAACATGCGGTGCTCATTGTTTATTTTATATCGTATGTAAATGTTCGGGGTATACTTATAGAGAAATATTAGATATGTATAATGATACTCTATATATCAATGACATAATCTCGTTATGGAATATGTGTCTGCATTTAATGAATCACGAAAATAAATATTGTAATCAATAAATTTTTTATTGTATCAATTTTTCCATTTTTTAAGAGGGCTTAATGCGCGGCGTCTGTTTTTAGGTGTCGGATAAGGTTTGCGAACATTTAGTCTCCTCTTCACGTGCTTTTCATTCGTTTGTAAATCTTTATCCGAAAATGGTAGAGACACAGCCTCCGATAAATTCTCCACGCTTTCAGCCGATGGCCTATACGTTACGTCGCTGTCTCGTGTAGTACCCGTCACGCCTTCAGACGTATTGAAGAGGTTCCTTATGTTACTGGTACTTTCGGAACGGCGTGGTGTACTACTTGAAAGAGGATCAAACTCGCGGCGGAGTGCTTCGTGGACGGCTTCGGGAATATTCGGTGTTGACTCCGCTATCAAATGATCCGGTAGAAACGCCGGGACTGGGGGAGTAGGTCGAAGAGGGGGTCTCGGTTCCGCGTGTAGATAAACGGGAATCGGATCGGGAGAAATCAACGTAGTACTGGGTGAAACGGGGGAACCGCGAGAGACATTTCTCGGAGAATTTGTTGGTGTAGCTACGGGTCGTATCATCTGCGCCGGTGCGAGAAGAGGGGCCACGGGCCGTATAATCTGCGCCGGTGCGAGAAGAGGAGCTAACGTATTCGATGGAGGAGGTATCGCTGGGGGCTCTAAACGAACGGCGGGGACTCCTTGAAATTCTTTAATTTTAAAGTACCTTTGAAGCATAGTTAAATACTCTCGTAACGTATCCTCCTCACTTCCTACTTTAATCGGTTTATTTATGATACTTTTCATTTGATTTTGAATAATGTCTATTAATTTGGCCGTATCGCTAAAATAGCTATCGGCGGGGACTAAAACGAATTTTTTCATCGATTAATAATACTTTTAAGAACCACGGGAATTAATGAACCGAGAATTGCACCCCAGAATCCACCTCGCTGAGATATTAGAATTTTTCGACGGTTTAAGTCGGTTAAATTTTTACGAGCAAGTTTTCTGATGCACGCTTTATAGCGCTGTAATATTTTTTTCCTATTTGCGCCTACAGGTAGCGCCCCCCGGGTGATATTAAGACAAATATTAGAAATAGAGTTTAATTGTTCGGGACTAGCGTTTTTAATTAAAAATTTGCGTTGACTGGGGGAAGCTTTTTTAATGAGCGTTAAATAAGGTTTATGTTCCCATATCGCTCGTGGCCAAGTCATCTTACGTAATGAAACAATTTTATAAATACATTCAAATTTATTCAAAAAACACAAAGAATTTATACAATGAAAACATTTTCACATATTTTTTATAGAATATATTTAACAGAATAAATTTTTTTTAAACATTATTTTTAAACCCGTCACCATTACTCTAGAAAAGTTATCATTGGGCCCTCTTCAAATAAGCAATTTGTTCGCACTTTGAAATGTTCTGGTGTTTCTTGATTTAAATCTAAAACAATATTAGAATAGGGTCGAGAAGCAGTTACATTATTGTACACAGTACTTAGAAAATTTGGGTTATTAGGAAATACTTGTCGACTGAGACATTTAATCTGACTAGGATCACGCGGACTCTTAAATAGAACAATGTACGATGAGTTCAAGCTAATATCGCGAGCCGCTCGACCTTGACCAAAAACATTTTGGGTTAAGAATAATATAGTTAAATTTAAGTGGTGACTACCAACACGAAATAATTCCGAAACGTACGCGTTATTTAAACAACTTTGAGAGAGATCGTCGAGAACGAGCAAGTTATTTATAAAACTATCAAATATTTCTTCCGGTTTCTCACTTAATAAACCCTGATGAAACTCGATATCAGGTATAATTTTTTTAAGCTCATTGAATTTTTCCGACCAAATATTATAACAATAAATGATTCGCTCGGGAGGTTTCTCGAACAGCGTGTGTCGATTTTTTAAAAGCCGAAAAGTCCAAACTGTTTTTCCGCATCGACTCGGTCCACTGATGAGGAACGTGGTCGGCGATTTAAACTTGAGCCGCGTTACTGACATTTTTGTAGCCGAAGGGAATACTGGTACCGTCGCTCTTGAAGATTCGCTTGTTAGACGTAAATCCAACGAGTTTTTCAGCTGGTTTTTGGAATAGCTGCCCCGTTTTTAAACGTTTCACGTTAAATGGGACTTCGACGCTGTATTTCAATTGTTGGTTGCGTGTAGCGAGGTCTTTTAAAGCTTGAAAGTTGACAATTGACTGATTTTTTTAGTCAATGTAATGCCCTTAAGTTTAGTGACAATCTTTCCAGATTCGAATAAAATTGAATAAGCTTTACATCCCAAGGAAACGAAGGCTTTTATATTTTCATTGGGATACTGGTCAGCTAATGTACCTAGGGTAGTCCCTAGCGGAATATTTAAGTCTTTACTCATATAAAGAAAAGCAGAATCAGTATCGACGTAATTTAAATTAGAACCAATTTGAGCCATTAATTTGTATAATTTAATACGGCCGTAACTGGCTACAAACGCGCCTATCGTTGGTGACCCTTTCCGATAAGTTGGAACGTAGTCTTCCCGAAAACGAGTGGTGACTAAGGCTATATCATCGTCTAGTAGTTTAAAATCCGTTAATTCTTTGGTTTTATCGGCCAAAATTTCGACTAATTCCTTATAAGAATTAATAAAAACACTTTGGCCTCGATTTAAATTAATGGAATTTTTGCCCCACAGACTGTTTAGACTAAGTTTGCCAATAGCTTTTAAAGCGGGATTATCGGTTATATCGTCTAAATTTAAATCTAACCCGTCAATTTCATTAAAGTCTCGTAAATAATTAAGTTTTTGTTCTAATGGAATTATGTCTTTTGGATACGACGAATTTTGAACTTTGATTTTGTAAAAAAGCCGAATATAGTCATCGAATAGCGGACAATCTTTATCGAATGTCTCTCGGTAATGATGTACTTCGTGAATTGTAATAATTTTGTAACCGTACTCTATCGCTAGATAAAACTCGGGGGTCGTCCACACGTCGGTTATGCTACGCTCTCGATCAATATGGGTACATTCGAAACATTGTTCAGCTGCACATTTGTAGCAGAGAGTATAAAAAATTTTACTATTAATTTTAGCTGAGAGAATAGGGAGGTTTAAATTGGTAGGTGGCAGCACCGTAGCTTTCATCAGACCAAAATAAGCGTTAACGGAAAAATTAAAGTTACAAGTTATAATTTCGGGGCTTGATTTGGGATATTTATAGGAACTCATCTGGACGGACGGGTACATGCTATTGAAATCCACGACTTTGATTGGTCGATCGGGAGTGGCTTCGGCGTTAATTACAAAGTTTTCGACCCTCCCCCCGCGAATGGCGTCTCTCGCTCCTATCGGTTTGGTAAAGGGTAGGGAATCGCAGAAACTCGCAATTGCTGGGTCTTCTACTAACTGATCATACTCGTGCTCCCATATACTAATAAACTGTGCATTAGGCCTTTCCTTTTTTAAAAAATTTTCGCGGTCGAGGGTTTTGAGATAAATATTTAAATTTGAATCTTTTAACTGTTTATCGTAAGCCTGGTGGTCAGTGTGCAATGGGCATTTATGGTAATGGCAGCCGTAAAATTCGGCAATTATTTCGGGCGAGGAACAATAACCGTCTAATCGATAGGGGTAAATGACATGTTCTCCACCTAGCGATCGCGCCGTTTGAAATTTCACGTTGAGTTTTTTTCCCCAAATAAGCTAACCATTTTAGGGCCTTGACACTATGGAGTTTCCTATAACCTTTCCCCGGAACAATCGCGATAGTGTTTGGTTCGACAAATCTACTAAGGAATAAATTTGTGACGGCTCCCGGCAACGTTATGGCGTTTGACCCTAACAAATCAAAATCGACTGTTTTTAAAAATAAATTTCTAAAACTATCGAATCCTTTCTGTAAAAGTTTAACGTCATCGATCGCGTATTCGGTTAAAACTTTATTTAGATCAAAAACGACGTAACGCTGGGAGTCGTACCATTGATTAAATTCTACGATTTCCTCGTCCGTAAATTTGTCGATACCAAAATATTCTTTCTCGGGGAGGGCGCCGATGTAATCTAAATTGTTTTCCGTAGCGAATGAATAACAAAAATAACCTTTCTTTTGGACAATCTTAAAAGTTTTCGAGAAATTTCGAAGGGCTGTAGGTAGGAACATGAAACTATCGATAAAGGCTATTTTAAATTGGGCGAGAAACATACCCAGGGCTTTGGAACCGGTATAAATTATCTCGGGTTTAATCTTTCGTTTTAATAGACCGTTAAGAATAAGCAACGTATCGAAACCACTCCCGAAATGGCTAATTAATATGACGTTTTCAAAGACCGGCCTCGTAACCGTATCTCTTTTCCGACCATTAACTGTCACCTGGCATGCTAATAAATAATCTAGGAAATTTTGAACGCAATCAAAGCCGTGAAATTTTCGGTAATCATAATTGGTCGAAAATAGCGCTTCTTGCATCGCGGAAATGATTAAAATTGGTCTAATTTTAGTGTCAGTCGTTATGGTCTCAAAATCAAAATAACATAGTCGTTTCTCATTTGATTTTATTTCTAATGGGCGGACGTGACACTCGTTTTTGGGATGCTCAATTTTGCAAAAAGCGCATTTGTTGTCGCAATTATGATTGCCTTCATAGTCTTTCCCGCAATTTAAACAGCGCCTTAAAACCTGACAGGTTCCTAGTTCTACGTGTTGGGAGAAACAATTTGGTCCGGCAAAATACCTATTACAGTCATTACAACGGGTAGCCTGTTCTAAACTAGGATGGAATTCCGGACCGTGACACCGGCGGCATTTAAGCTCGGGTCCGCAGTCATGACCTTTTTTTTGTTTGTCAGAATAAAAAAGGACTAGACAATATTTACAATAATATTTTGCCCCAAACATGGCCGAATAAGATCGTACGACGTGGGTGTGGTCTTTAATTTTTAAGAGGAAAATTTGTTTTTCTTTGAAGGGACCAATAAACACTTTATCGAAATTATCGTCCGCCGAGATTAATATAATTTGGTAGTCGGGTAATATATTTTGGAATCGGTTAATATCAATTATTTCTACGGGGCCTTCGGGAACCACCGCTTGGGCGTGTAATTTTTTGGCTTCAAGTTCTTGTTCGGGTTTTGTCCCGTTTCTAATTGTCTTTAAATCGTTTTGATTAAAACTAGCACCCTGTCCTAAACTTTTTAAATGCTGATAGTCGGCCAAAACTCTTCCCACCGCCAGGGCTCTCGTAAAACATAAATTGTCCGTATTTCTAATGGGGATGAATGTGTTACCCTGGTTGATATACTGATCTAAACATTCATAACTTCTTGTTCTAACGCTGCGAGGAAGTCCTCTCATAGGGGTATCTTGAAGAAATATTAGGTGAAATCGGAGGGGTGAATCTAGATAAATGGTTTTTACGGACTGCGCTACCTTTGCAATCCCCGTTAAAATTCTCTCAGCTGTCAACTCATTAATATTCATTAATTGGAAATTTATCGGATCGTGCAGCTCATCGGAAATTACCACCACCCTGACGCACGTGTAGCCTAAATTATCGGCCGTAATTCTATCTAATATTGATTGGAAAATACGGGTCAGTTGGTTACTGATAGCCGCGTGGTTTAATTGGTCTAATTTTTTAAAATTACACTCGAATTGCATAGATTTACACCTATACTTTCGAGAAGAACTGGCAATGATTTTATCTATTGAGTAAAAGTTTTTAGGGTTGAAACGGGTGCTAAGATCGAGGGCCATGGTGTTTTTAAAGTCCTGCGTAAATATTTAATACGGTTTGAATCGTTGTCGCGACGTCGTAAACTTCGCCGGAATTCTGCAAGTTTAATAGTTTTTCGTAGTGACGTCCACGGTTCTTGTAAACTAGAACTTCACCTCGCCGACCCGCTAGAATTTCAACCTTCTCGTTTCTTAGTTGAAAATCACCTTCTTCATAAACTATCTGTTCTAGATACTCTATTAACTCATACGCCGAATCTAGTTTGACGCAAACGCCGTCTTTTGTCGCGGTTGGCCGATCGCTATTTTTGACGTAACGCCTTATATCTAAATACAAGTTATTTTTGAAACTTGCAATTTTTATCCCGAAATTTTTATGGCGGGAAAACTCTACCGACTATATCCGTCCAGCCGTCGTCTACTGGCTTAGATGGACCGGCTTGAGATGGACCGGCTTGAGATGGGCCTGGCTTGGATAGGGGGCTTTTGGGTGGCGCATCAACTGGTTTGAATGGCGATTGTTTCGAAGGGCTATCGAGTACCTCGTGGCATGTTAAATCTATGATATCGGGTTGATTCTTCGGGATGTCTACTTCGAAACGAGTTTTCTTAATATTTACTTTATTTTCGAAATCTAATCGACGACGGACCTTATTGACCTGGGAGCAGGGAGGTGTTTCGGATTGGTTCTAAAAATTAAACTAAATTAAATGGTATAAAAAATAGACTGAATTAATAAACTATTACTCTGCGGTCAAAGTCCATCGTGCCAGAATAATTTCCTAACAATAAACGGTCATTTAAAAAAGGTAATTCCCCAAATTTTAAAATTTACTTACAATTTCTTCAAGTCGAATGCAAGTTGTGAAATAAATGCAAATAAAGCGCGTCCCTCTATTTATAGTCGCAAAACCCCTAGCGGGACGCTTAGGAACTTCTATAACACATGCTAATTTATCTAACGCTTTTATTAATACATGCGTAATTTTTCGTAATAAACAAAAATCCCCTAGCGGGACGCTTAGGAACTTCTATAACACATGCTAATTTTCATAACGGTTTTAGGTACTCGTAATTTTTCGTAACGGTTTTTTATATCAACATGTGGTAAATAAACCCCTAGCGGGATGCTTAGGAAACTCCATTTTCTAATGGTTTTGTAACAATTGTTTTACGTACTCTATTAACGCAACGGTTTTTTATATCAACATGTGGTAAATAAACCCCTAGCGGGATGCTTAGGAAACTCCATTTTCTAATGGTTTTGTAACAATTTTTACGTACTCTATTAATGCAACGGTTTTTTTAAAATAAATCAATGTTTTCTCGAGAAAAATTCCATACACGAACCTAACCTCGAGCTATAGTAAATCAAATATTTAGGTTAAGATTGCCGGGTATAAAAGGCGTGATTTTTTCATGTTTTATCACATTTCGTTCCTGAACTACAATGTAAGTTGTAAAACGTCTTAATACGAACCTTTTCAACAAAAATTTAAAAATTTAGGGCTTCCAACACTACAGCAGATTTTATTAAAGTAGTGAAGGGGAGAGGACGCGGAAGTAATGTACTTTTGATAATATACTGTAACAAGTAATTGATAAATATTAAATTATAGGAGAAAACGCGGACCTAGGACCAGTTCGAAGTAATTATTTTCTATTTTTTATTATACTTTTATAAAATTTCTAACAATAGGACCCGACACGTTGCCACCACCCTCCACGCCTTCGGACCCACCAACACCCGGGAACTCCCGAACGCCCTCGAACTCTCCCACAATTCCCTATCGGGAGATTTTGATCAACCCGTCATTGTCGGCGGAAATGCGAGTACTGGACTTGAGAAAAGGTAATTCGTTAAAAATATTTTAATACGTATGAAATTATAATATGAATTTTTTCTAGCGCCGGGGATCAAAATCATCGTGGAAGGGGGTAATATATTCAACATGTTTTATTATATTAGCAACTAATTTATGTAATTTTAGGTGGCGCCCTTAAAATTTTAATTTAAATAAACTGTTTATATTTATTTTTGTCTCTTTCTTAATAAACACGTTAGTTGTATTATATAAACCGTTTTCATACAGATTGGTTAAAACGTACCATTCCTACTTAACTTGTTAATCGACGCTTACAATTTCTAACGGTATTCAGAACACATGTTAAATTCGCGCCAAAACTTTAACAACCATATAGCTACCAGGTCATGAACCCTAACGGTTAATTATAAAGATACAAACATGTAATAGACCTATAGAGTACAAACTTTACCCGTTTCCCCGCCAAAATCATGTCAAACATAAGTGTACATTAATAAACCTAAAGAGTTTAACCACTTGTTGATTTTTATACACGCGACGCTTACACTTTCCCGCCAAAAATTAATATTCAAACATATAATATAACTACTTGATGATCCTAAACACATGTTACTATCTAACAGGTCAATGACCCATAACGGTAAAACAATACCACGCTCATTAATATTCACCCTTTTTAAAACACTTGCTTACCTACTCTAGTTGATTGTCAGGTCAACTAATTAATTATTCAAAACACCTGTTAATCTCATTAATTATTCAGGTCACGCGCGCGTGACACGCGCCCGAGGGGGGGCGGAACCGCGATTCCCCGCTTCATTCCCCCCCGTCACGCAGTTGTGGACGCGGTAGCCACGCCCCCGTTCGGCTAGGAATAGGGTCCTTAACTACTAATATCTTTACTTCTTTTTAAAATTCCATTGTTTTTTTATCCTTATGAACATCGTCAAACGCTAGGGCTGGGTCGCAAAACCCGTCTTTGTAATAATCCTCGGCGGTTTTGTAAGATTGTTTGGCTCCCTTATCAAAATTTAAAACTGTTGCTAAATATGCTAAATATGGGTAGCAGTTGTTGCTAGATTGTACTAAAGTCTCATTCATAAACACGTCTATTTGGCTAAAAATAGAATGCAATGGAAGAATACATAGTGATACTTTTTTTCGGCTGCTGGAATATCTATTAAAACACCGTTTTGTTCTTTTTTAACCCGAATTCGAATTTTAAGCATCAAGTTTGTCATGTCAATATAATAATCTCCCCCGGGGATAGAAAAATCAATCTGTGTAGCATTAGACAAGGGAGCTATAGGGAAATAATTTACAAATTTATTCCCCTCAATATTACCATTAATCAGGGGTTCGTTAAAAAGTTCTAACTCTGAACACATAGATTCAAATTGAGGCATAATGCTTTAGTCAAGAAAATCGGTTTTTGTTCTCTTGCGTTTTCTTTGATTATTGCGTAATTTTGATTTGCGCTTCTTTACTCTCCGAGCTCCAGAGCCTTTCTGTGTATTTAATATGGTATCAACGAGACTATTTAAAAGATTTGTTCCAGCAATTTTACTATTTTTTTTAACGACTCCTTAAAATTTTGACCCGCAACAACATCGTCCATAATTCTCTTCCCCATAACCAACCCTTGAATACCGAGTGATTTAGCTACGGGTCTAAAAAGAGGTGTTACGAATCTTGCTAAACTTTTAAAAATTGGCCCAAATCCACGACCAGTCTGATATTGGCTTCCTCGAAAGACGTTATATCCGCGTCCTGTTTGTACATAATGATGATAATATCTTTCCATGATGAGCTTGTTTTAAGTGTACTTTAGACTAAGCATCCAGTCTTTTAAATATTAATTTAATAATAGTCTTGCCTGTTTTATATGGCAGGAGTTCACCGTTATCCGACCTTAAAGAAATTTCTATAGTTTGTATTTGATCGTAGAGAACTGGAAAATAGTCTAAAAAATGAAATCTTTCAACCTGTGCTCGATTTTTATTTTCGTTTAATTTGATAATTCTCAGTAGGGGTGTATTAGTGTGGCCTGTGATTATAGGTTGTATAATATTTGTATAGACATAAATTCCAGATATTCCATGGTTGAGATCTGCGGGGTACATACCTATTTCGTTAAATTTGATTGTTTGAAAAACCTAACATTTGCCCAAGTTTGGGGTTATCTATTGGAAAGGTTAAAAAACTGTCGAATCTGAATTAAAATTAAACTCGAATTTAGCCAAACTCTGATGTGGCAATGATTGTTTCATCGCAATTAAAATATCCTCAATAGTGTGGTAAACACCAGTTGGAATTCGACAATGGAATTTGTCTACAATATTTAGTTTATTTTTTTACCATGTTCGTAATTGTTGAAATCAATATCACGTTTTTGTCGTCGACTATTCTCAACTCTGTTTAAATCGTTTCGAAAAATTTTAAAATTAGCCGTATTATCTAATTCTAATCTAATTTGAAGTGGGTCTAATGCTTTGCTTTTATAAACTGAGGAGATATAATCTACTTTGTACTCAATTTGTAAGAGGTCTGCTAGAGGACCGAATATTTTAATTTCCAAGCCACTCATTAACTCAATTTGAAAATAATAATTTCCATTTTCTTTGAAAATAAAAAATCCAGCCTTAAGTGAGATATGCGAATCAAAATATTTTTGAAGTTCATTTAAAATTTTGAAATGAAGAGATAACGGTATAAAATTTCCTCTTAAATCCTTATCAGACTCGTAATAGTTACGTTCAAACGTATAACTGTCATTTTCCCAATTAGGGGCTTCAATTGGAAAATTTTTATTGTACCTAAAATCTATAACAGATTCCTCATCTGACATAAATTTTTCCTCATACACTTTTAAAGGATTTTTACTGCTAATTACACCATTTTGAAATTCTGGCGCGTTTATATTAAAAATATTTGCTAATCTCCCGGTGAAGGCAATTTGTAGATCTTTAGGGAATGAAATTCTTAAGTAATGACCTCGATTTATTTCTTCTATTGCGTAACTAATTTCGTACCGATTCAAAGGGGGTAGTTAGTAGCTTGTTGAATGTCGTTTTTTAATTGCCTATGCAAAGATAATGGGATAATATTTCCAAAATCATCTCTCTGACCTTCAAATAAAAAAGGTTGGATAATTGATCGGAGTAAAAAGTCCAATCTTCCTGCTCAAATTGCGGTATTTTTGTAATCTCAATACGTATGTCGATAAAATTGTTACGCGAATTAAAAGTAATATTATTTAAATTATTTAACGGTCCAAATTTTTGATTACCCGTAAAATAAGTGTCTGGTGGAATTTTAAAAAGGTCTGCTAATGGATTTTGAAATTTAATTTCCATCCCTACCGGTATTTCTAAATTAAAATATAAATTATCTTCATCATCGGAAGATATCGCTGTTTTTAATCCATCAAACTGTCTTGGTTTACATCGTTCTAATAAATCACGTATAATTAAGTGTTATGTGAACGGTTGAATTTCATTATTATATTGTCTTTCTCCCTTATATCTGACCGTCTCAAACACAATTGCGTAATTATTCCATTGTATTTGTTTAATAACAGGCTGAGATGGTAGATTAATGGGTATTGGGAGAGAACTTGGTAATCTAATTTCTTCGGAAGGATTTAAAACTTTTGGTTGGTTGACGTCTCCATTAATATTTGGAATTAAAGGTTCTGTTGGTAAAATGTTGTTTAGATTTTCTTCTGGTTTCAAATTTGACTTTTCTTCTAAATTTGTTTTTGGTTCAAGTTTTGGTTTTTCCTCTTGTTTCACTTCTGGTTTTAGTTTCGGTTTCTTGTTAATTTTCTGTTTTTTCTCCTGGGTTGTGATTGTAATTCTTCCACGGGAATTTGTCGTGGTAAATATTTTTGTTGATATTTATTCACAACTAACGCTTTTTTAATTCATACTTCGATAAAATTTGTTGCGTAAGTTAAAGAAGTAGTTTTGGTGTGATTCGAGAGAGGATAATTAGAAAGATAATCACTGTCGACAAAATCATTTTCTCGAAATTTCAGAACAGACGCTAGGGGCGATGCTTGAGGTATTCTTACTTGCACATCTTTTTGTAACTGTATTTTTAATTTTGAACTGTCTTCGTTTTCATCTGCTTTTACCGTATTCATATGTATTTTTCCTTTAAGTGTTTGATTGGCCTCAATAGTTTTAGCAAACTCGTTGAGTATATTATTTTGAAGAGATGTTGGAATATTATTCTTATTTCTGTCTAGATCACCCTCGTAACGTTTGGGTGGAATTTCAATTTTAATAAAATCCCATTGATTTTCTTCGGGTGAAATAACATCTGACACGTGCCCTACTTGGAAATGCGAATACTCATTTGTTATATTCGAATAAGTTTCAGGAAGAATTATTTCTGCTAATGCACAAGCCCATTTTTCATTGTTAAAATTTAATGGTTTTGATAATTGTACTTTAAAGCTAGAAGGTGTATTTTCCGGGTAAATATCGGTTGATGCGTTCGAAGGTAGAAATACTACGAAACTTGACATCTTTATAATGACAGTTTCAGTTGGGCGACATCTCGTTTTATACTAATAAAAGATTTAGCGTGATAGATCGAAAGGATTGGGATTTGAACTTGAGACTGTTTGAATAATATCCTGCAACGATACCGATCTACCACGCTAAACCTTAACATGAAAGAGTTAAAATATCTATTTTACGTAGGAAAAATAATCACAATATATTTATTAGAAAAACATATTTATTCACATATTTTCAATCATTTGACAAGTTTGTTCAAGATTTTCCACAAACTCAATGAGTGTTTCAACTTGATTAAGAGTTAAAATTTGATTATTTTTACAATATTCTTGAAAAAAAAATAATAGCTTCCATCTGCTCATCAGATGGCATGACAAAGTCCGGTGGAAATACAATATTTGATTTAATTGTTGAATTTAAAGTTTCTTCACTCTTAATACCAGTTGTCTTTTTTTACGATGAATTTTCTTTGGAGTTCCAGTACCATTAACAAACTTGTCGAGCCATTCTTGATTTTTTACGTTAAACTCGTTCAAATAATCAATAATTTGGTCGTCTAATATTTCTTCTTCGCTTGTGTATTTTGGTTGATTTGAATGAAGACAATCGCAAACATCAATACGAATTTGATTTTTATAACTACTCGATAAGTGATCCATTAAGTGTTGCTTAAAAATTGTCTTGTCAAGATATTGATCTTGACAAATCCAGCATTTAACACTAAAGTTTAAATTATCAAAGAAACTAAAAGCGTGTTTGCGACATGGCTCATTATAATAACAAGGATTCTCGTTAGGCGATTTGCATTTAATTTCTGGTTTCCCCATAAATAACTTCATTTTCTTAACCTTTAAAGAGCTCGATTTTTGAGACGTCTTACGCTTACACATATCCTTTGACTTTTAAATGTAAAAACCATTATTATTTATAGAAATAGCTACTATCTCAAGTTTATATTCGTTTATCAGTTGTTTAAAATATTTTGGGTGGGGCCAAAACCGCCAAGGATATAAAACGAAGGTCGCGAATTCGTTTCCCCATCTCGCAAATAACTAATTAGCATTTTAAACGGCGAAAAAACGAAAAAACTAAAAAAGTTACACCAAAAGTAAATAAGTGAAAGTATTTGGTGGGGTTACATATTACCCACGATATCTCGGTTCGACCTTGTCCGATCGTGACCAAACTTGTTGGGGTGATAGACCGAGGCTTAGAGGTTGTGGACAGGTGTCAGGCGTCGAGGTCAAAGATCATCTTCAAGGTGAAATTTGAGATTGAAAACAAAATATTATGTTGATTTTTTTCCAAGGACAAAAATTTTGTTTTTGAAAAATATTTTTGGGGGTGGGGGGGGGGGTGTTATGGCGGCCATCTTGGAAAAAATGGTTCATATTTAGTTATTATCTACTGACATATGTCAAGACTAATAGTTATGTGATATATACATATTTTTTTCATTTAAGCCTACCAAGTTCAATTTTTGTTCCACTTTTTTGCAATACTTAACCATTTCTTTAAAGTTGGTCAAAACAGAGGTTTATACAGTTTTATATTTGCAGTAGAAACGTTTAAGTCCAGTACGATTTAATTTGTATTAATCTATCAAATAAATGTTGCATTTGTTTTAAAAAACCTTTACATTCAGTTTCATTTTTTAATACGTAGGCCTATGCCTATTTAAAATATTTAAGTTAGGTTTCCTATGTCTAGAAGTAGGCCTATAGTTTAAAATTGTGGTTAATTAATAGAAATCTACCGGTCCACTGTAGGGCACCTCGTGGTCCGCTTTAGGTCACCCCGTGGTCCACGTTAGGTCGCCTCCCGGTTCACTTTAGGGCACATTGCCCACAAATGGTCAAATTGCATATATTGAAAAAAATTATGATATAAAAAAATTATCAAGAACGCCTTTTTTAAATTAGAATTTCTAAAACGCAACAGTTAAATTAATAGTTTAAAAAATGGTTTTATTTTTACGAATATAACCTTTTAAAATTGAATTTTTCAAGCGCACCAAAAAAGAATTGGTTACTTTGCCTTAACAGTATTAAAATAACAGTCGTCAAAATTTAAATTTATAATCAATAATTTTCTTTGCACCCCAAAATAAACCATTGCCGGCGACCATTTTTATTATTACGTAACCTTATTTACAATTTGTGAAATAGATGTCGCTACGATACTATTAAGTTTGAATATATAGTAAGCTACACCTTCAAACTATTCTATAGCATAAAGGCATTTGAAAGAAAGAGTTTATAGTAAAGAAGCGATTAGAGTGTTATTCTCCAATATTCTTTATATTAATCAGGGGGGAAGAGTTTTGAAGTTCCACTAACCCCCCCCCCCTTATCACAGCAGGATATTGGGATATGGACGGTTGGGGTTTGGTTTGTCTTTCGTTTGAGCGATTGTACGTTTGGAACGTGTACACTAGGTATTTTAAAACCCCACGCGGTATTTTCTAGTGGTGAATTTTATTATCGAAACGCTGTAGAAGTTCTGATGTTTTTCATTACTGGTCAGCACACCACATGTTAACGTGATCTTATGTTACACTGATACGATTTATTACGCGTTTAGTTTGCGGTTATTCTAAAATTAATTCGGTGGATCGGATAATCAAATTATGGCTGATAAACCGAAAAAAACAATTTAAAGAATATAAAGTAAATATTGGTATTGCGAATTTCAATCGATGAACGGAAGAAATAAAAACCTTTGGGTTGAGTAATGAGCAAAATTCTTCTTACTTATTTGATTTGTGGTAAGAAATATTTTTAAATGTTTTGGTATTTTTTACGAAATACGTCACACCTTCAGCGAGAGTTAGTGCAGCCAAATTGTGACAACAGAGTATAAACAGTGCGTTGTCACACAACATCTCCCATGCATTTTCCCATAGAGAAAAACACGCCTAAGTTGATATAACTGGTTGAAGGGGTGGCTTATTTTGTTAACAGGGAACGTTTCGCTCTTAAACTAAAACTATTATAGTGATCGTGCTCCAAATAAAAAAGGTCTATTTATCCTAAGAAAAGAATTAAAGTTAATACCGTAAAAACAGGTAAATTAAAATGTGTAATTTTAAAACTAATAAAGGATCTAATACTTCATGGATTAAAATAATTTTGTTTATTTTAAAAACTTAGTTTTTAGTGAAATTCTCGAGTAATGCATGTCTCCAACAATATCACGTTTTATGCCAATTGCGATTTTATAATACAAAATATGTTTATGTTTGGATGAAGATCATCAGTACCAGACGTGATTAATTTGTTTTTCACAGATTCAGCTATTGGTGGCTTGATTATTATTAATTTTATTATTACACTTTTCTAATTAATTGTTGAAATATTTAAATTAGAACTACATTATAGAATCAAGAAAACAATTGTTTACCATTGATGAAAATACTACACCGAAACAGTCTGACACACTGGAACAATGTACGGTATGCTTGACACTTTTTAATAGATTAGGAAAATCCTTGAATAGATATAACTTGTAATGAATTTTAAAACTAGGAATGTGACAGTAGGAGTGTCCAAAATATTTGAGTTTTTTCCATGTAGATGTACACGTGGGGGTCGGCATCGGAACTCCCTGCTACCTTCCCCCTTCCGGCAGGTGGCGCGGGGGGTCGACATTTTTATCCCCCAGGGAACTCATGGTCATTGACCGCCGCCGAGTGGCGCGTTAACTATGCGCTGATTGGCTGGCGCGGGGACCACGCGGTTACTACGCGGCGTGTGTACTTCGCGCTAATTGGCTGGCGCGAAATTATTCAAAGTGGCGCTGATTGGTTGGTGTTTTGGCGCGAAAAGGGGTCAGTGCTCCTTTAAAGGAATTCCCAGGCTCGCTATACTCGGGCTTTTCCATTGTTAACGGTGTGACAGGTTTTGATTAAGTGTTTATCGGGGAATGCGCCGTTGCTAGGTTACTCCGCGCGCTGTTAGAGGAACAACAAACTTAGCAAATACCTTTAGTGACAATACCGAGAGAATCGCAAACACCTATTAATTATGTCATATTTCTCGAATTATTACGTCACTTGAAATTAGGAAAAATGGCCGGGTTAAATAGCCACCGTGTGACCTTGTAGCTATAAAATAAAAGCAGTTTTGGCGGGAATTAAACATGTGTTTTGTTAAGGTAATGTAAACGCATAGACTCTGAATTATAAAAGATTTATTATCATGAATATGAAATTTTGGCGGATAAATCGGCATATTTATTAGGGGTTTATCAACAAGTGGTCTTAAAAAGGAAATATTTATCAGTTGTATAAGCTGTGTTTTATTAACCGTTAGGAAGCGCGATAAAAATGACAAAGGCTTAACATAAGCTTGTCATGTCACTCTTTAAACGGTTATTATATGAACTCTTAGTAATTTGGAAAATTCACGTGATATAGCCGCCATCTTTAATGTTGCATATTCAAACGGGTTCTGTAGGGTGGCCATCTTTGTTATTTTTAGGAAATTTACGATATTAACGTTAATTTTTTTAACAAGTTGTTCCTAATGGATTTTTCATATCGTTACGTACCTAGATGACTTGGACTTGATTATTATTATGACATATGCATCATATATTACCGTCACTTAACTTTAAATAACGACGCGCGGGAAAGTTTGTGAAGAAATTAGAGAGTGGCCATCTTGGATATTTCAAGTTTTTTAAACATAGTCAATACGTTAATAACGTGGAAAAGATTGTATTACCTGTCATCCGTTTGGGTCATCTCGCGTAAACATGTGTTAAAAAGGGGAATTATATATCAAGACATTACAAGAACTCGCGTTTCGGCGTGTGTAACAAAGTCGGTTCGCGCTCATGAAATTTAAATAAACGTTAATAATGCAGTAAAAAGCTAAGCCTAACCAATTTAAGAAATACTTTGTCATCAAAACTACTGTTGAAAACATTTTCAGTTACACTTTTTGTTATAATCTCCCGCGTAGTGATTTAATAATAAAGGCTAAACGTATTTAATAGCGTCATATGAATCCTACGAAGCAAGAATTACATTGGTAGAATAACAAATAAAACATTAACTAATATTAAAATTATTTATAAACTGAAAATGTTTTTGAATATATTACGTCATTTAAACAATGATCAATCAAATCCCTTACGTCAAATGGACAATGTTATAGTATTATGTACATTTATAACGCTACCAAGAAAAAACGGTTTTAAATGTGCGGTAGATGGCCAAGTCAAACAGCGATTTTTAGTCCTCCTGTATTCATCCATACAACACATTATAAACATAACTATTAAAATATAACTTAACATTTTTAAATACAATACAAAAGTAAATTAATTAAAATTTAAAAAATGCAGCCGATACATTTAAGCGATCATACAAAATAGTAAGAAATCAATTTCATTACACGAAACATCGTTAATTTGTTTGATTTATAATACATTTTTAAGACTCGCTTTACGATCTGCTACGTTTTACATTCGGTGATGTTAATATGTTAATTTTTGGATTTTAGTTCTTAACCATTTAATCTAGTTTACATCTAAAAAACTAACTTATACCGTCAATGTGTTGCTTATTTGAAGAAAATTTATAATAAAACTTTTGTACAAAACTCAAAAATTAATATACAATATGTTATAAAATAATTTTCAACACTGAACCTGAAATTAAATATGTTTGTCAAATTGTTATCATTTGTTTTTTAAATTATCTTACATCCTTCTAGCTATCACAATTTAAAATAAAAAAACTGATTTAAAATTTAAAACGTTTATTAATATTTTACAACATTTGTTGTTGACACATAGGAACTATCGTTAATGTAATAAAAGTTATTTTATCCAAAATATTCTGAGGTCAATCATTTTTCGCCAACCCAAAAATGCCCGCTTCTTGTTTCGGCCGTTAGGGCACAAAATCGGGTAGCAAAAAGCGACGTAAAAGAGCAATATTATGAAAAAGCGTAATATTTTTCCAAGGAGAAAAAAATAGTTCAATATCAGCCATTTCACATATCGACAAAGACGTGAACACACTAATATCATTACCGAAAGGACCTGCCAGTTCTATTATTCCCGCCCATTATTCGGTCTTCCATGAAACCTAATGATCGTTTTGTCGTTATAAAATACTAACGAGCTTGTCAAGTCTTTAAAGCAATCTTGTGACGTATACGCTAAAATTTAAAATGTAATTTTCCATTATTAAATATTTGTACCCAAATATAACTTGATATAATTTACATAAATGGTTATAATTACTGTTTTACAAAAATGTGTCCAAACCGAAACGATGGCATAGTTATTTACGTTAAAATAGATTTAAGTTTTGTTGAGAATGTATTTACAATAGCCAAAGCAACTATCAAAAGTATCGACGTCCAATTACCTAATAAGAAAATTTACAGGAATATAGGATGTTACCGATCCCCTAGTAACAGTGCTCTAGAATTTATTAGTGATATGAATTCCAAATTGTCTTATTATACGAATATTGAAAATGTAATTTGGGCTGGAGATATAAATATAGATCTTTTATTGCCACGCGAGAAATTTTTTACTGAGTACCTAAACGTACTACACGCAAACGTCTTTTTTCCATGTATAAATAACCCTACTCGAGTAACTTCCACTACTAAAACGTGTATTGACCACTTTTTCATTAAGCAAAACGTAAAAAATGAAGTGTTATCCACTACTCATATAGTTAATATAACAGACCACTACCCAATTTATATTAGTATCCCTTACATACGCCAAAGAAGTTATCGAAATTGATTATGAAATTTTAACCAAAAATATCGGAGAAGAAACGTGGAACTCAGTTTTTTAGGAAAACGACCCCAATGAAGCCTCGAAACTATTTGTTGATGTATTAAAAAAACATATTGAACTAACGTCATATTTATTTATCTCATAAAAAAAATAAAACTTTGGATAACAAATTCAATAATTGTATCGATAAGGAAAAGAGATGCATTAGCTAAGCGTATTAAAAAAGAACCATTTAACGTTGCATTATTATATAAAATATCGAAATAAATTAACCCAGTTAATCAGATCCAAAAAACGATCACTTTAAAATTAAAAAAGAAAATTGTAACCGTAACTCCAAATTAATATGGAAAGCTATAAATGAATCAACAAATAACTCTAAAAAATTCAACCCTTTAGACAAAATAAAATATAAAAATAATATTTATATAAGCGATAAACAACCGAAAGAAATAGTGAATTCTTTTAATGAATATTTCTCTTCTATTGGTGAAAAATTGGCTAATACTCTTGCGCTCTAGAGAAAAGTACGATATATGCCGAGTGGCTATATATAAATTTCTTTATTGTAAATTCGAGATTATGTGAATAAAAAGCAATTTATTTATAAAACGAACAACTGTTCGGTACGTTTTCTATCAATAACGGTTTATATTTAAAAATCATCGTATAATTGTCACCCTTAAAATGTTATTAAAAATAACAATGTATTCAATAGAAAGAACGTTTATTTATTTACTACATGATTAGGAATTTGATTAGTTTTACAATATTCTTGAAAATAAACCAAAGCATCCATTTGTTTTTCCGTCGACATCTTGAATTCGCCCGGAAAAACCACGTTAGATGTAGTTTTTGTTGAATCGTTTGATTCCATGGTTTCATCGTGCTTTTTACAAGCCACAATAAGTTCGTTAACATAATCGATAATTTTATCATCTGACATTTCCTCTTGCTCGGTATAGTGGAGAGATTCACTTGCCGCACAATCACACGCCAGATCCGATTCTTTTTTAATATTATTACAAGATACATGAGTCATTAAATGTTTTTTGAAACCCCCCACGGACTGGTATATTTCCGCACAGATCCAGCATTTTTTTGGTACCCTAGGTGAAGACATCTTTCTCTTTCCCATATCGGCTAGCTTATGAAAACAACCACGCATCTATGAGAATCACGACTTGTGACAGTTTATATCACGTGATGTGTTGGATAATGAAATTGAAACATTCAGAATTGAAATGGATTTGATGACACATAAGACTGGGTCAACGAAACGTTATAACAGGTAGCTATAGCAATCGAGATGCGCTTGTGTTCCATCGCGTCCCCCTTAAGTAATTAATCATTTTGACAGCTCAACGGGTTATTGAAAACACCGGTTAATATGACTTATTCGTTAACTGTCACGCGATTATTTTTTCATAATCTGATACCTTAGGGAGAATGATAGGAAATTAAGAAACTACCATTTTTTATTTTATAATAAACTAAGATAGTGCCTTGGGGTACAGTGGCGTTGGAGACATGTTAAAATGTAGAAAAATTAATTACTTCTGAGGGTGGCCCGGTAAAAATTATCAATTACTTGTAAAAGTATATTAACAACGTCTTTGTAGACTTCTTAATAGTACGTAACGGGGTAAATTACTTGTCATGCGGGGCGTGGCCCTAAATGGGTTAGAGTGTGCAATAACTGGTGGCTTTATCGTAGAGTCGGGGTCCGGCTCTTGTAACCCATAAGGGCGGTGGCGCACTGGGAGATGTTAGCTCTGATAAAATGGTCCTATCTCCACCTCCGACTTCGGTCAGGTTTGGGCTGGATACTGAACTTCGGTTCAGGCTAACGGAGAGGGTCCAGGCAAACTGGCTGCCTTGGCTGATTGGGTAGCCTGCTGTGGGGTGGCGAGCCTCCATATGCGGGCACGGCGGTCCTGTTTCCCGGCCTTTTGGAGCCCACCGGGATCTCCGGTGCCAGCTGTGCCGGGTTACTTGGGCTGCTGTGTGCTCGTCGTTCCCCTTTAGGAGCTCTTTCCAAAGGGTTTGGCTCCTTACCTTCATAAGTAGGGTGTCGACTGGAGTTGCTATGGCATCCATTCTAAATCCCACTGTTGTGTGCGAAGTGGGGATTGGTCCACCCATTGCTGCACCTTCTGCTGGGTTGAGTGGCTTGCGTCGAAGGTGAGACCATCAGTAGTAGGGTTCTGCTACCCATGTTGGATTTGTCACCTGTCCGGGCTAGGGGGACGGTGGCGTAGAGCACTATGATGATAGGCCTCCGGTGGTATGGTCTCTGTTACTAGGTACACCGGGCTATAAATTCTGACACACTGTCATGCGGGGCGTTTTTTAAAATGTTCTTAACATAAAAATAAAACTCTTGATCTATATAAAATTGCTTTTTATTCACATAATCTCGAATTTACAATAAAGAAATTTATATATAGCCACTCGGCATATATCGTACTTTTCTCTAGAGCGCAAGAGTATTTCTTACTTTCAAAATTAGTATTGTTTCTAATAAGACACGTAAACAATAATTTAATTGTATAAATTATTTGTGTTTTTTAATAAATTAAAATGTATTTATAAAATGTTTTCCTTGTATAAATTGTTTGTGTTTTTCTAAGCCCGCAGGATACCTCGGCGCTGGCGGTTTGGCGAGAGGGAAGACAGAGGGAGCTGTTAGGCACGCGGTGAAATTATTCAACACACACACATTCCTCATTCTATGAAAAAACGTTTTTAAGAAAATATCTCAAAGCCGTTAACGATTGTAGTTTCATAAGTACCACCCCAGCCGATTATTCCGTATGATATAATTGATTGAATTAGGGCGTAATATACTGTTTTTAACAACGGTATTTCTAGAAAGTTTTAAATTTCACGGAATTTATACATAGTCGAATTTTATTAGTGATATAGGTAACATGTTCATTCCACTTTAGATTACTGTCTATTATTACCCCCAGATATTTTAGTTTATTTACTCTTTCTAACTTTAAACATTTTGCAGTGCAGTTTCTACAATTATTATTTTCGTGAATTTTTAATTCATGTAACAAATCTATAGTCGTTCTCGAGGAGAAACAAATGTAATTAGTTTTATTTATGTTGAGTGTTAATAAATTTTCCTTAAGATTCATATAAACTCTATTTAGAGCCCTTTGTGTCTTGGAAAAAACTTCTGCCCAACTGCTTCCTTCAAATAGCAATGCAGTATCATCCGCAAACGATACGAGTTTCCCATCAATTTCGATGTTATATAAATTATTTATGTATATTAAAAACAATATCGGGCCAATAATTGTACCTTTGGGTATACCAAATTTCATTACTAGTGAGTTACTTATGGTATTATTTATTTTAACGATTGTATATCTCTCGAGTAAATAACTTCTTAACCAATCTAATACAATTCCACGTATACCAGCTTTTGCTAATATCTGTATTAATATAGGGTGGGAGACAGTATCGCATGCCTTTTTTAAGTCCAAAAACACGCCAATAGATTTTACATTTTGATCAATAGTTTTATAAAGCATTTCTGTTAGCTCAAAAATAGCGTCGCTAGTACTAAGACCTTTTCTAAAACCGTATTGATTTTTCGATAAATATTTTGAGCTCTCCAGGAAGTTAATTAACTGATTTTTTATAACTTTTTCAAATATTTTAGAAATGTTACTAAGAAGGGCAATAGGGCGGTAGTTTCCCACTTCTGTTTTGTCTCCTGTTTTGAATATTGGCATAATTATTTTTTTTTTAAATATATCTGGAATAATTCCCAGGTTAATGATAAATTTATAATATGAGATAAGGGAGTTACTATGTACGGCTTTAATATCTATGTCGTCGTGGCCATTAGAACTAGAATTTTTATAATATGAGATAAGGGAGTTACTATGTACGGCTTTAGTTTTTTAAGGTTTTAATATCTATGTCGTCGTGGCCATTAGAACTAGAATTTTTTAAAGATGCAATTATTATTTTTATATAATTCGGAATAACCGGCGAGAAAAAAGACCTGGTATTATTTTCAGTTGGGTCTGTGTTAGAGGATGCATTTACATTAGTCTTTAGGAAATCATTGGCTAATTTTTCACCAATAGAAGAGAAATATTCATTAAAAGAATTCGCTATTTCTTTCGGTTGTTTATCGCTTATATAGATATTATTTTTATATTTTATTTTGTCTATTGGGTTGAATTTTTTAGAGTTATTTGTTGATTCATTTATAGCTTTCCATATTAATTTGGAGTTACGGTTACAATTTTCTATTTTAATTTTAAAGTGATCGTTTTTTATGGATCTGATTAACTGGGTTAATTTATTTCGATATTTTATATAATAATTTTTTAATGCAACGTTAAATGGTTCTTTTTAATACGCTTAGCTAATGCATCTCTTTTCCTTATCGATACAATTATTGAATATGTTATCCAAGGTTTTATTTTTTTTGTGAGAGAAAGAAATATGACGTTAGATCAATATGTTTTTTAATACATCAAAAAATAGTTTCGAGGCTTCATTAGGGTCGTTTTCTTCAAAAACTGAGTTCCATGTTTCTTTTCCGATATTTTTGGTTAAAATTTCATAATCAATTCCGATAACTTCTTTTGAATTATTCAGTTTATTTGTTTCGCGTATGTTAGGGATACTAATATAAATTAAGTAGTGGTCTGTAATATTAGCTATATGAGTAGTGGATAACATATCATTTTTTACGTTTTGCTTAATGAAAAAGTGGTCAATACACGTTTTAGTGGTGGAAGTAACTCGAGTAGGGTTATTTATTCATGGAAAAAAGCCGTTTGCGTGTAGTACGTTTAGGTACTCAGTAAATATTTTCTCGCGTGGCAATAAAAGATCTATATTTATATCTCCAGCCCAAATTACATTTTCAATATTCGTATAATAAGACAATTTGGAATTCATATCACTAATAAATTCTAGAGCACTGTTTCTAGGGGATCGGTAACATCCTATAATCCTGTAAGTTTTATTATTAGGTAATTTGACGTCGATACTTTTGATAGTTGCTTCGGCTATCGTAAATACATTCTCAACAAAACTTAAATCTATTTTAACGTAAATAACTATGCCATCGTTTCGGTTTTGATACATTTTTGTAAAACAGTAATTATAACCATTTATGTAAATTATATCAAGTTATATTTGGGTACCAATATTTATTAATGTAAAATTACATTTTTAACACATACAGCCATCTATTATTTTAAATTTTAGCGTATACGTCACAAGATTGCTTTAAAGACTTGACAAGCTCGTTAGTATTTTATAACGACAAAACGATCGTTAGGTTTCATTTAAGACCGAATAATGGGCGGGAATAATAGAACTGGCAGGTCCTTTCGGTAATGATATTAGTGTGTTCACGTCTTTATCGATATGTGAAATGGCTGATTTTGAACTATTTATTTCTCCTTGGAAAAATATTACGCTTTTTCATGATATTGCTCTTTTACGTCGCTTTTTGCTACCCCCATTTTGTGCCCTAACGGCTGAAACAAGAAGCGGGTATTTTTGGGATGGCGAAAAATGATTGATCTCAGAATATTTTGGATAAAATAACTTATATTACATTAACGATAGTTCCTTTGTGTCAACAACAAATGTTGTAAAATATTAATAAAAGTTTTAAATTTTAAATCAGTTTTTTTATTTTTAAGTGTGATAGCTAGAAGGATGTAAGATAATTTAAAAAACAAATGATAACAATTTGACAAACATATTTAATTTCAGGTTCAGTGTTGAAAATTATTTTATAACATATTGTATATTAATTTTTGAGTTTTGTACAAAAGTTTTATTATAAATTTTCTTCAAATAAGAAACACATTGACGGTGTAATTTAGTTTTTTAGATGTGAACTAGATTAATTGGTAAATAACTAAAATCCAAAAATTAACATATTAACATCACCGAATGTAAAACGTAGCAGATCGTAAAGCGAGTCTTAAAAATGTATTATAAATCAAACAAATTAACGATGTTTCGTGTAATGAAATTGATTTCTTACTATTTTGTATGATCGCTTAAATGTATCGGCTGCATTTTTTAAATTTTAATTAATTTAAAAATGTTAAGTTATATTTTAATAGTTATATTTATAATATGTTGTATGGATGAATACAGGAGGACTATAAATCGCTGTTTGACTTGGCCATCTACCGCACATTTAAAACCGTTTTCTTGGTAGCGTTATAAATGTACATAATACTATTACATTGTCCATTTGACGTAAGGGATTTGATTGATCATTGTTTAAATGACGTAATATATTTCAAAAACATTTTCAATTTATAAATAATTTTTTTATTAGTAAATGTTTTATTTGTTATTCTACCAATGTAATTCTTGCTTCGTAGGATTAATATGACGCTATTAAATACTTTAAGCCTTTATTATAAAGTCACTACGCGGAATATTATAACAAAAAGTATAACTGAAAAAGTTTTCAAAAGTAGTTTTGACGACAAAGTATTTCTTAAATTTGTTAGGCTTAGCTTTTTACTGCATTATTAACGTTTATTTAAATTTCATGAGTGCGAACCGACCTTGTTACACATGCCGAAAAGCGAGTTCTTGTAATGTCTTGATATATAATTCCCATTCTTAACACATGTTTACGCGATATGACCCCAACGGATGACAGGTGATACAATCTTTTCCCCGTTATTACCGTATTGACTATGTTTAAAAAACTTGAAATATCCAAGATGGCCACTCCCTAATTTCTTCACAAACTTTCCCGCGCGTCGTTATTTAAAGTTAAGTGACGGTAATATATGATGCATGTGTCATAATAATAATCAAGTCCAAGTCATCTAGGTACGTAACGATATGAAAAATCCATTAGGAACAACTTGTTTAAAAAATTAAAGTTAATATGGTAAATTTCCTAAAAATAACAAAGATGGCCACCCTACAGAACCCGTTTGAATATGCAACATTAAAGATGGCGGCTATATCACGTGAATTTTCCAAATTACTAAGAGTTCATATAATAACCGTTTAAAGAGTGACAAACTTATGTTAAGCCTTTGCCACTTTTATCGCGCTTCCTAACGGTTTATAAAACACAGCTTATAAAACTGATTAATATTTCCTTTTTAAGACCACTTGTTGATTAACCATTAATAAATATGCCGATTTATCCGCCAAAATTTCATATTCATGATAATAAATCTTTTATAATTCAGAGTCTATGCGTTTACATTACCTAAACAAAACACATGTTTAATTCCCGCCAAAACTGCTTTTATTTTATAGCTACAAGGTCACACGGTGGCTATTTAACCCGGCCATTTTTCCTAATTTCAAGTGACGTAATAATTCGAGAAATATGACATAATAAATAGGTGTTTGCGATTCTCTCGGTATTGTCACTAAAGGTATTTGCTAAGTTTGTTGTTCCTCTAACAGCGCGCGGAGTAACCTAGCAACGGCGCATTCCCCGATAAACACTTAATAAAAACCTGTCACACCGTTAACAATGGAAAAGCCCGAGTATAGCGAGCCTGGGAATTCCTTTAAAGGAGCACTGACCCCTTTTCGCGCCAAAACACCAACCAATCAGCGCCATTTTGAATAATTTCGCGCCAGCCAATTAGCGTGAAGTACACGTGCCGCGTAGTAACCACGTGGTCCCCGCGCCAGCCAATCAGCGCATAGTTCACGCGCCACTCGGCGGGGGTCAATGACCTCGAGCTCCCTGGGGGAGGAAAATGTCGACCCAGCGCGCCACCTGCCGGAAGGGGGAAAGAAGCGGGAACTTCCGGTGCCGACCCCCACGTGTACCTCTACATGGAAAACCCTAAAAGATTGTGGACACTCCTACTTGTGACATTCACTAGTCCAACTGGAAATATAATTTATAACTTCATTTTCCCATTACTACAAGTCAATTGTGCACATTTAATTAATCGGGTGTGTATTTTTATAATATTTTTGCCAAAATTATCTATGAAACTAACAATTGCCTAACTTATTCCCGTGCTTCAAACCAAGCGAGTTTACCAAAAAAGATGCGGTAGAAGAAGAGATGGCTGATGATTTGCTAAAACAGGCTTTTGGGCATGAATGTTGTTGCGGGAAAGAATTAATCTTTTCGAAAACATTTAATTACACTGCCATTGTTTACTCATGGATGTTTCCTAATGGAAAATGATTAAAACATAAACGTGTACGGAAATCTTTTATCGTAAGGTTGGATTATACCGCATTTAAATAAATTTTAATAGGGTTCATGCGAAAGTCAAAATTATTTTCATGGAAATTTTGCTGGAAATATTAAAATAGCTAGTTCCATTCTACTTTCTGGAAATGATTTTTCCAAATTAAAAAAATTAGCAAAATTTTCAGAATTACATTTCATATCACAGGGATTATGTTTCAGGTATAAATAACTATTCTTGTAGGAGTTAATGTAATAATGACAATCTAAATTTTTAACCTCATTTCAGATATCAAAGGTATTTTATATAGTCATCTGTGTTGAAATACTAGAAAGATATGTAATACAAAACTTTCACTGAACTTGCTGGAAAAGAACTGATAATTGTCGGAGATGCCCGCATGGATAGTCCTGGTCACTTTAGCTACTTACACCATTGTCACCATTGATGTGAGTAAAGCTAAAGGTGCCGGTACAAATATGGAAGTGATTGGATTTCGAACATCTAGGCCACATTTCGAACCTGTCTAAACCATGGTGTTGATAAATATGAATGGTATAGAGACTTTGGGGCAGGTTACAAATTTCTTTGGCCGAAGGAGAAAGAGACAAACCTTGGATTCATAAAAACTCAACTGTATACCAGGTGCTGAAAAGTATTGTTAACAACAAATATTTCGAAAATAACATGGAATATTACGTTCGGTTAAGTTTGTTCTGAAAATCAAGTGCATTTCTTTTTTTTCTCCGAGTACGTGCTAACATTTATCTATATTAACCAGGCACTCTGGATTCTTAGAATATTTCCATAATCAGCTTCTGGCTAATGCGTCCAAGTGAAATTATTTCAAGTAAGTAAGCCACTTTCTGTTTTTGGAAAATTTACTAAATTACGCTATTATTTCAGCTGGCCTAGCTGCAATTGATTACAATCAACATACTAACAGGAAACACGCCGTCAAACACAAAGGATAATTAAGGTACATGTTTTTCTACAACAAAAGGTCCAAATCACACTGTGTTGGCAAATTCTAAAAGAAAAAAAAGTACATATACGTAAATTCTCTGATGGAAAGTATTTCTGGGGAGAAATCTGGATTCAAGGTGAGATAAGATTCAGAATTAGTCATACCATTATATAAATGAACTATTTATTTTTATATACATTACAGGGTTGTATGTCTGATAGAACTATTTTCTCCCATAATGAGCCCTGAAAAATAAATTATACGATAAACAGAGTTGAACGACCTTCAAGACAATTATTAGAAAAACATGTCTCCATTTTATATTTCAAATTCAATGGTTTAATAAAATACTTCAGACAAATATAAGGAAATTTTAATTTTTCAATAATAAGTAACCATCAACAATTTATCCATGTTTAAATACTTTGTTTGTATCTTCCATCTGGTGAGGGAAAAATTTAATGAATTTTTGTAACACAACAAGAAGGGACAACAATTATATTGCCCCGACTCAGTCTTCGATATTCCACAAGTGTATAATTTCTATACCCATGGTGCCTGCCATAAAGAAATTTTGTCTAAGTTTAGATTAAATAATTATTTTAAATTGTATGGTTTATACCTGAAATTTACATTTAAAACGTTAGGACCACGTCTTGTAGCATTGTCATTTCGAAACCTCATACTGATTACAAGAAATGTAGGAAACAGACAAACCATACGGAAAAGGGGTCTGGTTGAACCGCAGGGTCTTTGCTTTCAACAAACTTGTTCATCACCTGTTGGCATCAAAACGCAATTTCCACACTAACTGAACTTCAACTAGTAGGCTGGCGATTTTGGATTTGAATCGCTCTTCACATGTCATCTTGTTTCGCAGTTGATGCTTCTTCCCGATCAGGTTCAGGCTCTGGAATTCCATAATCTAAGAAATTTTAGCATTAAATTTGTAATAAGACTTAAATATTTGGCTGTTAATAGTTTTAGGATAAGCGCTAAAACAAGCGCTAAACTACCGATGGTTTTCGAAATTTCAGTGCTTACTTTCGTGACGTCAGAAGTTGTTGAATGAAGGTGTGACACTTCCTATTCGTCACATGCAAAAGTTTTACTGAGAGCTATTCACCAGACAGACTGCATTACGGACTTCGTCGCCGTTTTGCGTCCTCTGGCCTTTGACAGCGCCTCGCTAGGAGGATTTTACTTCTTGTGATGACGTCACTCCGTTACTAGCTCGCAGTAAAATATTCCCCAAAGTGACAAACTTATGGAACAATATTGTGGACTTATGCTACTATTTAATTTCGGGTAAGTGCTCGTAGTACAAAAGGCCTAAACCTTTGCTTATGGGGGACCTTATGATAACCTTATGGTTTTAACATAATTTTTTATTTTGGATAAAATAGATAAAGCTTCTGGAAATAGAGCCGCCAGAGCACATATCCATTTTCCCAATGTTTCGTGGCTTAAAGTTTTTGCAGTGTTCTTGAATATTAAATTTTTATATATAGTAGAAATTGTAGATATGCTTCAATGTCTATTTGGTGCTGTTCCAAAAGTTCTATGGCAGTTTGGTTTCCTTCATTTTCAGCATTAGTAAGAACATGAATAGAGAATTTAGCTCTAGCACCTCTTCCAGTACCTCTTCGCCTACACTTAATTCACAACCACGGCCCCTACTTCCAAGACTTCCAACAGATCGATGACCTTTTCTACCAGGAATTGTACCTCATTAACTAATTCATATGTATTAGATGAGTCGGCTGTTTTACATTTCTTGGCTAAAGTTTGAGTTTTTAAATCATTGTTTCACCATATTCTTCCAGTTCGTCGTAACTCGGCAGTACTTCCTGTCTGCGGTTAAATATCTTGTTAAATAAGTCTAGTCCTAGGTCATCATTGGAAATGATGGATTCAGTTTCCTATGAGAAAAAAATTACATTTTTAATGCGATTTAGTTGTTTAACTATTTTAAGTGAATTTAAGCTAAAAGAAATTAAACTTACATATTTTTCATCTGGTACATTTTCAACGAGAAACACTAGTTTTGCAGTCGGTTGATTCTCTATTGAATCTCTCGTTTTGGCAGCTTTCTTACGTTTCGGAATTTCTTATTTTGGCACCGTCTCGTTACCCGTTGTTTTTTACCTAAATAAAAAGGTGATAATTTTTTTTGCGAACCTCTACAGAATGGTAAAATAATAACATTTGTTAGGTAATTTAAAGGAACTCCAAAGAAGGCAGCGGGAGCGGGGTTGATTTTTTTTTAAATTCTCGCGCCGAGTCGGTCACGTGATCTCTGTCTCTAGAATATAGAAATCCGTCAAGTTGCACAAATTTCTTGTGAAATTTTTTAAAATATATATATTTTCCTGATATAACCTTAAATAATACTTAGAAACGTTTGTATAAAATTTTAATTACCGTTCTTTTACTATTTAGAGTAAAAGATAGGTAATTAAAAATTTATTTTGGTTTTATAAACCGAGTTTCAATTAATATTTAGTTCAAATTAACGCGCACTATATCCGAAAATCGACGTCTTTTCTGTTCGTTATTTAGTTTTAGTAGTCCCTTTTGATGATTCTGGCAAGTGCAAAGTGTTTGACGAAATAGACTGAAATCGTTTAATTAATGGAAAAAGAAAGGAGAATCGCGTTTCACTATATTTCCGATGAAGAACCCGACTCCTGTCCTGAGCCATGGGAACTATGCCCTACTAAATCTAAATGTAAACCTAAGAAATCAAGGCAACCAAGGCCTCGATCTGGTAAAATAACTAAAAGAAAAACAGGCAATGAGGTATTTTCATAGAATATACAATTAATCATTATATTGAAAGAAATTATGGATTTAAGTATTTAATGATATTATTTGCATAACAGGCAACGATATCCAAAATAACAAAGATTGAATTGGTTTAATTATTGATGAAAATAAAATAAAATCACCCTGATGCGTACTTCCAAAGTCTAAATGCAAACGCGAATAACATTAGCTTAGGACCAGTGACTCAAGGTTCATCTGAGGGTCATCTAGAAACTGCACCAACAAGCGAAATACCACCTTCAAGTACACCGAGAGACCCAACAAGCGAAATGCTACCTTCAAGTCCACCGAGAGTCCCACCAAGCGAAGTTGACTTACCAGGTTGGTGCAAACGCATCAATTGTGTAGACATGCCAACCCCTATTGAAAGGGAATGTTGTGCAGAAAGGCGGTAAGCTAAAACACTATTGACATTTCATATTTTATCATACAATGTAAAAATAAAATTTTCATAGGAACTGGTTGTATTACAAACGGTCCATTTGATGGCTTAATTGTGAACCAAGTGTATCTGCATATCATTATGGACATTGAAAGAGATGTGGTTAATATACGCTACATGGACAACAATCGTTGCTTAGGTCACGCTGCTTATAGAGCATATATTGCCTGGATCAATTGCCCTCTAGGAGCTCGTAACCGAAGGGTTGTACCATCCTGTGCCGTGAAGAAAATCTGACAAAGGTTTCCCAATGCTAATGGTATTTACACTGGATTTAAAGCTGCACCAGTTATTCAAGCTGGAATATGAGGTAGTGGACGAGGAAGAAGATAGTGATAACAAAATACCAAGTCTAAGTCATTTCGCACAAAAATACCAAAACTAAGTCGTGTTAAATAAAATTGTCATTTTAATAATTTTGCATAAAATTGAATTTAAAACATTTGGGTATCAATTTGTTGTTCATTGACCTACATGAAATAATACACCATTTTGAGACGTTTTTTCAAGATCAATAATTAATAGTTCAGAACATCCTAATGTTTTATCATACTCCTGTGAGTAACGAGAATTTAGTTTTCTGATAGATATTAATTCCTCCTTTGATGGACATGGCGGCTTGGAAATCTTCGCTAATATGGTGTTAGGAACAATATCACTATTTTTCCTACTTATTTCTTTACTTAGAGTTAATTCCATTAGTTGTTCTAGTTGGCTAGTCAATTTTGGTACCTTTACTTCAACAACCGAATATTTTGATGAAGCTTTAGAATACTTACGTTTATACCTATGGACAAAATTTAAAAAAAATTGGGGTTAAAAAACCATTAAAAAATTACTATATGACTACTCTCTCACTGGGTATCAGACTCTTGTTTTATATTTGTATTTTTTTAACTTTATGCATTTAAAATAGTAAAATTAGCTTTGCCCCTAAGTGAAACCTACCTGGGTTGGTTGTCCTTTTTAGTTCTGCCTTGTGGTCGATGGACATTATTATTGTGATCAATTACTGCTAGTAAATTCCTTGTAATGTAAGCTTTGGAACTTTAAAAGTAGGGTTAGTTATAATAACAAAACAAAATTGGGTAACCTTACTCAAAGGGAAATTGTTTTAGTGCGTAAGCCAAAATAACGGAATGGAATGATTCCAATGAACCGGTGTGTCTAAAAAAACCATTTTTAAAAATTAATGATATTTTAGAAAATATATAGAAGGTGCAATACAAACAACCTAAAGTTTTCATAATATTCAAAATTCCCCAACAACTGCTTGTCGCATATAATTTCCCTCAGTTTTCCATAAGCAATGCTTTCGTAATCAAGCCAGTTCTTTTCCCGTTCTTCACTAGGATCAATTTCCTCATGAGCACATGCTCCAGAGCCCCAATTATGTGCATTTGTTTTGTGACGCAATGACGTTAACCATAATCGCTACATTAAATTAATTTATAAACATTAATGATAAACATAAATATTTTAAAAACTTACCCTCATTGCATTTGCATCTTTACCACAATGCTCCGCAGACCACCAAAAGTGATTATCAATATCATTCACCCAATCTGCTACATCGTGACACCCCCTTCCTTTACTAGCCTGCAGTTGAAAGCAATTTACATAATATTTACACTCCAACTATAAAAACTTACTTTTAAAAGTCTTTTCCGGAGGTTTTTTGCCACATGCGAAATTTCATGGGAATGTTTTATGTTTGGGTATTCTTTCTCTAAAATAAAAATTAATGAAAAGTTCAGTTAGGAGGGAATGGTTTTAGTTTCATACTCATAATGCTTTTAATTTGGATGTGTGCATCAGTTACTACTTCAGCAATAGTACAATGAGGTAAGAGTTTTTGTAACACTCTCCTAAAACACAGTGGCTCGATATTGACACTTTTATTGTCAGTTTCCCTTTTCTTAGCGAACTCAATAGCAATAATTTTCCCAGTTGCTAAATCCACAGCAGTGTATGTACGAAACGTAGAGCAGTACCCGGGAGAATCATTTCTCGCTTCACAACAAATGATTAGTGGCCCTTTTATTTGGTTTAGTAGATAAATCTGTTCAGAAACCCAATATTGAAGAACCGTGGAAAATAAAATTTATCCATCAACTGATATACCACAGTTTTACTCATAAATTGCATTCCTAATATGGAAAAAAAGTTTCCACCTGTTTAAAATAAAATTATTAAATTATAAATACCATAAGTACCATAAAAATTATAAGTATGACACTTATTATGTTACTTATGTATATGCTCAATGGATTGGTGTGAGCTTACTTTTGCAACTGAGCTGCCAGAGTATAAAAGTGCTGAAGCTAATCGTAAATATAAGTTGTTATCAGACGATGTCGTCCACATTCCGAAATGAGCTGGTCGTCTCTTAGATGACCAAGTATTGTGAAAAAATGCTCCTTTAAAATATTTTTTCTACGTGACAAGTTTTCCACATCCCTCTACTGGGCAGTCTTAAGTTTGAATTTTTTCAAGCAAAGAAATGAGATTTTCAATAAGGCAGAATCGTTCTCTTTCACACCTCTTTGGTTCGGCAATTGGTAAAGAATTTTCACAATCCAGATTAACTTAACTACCACATGTAGCGCTACAGAAATAAAATTAGTGCTATTCAAATTATTCGCCACCTTAGTTCCAAATTTAAGTACCCCGAAAAGTGGAATTTGAGTAAAAAATTATTTAAATTTAAAAAGCCTTAATGCTTGTTAAAGTTTTCTACTGCCTGTTTTACTTTCCCACAGCGCAAATATCCTGGTGGTAGGCCAGAACATGTTGGCCTACCACCAGAATATAAGTGCTGCGGGGAATGGAAAAAAGGCAGAAAAAATCATAGGCATTTAAAAAATAAAATAAAAACATTTTACACTATATTAGTTCTAATTTTAATATAAACAAAGATTGAAATGCTCTTTAAAAAACACCAAAAAAAGCAAATTTTGGATAAGTCGAGTTTTATGGTTTGGAAATAAGGTTGCGCATTGTTGTGAAAATTCAAATATTGTAACTTACTTTGTTAATAAGCTGGCACACAAATCCTCTGATACATTGGGTGATGGCAATGAGTTTTCGCAAAAAAAATGAATACACTACATTACCCACTAGCTTCTGGTATTACATAAATTTACCCCTCCCCTCTTTCTCCACCCAACCACCCAAAAATATCTGAAACTGAACTTGAAGATTTGCTACAACTGCACTTACTCTCCTACCAATATCTATTTCTCCTTGTAACCAAATTTCAGTTGCACTACTATCAAATGATACCTCATCCGCAATATCCGACAAGTCATATTTGGCCATATTACTGGTATTGCTAAAAATAATATATCATTATAAAACAACAGGCTACAATACAAACTCCACTTAAAAAATCAGCTCCACTGGGAAGAAAAACAATAGAAGCCAGTTATATATTACTCAACAAAAGTTAATTTACGTCTCAGTATCGTAGTTCAGTTTCCTTCTCTTTAAAATTGGTAGTTCATAATTATCATTATAACTTTCTTCCAGGAAATTTAACGCCTTAACAGATTTGGGAGTACTAGTTTGCTGTGGCAAAGCCTTTGGAGAACTAGTTTGCACCGAACTATTAAAATATACAAAAATATACTAAATTCTATGAACTAAATAATGACTGAATTGTACCTAAATTTCTTGAAACGTGACTTTGGTGTGGTTGTTGAGAAGGATGAAATTTCTTTTTCTCTAAATTCAAATTTATGTAGTTACAATCATTTGATATAGATTAATAATAAATTCTTACTTCGAGCTTGTTTTTAGATCAAGGGCTTTTCTCTATTCTGTTAAATTTAGAGCTTTTTTAAATTCATACCGAAATTTTTCAAGTCGGGACACACTAACAGGCAGAAAAAACAATAGTAAGAAATGATATTTCAAAGGTTTTATAATAACAAATATAATTATATAATTAATGGGGAACTATCAGCTGCAAGTTCAGATTCTTCGTCTTCAACCGAAAATGTTTCTAAATTTGAACCACTAAAAAGTAAATAAAAATAAAGTCAATGAACTTTACAGAATTTATAAGACTGAAATTTTAACAATAATTGTGACCTTAAAAATTACAATGTGTGCCTTCATTATCATTATAATTTACAATAACATTAGAATTTCTAAACTATGCCTCCACAATATTTTCTGCACACTGGGTAGTCTGATCTTTCATTAAAGATGAACACTGGCTATTTCTTTTGTAAAATCTGACTGAACACTGGATAATTTTTTCCTTAACACTGATTGAACACTGCGTTGATTTATCTTCAAATTTTGGCTTAGTTTCTAATGGTTTGTAACAGTATTCACAATGCCTCTCATGAATATACATTTCACTCAAAAAATGGTTTCTTATATGGGAAGGAGTAACATTGTCGTAATATTTTTCATTCTCAGTAATATTTGGCCGAGGGTTAGCTGAAGATGCCTGTTGTTTTTCTTTGCAACACCTTTCAATCCATTTTGCCTTTATCGATTCAAATTCACCATACGAACCAAGAAGACTAATCCTAGTTTAATTTGATTCGGACATTTGTCTAATCGCGATTCATAAAGTGATAAAAGACTCCACTAAATAACGAAACTTATTATAGATGAAAACAACTGGCGTAGCGTAAAACCGATATCTTCCCCGAACAACAATTATAAATTTTACATTCCTATAGGACAGAAAAAACCACGTGACGAAACCGGCGGACGACTACGATGTTTGGAGGTTTATCTCAAGTGCTTCCACTACTTTCTAGCGGGAAATGGATTTCGATTTCGGACCCCCACAATTATATTCCCCTGATCAGACACGTGACCGACTCGGCGCGAGAATTTAAAAAAATTCAACCCCCCCCCCCTCCCGCTGCCTTCTCTGTTGCTTCAAGAGCAACAAGGGGAGAAAAGGGTTATTTATTAAGCCAGCCGTAGACTAACGGAACTGGAGAAAACATACTCAAGCTCTGAAGCCGAATGTTTAGCCGTGGTATGGGCAGTCAAGAAGTTCAGAGGATACGTTTGTGGTACCCGCTTTGTTGTATTCACTGATCATCAAGCTCTGAAATGGCTCTTTAGTCTCAAAGATCAACACGGGCGTTTGGCACGCTGGGCACTAAAACTGCAAGAGTACGATATGGACATAGAATATCATCCAGGTCCATAAAACCAACTAGCTGATTCGCTTTCCAGAAATTTTTCTGAAAGACCGGAGGACCCAGACGATTCCATTCAAAACTTATGGGCACTAATCAATCCAAAGGTGAACCCATTCGAAATTCCTACTAGAAAACCAAAAGTGGCCAATCAGAGGCCGAGTAAAACAACTGTTCAACAGGCCGACCAGAGTCACTCGAAGGAAGCAGAAAAACCGTCCAACCACAGTCTACAGACCAATACAATTAACCCTTTTTAATGACTTTTTCGAATTATGAAATAGAAAAACCCAAAGAGACAATATCCATCATTCGGCCGTTACCAGAAGACCCGTGTTTGACCCTCCTCAACAAACAGCAGTGGGCAGCTTTACAAATACAAGACCCGACTATAGCACCTCTACTAACAGCTGACTTACAACAACATCCAGAGTGGGAAAGAAGAGACGACATCATTTTTAAAAAACCCGACAACCCAGAAGGTGCTTTGAGGTTACTCGTTCCAATAGACTCATATCAATATCTTTTACAGACTTACCACGACAGTCGATTCGCGGGGCATATGGGCGCCGCACGAACATATCAGAGACTAAAAGCATCCTACTATTGAAAGGTGATGCGTAAATTTATTATCGAGTACGTCAAAGGGTGTGTTACGTGTCAAAGAATGAAGGTCGAGAGACGCAAATCACCGGGAATGATGTTATCTGCTACCACCAGAGGACCCTGGGAGATGGTGGGTATAAACCTCATGGGCCCTTTCCCCAAATCAGAAGAGGGCAATGTTTACCTGGTAGTATTTGTCGATTATTTTACGAAAGCAATAGAATTAGCCCCTCTAAAGACTGCATCCGCCACCGAAGTAGCCAAACTTTTTGTCGAAAAAATAATATGTAGATGGAATACCCCAATAAAAGTCTTCTCGGACATTGGAGTCCAATTCATTAGTGACCTTTTTCAAGAGTTAATGATTCTTCTTACAATTGAGTAGGGTTTTACTAGTCTTTCTTATCCCCAATCCAATCTCACGGAACGATACAACCAGAATATCGGTCGTTTATTAGCTACCTATGTGGGCCAAGACTATAGAAACAGGGATAAGAACTTACATTTCGTACGGTTAACCCTTAATACTTATCCAGTAGAGTCTACGGGGTATACCCCGTACTATTTAAATTACGGAAGAGAGGTTCGTCTTCCCGGGGAGTTAAAATTTGATGAACTTGAATAAAAACCACCGCACCAACAACAGGGTTTGTGGCTAAATTAAAAGAAGAGTATGAACTAGTGAATACTAATATTGATAAGAGTAACAAACGATATAAAGAACATTACGACAAAAATAAACGTAACCAATTTTTAGTAATAGGACAGTTAGTTTCGGTTAAAACGCATCCAGTATCCAAAGCCGCAAAAAACTTTATGCAGAAATTGGCACCGATATACGACGGGCCGTATCGAGTTGAACGAAAACTAAACGATTTAACTTGCGAACTCAGTGACCGTGATACAAGCCTTACGGTAGACCGGTACCACATATCAAAACTCAAAATATACCACGAGCAATTGTGGCCAATAAACGATACACCGCCAGACGACCCCGACCCAATAGAGACTCAACAAGAACCATCTATTGCGGACGAATCATTACCGTCAATCGCCGGTCCTTCGGGCATCCAACCGCGGAAACGAAAGCAACCGCCTGCCAAACCAACTAAGCCAAGAAAAAGGCCAGGGAAGAAAAATCAAAAAGACTGGGATGGTCCATGTGCATCCGAGTCTTGCATCAACGATCAAGACAAAGAACCAATTATAAACTGGGTTGCGTATGATACCTGTACCAAATGGTTTCATACGATCTGTGTCGGACGACGAGACATCACGGATAGCACCGAGGATTTTAATTGTAAAATTTGTCAGCCTACTAATCTATCTCTTTGTTTCTCCTCCCATAGAATGGAAAAAAACCAACGCCCAACCAAAGGCACCATCCACCCAAACCGTGGACCAAGATGCGACGGGTCACACCTCCTTCAACGCCTCAACCGATACCAATACCAAAAACATCGGTTCTATACCAAGCCCCAACCATCATCGCCAGTGCATGTGCGCCAGGGAAGCCATTCTTGGCAGTATTCAACACCCGGGAGACAGTAGGCAACATGCAGGTGAAGGTAGAGAGGGGAGAAGGCGATAAAATCAGCGATAAAGAAATCAACCCTCAATGGCAATGGCGCGGGCCCCTCGGGAACAACCGCAACATCCCCGAATACATAAATTGGGACATCCCCCACGAATCGGCTTTCAGAACAAAAGCAATCCTTAACTGAAATAGGGCTAAAGAAGAAAAACTATCGCAAGACTTTCCAGAGCTACCTCCCGTCAAGGCCCATGATCAGGTCCTCGTCATCGATAGTGGAGATACCCTTCCTCCGAACGTCTTCTTACCGGAAGCTTGGCGTAGCCTTCTTATGTCCAATTCCGCGACGCTCAAGGAAATAGCACCTCGACCAAGACAACCGGAGCAAAAAATACCATCACCAGAACCCATGCCAACTCAAGAAGGGTTGAGACCCGCCACAGTCTCACCCTCTGGACCACCACCCACCACCCATCACGACCAAGGGCAGAGGACGAGGCTTGAAACCAGCCAAAGTGTCAACCTCTGACTCTTCCCTCAACCCACTCCCAATCAGAGGACGTGGTAGGGGAAAACCCACAATAACATCTACCCCCTCCATTCGAGACATCCACGGCAAGTTTCCTATATATTTGGAAAAATCAACAACAAATCCAGAACTATGGTTATTAACCCCAAAAGGGATCGAACAAACTAACCGACACAATCCCGACACACTCATCACAAGGATCGAGCCGGAAGGCGAGTCAACCTTCCCGGCCACGGATATGACACCCCGCTTCCAGAAACCACCTCACACCATCAGCCACACCGACACAATCCTTCCAGCGGAAAATACCATCTCCTATCCACCTTACAAAATCAAGAAGAAACCGAGAGGACCCCCGACTCTTGCAGCCGAGTTTCATTGAGAAGGCAAAGGCAAGAAATCGAGAAGGCGGAGTCTCCACCCAGACACCAAAGTTCTGGTATTGCCACCTATCAATTCAAGGAAGCCTTCACCCCAACCAACAATACTGGGAAAACAGATGTAAGTTGTGCGGAGACTTTTTCCTTCCGTTCAAGGATTACACCCAAATGCTAATCGTCAAAGTGTCCCCCACCTCCTATACCGTTCAAACACAGACTGTAAATCTTCGAAACCCTCATACCGACCCATTATACAAAGAAGGCCAAGTGCCATAAACATTCCACCTAACATGTGTCCAGTGTAATAAATTGTCTTTGTTTTCACGTTAACAATAAATAACGAGTATTCTTGAATGTATACCCCACAAGTTAAGTATTCTTTTGTTCGAGGACGAACAGGGTTTAAAGGGGGGAGATATCACGACCGTTTAACTTTCGGGAGTGATCATCTTGCTATTTTTCTACTTTTTATCGTTTTTTTCTCAGTATAGCCAAGTAGGAGTGTCTAACGTCTTTGCCAGTTTTCCATGTACAGGTAGAAAGGGGGTCGGCACCGGCAGTCCCCGCTTCCTTCCCCCTTCCGGCAGGTGGCGCGGGGGGTTGACATTTTCCTCCCCCTCGGGGTCATTGACCTCCGCAGAGTGGCGCGCGTACTGCGCGCTGATTGGCGCGGGGACCACGTGGTAACTACGCGGCGCGGGGACCACGTGGGAATTACTCGGCGGGTGTACTGCGCGCTGATTGGCTGACTCGAAATTATTCAAAATGGCGCTGATTGGTTAGTGTTTTGGCGTGAAAAGGGGTCAGTACTCCTTTAAAGGAATTCCCAGGCTCGCAAAGCTATACTCGGTCCCCGTTTTCCATTGTTAAAGTGGTGACAGGTTTGATTGATTGAACAGGTGTTTATCGGGGAGACTCGTGCGCCGTTGCAAGGTTACCCAGTACGCTGTTAGAGGAAACTCTAGATTTTTATTCGGGACGATTTCGTTGTATAAGTAAATTTCGAAGAAAAAATGGCTACGGTAAATAGCCACGATATTCCTTTAAAATTTCTTCCAAAAAAACGATTAATGAGTTTCGTTAATTGGAAGGTACCAGGTGTACATAAATCAGACTTGGCCGCGCAAGGGTTTTATTCGTTACCGGACAGCGTAACAGTCAAGTGCGCCTTCTGTCCGCTAGTCATAACCGATTGGAAAAGCGTACCCCTCATTCGACACTTGGAAAAATACCGCTTTGCCCTTTCATGAAAGGAGAATCTGTAGGAAACGAAACGAATGTCGAGTAAGGATGACGGTAGCTTACTTGGGTGGACGAACAACTTTGTAAATAGCAAATTAAAATAGTCACGAGTTCGAATCCCCTACAAATAAGAGACCGTCATTCTTTTTATAAAAATGGACGACTTTTACGTAACTCTACCGAATAACGCCTCTAGCGACCTCTATCCGGCTAATACTCAGTCAAGCTTTAAAGTAAACTTGGGTCGTTCTATAACACTACCGGACAAATTTGTTGTTGGCGTGTCGGAAGTAATTTTGCCTCCCAACTGGGAAAATATCACGGATAAAACTAATAATTTTCAATTAAAAACAGTAGCCGCTGACTATTATAAAAAACGACCTTACATTTATAAAATCTCATTAAAAGTCGCTAAATTGGAAGCCGAAAAAGACACTGCCGGATTTGTCATCAAATATAGTCTGATTAAAAAAATTGTACGCGCTATTAACGAAGGAATAAGGGAAAATCGACTGGACGCCTACATTTCGTTCAAAATCTGGGGAAAACCCGACAATACATAATCCGGCTGACCCGACCAAGAAGAAGAAGACCAATTTCGAGTTATTAATTCCTGACGGACCTTTCAAAGAACTTTTATGTTTCGAGGGGAAGGATGACACGGGGTATCAATCGGGGGTATATCAGCCGGCCAAACCGGTAACCCCCTATACGAGGAGCATTAAGTGTATAATTAAAAAATAATTATAATTACATCAATTCGTAGAAGGTATTTTTCCTCTTCGATACAGAATGACATGTTGGGTTGGAAATTCGGGCTAGAATTTATAAATATAAATAAATTAACCTATTAAAAATGAATATATCTAAAAAATATTTACCACAAGAATTCTTTTTGTTGCTCTTACATCGAACGAATAAAAACACTGGTTTTGGTCTTAATCGCTTCGGAAGTATACAGTTCGAGAATGTCTGAATTAATTAAAACAGATCGAACGGTATGTTGTACAGTGCCAACATGTTGAATTTGATCTAACACACGAAGTTTAGACTTAAACTTTTTTAAATTCTTGTGATTCCACCACTAAATTTGACGAGTATTACAAAGATTATACATTCTTACTACTCGAAGAGAGATAAATTTTAAAGATCGCGGCAAAGAAAGTACAGGCTTTAGATGTAATTCACCAGACATCTTGATTCTAGATTTCTCCTGGTAAAAATCCTTTACATTGAGATTTTATAGTTTAAGCCTGACATATATTTTAAAATTTAAAAATATTGTCTTTGGGAATAATTATTAATTTTTTATTACAACTAAGGTTAACTAATTATCCCTATCCTTCTTAAACAAGTTTTTATAAATTAATAAAAACAATTATATTCAATTTTTAAAAACAACCTAGTACAAAATGTACTTATACAATTTCAGTTAATATAATTATCAATTACCCAAAAAAAAACATAAAACATTTAAGTTTAACCGATATTAGTATAGAAAAAGTATATCAAAGATATGAAAATAACAAAAATAATAATAAATAACCAATGAGTAGTTTGAAACAGGCAATGGGTCGTTTGATACAGGAGATATATTGTATCCCAGATGAACTTCGTTTACATCAGTTTTAAACAAGAAATTTTCAAGAAATTTTTTAAATAATCATTATAATAATAATAATAATAATAATAAAATAAAATATAAAAAAACTAATATTAATAAAAAAAACAAAAAGATATTTATATAACCGAACTAATTTAACCAAAAAATTTGATACCTGACAAAAAGATAAGAATAATAAAATTTCTTGAAAATTCATTGGAGAAAAAAGATGAAAACAAAGGATTTTTAATATAGAGAAAAAAGAACTTTACACCAATCCCAACATTAAATTAATAAAGCTAGTTAAAAAAGAAAAAGTAGATTATGAAGTATTAAAAAGAACCTCCACAGCCTGAATTAAATTAATAAAGCTAGTTATTTTAGAAAACATATTTAAAACACACTTAAACCTCTTAAAATAAAAAATATAAAACATTTCAAAATTATTCTTTCACCAAATAAAAACAATTAAAATAAAAAACACAAATATAGTCTTTAAATAAAATAGTAGAATATTAGAATTTTATAAGATTTGAGTCCTATTTAAAAAAAAAATTTAATTTTTAAAATAAATAAAAAAATATTGTAAATACCTTGAGTCGTAGTTGGAAAATTTCTCGACGATCATTCAAATTTGAATTTGGAGGAGATAATTTGCGACTAAATAAAAATTTATTTTAATTATTGTAATTATTTTTTTAAATTAAGTATTCCTTACTCTAAAGTTGTAACTATTTTAACTTCCTATCTATCCAAATCATTAATAAAAATAGAACTAGCATTCCTAATTCTAAACGGATAGTATATCTTGTTAGATGAAAGTCGGTAGATAAAGTTAATTGTTTTTTTCGAAAAAAGGAAACTTGTTGCAATTGAAACAGTAACAAAAGGTCACGTTGAAGGCTCCTACGGTTTTTGTGTTGATGAAACCATGGGATCTTATTTAATTTTTTATATAGGCGCATATGTTTTCCAATTAAACGTAAAATTTCGTAAGAAAACCAACCTTCAAGAGTGTATTGAGTGTGGAACAGTAAGCCGTCAAACTCAAAACCCTCGTTGGGACAGACAAAATTAATAGAATGAACGTCAAATAGACAAGAATTGTTATTGATTCTTCTAGAAAAAACCGAAGCGAAAACAGCTGGTGATAATTTGAAAGATATTTTTATAAAGGGGCAAGCAAAAACGATTTTTTTAAAAGGTTCTACTAAGGCTTGACACTCAAGAAAGACTGTTTTCATACAGTAATTTTCAAGTCTAATTGAAACTTCGTTAATTTTAAAAAGATTACAATTCCTAACTTTGCGTAATGCTAGATATTTAAGTGAAAAAGGGTTAATAGCGAGAGGATGAGAAATCTTACCAGAAACAGTCAAAACTTCGCGAGAGCCCATGGTTTATAAAAGGAATACGTTGAAAAACACTCTTTTTATAAGAAAAATTTCAGAATATTTAATTTTTACATCCTGATTTTAACCTGTTTTAAAATCAAGTCAAAAGACAATTTTTTATCAAATACACCCTGCAGAAATATAATTTTATCCCTTCGTTTAAATTTTGTACCTCGCAGAAATATATTTCTTCCCATAGAATTTTAAATCATCTAACCCTGTAATTAACAAAATTCTTACATCTATAATCGATTTTTAAAGCAAAAATATTAAAACTCTTAGGGCGTTGTCTTTTTTGTCACGAAATTAAATATAAAGTCCTTAAAAAAATAATTAATAATTTTATATTTTTATACATGTATATATTTAAATTGACATTCACAAACAATTTTAAATAACATTTACATACTGATAAATTATAACTAGGTTCTATCCTTGTAGTATTAATCACTTTAATATTCAAGGTTATATATTTTGAAAAAAATAATGAAAAAAAATAAATACTTTTTTGGTATAAAAGGGCAAAATTTTACTATTAAAACATAACAGGCTAAAATGGCTTCCATAAGCAATAGTCAAAGCTCCGCGAGTCAAGCAGTTTCAGTTTTTGATAGGCCTGAAGAGGAGATGTTATTAGAGTCGGACGAATCGGATGGGGACTATATTCAAGAGGTCCGTAGAATGTCAAACATCGAAGAAGTTGGAATCGAACAATCAGTGAGAGTTAAAAAAGGTGGAGTGTCTTACGAAACTAAAACTCCGAGAAAAAAAGCGAGCGACAAGGGAATATATCTAGATATTCAGATATATTCATATAAAAACATTAAACATCTTCCCCAAGATGAACTCTGGAAGGGTGATTATAAAAGGGTGAAATTCTTAGCTAACACCCTATCCATGGATGTTATTCGAATCATAAACTCAACAAACAGGCTGAAAAAGATAATTGACCAGACGGAAGGAAAAATTGTTTGCCCACACACGAAGGCAAGTTAAATTCATTAATTAATTATTCGTAATAGTAATTAGAATAATATTTTAGACCTGGAAACGAAATTAGAATATGTAAGACTCCAGTGATTACTATTCGGACAGTGAATTAGACTTTTCATCTTTAAACAATTTTAATTATAAAAAGTTTTATAAAATTAAAAAATTAAGCCCTAGAAATACAAAAAAGTGGAAATGTAAACAATTGGATATTGATCTAGAACTAATAGATTTAAACGAAATCCCCACACATTTATTTTTTACAGTATTTGAAAAGATTCTGTCCATAATTATCAAATACGTAAGACAAGAGGCACCAGGTTTCGATTTCCTCAGATTTGAAATTCAATCGGAAAATTTAGAACATACAATTAACATTAAATTTATTAAAATTGATCAGTTAACTGTTTCTCGAATATTTAACCATATAGCTCGCATTGCTCAATCGAAAAAAGATTTCTTACTAGATGGAGAAATTAAATTCCGTATAATTATTTTAAAATCCCCACAGAAAATGGGAAAAAAAATTTTTAGCTCTAAAAAACAGAGACATTATCGATCTTGATGCTTTTTTAAAAACTAAACCCAATTTTTACTATATAAACAACATCGATAATTTATGCGTAGCGAGAGGCCTCACAGTCGGAATAAAACTCTGTGAAATTGCCGAGTACAAAAAGAAAAAACTTCCATTAACAAGTGTTCTTAAAGAATATAGAGCCTTAACATTATTTCGTAGTAAATTACAAACTAAAGCCGCAAAGAAATTACATGATGATGTAGGAATTGCACAAGGAGCTGTAGAAATTGGTGACATAGCTAAATTGCAATCATATTTAGCCCCAAAGTATCAGATAATAATATTTAACGCCACGGAAAATTTTCAAATTTATTTCAAGGGTTTTCCCCCTGCCGAACACAAAATTCTACTTGTTAAAATTGGCACGCACGTTCATTTAGCTAAAAATCTACATTCTATTTGGGGCGGTGTAGCTTCGTGCTTAGACTGTGAATTTTTTTTTATTCTACCGCTCGTAGGAACAAACACCACTGTTTTGCTGCTCCAAATATTAAATGTAAAAGGTGTTTAGGTCAAAATTTTCACGAAATTTTAGAAATTCCTTTAATTCGTTGTAAACTTTGCAATAGATATTTAAAACAAGGTGAATGTTACAGTTTTCACCTGAAAAATGAAACTTGCAAGCTTTTCTACAGATGTGAAAAATGCTGTATTCAATTTGAAACTTCAAAAACTCACAAATGTGAAAAAGCTTGCAACTCTTGTAAAATTGAACATATTCCAAACCAACATTATGTTAAACAGTCGACCTTTAAAAATAATCCAAGATCCTATGTATATTTCGATATTGAAACTATAATCGATAATAATATGCTAAAACCTGTTCTGTTAGTGGCACAAAGTGAAATCTTAAATCAGCCTGTGAAAACCACGGTTTTGGAAGGACAATATTGTGTAAATAACTTTCTCAATTTTTTGTTTCAACATGAAACTATTTTACTTACGGATGGGAAACGGAAGAGAAAAACAATTAGACCGAAATTTACCAACCTCATCGTAATGGCACATAATCTAAGATCTTTCGACGGAATGTTTATTATTTCTAAATTAATTAATCATGTCATTCCCGAGGTTATTTACGATGGAGCCAAAATTCTTACTATTTATATTAAAGGGTTAGACATTCGTTTTGTAGATTCTTTGAACTATGTTAGTGCTCCACTAAGACATTTCCCTAAAATGTTTTCTTTGCCTCAATCTAAAGGATATTTTCCCTATATTTTTAGACGAAAAAAACTTTGAATTATTCAGGACCAATTCCGGACGCAATTTTTTTGAACCCAATAAAATGAAACAGATGGAATACAGAGAATATAAAAATTGGTATTCACACAAACAGCTCGAACCGGTCTATTGTATTAAATCAGAATCTAGAGCGTATTGTCTTTTAGATTGTAATTTATTACGCTTAGCTATGCAGAAATTTCGCATCTTATATAAAGAACTAATTGAAATTGATATCAGTCATTATGGGGGTATTTCTCTTTCCGGGGCACTTAATAATGTATTTATCGACAAGTTTTTAGAACCATATACAATATGTACTATACCGGCTATCGGTTTCGCAAGTAGACAGAATCAAAGCGAGATTGCCTTAAAATATTTATCTTGGTACGAGAAGGAAAATAATTTAATTTTGCAAACTGTCAGATCCGCGGCTGGGGAACAAGCTGTAGGTCCGTATTTTGTAGATGGTTACTGTGAAAATCCACCCATAGTAATTGATGTAATGGGTGATTTCTGGCACGGTTGTCCAAAACATTTTTCTGGCTCGAGCTTTAATTCAATTATTGGAAAATCATTCAAAGAAATTAGAGAAAGAGAATTAGATCGAAAAGAATTTATTGAACAAAATTTACCAAACCACACATATATTCAAATTTTTGAATGTGAAATATTAGACTTGTTGAGAAAAAATGCCGAGGCGAAAGCATTTTTTAATACAATTAAAATTATTCCTAAAATTAACCCTAGAGATTCTTTAGTTGGAGGGAGAGCGCGTAGAAACAATTAAGCTGTACCATTAAGTAGAACCCTTAATTGGAGAACAAATCCGATATTTTGATTTTTGTAGTCTGTATGCGTATTGCTTACAAAAAATGGAATACGGTTGTAAAAATGTTAAAGTTATCACACACAACTTTGATTATGCACCGGACGCCTATTTTGGAATAATTAGTTGTCGAATACTTCCCCCCAGAGACCTCTACTTACCCGTTCTTCCCTACCGATTTAATAAGAAACTTTATTATCCTTTATGCGGAAGTTGTGTGATAAATAATGATGAAAAATGTACCCATAGTATTGACGAACGAGCTATAACGGTAGTTTTACCTTCGGTGGAAATCTACTACTCAATAAAAGAGTGTAACTACAAAATGTTAGAAATTTTCGAAGTTTACCACTATAGTATTACAACAAATTTTTTCAAACCATATATTGACATTTTTTTAGAGCAAAAGTTAAAAATTCAGTAGAAATTATGTTTAATTCAGAGAAAACGGCATGGTATTAGAAGATAAAACTTATTTTATACAAGACGTTTCGAGCCGAGGCTCTTCTTCAGTCGTTCGTTAGTTTTAATTTGATTTAAAATTTTACCACGCGCCATATTCAAGTTCTAATATCACGCGAGCAGAAGGTCAGCGTGTTAAAAAATAAACAAAAGTTTTACTGATTTTAACAATTTACGTGTGTAATAGAATCAATGTAACCGATAAATCCAAAGTATATGTAAGTCAGTGTGAATTATTAAAATATAAATATAAAATAAAATTTTAAATCACAATATTACCCCAATTAGTTACTTCTTGACATCCTTTATCTAAATTTAAATTACCTAGTTTACGAATATACAATCCTTCATAGAATTTTCTTTTGTACCAATTGGTTTCCCGTTTTAAAATTTTGTAATCATCCCATTTAATAGAGTGGTTTAACGTAGACCAAATATGTTTTGAAATTCCGTTATTCATATCGCCCTTAGCCACGCAGGATTTATGTTCACGTATCCTGTCTAAAATGGAACGTTTTGTTTCACCAATATACGTTTTTCCACATGAGCAAGGGATTTCATAAATAACGCCTCGAATGGCGGAATCTTCTATTTTAGGTTTTAAATGAGAAATTTGATTTTTTAGTATATTAGTGGTTTTTGATACTAAGTTTATTTTATAATTTTTCAAAATACGTTTAAGTTTCTCTGTGGTTTTAGGTATATAGGATTTCCACCCAATATTAAAACATATCAAGAGCAAAAAGAGTATTTAGACGCGATATACGAAGCTGATGGAGTAAGGTTAGAGCCTGAGGAAATTGTTGATAACCCATCCTTAAGAACTTCCGCGAAATTGGCGCAAAATTCGTTATATGGCAGAATGGCGTTAAGAATGGATAAATCATCAACTAAAATTATCCATCGCTACTCCCAATTAACCGAGATTATAGCAGACACAACGAATAAATTAACAGACTTTCATTTAATCAACAACGATGTTGCCATGGTAAGTTATAAAAAAAAGTGAGCAAGCCCCCACATTTCGCAAAGGTAACGTAATAAGTGCTTCGTTTGTCACCAGTTACGGTCGTATTCATCTGCATAAGTTAATTAATAAGTTGGGAAAGCGTGTAATTTATTATGACACGGATGGAGTAAAATTTACACATCAACCAAACGAGTGGCTACCCCCCCTCGGTGGTAATTTAGGTGAACTTACGTGCGAGACTCCGAATACATATATCACAAAATTCGTATCAACTGGACCTAAAAGCTACAGCTTTAAATTTGAAAATAATCGGACAAATATAAAACTTAAAGGAATAACTCTTACCAGGGAGAATTCAGAAATCATACATTTCGACGCTTTCAAACAAATGATTTTTGTACCAAATACCGAGTTTAAGGTGAAAATTCCCTTTAACGTAATAAAAGATAAGTACAAAATGCTTTTACGTGTTGGCAACTTAAGTAAAACTTTCAAAAAACTTTTTGTAAACGTGTTCTAAAAGATAATATTTCTAGTGTCCCCTACGGCTATTTTGAATGTGAAAATGGTGAATTGTAAAATTAAATTGTCATCTTTTAATTATATATCTAAAAATCATGTAACAAAAAACCCAGCAAAACAGGTGTCATTTAACAACATAGTTATCGTAAATGAAATCTCTTCCGAAAATCGAGTAAATACTTTATTTTTAAATAACCTAAGATTTAAACTTTTAACTTCCAAAATTGAATTTTTACTAAAAAACGGGAATTAATAATTTTTTTTTGGTGAAGGAGATATTATGATTTATTTTTTATTCAAAAATGTTATTTTTGTATGTTATTATGAAGTTTATATAACTGGTGAAGGAATGGTTTTGATAAGAAACATATACTTTTAATAAAATAAATTTTTTAATTTAAAAATGTGTTTGTTTATTTTTTCATATATTCTATAAATCAGTCAATGTACTAACAAAATACGTAGTATGTTGTCTTTGTTTAAACAGTAATGTCTTATATAAAATTTCTTTCACCGTTTCGAATGATGGTGTCAGGACCTACTATGTCAGGCAAATCAGCATGGACGAACTCACTAATTAGATGGAGGAATGAATTAATCGATAAACCTCCTATTAAAATTATTTATTGTTATTCGGTTTGGCAATCAGTTTACCATGATTTATCTCAGTTTTTAACCGATATAGAGTTTATTCAAGGACTTCCTCCAATGGACAGCGAGTTCTGGGAATCAAATAGAAATTCTTTACTTATTATTGATGACTTAGCAGAAGAACTTTACAAAAATGATCAAATTGCTAAATTGGTTACTGTCGATAGTCATCATTATGAAATTTCAGTCGTATTAATCTCACAAACCCTATTTCCTCGAGGCAAACAATCTCGTTTAATCTCTCTTAATATGTCATATCTAAATCTGTTTAAATCTCCTCGAGATCTAAGTCAAATCCAATATCTGGCCAATCAAATATCTCCAAATAATACAAAAATAATTAAAATGGCCTACGATATGGCTACTAGAGAACCTTACAATTCACTATTTATAGACACATCTGTCACCACTCCAGATAGCTTACGATTAAGATCGTACACATTTAATCAAAACGGACCACAAATGGTAGTTTTTTTCCAATAATAAATAATTTACTATATTATTATCAACTTCATTAAAGAAAATGACACCAAAAAAGACAGTACGTAAAAAAACTACTCCTATTGCAAATCCCTCTGACAGGTTTAAAACACACTATCCATATTTAAATTTATTGTATAAATCTAAAGGAGGGATAAAGATAAATAATAACTTTGTTTAAACTTCTCTATATTATGGATTGTAAATATTTAAATAATAACTTACTTTCCATTTCCCAATTATTTAAATATTTGCTATTGGCTTAGCTACAAGCGTAAATTGCGATTATCCAAGCAGTCCCTTTTCATCGACGTGTTGTCAACTGCTGACTCAGTAGCGAGAGCATCTGACATCTTGGATTTTAAAATATTATTTTCGGCGGGAAAAACAAAAGTAAAAGTTTTGAAAAAGTAATTAAAACGTATAACAAGAGTTGATTTACCTTTCATTTCCTTGAAAATTCCGATTAATTCTCAATATTTTTCATAATGAATCAAAAACCAACATATCTCCGTAGGATTCAATGTTAAAGAGGGTTCAGATTATAGCGCTACAGCCTACGTAGCGGCCACAAATGGCATTCGCTATTTTGGGCTGATTGAGCGGGCCGCTATGGGGTGAGAGAACGTGAGCGCATGCGCAGTGGGCCGTGGGATAAGTGACTAGTACTTATATTTAAAGATTGATAAAATCACCAGCTACTAATATATAATTGTTAAAAAAATATATAAATATTTTTCATTTTTTAAGTAAAAAAGTTTTTAAAAAAACGAATATATCTTTAATTAATTGTAGCCGCCAAATGGGGCCATCTATTAAAAAACGTCATAAATCATAACATGTACGACAACCACGTCTCTCTAATGTGTTGTACTGCACATGACAATCCGTTAAATAGCGGTCGAGATATAAGCAATTTAATGATCTCTATCGCCGCCATTATGGATAGCTGGGCTATAGAACCCCACACCACTGATTTTTGCATATTTAAAGCACCCCTGTTTATGAAATAACATTGAAAATTTGCCACTTTTTTGGTTATCGAAATATCATCTGGCTCATGGACTTTAGTATACTATAAAAGGAATTAGAACTTCAACCAGCCCCCAAAATAGAATAAACACCTAAACTAGATAACACCAAAAAAAAACAACCCCATAATGATAAAAAAATTATACCCCCCAAATTACAATCAATAAGCCAAAGCTGAAAATAGTCCTAGAACTGGGCTTAAATAAAAAACTAATTTATTAGAATATAAAAGCCAAATTTGTTCTTTAGTCATGAATTTTAGACCATCAGAAAAAGGTTGTAAAAGACCCATATAGCCAACTTTATAAGGCCCTTTACGCATCTGTATATACCCTAGGACCTTACGTTCCAATGGAGTAAAAAAAGCTACACTCACTAGTAAACAAACGAACATCGAAGTATAACTTAAAATTAACGAAATTATTTAAAAAGACACTGTCCTATAAATGAAGCTTTAATTCAACGCACTAATCTGCCATATTAACTTCAAATAAATAAATAATTCATAGATTCTGGTACTTTCGTACTAAGAAACTTTTCAAATACTATAGATAGAAACCAACCTGGCTTAAACTGGTTTGAACTCAAATCATGTAACTTTTTAATATTCGAACAGACTAACTAGTAAAGCTTCTTCACCTTACAATTTAATCAATTCAACATCGAGGTAATAAACATACTCTTCAATTAGAAATCCAAAAGTAAATTATACTGTTATCCTTAAGTAACTTAATCTTATTTCACCAAAGATGGATCAATACCCATGTTAACTCAACTTAGTTTTTTAGCTACCACCCCAGTATAATTAATCCAACTATAAAACTAGAAACAAACAATTTAAAGCCGGATCAATCAAGCTTTATAGGGTTTTATCGTCCCATAGACCCATTCTAGCATATTTACTAAAAATTTAAATTCAAAACACTTAAATAAGACAGATTTACCCTATTTATCCATTCATACCAGATCTCAATCAATAATGATTATGCTACCTTAGCACAGTCAGGCTACTGCGTCCCTTTAATTAAATCAGGGGGCAGAATTTACCTTAAATATTTACCTCTTAAAAAATGTTTTTGATAAACAGTTTTAATAAACGGTTGCCGAGTCCCTCTATTAAACTAAATTAAAACTAGCTTAACTAAAATTCAACCAATTGAATAAACAAGCTCTTATTTCTACTTATCAAATCATTATTAACAATTTTTAAAATATTAAGTCCTCTCTTTATACCCTTTTAATCCCTTATAAAAAATTGTTATAAAACAAAAAGTCACTATTAAACCTCCTTTACTACCTAACAAAAAAATATAAAAATAGCACATTAAGCTGAACCCTAATAAACGTTTTGTTATTTTTAAAATAAAAATAACACTCACCTCCTTGATTTCTAAAGAAACCAGATAACCTAAAATTCGGATAGCATCTTACTCCTAAACAATTATTTAATTAATTTTGTAACAATTAACACTTAACCGTCTAACTCATTCTAATTCGGGATACTAAAATAAATCTAAAATTTTAATCTACCCTGAGACACATCCTGGAATGTTTTATCTTCCCTAGGCTCCACACTATCAATAATCGCAGTAATTTATTTAATTTTTATTATCTGAGAAAGTATAGTAAACCAACGAGCCTTAGTATTCTTATCACATATGGCAACTTCTGTGGATTGAACACATCAACATCCTCCAATAAGTCACACTAATACCCAGTTAAATCTAGTATTCAATTATGGCAACTTGAAATAAAATTCTTTTCCCGGATGCAGCTTCTCCTATTATGGAGCAAATAATTTTTTCCATGATCACATCTTAATTATTTTAATTACCATCTTAGTCTCCTATATAATAGTTAACTCCTTAATTAACAGCTACTCAAATCGACTCCTCCTAGAGGGGCAAGAAATCGAAACTTTCTGAACAATCATCCCTGCTTTTATACTTATTTTTATCGCTTTCCATTTCTCCAACTACTCTATATAATAGATGAGACAAATCACGCCAATATAACCATCAAAACTATAGGGCATCAATGATATTGGTCCTATGAGTACACAGACTTCAAAGATATCATCTTTGACTCTTATATAATTAAAACAAATGACCTTTCAACAGAAAATTTCCGGTTACTCGAAGTAGATAACCGAGTAATTATCCCTACTAACATTAATGTCCGTCTTTTAATCTCAGCCACAGAAGTTATCCACTCCTGAGCAATACCTCCTATAGGCATCAAAGCAGATGCAGTCCCTGGACGAATTAATCAACTCACATTATTGTCCTTACGAAATGGTGTTTTCTATGGCCAATGCTCAGAAATTTGCGGGGCTGAACACAGCTTCATACCCATCGTCTTAGAAAGTGTACCAACACAAAGCTATATCAAGTGGATCAACAGAGAAGGCTGGGAAAATAATTAATAGCACCATTAAGTGGCTGAAATTAAAAACGATGGTCTCTTAAACCATCTGATGGGGGTACCCCCCTTAATGAAAAGGATAGTTAACAAATATCAGTATTTTTCAAAATACAATTGCATTCGCTCCTTTTATTGCCACAAATAGCTCCCCTTATATGAACAAGACTTTTCTTTTACCCTCTAATTTTAATCATATTAACCTCCATTTATTTAAATTTTATAAAACAATTTAACGGGAGTTCAACCACAAAAGCTATTAAGAAACATGACAAAAAAACCTGACAATTATAACTAATTTATTTTCAACCTTTGACCCCTCCACTTTCCAAATTTTTTCGATAAACTGATTTAGTGCCCTTAGCCCTATTATTATCACCCGTCTAGCATTTTGGCTTAGACCTACCCGAAACTATACTTTAATAAACAAGCTCCTAAGTTACCCCCATAAATAACTTAAAGCGTTTTTAGGAAGAACTATAACACAAGAAATAATTCTAATACTTATTGCTCTACTCTGAAAAATTTTAATCAACAATTAAGTAGGACTATTCCCCTACATTTTCACAGCCACAAGACATATAGTAATCACATTAAGCGTAGCTCTCCCCATTAGAATAACATTAATGCTATTAGGATGATTAAATAACACAAACAAAATATTTGCGCATTTACTTCCTAACAACACCCATATTGCTCAAATAGTGTTTATAATCCTAATTGAAACAATTAGTAACGCGATTCGCCCTATCACCCTGGCAATTCGTCTATCCACTAATATAATTGCAGGGCACCTTCTCCTCACACTTCTCGGGAATCAAGGGACAATTAATTATTTAGGTAAAAGGGGCATAATTATTACAACACAATTCTTGCTTCTACTGCTAGAATGAGTAGTAGCTATAATTCAAGCTTACGTTTTCATTGTTTTAATTTCTTTATACTCAACAGAAATCCACCATGAAAAACTTTCACTCCTACCATATTGTTGTGCAAAGCCCCTGGCCTCTAATAACATCATTTAGTATCTTATTAATAACTTCAGGGATTATTAGCTGGATTTACCTAAAAATTAATTATCTACGTCCGCGTACCAATGATGGCGGGATATCGCACGAGAGGGTACTTTCCAAGGGATGCACACCAATAAAGTTTTAATATGGCTACAATGGGGCATAATCCTATTAATTATTTCTGAACTTCTTTACATAGAAGACTATCCCCCAGCATCTAAGTAGGGATAGTATGACCCCCACGAAGAATCAAACCTTTTAATCCTCTACAAATCCCATTACTAAATACGACAATACTTCTTTCCTCAGGTATCTCAATTACATGGGCACATCATATTCTACTACACATTAATTTTATACAAGCTAAATCAGCACTTAGAGTTACCCTACTCTTAGGAGTTTATTTCACCTTACTTCAAGCCTGGGAGTATATCGAGGCCCCTTTTACTATCGCAGACTCAGTCTATGGTACAACATTTTTTGTCTCAACAGGTTTCCATGACCTACATGTAATAGTTGGTTCCACTTTATTACTAGTCTCTTTAATACGGCATATCAACCTCCATTGCTCAAGCCTCCACCATTTTGTGTTTGAAGCTTCAGCTTGAAACTGACACTTTATGGATGAAGTTTGGCTATTATTATACTCAATAATCCACTGGTGAGGCAGCTATCTAATTAGTATAAATAAAGTACAGTTAGCTTCCAACTAAAAGGTTTAAATTAATTAGATTATTATAGTACTTATTTCAATTGCCCTACTAATTAGAGTACTATTTATATTGCTCACCTCTAACCTAGCCTACCCCCCATACTACCTTAGATAAAATCACCCCTTTTGAATGCGGATTTAACCCCTGTATAAAAACCGAACTCCATTCTCGTTGCATTTTTTTTTAATCTCACTAATTTTCATCGTATTTGATATCGAAATCATAATTATGATCAGGGGATAGGGATCCCCAATAAGGATCAGAAAAGCGACTAGGGGGTGGTCCACCACTAGCCAGAACAAGTGGTGTTGTTATTGGGTGTTTTCACATTACTGCTATGAGTACTCCACCGGGCGTAGATGGCAGTGCTCCCTTTGATTTGGCTTTAAAGAGACGTAGCAAAATATTTCTTAAAAGTGAAGGTTATCAATATTAAATTGATGAAAACACAATATGGTAAAAAAACAAAGATTGACAATGCAAAATATTGTCAATGAAATGAAATGGGTATACCCATTTCATTAAGAAAAAAATCAGTTTAGGTATATTACTAACAGATATAGCTCAGTTACATAACTAAATAGAAGCCAGGGCTGAAAAACCACTACCAGATCCGCCTAGGCCAACGGTAGAAGAAAATTTCAAAAGTGGTATTGTTAACGTTGCTCTTTTCCTACATTCCCTGAAAACCAGATTGACAAATTTACATATAATTAATAATTTGGTATGCGTGTTAAAGATGATAAAAGAAGTCATAAGAAACATCATACATTACCTGTGTCCTCCGAACCTATTGCTACTAGCAATGCCGAAACATTAGACAACGTTGCCCTGTCCGTAGTAAATAATCAAGAACAATTGAATGGGCTTTAGGAAATGATTCTTAATGAAATGGTAGCTCAACACGTTCTACTTTCTATCGCCTTTTTGAGTCATTTGGACAATACTAATAAAATTCTTGTGGCCATACACAACTCTCTTGTTCAGACCGAAAAGGAAATTCAAAATTATATTTCAGTGATCTAGCCTTTAAAAATAAATAATTAATAACCCTGAAACATAATTACATTTACCAGCAGTATGTCTACTCCATTAAAATAAACTTAATGAATATTACTGATTACCTTTTCTCTAGCTCTCAGATGTAATACTTCCCACAACAATGAAACTTATTTCTTTATCATTATTAGCTGACCAAACTGATTTTTTAACGGAGCGGTCTCCATCTTAATGCTGGTTTTTCTCTTAATTTCAGTTTGGCGGTAGATTTGAATTTCATTTGGATATTTTTCAAAGGTGTTTATCCCCTTACCGTAATTTTTTATCCGTAAAGCAGTTTGGGGATCAATACACATTTCATTAAATATATTTGGCAGTTTTTAATCATTGGGTATCAGGTCAAAAGGGAGATGTTTCCCCCTTTATCTTTAAATGATAGCTACAATAATAAATAAATACTTCTATTTGAGTAATTAAAAGAATTTTTATTATAGTTGAGCATATGTTAAAAAATCAAGGTGTAATACAAAAATTATTTGGCTGTTGAAGTTTACACTGTGAATGATTTTACAAACACTCAAGTTGATAATAACTCGCCGTCTTTCCAAAACATATACAGCACATGATTATGGGGATCTGCGATAAGTTTATTTTATAAAAAAAAATTCTGCAAAAGTGACCATTTATATATATATATATTAAAACGAAAAGATCGTTCTTTCTTTCGTTTCGTTTTAATATAAAATTAAAATATCGATAAAGGAATTCTTACTTGCGTAACAAAATATATGTGGCGCCCTTCGATTCGGGCCTTGGCCATTTCTATTTGTAGCTCAATAAACGCGGTTTCAGCTAAATGTTTGATTGGTAGTGCCAAAAATCATTTTTTTAAATCAATTCATAGTATTGGGACACTCACGATACGTTATTTTCAGCGGGATGTCTGTTTCGATGTTGTGTACACCTTCATTTTTCACGTAGCTCGAAAAAATTCCACCGCCATTTTCTAAAAAAAAAATTATTATTTTCGCCTCCAAACGCATTTACGAGAGCTCTACGTTAAAATGTCTCTGGAACCTGTTTTTAAAAAAGTCTCGTATTTCTACTAGACACGCCCCCTTTTTCGTAAACTTACGAGAGTTTTTCATCTCTGGAACGGGCCCTAAGTTCGGAAGTTATACGTGCGGCTATACCCTGAACATCAAAACAAAAGAGAGCTGGACCCAAAGGATCTCCTTGCTGGACTCCACGATCCGAAGAAAAAGGATTTTCACCGACAACCAAATGCGACGATGACTTGAAACATTGACAGAGAAAAGGGTATAGCGCAGGAATATCTTTGTACGCGCATTGAATAAAACGATCCCTTAAGTTCGAACCATATTGAAAGCATTCATTAAGTCTTTTGTCAAAAGCACCTTTGACTTTTCATGTGTGGTTTACGTATCGTCTAGCTGCGTGAGCTGTGGCCTAACTCCGTACTTCTTTTTGAGAGTGCAGAGGGAAGCCCCAAAGAGAATTTCGTATATTTCTTGGGAAACGAGACCCCCGAAGATGAGGTTGCATAAATTCGTAAGTGATTTCCACAAACATTTACTGAAAACTCCTATACTAGGACCCATAAAATCTTTCAGATGTTGGGTGTGTTAAAGAATCCAGACCCTTGCAGATCTGGCAGGGAAAGATAATAACGCGGTGCGAACATCAGAATTAGCAACTGTTAGATGTGGTACTAATGACAGGTCGTGGCCAACTTCGAAGCTGTAATCATCGTTATCTATCCCGAATGGATGTATATTTCGCAGAGTTAAGAGGGTGTCGTCGTCGGAAGGAGCTAAAGAGTCTTCAAAGCTTATTATACGAACAGCACCAGTAAAATCGCAGTCAGCGATGTTGGCTTCCACAATTTTTTCGATGTTACGAGTCGTTGCTGTTTTTGACGGTACTTGAAGTAAATGAAGGTGAAGGGAGGTTGAGACCGTCCCGGAAATTTGCAATGTTCGTCTTTAAGCGTGTGACTAGCGAAACTGAACGACCGTCGACTTCCGCTGGGACTTGTAAACAAGCATCCGAGAAACAAAGTAAACTTGTTCAAAAAGCGATGGAATGTTCATTAACAACTTTATATATGACGTTAAAAAGTGAAATGGCAACTGAGTTCCTTGTACCTTTTGGTATTCTTCGAATGATACGACGAGATGATTTCTAATTGGCAAGGAGATTAACCAAAGACACATGTACGCCTTCCGTAGAGGGTACGGCCTCAAGATAAGCGTCGAAAGGTTTAACACAAGTAGAAGACATCGAATAATGGCTGTTGATGTTCATAAATGATCTTCCGCACTGAAGGCAAGAGGTGAGAGTAGATTGCGATGGCAAAGGGATAGTTAACGAAAAAAAAATTTAAAAGACAAAATACAAATTAATATTAAACAAAAAAAACTAAGCCTAAAAATATGAATTTATGATTCACGAAAATATCAAATAGCACGAGTGAAAAATAATGCGACTGATTTTTGTTACCACAAGAGAGTATAATATATAACTTTCTTCAAATTCCTTTGTGTAGTTTGTTCCTCTTTCGATTCATTGATAGTTTGTTGAACCGACGATAAATTAAGGTTATGATTTATACAGGGTGTCTTAATTTGATCGGCCCAGGCATTTTTCTCGAAAACTATAGTTGCTAGAAATGTGAAATTATTAGGACCCAGCAAACACGAAAACGTCCTTTGGACATCCGATAGACCTCACACACGGAACTGCCTTCATACGTAAGACATCCTGCGTTGACGTCGATTGGACTTTAAAGGGCGACCAAATGTTAGGTTTGTCTAGAGCCGTAGTACGTCCCGGGGACGAGTTTTCGGACGTCCGACGGCGATTACGGCGGTCGTCCCCTGGATGTCTTTCTATAAAACGTAGAGATGTCTGTAGGCCTTTAATTTGGTTCAATCATGGCTCAATAGGGATGAAACTTGGACGTTCATTGGATATCGTATTCTGAACAAATAATTTAAAAAGCCAAACTTGTTATTAAAATACAAGACAATGGAAAAAATCCAGCAACAAGTGTACAATTTGATTGTAATAATTAAGAATTTAAATTTTTACGGTAAGTTTTCGAAAGTTGGAAACTTAAGTATTAGCAGTTAACATATAAATTACAAAACGTATATAGTTATTTAATTTCTATATAACAAAATATATTTCCAACTAAACTATTAAAAATTAAATAACCTTCCTTATACAAATGTAAAAAATCAATCAAATTAATTTTTAAATCAAAAGCAAAATAAAACTAAGCCATTTAATACTATTCCTTAAAAATAAATAATTAAGACTATCGGATGGAAAATGTACTCTAAAAATTGCTGTTTCTCGAAGCTTAATTTTTATATCTATCCAAATCTTACTTTTGGAATTACAATTTAACTACATAAAAAATCCCATTATAAAATAAAGCTTTAGGTGAATCGTTCAGTGAAAGTAATGAATAATACACTTAAAAAGTAAAATGGAAACATGAACAGGTCCAAAATGAGCTTTAAAAACAGCAAACCTTCCCTAACTTTCGGAAATATTAATTCACTAAACTATTCACGGAACACCTTTGAGCTATAAATCCACCATTCTGTGAGAGTGAAGATAAATACTCCATAAAGGTAACGAGCGAAAATAAACTTTGATCAAACATATTGTCTTCCTACCTCTGTATAAGACACATGAAAAAATAGAATTAAAATCATAAAAAATCACTGTTTTTCAGTGGTGTAGTCCTAAAATCAAAAGAACCGTGGCGCGACCTGAGTACGGCCAACTTCGATTTAGCGCGTAATCGAAGTTGGCTGTACCGGCTGCTAAAAATTTACGTCCAACTTCGATTTTTAGCGTGATCGATGCTGGCCGTACCTAGGTAACGATTTGAAATTGTTATGGTATTTTCCTACGGACAAAATTTATAATAAATTAACACACCCTTTATTCGAGAAAAATCATTTACCAAATAGAAGCAAGGCGCGCCCTGGCAAATTGAGAAAAAGAGGCAGGGCGCGCCCTGGCAAAATGGAAAAACCAAGGCGGGGCGGCGCCCTACCTTTGAAAAAAGCACCGGGGCGACGCCCTGGCCCGACTACACCACTGCTGTTTTTTAATAAAATACTTACTCTTATGACATATTATCAGCGATACTAGAGATGACTATGTTATAATCTTTACCGTTTGTGTAGAACGCATTATGGACTTTATGGTGACCTATTCCAAACTATCGAGTAATGGCGTCGTACAAAAGAAACTACAAACTGGGCTACCAGATATTTTAAAAGGACTTTAGAGCTGCCAACTTAGATCAGCTTTTTCGCAGTAATTGGCTGTGATTGTAGAAATAATAATATAAAAAAATATAAAAATTAAGAACTGATAAAATTAATTAAATAATTAAGTAGTTTTGATTTAACACGTAATTTCATTAATTCACGATAAATAAACTCGTAAATTTAAATAATAATACTCATAATAAAATTAATATTTTATGGTTCATTAATCATAATCAGCTCAATTACAAATACAGGTGAAACAAAATTAAAATTAATTGCTGAGGTAGGAAGACAATATGTTTGATAAAGGTCTATTTTGACTCGTTAACTTATAACTTATAGATCAAATGTGTTCCGTGAATAGTTTAGTGAATTTGTATTTCTGAAAGTTAGGGAAGGTTCGCTGTTTTTAAAGTTCATTTTGGACCTGTACATGTTTCAATTTAACTTTTTAAGTTTATTATTCATTACTCTCACTGAATGGTTCGCCTAAAGCTTTATTTTATACTGTTATATGTAACCCTTCAGGTTCATTTTCTCCCGCATACTTATTATTTTTATTTTTTTGTGTTTTATTTACATTTGCTATTACATTATTCTCTCCACTTTTGGCCATCTATAGTTATTGTTAAGTATTCTTAAAGCCCCCTATGTCAATTTTTTAGAATTCCGAGCTGTATTTAATGAAACAATGTTAAATATAAATTAAATTATAGGAAAAAGCTCAGCTACGCTGAGTAAAGAAGGTGATATATAGGTAACCCTGGTCATTTTACTGCGGCCAAGAAGGGAGAGGTATTTGAGAAGATGGTACCAATTGAAAAGGCCCTAACTAGCTTCGTACCTAATGACATTTTCTAAGTGAAATCGTACCACGGGACGTCGCCCTTAGTAGAATCGTACCTAGTGGCATCTCTTTAACTAACATCGTCCAACAAATCGTAAAAAATTAAATTACTTTTATTAGCCAAAACATTAACGATGTACACATAACCGTCTTCAGGGGGATGATTAAAAACTCGCCCCAGAGGGCCCTGTGAGCATCTTTCTTGATATTGAATACGACGTGAAAATAAATTTCCTATACAAACATTTTCGTCTTTAAGTTTCTGTAAAAGGGTAGCTAAAACTTCCACGGGGTCCTCTTGACTAAAACCATGAAATCAAATATCAAGTGTGTTCCTTAAATTAGTGGTTCGTAAATAAGGAATATTAAAATCTAATTTATCTATCAGCAATTGTTGCAATGCAGCAGTTGTTGGCCCTGGAGTAATAACCTTTTCTTGAATACTTCTAACAAATCCAGGAACGTATAAAAGAACTTGCAAAATAGATATAGCATAGCAAGAGTTATCGTTATTGATGAAACCTTTCAATGTAAGAGAAGGAACTTCACTCGGAATACATGCACGTTTGCTTTTAGGCACCATTGTTCTAGAAGAATCAAGTTCAGCACACGTATCGATGTCGTTGCCCGATTGTTGTAATACCTCAACAGGTATTAAAAAATTTCATTTAGTTTTCTTCTTTTTAAACAACCCTATTTGAGGCAAATCCGTCCTAAACTCAGCTCTGAGGCGATTATACTCTGATATAGCCTTCCAATCTGCAAATATTTTGGAAGGATCTTAATCAAGTAAATGGACACAGTCTAAAGACATAACTCTTGAAAGAGCCACGTACGCCATTCCACTTTGAAAAACAGTGGCTCAAATGTTTATCATGGCGCATTCTACACTCATACCTTCACTTTTATTAATGGTAACTCCGTACGCTAAAACCACAGGAAACTGAGATCTTAGAACATAAACATTTGTCATAATTTTCTCTCTTTCAATTTTCTCTTCTATGGCATGATTATCAAACAAAACAAATAGCTCAGAAATAATTCTTTCTGCGTTGGTTTTAATAGCTTTCACAGTACCCATGGCTCCATTAACAAGCCTCTTTTCCATATTTCAATTTTTCCTCGGCATTATTCGAGCTTCGACGCAAAGAAACAATCTCGAATCCAAACCAGCTGTAACAGAGATATTACTTTCCAATTTCTTTAACTGATTTTTCACAGTTTTTTGTATTTATTGGTGACCATGACATTGGTCAACACTCATTATTTCTAAAATAGGATTACCCCATTTTTGTAGCATAATATTATTTATAGTGTCGCACATTTTGTTAGTTGGTAATAAACCAACTGGTTTTTTCCCTTCTTTAGACAATATGTCATAATAGTCAGCAGTCTCTTCAACATTGTCCGCTCTGGGAATTAAACGCGTTTTCAAAACTTCAACGTCACGTTCTGTTACCTCACCCACCCGTATTCTAGCAAGCATTTCTCCATAAGCATGGTCATTTTTCTGTCTCTTATTAATTGTTAATTCATCAAACTTGAAACACTGACGAAATAGATTAGAACCACTAACTGAACCAATAAGTATACGAGCTTCTATATGGGATAAAATTGAAAATACCGGATCCCCTTTTACAGGCTGTAATTGCAACAAGTCTCCTAATGCTAAAATTGAAATACCACCAAATGGTTCCTCTTTTCTAGTTATCTCGCAAAATCTCAAATGAATGTAAGCGAGCAAAGCTGAAGACACCATCGAGTATAAGTAGCTTCAAACGACCTAAAGCATTTCTCATAACACGCAAACAGTCGGGACCCAATTTATAATACTTTGCTGTTTTGTCGCGTTGAACCGGCAGCATCAACAAACGATGTAAGGTAACCCCTCCTATGTTATGAGCAGCCAAACCCACACAAAGGGGGTTCTGAAGATGGCTACACAGAACTATTCTCAGAGTTTTTATCAAGAAACTCTTTCCGGTTCCTCCGTATCCACTAACAAATACGAATAAACCTTCTTTTGGCGGAGCTAAGCCACAGAAATGTTTTACAATATTTTCAAGTATACTCCTTTTATCTGCAAACAAAGGTATTAGTTTATCAACAAGACTTTCAGGGGCTAAATTTTCATTAACAACTGAGGTCACCTCTTTCATTGCCTTTTCAGCTTCTATTAATTCTCTACCTTCAATCGGATTATCAGTGAGATCTTCCACAAAGTTATTTTTCCCGTTAGGTGGTTTTTTTTTAGCCAATGCTTCTTCTAGTGCTTTTTCAGCGTCTAATAACGTATTGATTTTTTCATGATACTTCATCATCTCTATAAACTTCGGTAAATGGCTTTCAAAAGAATCTTTAAAAGACATAAAATTACCTAATAAAGAAGTCTCGTCTCTCCAAGGTAAAAACAGGATCAACATGCCGTGGTAGAATTTTTCAGCATCTGATTCAGATTTAGTTGGATCGTGTTTCGGATGTTGAACGAGAAAGGGCTTTACCCTCATTTTCACGAAACCCACTCCTTCCTTTAATTCCAACCCTCTAGACGGTTTCTTTGTGTTAGGTTTTAGTGAAACATGATAATAGAATCGCGCCCAATCATACAAACAAGTGTCTTCTCGACTGTCAGGGCGATTAGGATAAATATCATCGACAAGTTGTTTCATAAAAATATCTGTGCTTTCTGGCTCATTATCTCTTAATGATTGCAAATTCTTATATCGCTTAAGTAAGCGCTTTCTTTGTTCTTTAGGGGCAGTATTTACAAATACGCAACTATCTGATTTTCCATACAAATGCTAATGAGTTAAACGATCAGCTGCCTCGTAACTGCCAATTTCTCGATGTGAAATCGCTTTAAGACCAAAGACGACTACGAAGATCTTTATTCGCTAACTCATTCCACAAACTCTTTGTCAGATTTCTCTTTTTTCGTAATGTACGAAGTTATATAACGCGCAATAGCCATTTTCTCATCCGCAACAAACTGAATGTCCATGTTACCTTTGAAAGCTAAAAGCAATACAGGGTTATAGTCATTAATTTGTTTTTCGGCTTCGGTTCTAGTCAGTGAATAAAGATTTATCAATGATTTACCCGAGACATGATGTCTTATAGTGGTATCAACTTCCCCAGTAGCACGAATTCGTCGGGCCGACGTCGCTGAAAGTGCCTTTCCCGACTCGGTCGGCTTTTATTCCACCAAAGGGTCAAAATATCACCGTCGGCCGACTGTATGATTTTGTCAGCTGAGAGTCGCTACGTCGATGTCAGCCTGACTTATTACTGGACAGATGGCCCGCCCATAAAAAACCCAGCTTGTTGACCCTTATTTTACGACCAGAAGACTGTATATCAGTCGGCCCGACGGGTTTCTAAACATACGCCCCCTCCTCATTTAACCTTACGGGCCGACTTGGTCGGCATTTATTCCGCTAAAGGGTCAAAATGTCACCGTCGGCCGACTGTATAGTTTTCGTCGGCTGGGAGTCGGTGTCGGCCCGACGTATTATTCGACAGTTGGCCCACCCATAAAAAAGGAGCTTGGCAACCCTTATTTTACGACCAGAAGACAGTCGGCCCGACGGGTTTCTAAACATACGCCCCCTCCTCAATTAACCTTACGGGCCGACTTGGTTGGCTTTTAGTCCGCCAAAGGGTCCTAACTACCCGGTCAGCCGACTGCATGTTTTAAGTCGGCAGTGAGTCGTAACGTCGAGGTCGGCCCGACTTATATTTGAACAGGTGGCCCACCTTCAAAACATCCAGTCTATCAACAAATATTTCATGGCAGCATATTAATTGGCCCGATTTCTTTCATTAAAGCCTACCCATAAAACAGTAACTGGCACTACCAATATAGTTACTTGTAAATATGTTTCTTAAACCGGTTAGAGGCTAACTATTTTTAGGGGTATATCGGTACATAACATTATATTTAACGTTATAATGTTTTAATACATAAAATGTTCAATATTTGTACAAACATGGCACATATATTAAAGTGGCCGCTTCAGAACTAAAACTATTAGTTCCTCTATCACAAAATGGTCACCGTATAAAAATATGAAAATAGAGGCTGAATATTACAGGTAATAACTTTCAATTTCTGTACCAAAAATGTTTAAATATAAAAATAACACATCTATAACTTCTAAGCCACTTAACTATTGAGGCTGAATATCTTTGACCATAATTTTTTACACATCTAAAAATTATTTTTAACACTCATACTTAATAGAACTTTTTGTTTTAAGAAAAACTCGTAAGTCACTATAATTACTGCATTAGTTAATTAAATGTTCATTAACTTTCACTATTTGTACTGCAGTATTAATTACATAGAGGCCACACACTAGGAACTATAATTCCTGTAGTACAAAATTATCACCATTAAGTGTTTGGCACTAAAATTTTCAATTACAATACCACACAAACTTTCAAGTTCAGAACTTAAATTTTCACATGTTCTTGAGGCGTTATATATTTAGCACAAATTTCTGAGATTTCTTTTAAACAAATCTGAATAACAATACACTAGACTTGATTGTACTTTAACGATCCATACACTTCAAAATTTTTAAAATGCAGTATAAAAGTCTATACGTTTTCAGCGACTTCATTCCACTTCCAAAGCGTTCTCATTCACTTTGGCGTTAGAATTTTGAGCTTTTAAATTTCTTTTAAGTCGCCCACCTTGTTGGTCTTTAGCATGCTTGAAGCATATACTTATGACACTTTCTACATGTATATCTTTCACCACTTTCAGGTTCTTAGAAAACAGCATCTAAATATAAATAACTTTAATCAATTCAACGTATAAATATTTTACTAAATCAATTATACCTATTATGACGTACTTTAATTGCATATCTTTGAATGTTATTTTCCCATTTCCGCCACTCCAGTTACATAGTTGTTGTTGCCATGAAGTTTTTCTACTATGTAACTGGAGTGGCGGAAATGGGAAAATAACATTCAAAGATATGCAATTAAAGTACGTCATAATAGGTATAATTGATTTAGTAAAATATTTATACGTTGAATTGATTAAAGTTATTTATATTTAGATGCTGTTTTCTAAGAACCTGAAAGTGGTGAAAGATATACATGTAGAAAGTGTCATAAGTATATGCTTCAAGCATGCTAAAGACCAACAAGGTGGGCGACTTAAAAGAAATTTAAAAGCTCAAAATTCTAACGCCAAAGTGAATGAGAACGCTTTGGAAGTGGAATGAAGTCGCTGAAAACGTATAGACTTTTATACTGCATTTTAAAAATTTTGAAGTGTATGGATCGTTAAAGTACAATCAAGTCTAGTGTATTGTTATTCAGATTTGTTTAAAAGAAATCTCAGAAATTTGTGCTAAATATATAACGCCTCAAGAACATGTGATAATTTAAGTTCTGAACTTGAAAGTTTGTGTGGTATTGTAATTGAAAATTTCAGTGCCAAACACTCAATGGTGATAATTTTGTACTACAGGAATTGAGCATTATAGTTCCTAGTGTGTGGCCTCTATGTAATTAATACTGCAGTACAAATAGTGAAAGTTAATGAACATTTAATTAACTAATGCAGTAATTATAGTGACTTACGAGTTTTTCTTAAAACAAAAAGTTCTATTAAGTATGAGTGTTAAAAATAATTTTTAGATGTGTAAAAAATTATGGTCAAAGATATTCAGCCTCAATAGTTAAGTGGCTTAGAAGTTATAGATGTGTTATTTTTATATTTAAACATTTTTGGTACAGAAATTGAAAGTTATTACCTGTAATATTCAGCCTCTATTTTCATATTTTTATACGGTGACCATTTTGTGATAGAGGAACTAATAGTTTTAGTTCTGAAGCGGCCACTTTAATATATGTGCCATGTTTGTACAAATATTGAACATTTTATGTATTAAAACATTATAACGTTAAATATAATGTTATGTACCGATATACCCCTAAAAATAGTTAGCCTCTAACCGGTTTAAGAAACATATTTACAAGTAACTATATTGGTAGTGCCAGTTACTGTTTTATGGGTAGGCTTTAATGAAAGAAATCGGGCCAATTAATATGCTGCCATGAAATATTTGTTGATAGACTGGATGTTTTGAAGGTGGGCCACCTGTTCAAATATAAGTCGGGCCGACCTCGACGTTACGACTCACTGCCGACTTAAAACATGCAGTCGGCTGACCGGGTAGTTAGGACCCTTTGGCGGACTAAAAGCCAACCAAGTCGGCCCGTAAGGTTAATTGAGGAGGGGGCGTATGTTTAGAAACCCGTCGGGCCGACTGTCTTCTGGTCGTAAAATAAGGGTTGCCAAGCTCCTTTTTTATGGGTGGGCCAACTGTCGAATAATACGTCGGGCCGACACCGACTCCCAGCCGACGAAAACTATACAGTCGGCCGACGGTGACATTTTGACCCTTTAGCGGAATAAATGCCGACCAAGTCGGCCCGTAAGGTTAAATGAGGAGGGGGCGTATGTTTAGAAACCCGTCGGGCCGACTGATATACAGTCTTCTGGTCGTAAAATAAGGGTCAACAAGCTGGGTTTTTTATGGGCGGGCCATCTGTCCAGTAATAAGTCAGGCTGACATCGACGTAGCGACTCTCAGCTGACAAAATCATACAGTCGGCCGACGGTGATATTTTGACCCTTTGGTGGAATAAAAGCCGACCGAGTCGGGAAAGGCACTTTCAGCGACGTCGGCCCGACGAATTCGTGCTACTGGGGAAGTTGATACCACTATAAGACATCATGTCTCGGGTAAATCATTGATAAATCTTTATTCACTGCCTAGAACCGAAGCCGAAAAACAAATTAATGACTATAACCCTGTATTGCTTTTAGCTTTCAAAGGTAACATGGACATTCAGTTTGTTGCGGATGAGAAAATGGCTATTGCGCGTTATATAACTTCGTACATTACGAAAAAAGAGAAATCTGACAAAGAGTTTGTGGAATGAGTTAGCGAATAAAGATCTTCGTAGTCGTCTTTGGTCTTAAAGCGATTTCACATCGAGAAATTGGCAGTTACGAGGCAGCTGATCGTTTAACTCATTAGCATTTGTATGGAAAATCAGATAGTTGCGTATTTGTAAATACTGCCCCTAAAGAACAAAGAAAGCGCTTACTTAAGCGATATAAGAATTTGCAATCATTAAGAGATAATGAGCCAGAAAGCACAGATATTTTTATGAAACAACTTGTCGATGATATTTATCCTAATCGCCCTGACAGTCGAGAAGACACTTGTTTGTATGATTGGGCGCGATTCTATTATCATGTTTCACTAAAACCTAACACAAAGAAACCGTCTGGAGGGTTGGAATTAAAGGAAGGAGTGGGTTTCGTGAAAATGAGGGTAAAGCCCTTTCTCGTTCAACATCCGAAACACGATCCAACTAAATCTGAATCAGATGCTGAAAAATTCTACCACGGCATGTTGATCCTGTTTTTACCTTGGAGAGACGAGACTTCTTTATTAGGTAATTTTATGTCTTTTAAAGATTCTTTTGAAAGCCATTTACCGAAGTTTATAGAGATGATGAAGTATCATGAAAAGTTCAATACGTTATTAGACGCTGAAAAAGCACTAGAAGAAGCATTGGCTAAAAATACACCACCTAACGGGCAAAATAACTTTGTGGAAGATCTCACTGATAATCCGATTGAAGGTAGAGAATTAATAGAAGCTGAAAAGGCAAAGAAAGAGGTGACCTCAGTTGTTAATGAAAATTTAGCCCCTGAAAGTCTTGTTGATAAACTAATACCTTTGTTTGCAGATAAAAGGAGTATACTTGAAAATATTGTAAAACATTTCTGTGGCTTAGCTCCGCCAAAAGAAGGTTTATTTGTATTTGTTAGTGGATACGGAGGAACCGGAAAGAGTTTCTTGATAAAAACTCTGAGAATAGTTCTGTGTAGCCATCTTCAGAACCCCCTTTGTGTGGGTTTGGCTGCTCATAACATAGGAGGGGTTACCTTACATCGTTTGTTGATGCTGCCGGTTCAACGCGACAAAACAGCAAAGTATTATAAATTGGGTCCCGACTGTTTGCGTGTTATGAGAAATGCTTTAGGTCGTTTGAAGCTACTTATACTCGATGGTGTCTTCAGCTTTGCTCGCTTACATTCATTTGAGATTTTGCGAGATAACTAGAAAAGAGGAACCATTTGGTGGTATTTCAATTTTAGCATTAGGAGACTTGTTGCAATTACAGCCTGTAAAAGGGGATCCGGTATTTTCAATTTTATCCCATATAGAAGCTCGTATACTTATTGGTTCAGTTAGTGGTTCTAATCTATTTCGTCAGTGTTTCAAGTTTGATGAATTAACAATTAATAAGAGACAGAAAAATGACCATGCTTATGGAGAAATGCTTGCTAGAATACGGGTGGGTGAGGTAACAGAACGTGACGTTGAAGTTTTGAAAACGCGTTTAATTCCCAGAGCTGACAATGTTGAAGAGACTGCTGACTATTATGACATATTGTCTAAAGAAGGGAAAAAACCAGTTGGTTTATTACCAACTAACAAAATGTGCGACACTATAAATAATATTATGCTACAAAAATGGGGTAATCCTATTTTAGAAATAATGAGTGTTGACCAATGTCATGGTCACCAATAAATACAAAAAACTGTGAAAAATCAGTTAAAGTAATTGGAAAGTAATATCTCTGTTACAGCTGGTTTGGATTCGAGATTGTTTCTTTGCGTCGAAGCTCGAATAATGCCGAGGAAAAATTGAAATATGGAAAAGAGGCTTGTTAATGGAGCCATGGGTACTGTGAAAGCTATTAAAACCAACGCAGAAAGAATTATTTCTGAGCTATTTGTTTTGTTTGATAATCATGCCATAGAAGAGAAAATTGAAAGAGAGAAAATTATGACAAATGTTTATGTTCTAAGATCTCAGTTTCCTGTGGTTTTAGCGTACGGAGTTACCATTAATAAAAGTGAAGGTATGAGTGTAGAATGCGCCATGATAAACATTTGAGCCACTGTTTTTCAAAGTGGAATGGCGTACGTGGCTCTTTCAAGAGTTATGTCTTTAGACTGTGTCCATTTACTTGATTAAGATCCTTCCAAAATATTTGCAGATTGGAAGGCTATATCAGAGTATAATCGCCTCAGAGCTGAGTTTAGGACGGATTTGCCTCAAATAGGGTTGTTTAAAAAGAAGAAAACTAAATGAAATTTTTTAATACCTGTTGAGGTATTACAACAATCGGGCAACGACATCGATACGTGTGCTGAACTTGATTCTTCTAGAACAATGGTGCCTAAAAGCAAACGTGCATGTATTCCGAGTGAAGTTCCTTCTCTTACATTGAAAGGTTTCATCAATAACGATAACTCTTGCTATGCTATATCTATTTTGCAAGTTCTTTTATACGTTCCTGGATTTGTTAGAAGTATTCAAGAAAAGGTTATTACTGCAGGGCCAACAACTGCTGCATTGCAACAATTGCTGATAGATAAATTAGATTTTAATATTCCTTATTTACGAACCACTAATTTAAGGAACACACTTGATATTTGATTTCATGGTTTTAGTCAAGAGGACCCCGTGGAAGTTTTAGCTACCCTTTTACAGAAACTTATAGACGAAAATGTTTGTATAGGAAATTTATTTTCACGTCGTATTCAATATCAAGAAAGATGCCCACAGGGCCCTCTGGGGCGAGTTTTTAATCATCCCCCTGAAGACGGTTATGTGTACATCGTTAATGTTTTGGCTAATAAAAGTAATTTAATTTTTTACGATTTGTTGGACGATGTTAGTTAAAGAGATGCCACTAGGTACGATTCTACTAAGGGCGACGTCCCGTGGTACGATTTCACTTAGAAAATGTCATTAGGTACGAAGCTAGTTAGGGCCTTTTCAATTGGTACCATCTTCTCAAATACCTCTCCCTTCTTGGCCGCAGTAAAATGACCAGGGTTACCTATATATCACCTTCTTTACTCAGCGTAGCTGAGCTTTTTCCTATAATTTAATTTATATTTAACATTGTGATTAGTTTCTTTAAATACAGCTCGGAATTCTAAAAAATTGACATAGGGGGCTTTAAGAATACTTAACAATAACTATAGATGGCCAAAAGTGGAGAGAATAATGTAATAGCAAATGTAAATAAAACACAAAAAAAATAAAAATAATAAGTATGCGGGAGAAAATGAACCTGAAGGGTTACATATAACAGTATAAAATAAAGCTTTAGGCGAACCATTCAGTGAGAGTAATGAATAATAAACTTAAAAAGTTAAATTGAAACATGTACAGGTCCAAAATGAACTTTAAAAACAGCGAACCTTCCCTAACTTTCAGAGAATACACCCAAAATCTTACTTTTGGAAATACAAATTCACTAAACTATTCACGGAACACATTTGATCTATAAGTTATAAGTTAACGAGTCAAAATAGACCTTTATCAAACATATTGTCTTCCTACCTCAGCAATTAATTTTAATTTTGTTTCACCTGTATTTGTAATTGAGCTGATTATGATTAATGAACCATAAAATATTAATTTTATTATGAGTATTATTATTTAAATTTACGAGTTTATTTATCGTGAATTAATGAAATTACGTGTTAAATCAAAACTACTTAATTATTTAATTAATTTTATCAGTTCTTAATTTTATATTTTTTTATATTATTATTTCTACAATCACAGCCAATTACTGCGAAAAAGCTGATCTAAGTTGGCCGCTCTAAAGTCCTTTTAAAATATCTGGTAGCCCAGTTTGTAGTTTCTTTTGTACGACGCCATTACTCGATAGTTTGGAATAGGTCACCATAAAGTCCATAATGCGTTCTACACAAACGGTAAAGATTATAACATAGTCATCTCTAGTATCGCTGATAATATGTCATAAGAGTAAGTATATTATTAAAAAACAGCAGTGGTGTAGTCGGGCCAGGGCGTCGCCCCGGTGCTTTTTCCAAAGGTACGTTTTGTAATTTATATGTTAACTGCTAATACTTAAGTTTCCAACTTTCGAAAACTTACCGTAAAAATTTAAATTCTTAATTTTTATGCAGAGTTCGTGTTATTACAATCTAATTGTACACTTGTTGCTGGATTTTTTCCATTGTCTTGTATTTTAATGTTTTAAATAAAATTTTAATAACAAGTTTGGCTTTTTAAATTATTTGTTCAGAATACGATATCCAATGAACGTCCAAGTTTCATCCCTATTGAGCCATGATTGAACCAAATTAAAGGCCTAAAGACATCTCTACGTTTTATAGAAAGACATCCAGGGGACGACCGCCGTAATCGCCGTCGGACGTCCGAAAACTCGTCCCTAGACAAACCTAACATTTGGTCGCCCTTTAAAGTCCAATCGACGTCAACCCAGGATGTCTTACGTATGAAGGCAGTTCCGTGTGTGAGGTCTATCGGATGTCCAAAGGACGTTTTCGTGTTTGCTGGGTCCTAATAATTTCACATTTCTAGCAACTATAGTTTTCGAGAAAAATGCCTGGGCCGATCAAATTAAGACACCCTGTATAAATCATAACCTTAATTTATCGTCGGTTCAACAAACTATCAATGAATCGAAAGAGGAACAAACTACACAAAGGAATTTGAAGAAAGTTATATATTATACTCTCTTGTGGTAACAAAAATCAGTCGCATTATTTTTCACTCGTGCTATTTGATATTTTCGTGAATCATAAATTCATATTTTTAGGCTTAGTTTTTTTTGTTTGATATTAATTTGTATTTTGTCTTTTAAATTTTTTTTTCGTTAACTATCCCTTTGCCATCGCAATCTACTCTCACCTCTTGCCTTCAGTGTGGAAGATCATTTATGAACATCAACAGCCATTATTCGATGTCTTCTACTTGTGTTAAACCTTTCGACGCTTATCTTGAGGCCGTAAGTAGTGTTATAAATGAGAGAACGCTCTATGAGGCACTAATGAGGTATCTGGGCGCCGGGCACCGTACCTCACAGAAATAACATGGGGCACTATTTGACGGTGTCTAGAAAAAAAGTACCGGTTCAACATCGACGCGTTTGAGACACCTAATGAGGCACCGGGACACCGGCACCGTGCCTCATAGAAATAACATGGGGCACCATTTGACGGTGACCGACACCGTGCTTCATAGAAATAACATGGGACACTTTTTGACGGTGTCTAGAAAAAAGGACCGGCTTAACATCGACGCGTTCGCCGACCGTAAATCCTCATAGAATTAACATGAAGTATTATTTAACGGTATCTCACGACCACCATGCCGCATAGAATTAACATGGGGAATTATATTGACGGTATTTGATGCGTACACCGGTCGTAATTGTACTGCGAGAGAGCTGTGAGTACCGTATCTCATAGAAAATACATGGAGACGAGGATTAGAATATTGACCGTGAATTGTTCAATCGCGTATTGCGTGGATATACCCTTAATTTACAAAGCCTGCTTAATCTGCTGTTTCGAACGTGGTGGTATAATCCTAATTGTTTAAGGCGTGGTACAAAGTGCAACAAAGTTTACTATAAAAGCCAGAATTTTCCTTTAAAATATCATTCGGAATTAGGATCCCTGAGTCTCTTACACCTTAGAATTCGAATACTCAGAAGATGTTAGTAGAAACCTTTCCACATTAAATTACTTTAAGTGATTTCTAACGATTTCGATACCCCTTTTAGGAACGTCGGTAAGGTTTTCCCTATTTCTACTACGAAGGGGGTATCGGTAACCCCAGACTGTCATATTCACGTCGGTACTTTGGATGGTAGTGTTGGAATTGAGTTGACGGAAAGTCAGTTCAAGCAACTACGGAGAGCAAGCGGTCAAATTACTACGTTCTTGGAAGACGATTCGATCCCAAATTCTACGTGGTTCTTTGAAGGATCAGAAACGAGACGAGTCGAGCTATGCATTTTCCAAACGCGGAAGGTAGTGGACGTGAGAGAAATAATCCTTGGAACTGGGACCAACTACGGAAAGCACATCTTAACCAAACAGGGCTTTACTGTCACGCAATACCCCTGGAAGACGTTGATGGATAAATACGACGAAGTGATGACGTATCACAACGAAGTAAAACGCGTCTTCAATGATATTAAAGGAGTCGTTCTGACCGCGATTACAGACTACGTGAATAAGCAATGCGAAGGTTGCAAAATTGATCATCCCTCACAAAGGCAGCACGATTGTCTGATGATTGATTGGAACTCTCGTTTAGATATACATTTGTTTGACGCGATGGATAGAATTAGTTATTCCGAAATCACTTTAAAACTTGACACGTTTTTAAGCGAGGACTTTCGCGATACTATATTGACTTTCATAATGTGCAACGCTAAAAAAATGTTGTATAAAAATGAAGACTTTTGAATTTGTCAATAAAAAACTTGAGTATTAAAAACTGGGCTCTTTATTTTGTAGCTCATTTAGAGACATGGAACCAGTAATGAAACATCCGTTCACCGGGCTCGTCGCTGGGCCCACGCAATGTGGAAAGTCCCACTTCCTTGCTAAATTAATTAAACATAATGAGTCGTGCATTGCTCCTCCACCTCAAAGAATAGTTTGGTGTTATACTGAGTACCAAGAGAAATTATTTAATTCGGTATTGGAGCATAATCCTACCGTAGAGTTTCACGAGGGTTTATTAGACCCAAACAATTTAAATCCGACGATTAGAAATTTTGTAATTCTCGATGATCTCTTATGTGAAATAGCGAATAACAAAGACGTCACAAATTTATTTATACGAGGTTCGCATCATCGTAACACGTCCGTACTGATTTTAATGCAAAATTTGTTTTATCACGGGAAAGAAGTTAGAACTCTCAATTTGAATTCACAGTACCTCGTCATTTTCCGTTCGGCTAGAGTAGTTTCCAGCGTGCTAAATATCGCTAAACAAATTTCACCGGCTAATACCAAATTCGTGGTTGACGCGTTTCGTCAAGCCGTGGTGAAACCATACGGTTATTTATTCATCGACTTGAAACCAAATACCGCAGATGAATATCGGCTGCGAACGGGGATCATACCGGGAGAAGAAGCCGCGATTTTCATCCCGAAATAAAATCAAAATGACTATAGCAACGTCAAAACGTGTGTGTAAAAACTTGGATTTTTTAAAATATTTGAGCACGTGTAATGTGAAACAGAGGAAAGCTATCATTAAACTAGCGAATCGCGACGCCATCTTAGCGCTGGTCGAATGTTGTATAAATGTACTACGCGGGAACATTCAGTTAACAGATGGACAAAAGAGTCGATTGAAGAAACATCGTAAAGCCTTACATCATCTTTGCGCAAAAATTCCTCTCGCTAAAAGAAAACAGATTCTAGTTCAGAAGGGGGGATTTCTCCCGTTTTTGTTAGCTCCACTTCTTTCAATCGTTAGCTCAGTCGCCGGCGCTGCGATAAGCCGCGCCATTAATAAATAAATGGCCCGAAAAATGATTTTAGTGTCTGAAGACGCTTTACGTCGAATGAAGAATGCTACTCCCGAAGATGTTCCCAGTGAAATACCATCCTTGGATAAAGAAATGAAAACGATCCTCGACGATCCCAATATGACCGAATCCGAAAAATTAACGTTATATAATCAAACTTTGCAGCGACACATAATATCTAATCGCCAACCAGTTGAAAAACAACAGACTGTTAAAAACAAAACGTGGTACGAAGAAATTGCGACGTCTATTCCGTCAAGTATGCTTACCGACGCGATATCGTTGTACAATTGGACATTACGTTTTATTTCGTGGAACGAACTCGGTGAAATGACATTTGGAGGACGAGTCGTTTCTGGATCAAACGTAATCGATTTAATTTACGATGCGGTTAGAAAAACCAAGTCAAATTCCGACCCTACAGGATTCAAGAACTTCTACGAAGTATTGCAAAACAATAATGTACCAAAAAATATATCAAGAATCCTACTAGAATAAGTTCTTTAAAATCGTTATCTTTTAACACGTCACCACCTAGACAAAATCAGTGGGTGACGATTTGAATGTATTTACCAATAAAACATTTAACCACCAGTTACTGTTATTTAGTTCAATCCCATATCTCATAATGGATGGTTGCACGGAAGTTGTAGCTGAAAGTATCGTATCCACATTAACTATATCATTTTCGAAAAATCCAAAACTATTAACCGTCGTTTTAATTATATTAATTTTTGTAATAGTCGAATTATTCGATTTCTTAATATTGTACTACACGACACCCACACATGGAAATTACACTAATTACGGATAAGCTAGAGAAGATCTATTACGACGTAGCGGACTCTGGCGGGTACGTTGGCGTTCGCGGACTATATCGTTCCGCTCGAGAAAAGGGTATCAAAGTTACGTTGAAAAATGTGAGGGAATTTTTACAAAACCAAGATACCTATACTCTACATAAAAATGCAAAGTGGCGATACAAACGAAATAAAACGATAGTGTACGGCATTGACGATCAATGGCAAGCCGACCTCATTGACCTCCAGAAACTTTCCAGGCTAAACAATGGGTATCGCTATATTCTCGCGTGTATTGATATTTTTAGTAAGTACGCTTACGTCGAACCGGTGAAAAATAAGAAAGGAGAGACTATAGTGAACGCTCTAAAAAAGATATTAGATGGTGAAAGGAAACCAAAGCGAATGCAGAGTGACCACGGGAATGAGTTTGTTTGTAAAGCCGTTCAATCCGCATTAAATTCCCGCGAAATAGAATTTTTCGCGACGAACTCTGAAGTGAAAGCCAGCATCGTTGAGCGGTTTATTCGATCGTTTAAATCGAGAATGTATCGATATTTTACAAGGAAAAATACTTATAAGTACGTTGACGTGCTTCAAGAATTAGTTAGCGCCTATAATAACAGTTATCACCGAGCAATTAAATGTAAACCCGTCAATGTAAATCCCGAAAATTCGAAAATAACTTGGAAAAATTTGTACGGAGATATAGACTTTGGTCCTCCGATAAAGTACGACTTCGAAATTGGAGACATTGTCAGAATAAGCAAAAACAAGGGACTATTCGAAAAAGGATATCTCCCGAATTATTCGGAAGAATTATTTCGAGTGATTAAGCAGATACCGAGACAACCGCCGGTATATAAACTGGAGGCGCTAGATTCGGAGCCCATTTTAGGAATTTTTTACAAAGAAGAAGTACAAAAGGTGGGGAAAGATCTTGACACTTGCGCGTTCAAAATTGAAAAAGTGCTCAGGAGGCGACGGAAATCTGATCATTCAGTCGAGTTACTCGTACGCTGGAAGGGGTACGGACCGCAATTTGATAGTTGGGTTCAAGAAGTAGACTTAGAATGAGTTTCTATATCACTCTACCATCCGATTCTTCGCTGAATTACTTTCCGGGTAATACTCTGAGCAAATTCAGAGCTTACCTTCCGGAGAATGTTCAGCTGAATGGACCTTACGAAGTAGGTTTAGCGGAAATAAGTTATCCTAGAACGTGGAATAATATCAAAGAAGAACGGGTAGTGCGAGTTGGTTCGGATGATATCAAACTGGAAGATTTTAGGTATATACCTAGAGCAAATTTCTCTTCTATCGAAGATTTACTTGAAATGTTAAAATTTGAGAATAAAAGGGTCGAGTTCAAATACCATAAACATCTGAAACGAGTTGAGGTTCATATAACTAAGAGTTTTTACTGTATCATCCCTCCCGATATAGCGATGATGTTGGGATTTTCTCTTAAGCAAGAAGGTGAATTTGAAATTAGAAAATCTTCGTTAGCCCCTTATACCGTAGATATGGACGTAGGATTACATTCATTGTTTGTCTATTCTGACATCGTTGAAAATACGATCGTGGGGGACAGGAACGTCCCTCTTTTAAGAATTATTAACGTGAAAGGAAAAGATGGGGAAACTGTGAATACTGAATTTTCTCGTCCACATTACCTACCCGCCGCTTCTTCCAACATACAAACTATCGAGATTAATCTTATGGACGACTTGGGGAACCCCGTGCAATTTGAACGTGGAAAGGTGCACGTTACTCTACATTTTAGACCGCGGAGGGCCTGGCTCGCTCTATAATAGCGAGTGTCGGGAACAAGTAGTCCTCAGTTTAATGAAAAGTAACGAATGACGAACATCATGAGACGGCCGCAATACATTTCCTCCGTAAGCGATTACGAGAGGTACTATTTAAATCAGGCTGGATACGGATCAATCCCCGTGTATCGCGGCGTGGGTGTCCAGAGAGGCTATGGATTGGGTAACATACTCGCTTCGGCATTTCGTCGTGCCATGCCGCTTTTGAAGCGCGGAGCCCAGTTTCTAGGAAGAAAATTTCTCGATACTGGAGCGAAAGTCGTGTCTGACGTCGCTAGCGGTATCCCAATTAAATCATCGCTAGCGAAGAGATCTAAGAGCGCTGGTAAAGAGACATTGTTATCAGCCGCGGAAGCCGTTACGCAAATGACGGGATCTGGAATTAAAAAGAGGCGTAGAGCATCGCGCAAAGTCACTCGAGCTAAAACCAAGAAGAAGAAAGCATCGTGCCGATCTTACTCCGATATATTTTCATAAAGTCTTAGAATGGCGTTGATACATCCGAACTCTAGTGGTTGCGTGAATTCCGAATTGGACCTTTTCGAAGTCCCGTTAACGCAAACGGGGATTATCGGTGGCGAATGGGTAGAATACCACCCCATTTCCAGCATTAGCAACAATTCAGCGTTAACGTTTTGCATTAGTGGGAATTCCGAAGCGTACATCGACCTATCACAAACTCTCCTTCACGTTCAGGTGGATGTGAAATTGGAAAACGGATCTTACCCTAAAGCCGCCGTTGTTACTCCGGCGGGTGTGGTTACGACCCCGGCGGATAATGTAGCCCCCATCAATTTGTTTTTGCACAGTCTATTTCCCGAAGTCCACTTATTTTTAAACGAAAAATCAGTTACTCCTTCCGCTCAGAATTACCCGTACAAAAGTATAATTCAAACTATGTTAACATTTGGAGACTCTGCTAAAACGAGTCATCTTACCAGCGGCCTATTCTATCGCGACACGGCGTACGAGTTCAACGATTTCGTGAACAATAAATGTTTCTTACAAAGAGCCACCTTCGCTCAAAAGGGAACTATAGATATGATCGGCGCTCTTCATTTAGATATTTGTCAACAGCCGCGCTTCCTTTTGAACTTGGTGGATTTAAAATTTGTTTTTGGGAAATCAAATACCGAATTTTGTTTACACTCTGACGTAAAATGTAAATTGGACATTAAATCAGCTTCGTTGTATTTGAGGAAAGTCAAGTTAATTCCCGAAATCCCACTATCACACGCCAAAGTGTTACAAATGTCGAGAGCGAAGTACCCAATTTCCCGCACGGAAGTGATGTCGTTTTCGATTCCGAGAGGCAACATGAGCGTCGTGCAAGATCATTTATTTACAGGACAAATTCCGAATAAAGTCGTAATCGGGATGGTTGAGCAAAACGCGTTTCTGGGTGATCTTAAATCGTCGCCATATAATTTCCAGCATTTCAATTTAAACCACATTGGTTTGTTCGTCGACGGCAGTAGCGTACCACATAAAGCCCTAACACCTAACTTCGCGGAGCGTAGCTACATCCAAGCGTACACCAATTTATTTCTTCAAACGGGTCAGTGGAACATTGACGAGGGAAACCAAATAAGTCGCGAAGATTACGCCGGTGGAAATTGCCTTTTCGTCTACGATTTGACTGCCGATTTAATGAACAATGCCTCTCATTTTCATCTTGTTAAAAACGGAAATTTGAGGCTGGAAATGAAATTCGCTTCCGCGTTACCCGAAACGATTGCCGTAATTGTTTACGCGGAATTCCAGAGTTTGATTGAAATTGATAAGAACCGAACCGTAATCTTCGACTAGAATGGACACAATGCAGCTAACGAGAATTTTGGAGAAAGATAATTTCACCAGAGACTTATTTCGAGGCGTATTCGCCGCGGACCAACTACCAAAGTTCGTGACGACGTTTCCATCTCTGTATATCGTGAACACGGATAGGTCGAATGACGATGGTCAGCACTGGATAGTTTTGTATTTCTCGAAGAATAATACAAATACCGAGATGTTCGACTCCTACGGTAACCCCCCAGATATGTTTCGCTTTAATGACTTTGTCGAAAGAAATAGTAAAACTGTGACATTTAACTCTTTACAACTTCAAGGAAATCGAAGCGTGACGTGTGGAGGTTTTTGCGTGTATTTTGCTCTTAATAGATGTAGGGGTGTAAAAATGTTCGATATTGTGACTAGATTTTCTAAAAATAAAAATGTAAATGATAAAATGATAAAAGAATTTATGTATTCAAGGTATTCAATAAATTTTCAATAACTTAGTAAAACTTCTTTAATTTACATTTTACATTCAAAATAACACCAGTGGGTTTGTTTGGTGATCTCCGCAGTCTACATTACATCAAAGTAAAAATTTAAAAAGTTAGTTACATTTTTACGTTAAATTAAAAATATCATTTAAATAAGATAGTTTCATTTTATTTACATTACGCTTTAAGTTCAAAATATATTTTTAATAGAAATACAATAGAAGACTGAACTATTGGCGATTTAAAATATCGATCCAGTAATGACCATGCGATAGGGTTCGAATGCCGTCCCCCAAAATATACCTTTTATTATCGCATGGATTAAGAGACATTTTGTTTTGGGAGACGGTAAATAGCTGATGCCTCTGATTGACGATCCGCTTCATAGAATTGCTCGTAATTCGAGTAGCCACGAGGCAGTCGCGGTAACTCGAGTGTCGGATATCCTTTTCCACTACTCGCTTACAAACACCTTTCGCGGTTTTTTTCTCCCCCCTTTCCGAAAGGATGGAGTACATTTTGGGGCGGAGCCCAACGAACTCCCGTATAGGGATCCCATCCATTTCATCTTTCATCTTTCCAATGACTTTTTTGTTTACGTCATTGAAAAGAGGATGATTCGTGGGATACCCCGAGAAATCGAAGAGATGGGAGGAATTTCCGAAGTCCGTGTAAACGTCCTCCGTTTGTATATTGTACGCCAGGCTGTCCGTGTCCGTGAAAAGTAATCGGACCTTTTCACCGTAGGTCTTGCGCATGTACTCGTAATGAAATTTTTCAAATGCCGGAGAAGACGCTTTCTTAATAGCCCGCTCAGGTGTTTGTACGAGATGGAAATCTATCCGATTTCTCAAGTTCTCCATTGTTTTACCTATTATTGAAACGAAATGAGATTAGTACTTATTATTCCGATAATTTGTATACGTGGCTACTTGCGTATAAACTAAATTACATTTATTAAACCAAAAGAATTTATTTCGCGCAATAAATACTGTTGGTAAAAAAAAATAATCTACTTATTTTTCATTTACTTTGATTAATAACGTACCAAAACAGGAGTTGTTTAAAAGTTTAAAAAAATCTTTTTCAAAACTGTTTTTGGCAAGTTTCCTCTTTTCGGTATTGAAATTTATGAATGGGCGAAGCCAGGGAGACTGATGGAAAGAGAGTATTCTGTGAACTTTCGTGAGTTTAAGTCCCTTCGATACGTAGTATTTTAAATTACGATAGTGAACTACGTATCGCTCTTTGTTGTTGAGATTAGGGACGAGCTTAGGCAGAGTGTCTTTTGCGGGGAGGTTTAATCTTTGAAGCATCAGTTTGTAATAGGAAGAAAATTGATCCGTAGTTATTCTTTGAGATTCGGGTGCGAGGGGGTAGCAGTTGTGTTCATGATGTAACTCAACGGGGTATTCCAAGTCTACTTCCAAAATGAAGCCGTAGGGAGACTCGTGCGATAAAGTAAGCACATGTTTATGGGTGTAGTCGAGTAGGTCTTCGACGGGAACCCAAGCGAACCTACTCGTGGGTAAGTAATCGACCATGGCGAACCCGTAGAGATTATTTTTGTCGAGGTACATGATGTAATTACACTCTTTATTGGGGTCGTAGCTTTCGGGGATGTACGGGTTATTGGCTTCGGCGTAGCGGTGACTAATCATCGAAACTCCTCCCCGAATGCCACGTTCAATAAACAAGTGCATGTCAATATCGAGTAGTAGCTCCAACTTCACTTTTGTCATGTGGAGGGCTGACTCCCAGGCAAACCCAGGTCCCGTGTACGCGTGCGCGCAATCTAGGCCGTAGTATTCTACACACATAGCGCGGAAACTCTCGAATACGTCAGCGAGTTGGAGGGTACAAATCGTGTAGTTCACCTGTTGAAGAATTTTATCACTACCACTATTACATTTAGTAATAGAATAGGGCTATAAATAATACCTAGATTTTGTATGTTAAAAATGTTCCACACTTGGCGGACATTTTCGTAACTCTCATCCGTTAAATGTTCGCCAGTGAGGGTGTTGAAAAATGTCTCTTTGGGTGGTAGTGCTGTCTCTTCAAACTTGTCTACGTCACTCATGTAGTCGTAGGGATACGTTAACTTTTTGAGCAAATACGGGATTTGATGAGTTGGATAGAAAGAGCTCAAGATGGGGAATTTTTCTTGACCTCCAGTGGCTAAATTTGAAATTAAAGTTTCGAGACTAGCGGGCATAAAGCGAATAGAATCGATGAAACGGAGGCGACCGAAAGTGAAGCTGATATACGTTTCGGCGTTAGATGGAATACAGGAAATGTTTACACTTTTTATCAACCCAATCCTTTGCATGATAAGATGGGCATCGTATCTGAAATTTTATATAAACACGTTATAGTTTGTAAATATTGGAATTAAAGAAAAAATACTATACCGTGATAAATTATGCATGATGACCGGCGTGAAATTTCCCACTCGCAGCTTTAGATTACAAGAATTATGCGCGACTCAAGACTGGATTCTGTCAATTATAGATTCAAAATCCGCGTAAATGACGTAGGGAACCTAAAAATAAATGTGTAAAGCTCTTAAATTCATGAATTTCCGAAATTATTTTTTACCTTTTGAAGCCAATCAATTTTTTCGAATTTTAAAACGGGATTTTTGTGTGGCATTTTGACAAGTTGGGGGTCGTGAACGTTGCAGTTTTTCACGTGTTCACTATGGTTTCTAGCACTATTTTGTCCTGAAAAGCGATGTAAGCAATAACGACACACGTAAATTTTCCCGTTATGGTTTGTGAAATGACTCAATAGTCGACTAATATCCGTAATTAGGCAAAAATGTTGGTTTCCTTTTGACTTGAGATAAAGCAGATCTATTTGCCGATCTTCGGGGGCTCTGTTTTCGCTTACATGAAGAGGAAAAACTACTTTTTCGTAGCCGTAAACGTTGATAGATAGATTATTTTTATTTTCAAATTTTTTGAGTTTAAAATGATTTAATTCGAAAGGAAACGAAATGTCACTGCAGTCTAATTCTTTTTCAAACATCACGTATTTATTCTGATTATCGCGATGGGAATTTGGAGGTTGTGGATTAAGTTTAGCGAGGTCGCACCACAAGAAACACTTTTGGTCTTTGGTTTTAATATTTAATACTCCTTTGCTGGTATTATTGAGCTCAGGGGGGAGATTTATATACGTACCCCCGACCAGCGGTATGTACGCTATATTATCGATTTGAAGAAACAAGATACGATCTATGGTCCAGCCACTGCCCATATCTTGGAATTCCTCAATCGCGTGTGTTATTTGCTTCACACACGAGTCTATTTGTGTTGGTATTACATCTGGTAAAAGTGTTGCTTGAGTTTTGCACCGGAAATACGGTAATGCCTCGACTTCCGCACCATCGTTCAATTCGCGTACGTATCTCACGCGAATAAAAATGTTCCACTTTAAGCCCCGCTTCTTATTTAAGTGATTTTTTAAATACTTCATTAATGCTGGTTTTAATGTTAAAATTAATATTTCGGAGTCTGTTTGGGTCGTTTTCGGAGTATACCGCGAACTGACGATAGCGTCCTCAAGAACGGAGACTTCTTCGATGTTTTGAAGAAAATCGTCCGCCGATTGCTCGGATACGCCGACGGTTAGGAGATTTTGAAGCGGTTGGGGGTTGTCTTGATATCGGTGGTCTGGTGTGGCTGAAAGTGGGCTAAGCTGATGAACTCGCGAATGTTGAATTAATTTGTATCTTCGCGCAAAACTAATGTTACAGGTTGAACAAACATATTTTACATTTTCGTGTTGTTCTCGTACGTGGCGATTTAAAATTGACTTTTTAGAAAACTGTTTCGCGCATACGGTACACGGAAACATTTGTATGGTCTAGCTGTTTATCGCAACTGGTAAAGAGTGGAGGACTGACCCGATCTTTTATACCCTCCACTTTCATGCCTATAGATCTGATATGTGTTAGACTCTGAACTCCATATATGTGAGATATTTTTATTTATAAAAACTCTATGTATCCCACTGTAGATTTTGTAATATGATAACGTTAACCAATATTTCCAGTATTATTTTGAATTTTTTTTTAATTGGTGTTCACTGACATATACATTACTATTCAGTGGTACATCTATTCAGAACTAAAATATAATATGTCATTTATATGTAAGAAAAAAAAACATTTTGTTTTGCATTTATTTATTTATTTTTAAAATTATAAATTTTGAAAGTCTTCTCCGAGAGTTTGCTTTATGACGTCTTCTAAAGCCAGCAAAGCTTCCAAATCACCGTTAGGATCATTTTTTTTATTTTTTTCGTCATTAAGTGAATTTTTTTTCTGTTTTTTTTTAATTGACTTTTCCACCGGTGTGCTCCTCTTTTTTAAGTTTCGAGAGGTGGGAGAAGTGGGGGATAAGGATGTCGATGCTTGAGGTGTTGAAGTAGGTGATACTGATGTGACCGATGACGAGGAGGTGGCTGCGGAAGGATAATGTGTGGGAGATGCGGAGAGCAATGGGATGGAGTTCATTGCCAAAAAAAGCGTAGAGGCTTGGACATCCTCCTCCACAGTAATAGTCAAATCCATCTTCTCCAACTTTAAAAAAACATAATAAAATGAAAACACAGTCTTTTGTAAAAAAAAAAAGGTTTTCAAAAAATAACCAAACTCATGATACCTGAATTAATGCCATCATCCCTCCGAAGGCCAGTCTTATTTTAGCAATATTAGGGTGGTAGCAAAGGTGGACTTTGATGGTGTTGCTTTCTGGATCGGGTTCAAAGTGGCACCAAAATCCTTTATGATATTTTCGAATAACAACTTCGAAGGTTCTAAAATTAAAATGGGGTAAATTGGGGCGACCTGGAATTGGGCCCAAGGTAGCTGTATATTTTAAGACCGCCACTACTACTGTTTTGTCTAAAGATGACATGTTTCCAGTTATTATTCAGAAGTCTGTATGACTTTAACTAAATCAGCACGAGCTTATATACTAGTCGAAAGGTGGAATTTACAATAACAAAAGTTCGATGTACATTCCTTACATTTCGAAATTGGTTATCTCTGCGTTTGTATGTGAACGGATTTAATTTTAAAGCAAAAATATATTTTAAAAGTTCGATGTACATTTCTTACATTTCGAAATTGGTTATCTTAGTGTTTCTATCGGATCTAACCAGATTGAAAATGGAATTTGTATATCAACGTGATAGTTTAATCGATAAATATTACAAATATGATATAGACTCGGAACAACAAAGTGCTTCACATTCGGTTATTATAGTTAGAGGTCGGGGATGGTTGACTTTTATTCAATAGATAAAGCTTTCAGAATTATTCGTAAAACGTTATTGTTATTGAGTTAAGAAACGATAAAATGGTTTGAATCAAAATATTTTATTTTCATGACAATATTACATATTCCATAATTTTATTTTCTGCGCCTTGAACAACGCGCAATTTGAATTATTAGAATGATATTTACACACTATTGGACAGGGATCGGAAAGTTCTTGGTACTTAGGGCACCCTAAATCTTCGACGTTCACCAGTCTTTTTCCAAAAAGTTCGGAAAGGTACAATTCTTTTTCCATCCCCTTTGTGTAAAAGGTTGCCGCTTTGGATTTTATGTTGGTAACTATCCCATCCAACTGGTCCAGCTCATGTTCACCCTCGTCCCAAAGCATCCCACAAATATGTCTAGAGATCCAACCGCACAGTCTCCTGTCTTTAGCGCTTAGCTCGTTGTAAGGAAAAGGTGGTTTAAATGAGTAAACCCCATTATCCCCAGTTTCCACAACCAAAAACGCTAGTTCTTTAACGACGTACTCATCGTTGGACCTCATAAAGTTGACTTCAATAATACACGAATTTCCTTCCGACCTTTAATTAATTAATAATAAAATATAAGAAACGATTCCCTCAAACGTTTCATAATTTTTAGAAACCGTTTATATAACTAGCTACATCCATACTTACATCGTATTAGAATTCGAATTCCAAGTTGCAAGGGACTCTGGGATCCTACTTCAGAATGATATTTTAAAGGGAAATTCTGGCTTTTATAGTAAACTTTGTTGCACTTTGTACCACGCCTTAAACAATTAGGATTATACCACCACGTTCGAAACAGCAGATTAAGCAGGCTTTGTAAATTAAGGGTATATCCACGCAATACGCGATTGAACAATTCACGGTCAATATTCAAATCCTCGTCTCCATGTATTTTCTATGAAATACGGTACTCACAGCTCTCTCGCAGTACATTTACGACCGGTGTACGCATCAAATACCGTCAATATAATTCCCCATGTTAATTCTATGCGGCATGGTGGTCGTGAGATACCGTTAAATAATACTTCATGTTAATTCTATGAGGATTTACGGTCGGCGAACGCGTCGATGTTGAGCCGGTCCTTTTTTCTAGACACCGTCAAATAGTGCCCCATGTTATTTCTAGACACCGTCAAAAAGTGTCCCATGTTATTTCTATGAGGCACGGTGCCGGTCACCGTCAAATGGTGCCCCATGTTATTTCTATGAGGCACGGTGCCGGTGTCCCGGTGCCTTATTAGGTGTCTCAAACGCGTCGATGTTGAACCGGTACTTTTTTTCTAGACACCGTCAAATAGTGCCCCATGTTATTTCTGTGAGGTACGATGCCCGGCGCCCAGATACCTCATTAGTGCCTCATAGAGCGTTCTCTCATTTATAACACTACTGCCGTACCCTCTACGGAAGGCGTACATGTGTCTTTGGTTAATCTCCTTGCCAATTAGAAATCATCTCGTCGTATCATTCGAAGAATACCAAAAGGTACAAGGAACTCAGTTGCCATTTCACTTTTTAACGTCATATATAAAGTTGTTAATGAACATTCTTTGTTTCTCGGATGCTTGTTTACAAGTCCCAGCGGAAGTCGACGGTCGTTCAGTTTCGCTAGTCACACGCTTAAAGACGAACATTGCAAATTTCCGGGACGGTCTCAACCTCCCTTCACCTTCATTTACTTCAAGTACCGTCAAAAACAGCAACGACTCGTAACATCGAAAAAATTGTGGAAGCCAACATCGCTGACTGCGATTTTACTGGTGCTGTTCGTATAATAAGCTTTGAAGACTCTTTAGCTCCTTCCGACGACGACACCCTCTTAACTCTGCGAAATATACATCCATTCGGGATAGATAACGATGATTACAGCTTCAAAGTTGGTCACGACCTGTCATTAGTACCACATCTAACAGTTGCTAATTCTGATGTTCGCACCGCGTTATTATCTTTCCCTGCCAGATCTGCAAGGGTCTGGATTCTTTAACACACCCAACATCTGAAAGATCTTATGGGTCCTAGTATAGGAGTTTTCAGTAAATGTTTGTGGAAATCACTTACGAATTTATGCAACCTCATCTTCGGGGATCTCGTTTCCCAAGAAATATACGAAATTCTCTTTGGGGCTTCCCTCTGCACTCTCAAAAAGAAGTACGGAGTTAGGCCACAGCTCACGCAGCTAGACGATACGTAAACCACACATGAAAAGTCAAAGGTGCTTTTGACAAAAGACTTAATGAATGCTTTCAATATGGTTCGAACTTAAGGGATCGTTTTATTCAATGCGCGTACAAAGATATTCCTGCGCTATACCCTTTTCTCTGTCAATGTTTCAAGTCATCGTCGCATTTGGTTGTCGGTGAAAATCCCTTTTCTTCGGATCGTGGAGTCCAGCAAGGAGATCCTTTGGGTCCAGCTCTCTTTTGTTTTGATGTTCAGGGTATAGCCGCACGTATAACTTCCGAACTTAGGGCCCGTTCCAGAGTTGAAAAACTCTCGTAAGTTTACGAAAAAGGGGGCGTGTCTAGTAGAAATACGAGACTTTTTTAAAAACAGGTTCCAGAGACATTTTAACGTAGAGCTCTCGTAAATGCGTTTGGAGGCGAAAATAATATTTTTTTTTTAGAAAATGGCGGTGGAATTTTTTCGAGCTACGTGAAAAATGAAGGTGTACACAACATCGAAACAGTCATCCCGCTGAAAATAACGTATCGTGAGTGTCCCAATACTATGAATTGATTTAAAAAAATGATTTTTGGCACTACCAATCAAACATTTAGCTGAAACCGCGTTTATAGAGCTACAAATAGAAATGGCCAAGGCCCGAATCGAAGGGCGCCACATATATTTTGTTACGCAAGTAAGAATTCCTTTATCGATATTTTAATTTTATATTAAAACGAAACGAAAGAAAGAACGATCTTTTCGTTTTAATATATATATATAAATGGTCACTTTTGCAGAATTTTTTTTTATAAAATAAACTTATCGCAGATCCCCATAATCATGTGCTGTATATGTTTTGGAAAGACGGCGAGTTATTATCAACTTGAGTGTTTGTAAAATCATTCACAGTGTAAACTTCAACAGCCAAATAATTTTTGTATTACACCTTGATTTTTTAACATATGCTCCACTATAATAAAAATTCTTTTAATTCCTCAAATAGAAGTATGTATTTATTATTGTAGCTATCATTTAAAGATAAAGGGGGAAACATCTCCCTTTTGACCTGATACCCAATGATTAAAAACTGCCAAATATATTTAATGAAATGTTTATTGATCCCCAAACTGCTTTACGGATAAAAAATTACGGTAAGGGGATAAACACCTTTGAAAAATATCCAAATGAAATTCAAATCTACCGCCAAACTGAAATTAAGAGAAAAACCAGCATGAAGATGGAGACCGCTCCGTTAAAAAATCAGTTTGGTCAGCTAATAATGATAAAGAAATAAGTTTCATTGTTGTGGGAAGTATTACATCTGAGAGCTAGAGAAAAGGTAATCAGTAATATTCATTAAGTTTATTTTAATGGAATAGACATACTGCTGGTAAATGTAATTATGTTTCAGGGTTATTAATTATTTATTTTTAAAGGCTAGATCACTGAAATATAATTTTAAATTTCCTTTTCGGTCCGAACAAGAGAGTTGTGTATGGCCACAAGAATTATATTAGTATTGTCCAAATGACTCAAAAAGGCGATAGAAAGTAGAACGTGTTGAGCTACCATTTCATTAAGAATCATTTCCTAAAGCCCATTCAATTGTTCTTGATTATTTACTACGGACAGGGCAACGTTGTCTAATGTTTCGGCATTGCTAGTAGCAATAGGTTCGGAGGACACAGGTAATGTATGATGTTTCTTATGACTTCTTTTATCATCTTTAACACGCATACCAAATTATTAATTATATGTAAATTTGTCAATCTGGTTTTCAGGGAATGTAGGAAAAGAGCAACGTTAACAATACCACTTTTGAAATTTTCTTCTACCGTTGGCCTAGGCGGATCTGGTAGTGGTTTTTCAGCCCTGGCTTCTATTTAGTTATGTAACTGAGCTATATCTGTTAGTAATATACCTAAACTGATTTTTTTCTTAATGAAATGGGTATACCCATTTCATTTCATTGACAATATTTTGCATTGTCAATCTTTGTTTTTTTACCATATTGTGTTTTCATCAATTTAATATTGATAACCTTCACTTTTAAGAAATATTTTGCTACGTCTCTTTAAAGCCAAATCAAAGGGAGCACTGCCATCTACGCCCGGTGGAGTACTCATAGCAGTAATGTGAAAACACCCAATAACAACACCACTTGTTCTGGCTAGTGGTGGACCACCCCCTAGTCGCTTTTCTGATCCTTATTGGGGATCCCTATCCCCTGATCATAATTATGATTTCGATATCAAATACGATGAAAATTAGTGAGATTAAAAAAAATGCAACGAGAATGGAGTTCGGTTTTTATACAGGGGTTAAATCCGCATTCAAAAGGGGTGATTTTATCTAAGGTAGTATGGGGGGTAGGCTAGGTTAGAGGTGAGCAATATAAATAGTACTCTAATTAGTAGGGCAATTGAAATAAGTACTATAATAATCTAATTAATTTAAACCTTTTAGTTGGAAGCTAACTGTACTTTATTTATACTAATTAGATAGCTGCCTCACCAGTGGATTATTGAGTATAATAATAGCCAAACTTCATCCATAAAGTGTCAGTTTCAAGCTGAAGCTTCAAACACAAAATGGTGGAGGCTTGAGAAATGGAGGTTGTTATGCCGTATTAAAGAGACTAGTAATAAAGTGGAACCAACTATTACATGTAGGTCATGGAAACCTGTTGAGATAAAAAATGTTGTACCATAGACTGAGTCTGCGATAGTAAAAGGGGCCTCGATATACTCCCAGGCTTGAAGTAAGGTGAAATAAACTCCTAAGAGTAGGGTAACTCTAAGTGCTGATTTAGCTTGTATAAAATTAATGTGTAGTAGACTATGATGTGCCCATGTAATTGAGATACCTGAGGAAAGAAGTATTGCCGTATTTAGTAATGGGATTTGTAGAGGATTAAAAGGTTTGATTCTTCGTGGGGGTCATACTATCCCTACTTAGATGCTGGGGGATAGTCTTCTATGTAAAAAAGTTCAGAAATAATTAATAGGATTATGCCCCATTGTAGCCATATTAAAACTTTATTGGTGTGCATCCCTTGGAAAGTACCCTCTCGTGCGATATCCCGCCATCATTGGTACGCGGACGTAGATAATTAATTTTTAGGTAAATCCAGCTAATAATCCCTGAAGTTATTAATAAGATACTAAAGTCAGGTAGGGGCTGGAAACTGAGTTTCGGCTCAGACTAATGGAGATGGCCCGTGCAAATAGGCCACCTCGGCGGATTGGGTAGTCTGCTCTAGGGCAGCGGGCTTCCGTATGAGGGCACGGCGGTCCTGTTTCCCGGCCTTTTAGTGTCACACCGGGATCCCGGGTGCCGGGTTACTTGGGCTGCTGTGTGCTCGTCGTTCCCCTTTAGGAGCTCTCTCCAAAGGGTTGGACTCTTTACCTATAGCATCCACTCTCAATCCCACTGCTGTGCTCGAAGTGGGAAATGGTCCATTGCTCTTGATTGGCTTACGTCAAAGGTGCGACCGTCAGTAGTAGAGTACTACTACCCATGGTGGATTTGTCACCTATCCGGGCTAGGTGGACGCTGGCGTAAGGCACTATGATGATAGACCTCCGGTGGTATGGTCTCTGTTACTAGGTACACCGGGCTAAATAATTTGACACACTCTCGGCCTGACCGTCCCGACGGTCTTCACTGACTCTCCTTTACGCCAACATGGAATCGCTCTGCAATAAGACCCCAGCCTTCCGATGTTACCTCTCAACTCTCCGCCCTACTATTGGCGCGTTAATTGAGACAAATCTGATCTCCTCGATAAATTCCTCGGAAATATTTGGCTCGGACTTTGCCGTATACCGTCACGGTGGTGGTACTGATCGCGTTCGCCAATAGCATAAAATCTTATCTCATACGCTCCGGGGATACCGTTGAGGTGGTTGTGGTGCGAATTACTATGGGCTCCAAATGTCTGAGGGTCGCATGCGTCTATCGCGCTCCCCCCTCGTCCAATACGTCTTATTCCGCCCGGGTCAATGCCTTACTTGAAAAGCTGTTCCAGGGTGTCTCAGATATCCTAGCAGTTGGCGATTTCAACTATAAACCCATAGACTGGGATCTGTTACAAATCCCTTTAACTCTCAATTCGAAGTTCTTGTGTACTGTGCTCTCGTGCAACTACACGCAGCACGTTCTTAGTGCTACCAGAACTACGTCTTCCTGTGAAAGCATTCTCGACTTAGCGCTCTGGTCTCCCGCAGGAGTTGTTGGCGACCCGATACACCACCCAGGTCTCGCGGACCACGACTTCCTTCAATTCCCTCTGCCAGCTCTCCACTCATCACCTAGACTAACCCCAGGCACCAGCCTAGCGATCGGCAAAGCGGATACTGAAGCTATCTACGCTGGACTCCAGTTACTGTGCATCCCAAACCAAGATATGTGTGACAAGTGGGACACAGTTAAGGCTGCCTTATCTGAGGCGGTCTTACGTCACACCGCTCACACAACATCTCATCCAGATTCGGTGTCCCCCTCCGCCCCCGGGTTGCCCCCCTATGGAAGATATCACAATCTCAAGCACGGGAATCCTAAAGTTCCTTCAGCAGCTAAATCCCCATAAAGCACCAGGGCCCGATGGACTTCACTTGGCAATCCTGAAACGTTGAGCGGGACCGCTGGCCTCTCCGGTGGCGGACATGATTGCTTGCTCGCTCTCCACTGCCACACTCCCCCAGGAATGGAAGCGCGCCAATGTAACGCCGATTCCAAAAGAAGGACCCCCTGATGATCCTGAGGAATACAGACAAACCTCCCTGTTGACCCAACCCCTAAAGGTTGCTGAACACGTTGTCACCTCCTCCGTCACCACCCACTTGGAGCTCCACAATGCCATTACTCCAGCCCAGCACGGCTCCCGCCACGGTTACAGTATCGATAACCACCTCCTCTCCAGCGTGGACGCTTGGTCCACCGGTCTGGAGACCGCCCTCCAAGTGGATGGGTTCTTCCTAGACTTCAGAAAGGCATTTGACACGGTGCCTTATCAGCTTCTTCTTTCGAGACAACGGCGTACGTGGCCCCACTCTACGGTGGCTAGCCTCCAACCTGGAGGGGCGTGAGTTCCGTGTAGTTCTTCCTGGTGTCGAGTCAGATTGGTATCCCATCACTTCAGGGGTACCACTGGGCTCAGTACTTGGCCTTCTTCTCTTCACAATTTATGTCAGGTCTCGTTTGTCCATTTAAGCCGACGACAACGCCCTGTCTCGAGCAATTTGCATCCCTGGCGATCACGACACCCTGCAGCTAGGTCTCGACCAAATCATACTCTGCAGCTGCCACTGGAGGCTGAAACTAAACTCCAAAAAAATACAAAGTGCTAAGCCTTCACCGCCCAGGGTTTAAACCCACCTCCTTCGGGTACCAAGTTGAAGGCATGGCCATCGATCACGTTCAAGAGTTCAAGTATCTCGGTGTTAATTTAACTGCCAAGCTCCTGGGATGTCCACGTTTCTATGACTGTCTCTAGGGCCCACCGAGCTCTCGGCTTCCTCCGCCGAACCCTCCACGGCTGCTCGTTTCCACGAAAGCATCGGCCATAAAAACCTACGTCACTCTGATTTTGGAGTACTGCTCGGCCGTGTGGTCCCCACACACTGCGGCGGAAACCCAGAAACTCGAAATGGTTCAACGAAAGGCGATCCGTTTTGCCACATCGGTCGGGTATTCGTGGGACATCAGTATCTTACAAGTTAATAGGTGGGGTGGCGGAGTGGTTAGCACTTTCGCCTCGCAGGAAGAGGAGCCGGGTTCGATCCCAGCTTGAGGCACTGGGTGAAAACTCGGAACAACTCCTTCTGCTTTTAGTTTGCAAGTTCTTTTCCTACTGGTTTAAGGGGTTTCCCCCGAGATCTTCAGTTTCCCCTTCCACAAAGCTTGTTGAGGTTAACGGTAATAGTTAGTGTAGGGAGCTGTTGGCTTGAACGCGTGGCATGCAGGGCTTGCCACCACCCTCCTACACATTGTAACCCGGCCACCTGAATTAATGGCCTAAGGTGTGCCTTGGGTATTAGCCTAGCTGATTATTATTATTATTATTATAATTATTACTTAACTTAAGAATGTTAACTGGCCCTCTCTCGTGTCGCATCGCCGCATCAAACGTCTTGTGGTGATAAACTCCATCATCCATAAAGCAAATGGGGCGCTTTCACCAATCCCGCATGCAATATCATCGTGGATGCGTGCCTCCCGTGGTTTGAAAAGCGGCCAATCCTATGTAATCCCCTATCTGAAAACTAAGCTTCGGAACCACGCATTTGTTCCCTCGTCCATCAAGGACTGGAACTCTTTCCCGGACCATCTGAAGTCCCTGCCAAACCGCGAAAACTTCACACGTGAAATATCTAGGTAAGCTCTAAGCTGACCTTCTCATTTACTCTGACGTGATGAGCATCGCCTTTTGTAGGAATTAAAATACTTTAGAACTTTAGAACTTTAAAATATGTAAAATAAAATAATTAAGTTTACGAAGAACCCGTGAGTTCAAAATAAAATATACATTATTAATATCTTTAACTCACGGGTTGTTCTAAGTAAACGTAATTATTTTATTTCCTATATTAATTGCTTTAACAACTTAATTAAAGACTATTTTGCGGGATTTTTTAAGGCCTACACTTATGGACTTTTTTAAAGCTGTCGCTTGCTTTTCTGCTTCAACGGCTTCTCTTCATTTCCTTTTTTATAAAAAGATCCAGAATGCTTCTTTTTCAAATTCTATTCAACGTGACTCTAATTAATATCTATCTTACTAAAACTATTCAACTAAAACTAATAAATGGCTTTCTGTACGGGCTCGTAAAATAGAAGAGACTAACTGTAACCACGGACACACGACAGATTAAATCATACCGATAGACTGCTTTGGAACTTACCATCGAAAACGGTTTAAATACATTTTAGAAGAATGAATGCCGGTTCATAAGAGCCTATAATTCTTGGAGGTGGCCTGCTAGTTTGTTTATTTATCATAAAGCTGTATAAACGACAACGAAATAGCAAGCAAGTACATTGAAGTACTGTATTCCTTCTATTCTTGTAGTATCGCCCAATCACTTTTTATATACCCTGGTTTATAATGAAAATACCAGAAAAATGCTTTATCCGTCAGAATTATCCACTGTAATTTTCTGGATAATTTACTATTGTAAAGTAAAAAGTAATGAAAAAACGTTCATCAACTCAATTTCGGCGCCCCTGTCAAACCAGCGCCCCGGGCAGTTGTTTATTTAATTTTTTATAGATAGATTAGAGTGAATTAGCCAGCTAAATGCGTGCCAGCCGCTGCGGTTAGACGTGAGGTTTATATAAAGTTGGTTTATGCGCATTTTGACTTTAATTTTTTGAAATTAAAATTAGACTAAATAGTGAAATATTATTCGTTTATAATTTTTTTGTTTTGTTGAATGGAAGGTTAGGGTTAAGACTAGGATTAGATACCATCTTATGCTAAGTTATATTGTTATAAGGAATATTATTAAAATTAATGAATTTGGCGGTGTTTAGCCTCCTAGAGGAACTTGTCCTATAATCGATGCTCCCCGATAAATCTTACCTTAGTTAAAGTAATTTATTAAGTTTATATACCTTTGTTGTTAGATTACTTAGCTAAATAAATTCTAAATTGAAGATTTTATGACTTCAATTGAAGGTGTAGTGTATGCTAAGGTAGAGATGTGATACTTTATTAGGTTTGGATCACAGGGTGAACTTTTGTGTGAAAAAGTATTTATTAGTAAATTTTTATTAACAAGATGGGTTGAAAAGGGCCCTAGAACATGCATATATCGCCCGTCACGCTAGTTTTGATATAAGATAAGTCGTAACAAAGTATATGTAAGGAAACTTGCATCTAGAGATAGAGTGAAGCTTATAGCGATTTATTTACATTAAATAGTTCTTTGTTCTACAAGGTACTCTAACAAAAAAATTTTTATATTTAAAATGTGTGGAGAATGTGGTTGAAGAAACTAATTACCTTTATCTTTATAGAGGGTGTTTAAAAATTTAGTTAAAAGTAGAAATTTTTGTACCTTTTGTCTCAGGGTAGATTAAAATTTTAGATTTATTTTAGTATCCCGAATTAGAATGAGTTAGACGGTTAAGTGTTAATTGTTACAAAATTAATTAAATAATTGTTTAGGAGTAAGATGCTATCCGAATTTTAGGTTATCTGGTTTCTTTAGAAATCAAGGAGGTGAGTGTTATTTTTATTTTAAAAATAACAAAACGTTTATTAGGGTTAAGCTTAATGTGCTATTTTTATATTTTTTTGTTAGGTAGTAAAGCAGGTTTAATAGTGACTTTTTGTTTTATAACATTTTTTTATAAGGGATTAAAAGGGTATAAAGAGAGGACTTAATATTTTAAAAATTGTTAATAATCATTTGATAAGTAGAAATAAGAGCTTGTTTATTCAATTGGTTGAATTTTAGTTAAGCTAGTTTTAATTTAGTTTAATAGAGGGACTCGGCAACCGTTTATTAAAACTGTTTATCAAAAACATTTTTAAGAGGTAAATATTTAAGGTAAATTCTGCCCCCTGATTTAATTAAAGGGACGCAGTAGCCTGACTGTGCTAAGGTAGCATAATCATTATTGATTGAGATCTGGTATGAATGGATAAATAGGGTAAATCTGTCTTATTTAAGTGTTTTGAATTTAAATTTTTAGTAAATATGCTAGAATGGGTCTATGGGACGATAAAACCCTATAAAGCTTGATTGATCCGGCTTTAAATTGTTTGTTTCTAGTTTTATAGTTGGATTAATTATACTGGGGTGGTAGCTAAAAAACTAAGTTGAGTTAACATGGGTATTGATCCTTCTTTGGTGAAATAAGATTAAGTTACTTTAGGGATAACAGTATAATATACTTTTGGATTTCTAATTGAAGAGTATGTTTATTACCTCGATGTTGAATTGATTAAATTGTAAGGTGAAGAAGCTTTACTAGTTAGTCTGTTCGAATATTAAAAAGTTACATGATTTGAGTTCAAACCAGTTTAAGCCAGGTTGGTTTCTATCTATAGTATTTGAAAAGTTTCTTAGTACGAAAGTACCAGAATCTATGAATTATTTATTTATTTGAAGTTAATATGGCAGATTAGTGCGTTGAATTAAAGCTTCATTTATAGGACAGTGTCTTTTTAAATAATTTCGTTAATTTTAAGTTATACTTCGATGTTCGTTTGTTTACTAGTGAGTGTAGCTTTTTTTACTCCATTGGAACGTAAGGTCCTAGGGTATATACAGATGCGTAAAGGGCCTTATAAAGTTGGCTATATGGGTCTTTTACAACCTTTTTCTGATGGTCTAAAATTCATGACTAAAGAACAAATTTGGCTTTTATATTCTAATAAATTAGTTTTTTATTTAAGCCCAGTTCTAGGACTATTTTCAGCTTTGGCTTATTGATTGTAATTTGGGGGGTATAATTTTTTTATCATTATGGGGTTGTTTATTTTTTGGTGCTATCTAGTTTAGGTGTTTATTCTATTTTGGGGGCTGGTTGAAGTTCTAATTCCTTTTATAGTATACTAAAGTCCATGAGCCAGATGATATTTCGATAACCAAAAAAGTGGCAAATTTTCAATGTTATTTCATAAACAGGGGTGCTTTAAATATGCAAAAATCAGTGGTGTGGGGTTCTATAGCCCAGCTATCCAAAATGGCGGCGATAGAGATCATTAAATTGCTTATATCTCGACCGCTATTTAACGGATTGTCATGTGCAGTACAACACATTAAAGAGACGTGGTTGTCGTACATGTTATGATTTATGACATTTTTTAATAGATGGCCCCATTTGGCGGCTACAATTAATTAAAGATATATTCGTTTTTTTAAAAACTTTTTTACTTAAAAAATGAAAAATATTTATATATTTTTTTAACAATTATATATTAGTAGCTGGTGATTTTATCAATCTTTAAATATAAGTACTAGTCACTTATCCCACGGCCCACTGCGCATGCGCTCGCGTTCTCTCACCCCATAGCGGCCCGCTCAATCAGCCCAAAATAGCGAATGCCATTTGTGGCCGCTACGTAGGCTGTAGCGCTATAATCTGAACCCTCTTTAACATTGAATCCTACGGAGATATGTTGGTTTTTGATTCATTATGAAAAATATTGAGAATTAATCATAATTTTCAAGGAAATGAAAGGTAAATCAACTCTTGTTATACGTTTTAATTACTTTTTCAAAATTTTTACTTTTGTTTTTCCCGCCGAAAATAATATTTTAAAATCCAAGATGTCAGCAGTTGACAACACGTCGATGAAAAGGGACTGCTTGGATAATCGCAATTTACGCTTGTAGCTAAGCCAATAGCAAATATTTCAATAACTGGGAAATGGAAAGTAAGTTATTATTTAAATATTTACAATCCATAATATAGAGAAGTTTAAACAAAGTTATTATTTATCTTTATCCCTCCTTTAGATTTATACAATAAATTTAAATATGGATAGTGTGTTTTAAACCTGTCAGAGGGATTTGCAATAGGAGTAGTTTTTTTACGTACTGTCTTTTTTGGTGTCATTTTCTTTAATGAAGTTGATAATAATATAGTAAATTATTTATTATTGGAAAAAACTACCATTTGTGGTCCGTTTTGATTAAATGTGTACGATCTTAATCGTAAGCTATCTGGAGTGGTGACAGATGTGTCTATAAATAGTGAATTGTAAGGTTCTCTAGTAGCCATATCGTAGGCCATTTTAATTATTTTTGTATTATTTGGAGATATTTGATTGGCCAGATATTGGATTTGACTTAGATCTCGAGGAGATTTAAACAGATTTAGATATGACATATTAAGAGAGATTAAACGAGATTGTTTGCCTCGAGGAAATAGGGTTTGTGAGATTAATACGACTGAAATTTCATAATGATGACTATCGACAGTAACCAATTTAGCAATTTGATCATTTTTGTAAAGTTCTTCTGCTAAGTCATCAATAATAAGTAAAGAATTTCTATTTGATTCCCAGAACTCGCTGTCCATTGGAGGAAGTCCTTGAATAAACTCTATATCGGTTAAAAACTGAGATAAATCATGGTAAACTGATTGCCAAACCGAATAACAATAAATAATTTTAATAGGAGGTTTATCGATTAATTCATTCCTCCATCTAATTAGTGAGTTCGTCCATGCTGATTTGCCCGACATAGTAGGTCCTGACACCATCATTCGAAACGGTGAAAGAAATTTTATATAAGACATTACTGTTTAAACAAAGACAACATACTACGTATTTTGTTAGTACATTGACTGATTTATAGAATATATGAAAAAATAAACAAACACATTTTTAAATTAAAAAAATTATTTTATTAAAAGTATAATATGTTTCTTATCAAAACCATTCCTTCACCAGTTATATAAACTTCATAATAACATACAAAAATAACATTTTTGAATAAAAAATAAATCATAATATCTCCTTCACCAAAAAAAATTATTAATTCCCGTTTTTTTGTAAAAATTCAATTTTGGAAGTTAAAAGTTTAAATCTTAGGTTATTTAAAAATAAAGTATTTACTCGATTTTCGGAAGAGATTTCATTTACGATAACTATGTTGTTAAATGACACCTGTTTTGCTGGGTTTTTTGTTACATGATTTTTAGATTTATAATTAAAAGATGACAATTTAATTTTACAATTCACCATTTTCACATTCAAAATAGCCGTAGGGGACACTAGAAATATTATCTTTTAGAACACGTTTACAAAAAGTTTTTTGAAAGTTTTACTTAAGTTGCCAACACGTAAAAGCATTTTGTACTTATCTTTTATTACGTTAAAGGGAATTTTCACCTTAAACTCGGTATTTGGTACAAAAATCATTTGTTTGAAAGCGTCGAAATGTATGATTTCTGAATTCTCCCTGGTAAGAGTTATTCCTTTAAGTTTTATATTTGTCCGATTATTTTCAAATTTAAAGCTGTAGCTTTTAGGTCCAGTTGATACAAATTTTGTGATATATGTATTCGGAGTCTCGCACGTAAGTTCACCTAAATTACCACCGAGGGGGGGGGTAGCCACTCGTTTGGTTGATTTGTAAATTTTACTCCATCCGTGTCATAATAAATTACACGCTTTCCCAACTTATTAATTAACTTATGCAGATGAATACGACCGTAACTGGTGACAAACGAAGCACTTATTACGTTACCTTTGCGAAATGTGGGGGCTTGCTCACTTTTTTTCTAACTTACCATGGCAACATCGTTGTTGATTAAATGAAAGTCTGTTAATTTATTCGTTGTGTCTGCTATAATCTCGGTTAATTGGGAGTAGCGATGGATAATTTTAGTTGATGATTTATCCATTCTTAACGCCATTCTTCCATATAACGAATTTTGCGCCAATTTCGCGGAAGTTCTTAAGGATGGGTTATCAACAATTTCCTCAGGCTCTAACCTTACTCCATCAGCTTCGTATATCGCGTCTAAATACTCTTTTTGCTCTTGATATGTTTTAATATTGGGTGGAAATCCTGAATTTTTAACTTTTGCTCTAAAAAAATGTCAATATATGGTTTGAAAAAATTTGTTGTAATACTATAGTGGTAAACTTCGAAAATTTCTAACATTTTGTAGTTACACTCTTTTATTGAGTAGTAGATTTCCACCGAAGGTAAAAATACCGTTATAGCTCGTTCGTCAATACTATGGGTACATTTTTCATCATTATTTATCACACAACTTCCGCATAAAGGATAATAAAGTTTCTTATTAAATCGGTAGGGAAGAACGGGTAAGTAGAGGTCTCTGGGAGGAAGTATTCGACAACTAATTATTCCAAAATAGGCGTCCGGTGCATAATCAAAGTTTTGTGTGATAACTTTAACATTTTTACAACCGTATTCCATTTTTTGTAAGCAATACGCATACATACTACAAAAATCAAAATATCGGATTTGTTCTCCAATTAAGGGTTCTACTTAATGGTACAGCTTAATTGTTTCTACACGCTCTCCCTCCAACTAAAGAATCTCTAGGGTTAATTTTAGGAATAATTTTAATTGTATTAAAAAATGCTTTCGCCTCGGCATTTTTTCTCAACAAGTCTAATATTTCACATTCAAAAATTTGAATATGTGTGGTTTGGTAAATTTTGTTCAATAAATTCTTTTCGATCTAATTCTCTTTCTCTAATTTCTTTGAATGATTTTCCAATAATTGAATTAAAGCTTGAGCCAGAAAAATGTTTTGGACAACCGTGCCAGAAATCACCCATTACATCAATTACTATGGGTGGATTTTCACAGTAACCATCTACAAAATACGGACCTACAGCTTGTTCCCCAGCCGCGGATCTGACAGTTTGCAAAATTAAATTATTTTCCTTCTCGTACCAAGATAAATATTTTAAGGCAATCTCGCTTTGATTCTGTCTACTTGCGAAACCGATAGCCGGTATAGTACATATTGTATATGGTTCTAAAAACTTTTCGATAAATACATTATTAAGTGCCCCGGAAAGAGAAATACCCCCATAATGACTGATATCAATTTCAATTAGTTCTTTATATAAGATGCGAAATTTCTGCATAGCTAAGCGTAATAAATTACAATCTAGAAGACAATACGCTCTAGATTCTGATTTAATACAATAGACCGGTTCGAGCTGTTTGTGTGAATACCAATTTTTAAATTCTCTGTATTCCATCTGTTTCATTTTATTGGGTTAAAAAAATTGCGTCCGGAATTGGTCCTGAATAATTCAAAGTTTTTTCGTCTAAAAATATAGGGAAAATATCCTTTAGATTGAGGCAAAGAAAACATTTTAGGGAAATGTCTTAGTGGAGCACTAACATAGTTCAAAGAATCTACAAAACGAATGTCTAACCCTTCAATATAAATAGTAAGAATTTTGGCTCCATCGTAAATAACCTCGGGAATGACATGATTAATTAATTTAGAAATAATAAACATTCCGTCGAAAGATCTTAGATTATGTGCCATTACGATGAGGTTGGTAAATTTCGGTCTAATTGTTTTTCTCTTCCGTTTCCCATCCGTAAGTAAAATAGTTTCATGTTGAAACAAAAAATTGAGAAAGTTATTTACACAATATTGTCCTTCAAAAACCGTGGTTTTCACAGGCTGATTTAAGATTTCACTTTGTGCCACTAACAGAACAGGTTTATGCATATTATTCTCGATTATAGTTTCAATATCGAAATATACATAGGATCTTGGATTCTTTTTAAAGGTCGACTGTTTAACATAATGTTGGTTTGGAATATGTTCAATTTTACAAGAGTTGCAAGCTATTTCACATTTGTGAGTTTTTGAAGTTTCAAATTGAATACAGCATTTTTCACATCTGTGGAAAAGCTTGCAAGTTTCATTTTTCAGGTGAAAACTGTAACATTCACCTTGTTTTAAATATCTATTGCAAAGTTTACAACGAATTAAAGGAATTTCTAAAATTTCGTGAAAATTTTGACCTAAACACCTTTTACATTTAATATTTGGAGCAGCAAAACAGTGGTGTTTGTTCCTACGAGCGGTAGAATAAAAAAAATTCACAGTCTAAGCACGAAACTACACCGCCCCAAATAGAATGTAGATTTTTAGCTAAATGAACGTGCGTGCCAATTTTTACAAGTAGAATTTTGTGTTCGGCAGGGGGAAAACCCTTGAAATAAATTTGAAAATTTTCCGTGGCGTTAAATATTATTATCTGATACTTTGGGGCTAAATATGATTGCAATTTAGCTATGTCACCAATTTCTACAGCTCCTTGTGCAATTCCTACATCATCATGTAATTTCTTTGCGGCTTTAGTTTGTAATTTACTACGAAATAATGTTAAGGCTCTATATTCTTTAAGAACACTTGTTAATGGAAGTTTTTTCTTTTTGTACTCGGCAATTTCACAGAGTTTTATTCCGACTGTGAGGCCTCTCGCTACGCATAAATTATCGATGTTGTTTATATAGTAAAAATTGGTTTTAGTTTTTAAAAAAGCATCAAGATCGATAATGTCTCTGTTTTTTAGAGCTAAAAATTTTTTTCCCATTTTCTGTGGGGATTTTAAAATAATTATACGGAATTTAATTTCTCCATCTAGTAAGAAATCTTTTTTCGATTGAGCAATGCGAGCTATATGGTTAAATATTCGAGAAACAGTTAACTGATCAATTTTAATAAATTTAATGTTAATTGGATGTTCTAAATTTTCCGATTGAATTTCAAATCTGAGGAAATCGAAACCTGGTGCCTCTTGTCTTACGTATTTGATAATTTTGGACAGAATCTTTTCAAATATTGTAAAAAATAAATGTGTGGGGATTTCGTTTAAATCTATTAGTTCTAGATCAATATCCAATTGTTTACATTTCCACTTTTTTTGTATTTCTAGGGCTTAATTTTTTAATTTTATAAAACTTTTTATAATTAAAACTGTTTAAAGATGAAAAGTCTAATTCACTGTCCGAATAGTAATCACTGGAGTCTTACATATTCTAATTTCGTTTCCAAGTCTAAAATATTATTCTAATTACTATTACGAATAATTAATTAATGAGTTTAACTTGCCTTCGTGGGTGGGCAAACAATTTTTCCTTCCGTCTGGTCAATTATCTTTTTCAGCCTGTTTGTTGAGTTTATGATTCGAATAACATCCATGGATAGGGTGTTAGCTAAGAATTTCACCCTTTTATAATCACCCTTCCAGAGTTCATCTTGGGGAAGATGTTTAATGTTTTTATATGAATATATCTGAATATCTAGATATATTCCCTTGTCGCTCGCTTTTTTTCTCGGAGTTTTAGTTTCGTAAGACACTCCACCTTTTTTAACTCTCACTGATTGTTCGATTCCAACTTCTTCGATGTTTGACATTCTACGGACCTCTTGAATATAGTCCCCATCCGATTCGTCCGACTCTAATAACATCTCCTCTTCAGGCCTATCAAAAACTGAAACTGCTTGACTCGCGGAGCTTTGACTATTGCTTATGGAAGCCATTTTAGCCTGTTATGTTTTAATAGTAAAATTTTGCCCTTTTATACCAAAAAAGTATTTATTTTTTTTCATTAATTTTTTTCAAAATATATAACCTTGAATATTAAAGTGATTAATACTACAAGGATAGAACCTAGTTATAATTTATCAGTATGTAAATGTTATTTAAAATTGTTTGTGAATGTCAATTTAAATATATACATGTATAAAAATATAAAATTATTAATTATTTTTTTAAGGACTTTATATTTAATTTCGTGACAAAAAAGACAACGCCCTAAGAGTTTTAATATTTTTGCTTTAAAAATCGATTATAGATGTAAGAATTTTGTTAATTACAGGGTTAGATGATTTAAAATTCTATGGGAAGAAATATATTTCTGCGAGGTATAAAATTTAAACGAAGGGATAAAATTATATTTCTGCAGGGTGTATTTGATAAAAAATTGTCTTTTGACTTGATTTTAAAACAGGTTAAAATCAGGATGTAAAAATTAAATATTCTGAAATTTTTCTTATAAAAAGAGTGTTTTTCAACGTATTCCTTTTATAAACCATGGGCTCTCGCGAAGTTTTGACTGTTTCTGGTAAGATTTCTCATCCTCTCGCTATTAACCCTTTTCCCTTAAATATCTAGCATTACGCAAAGTTAGGAATTGTAATCTTTTTAAAATTAACGAAGTTTCAATTAGACTTGAAAATTACTGTATGAAAACAGTCTTTCTTGAGTGTCAAGCCTTAGTAGAACCTTTAAAAAAAATCGTTTTTGCTTGCCCCTTTATAAAAATATCTTTCAAATTATCACCAGCTGTTTTCGCTTCGGTTTTTTCTAGAAGAATCAATAACAATTCTTGTCTATTTGACGTTCATTCTATTAATTTTGTCTGTCCCAACGAGGGTTTTGAGTTTGACGGCTTACTGTTCCACACTCAATACACTCTTGAAGGTTGGTTTTCTTACGAAATTTTACGTTTAATTGGAAAACATATGCGCCTATATAAAAAATTAAATAAGATCCCATGGTTTCATCAACACAAAAACCGTAGGAGCCTTCAACGTGACCTTTTGTTACTGTTTCAATTGCAACAAGTTTCCTTTTTTCGAAAAAAACAATTAACTTTATCTACCGACTTTCATCTAACAAGATATACTATCCGTTTAGAATTAGGAATGCTAGTTCTATTTTTATTAATGATTTGGATAGATAGGAAGTTAAAATAGTTACAACTTTAGAGTAAGGAATACTTAATTTAAAAAAATAATAAAATAATTAAAATAAATATTTTTATTTAGTCGCAAATTATCTCCTCCAAATTCAAATTTGAATGATCGTCGAGAAATTTTCCAACTACGACTCAAGGTATTTACAATATTTTTTTATTTATTTTAAAAATTAAATTTATTTTTTTTAAATAGGACTCAAATCTTATAAAATTCTAATATTCTACTATTTTATTTAAAGACTATATTTGTGTTTTTTATTTTAATTGTTTTTATTTCTTGAAAGAATAATTTTGAAATGTTTTATATTTTTTATTTTAATAGGTTTAAGTGTGTTTTAAATATGTTTTCTAAGATAACTAGCTTTATTAATTTAATTCAGGCTGTGGAGGTTCTTTTTAATACTTCATAATCTACTTTTTCTTTTTTAACTAGCTTTATTAATTTAATGTTGGGATTGGTGTAAAGTTCTTTTTTCTCTATATTAAAAATCCTTTGTTTTCATCTTTTTTTCTCCAATGAATTTTCAAGAAATTTTATTATTCTTATCTTTTTGTCAGGAATCAAATTTTTTGGTTAAATTAGTTCGGTTATATAAATATCTTTTTGTTTTTTTATTAATATTAGTTTTTTTATATTTTATTTTATTATTATTATTATTATTATTATTATTATTATTATAATGATTATTTAAAAAATTTCTTGAAAATTTCTTGTTTAAAACTGATGTAAACGAAGTTCATCTGGGATACAATATATCTCCTGTATCAAACGACCCATTGCCTGTTTCAAAATACTCATTGGTTATTTATTATTATTTTTGTTATTTTCATATCTTTGATATACTTTTTCTATACTAATATCGGTTAAACTTTAATGTTTTATGTTTTTTTTGGGTAATTGATAATTATATTAACTGAAATTGTATAAGTACATTTTGTACTAGGTTGTTTTTAAAAATTGAATATAATTGTTTTTATTAATTTATAAAAACTTGTTTAAGAAGGATAGGGATAATTAGTTAACCTTAGTTGTAATAAAAAATTAATAATTTTTCCCAAAGACAATATTTTTAAATTTTAAAATATATGTCAGGCTTAAACTATAAAATCTCAATGTAAAGGATTTTTACCAGGAGAAATCTAGAATCAAGATGTCTGGTGAATTACATCTAAAGCCTGTACTTTCTTTGCCGCGATCTTTAAAATTTATCTCTCTTCGAGTAGTAAGAATGTATAATCTTTGTAATACTCGTCAAATTTAGTGGTGGAATCACAAGAATTTAAAAAAGTTTAAGTCTAAACTTCGTGTGTTAGATCAAATTCAACATGTTGGCATTGTACAACATACCGTTCGATCTGTTTTAATTAATTCAGACATTCTCGAACTGTATACTTCCGAAGCGATTAAGACCAAAACCAGTGTTTTTATTCGTTCGATGTAAGAGCAACAAAAAGAATTCTTGTGGTAAATATTTTTTAGATATATTCATTTTTAATAGGTTAATTTATTTATATTTATAAATTCTAGCCCGAATTTCCAACCCAACATGTCATTTTGTATCGAAGAGGAAAAATACCTTCTACGAATTGATGTAATTATAATTATTTTTATTTATACACTTAAAATATTTTTAACATTGTTTTTTTATATTTTTCAGCCTTCAAATTATTTATACCCCCTTCTTTAATTCTTTATTATTTATTAATGTAATTTGTTAGATTATGTTTTATTTGTAGTGTTTCATATGTTGTTAAGTGTTTAAAAAAATATATTGAAATGTCATAGTTTTTAAATATTATAATAACTAATTGTGTTTTTTGATTACTTAAACTAGCATTGTTTTTAAAATAATAAAATATTTGCGAAAAAAAATGAGAAACTCATTTATATTAGTTTAGTTATTTAAAATATTTTGGGTGGGGCCAAAAGTTGCCAAGGCTATAAAGCGAAGGTTTCCCCATCTCGCAAATAACTAATTAGCATTTTAAATGGCGAAAAAACGAAAAAAAAGGAAAAAGTGACACCAAAAGTGAATAAGCGTAGGTATTTGGTGGGGTTACATATTACCGCCGATATCTCGGGCCGACCTTGTCCGCTCGTGACCAAACTTGTTGGGAGTATAGACCGAGGCTTAGGTGGTAGACAGTGCTCGAGCATCGAGGTCAAAGATCATCTTCAAGGTGAAATTTGAGATTGAAAACAAAAATATGTTTTTCAATTTTTCCAAGGACAAATATTTTGTTTTTGGAAAACATTTTGGGGGTGTTTTTGGGGGGTTATGGCGGCCATCTTGGCGGCCATCTTGGAAAAAATGATTCATATTTAGTCCATCTCTACTCCTGTTTACCGATACTGACAGATTGACGTATGACATCGAGACAGACGACGTTTACGCTGATTTCCAGAAATCCGCCCATCTCTTTGACTTCTCGGTCTATCCCGTGACTCATCCTCATTACAATGACTTCAATAAAAAAGTGATTGGGAAGATGAAAGACGAAATGGATGGTGTTCCGATTCGGGAGTTTTGCGGTTTGCGCCCGAAAATGTATAGCATCCTTTCGGAGCGGGGTGAGAAAAAGACCGCAAAAGGTGTTTGCAGGAGGGTGGTGAAAAAGACTATCCGACACTCGAATTATCGCGATTGTCTCTTTCATATTCAAACAATGAACAATTCTATGAAGCAGATAGTCAGCCAGAAACATCAACTAGTTACCGTCTCTAAAAACAAATTGTCACTTAGTCCCTGTGATAATAAAAGATACATTGTCGAAGACGGTATTCAAACTCTATCGTACGGTCATCATTGGATTGATTACATAAAGCAAGTTTCAAGCGATTCATAACATATCTGTATTACCTTAAAGTAAAAAAATGGTTTTGAATATGTATTAAGCAAAAAAATGTATGGCTAATTTGTAAATATTTAGTTTGAAAAATAATTTTGCGAAAATTTTATATAGCAATTTGTTTTGAAGATCGGTAAATAAAATACGCCTTTAAAATTTTTTGAAAATCTACTCGCAATATCCAACATTTTTACATCGATTAATGGCAAAGTAGACGCAAAAACCCCCACAAGTTGCGCTGAGAGTCCCTTGTAGTTGCGATGAATTAAAGGTTACAGTTTTACTATTTCTTTCGACAAAGTCGTTGAAGCGAAACATGTGGGGGCTGTTTCCGAAGGAGTCGAAATGTTTCATGTTCTGATTACTAGAGAAGTACAATACGATCCAATGCTCACCGGAACTTTTTGAAGTTGCCGTGTTTACGATGTAAAGAGATGGAAAAGTCGTCACGTATTTCGGCAACCGATCCAAGGGAAAAAACGCTCTAAATAGGTCTTTCGTGAACCTATCTTTTTCCATAATTCTCGTTAGTTGCAGCGTGTCCATTTTTAGTCTAAGAGTACGGTTCTGTTTTTATCAATTTCAATCAAAGATAGAAATTCCGCGTAAACAATTACGGCAATCGTTTCGGGTAAAGCGGAGGCAAATTTTATTTCGAGTCTCAAATTTCGGTTTTTAACAAAATGAAAATGGGCGGCGTTGCTCATTAAATCAGCCGTCAAATCGTAGACGAAAAGGCAGTTCCCACCAAAGTTATCTTCACCACCTATTTGGTTTCCTTCGTCAATGTTCCACTGACCCGTTTGAAGAAATAAATTGGCGTAAGCCTGTATATAGCTATTCTCCGCGAAGTTAGGAGTGAGAGGTTTATGAGGCACGCTACTCCCGTCCACAATCAAGCCAATGTGATTCAAATTAAAGTGCTGGAAATTATACGGAGATGATTTAAAATCACCTAGGAAAGCCGTTTGGCTAACCAATCCAATGACGACTTTATTCGGAATTTGTCCGGTAAACAAATGATCCTGTACCACACTCATGTTCCCTTGGGGGATCGAAAAGGAAGTGCATTCGGTGCGGGTTATGGGATATTTAGCTCTCGCCATTTGCAAAACTTTCGCGTGAGATAATGGGATTTCGGGAATTAATTTAACTTTCCTCAGATAAAGCGACGCTGATTTGATGTCCAATTTATATTTCACATCGGAATGTAAACAAAATTCAGTGTTTGGTTTACCGAAAAGAAATTTTGAATCGACCAGGTAAATTCGGCTCTTTTCAGGAAACCTTTTTTACCAGCAAAGTCGTTAAACTTGCTCGCTGTGTCCTTATAAAATAAGAAGCTGGTAAGATGACTCTTTTTAGCCGAGTCGCCAAATGTTAACATTGTTTGAATCATAATTTTATACGGGTAATTTTGAGCCGAGGGGGTTACAGATTTTTCGTTTAAATATAAATGAACTTCTGGAAAGAGACTTCGTAAAAAAAATTGACGGGCGCGATATTGTCCGCGGGTGTAGTAATCACGCCACCAGCGTCGATCACGGCGGATTTCGGGTATGATCCATCGTCTTTTTTAACATCAACTTGAACGTGAAGGAGAGTTTGAGACAAATGTACGTAGGTTTCGGAATTTCCACTAATGCAAAAGGTTAAGGCCGAATTGTTGGTAATACTGGAAATGGGGTTGTATTCGACCCATTCGACTCCGATAATTCCCGTTTGCGATAACGGGACTTGAAAAAGATCCAATTCCGAATTGACACACCCGGTCCAGTGGGGGTGTAATAGCGTCATAATTTTAAGAAAATATATCGGAGAAAGAATGATGCGTTGTTTTCCTCCTCTTAGCTTTCACTCTAGTGATTTTGCGAGGTCTAGCGCGCTTCTTTTTAAGTCCAGATCCCGTCATTTGCCTCACCACTTCCACGGTTTATAATAATGTTTCTTTTCCGGCGCTTTTTGATCTAGTTTTCAGGGCGGTTTTTATTGGAACACCACTAGCAACGTCCGTAACTACTTTCGCTCCGGTATCGATAAATTTCCAACCTAGGAACTGGGCATGGCGCTGCGAAATGCCGAAGCAAGTGTATTGCACAATCCGTAACCTTTCTGAACACCCACACATCGATACACGAGAATTGAACCGTAACCGGCTTGATTTAAATAGAAACTCTCGTAGTCGCCTAAGGTGGGGTTTTACCCCGAATGTTTCATGATGTTTGTCATTCGTCACTCGTCAATAAAATGAAAGGTAATCGTTGCCACGCGTGGTATTATAGGGTGAGCCAGGCCCTCGGCGGTCTGAAATGTAGAGTAACGTGCGCCTTTCCGCGTTCGAATCGCACGGGGTTTCCCAAGTCGTCCATAATATTAATTTCGATCATTTGTATATTTGAACCCGTGACTGGTAAATAATGTGGCTTAGTGAATATCGAGTCTATAGTTTTACCGTGTTTACCTTTAACGCTAATAATTCTTAAAAGAGGTACGTTCCTGTCCCCCGCGATCGTACTTTCAACGATATCCCTTAGGACGAATTTTGGACGGGACCAAGCTGGGCTCTATGGACGTCCCAGGGACGATTTGTGTTTGCTGGGTGGTTCCTACAAAAATCTCTAACCTCATTCAATGATACGTTGAATCCCTTTTCTCGGGCTGAACGATACAATCCTCGAAGGCCTACGTAGCCACCCGAGTCCGCTACGTCGTAGTATATATTTTTTAGTTTATTCATAATTTGTAAAATTTCACGGTCTGGGTATCGTGTAGTACCATAACAGGATTTCAGATAATTCCATTATTACGAATATAAATATTACTATGACAGCGGTTAAAATTTTCGGATTTTTGGAATAGGAATCGACTACTCTGGACGTGACACCTACAGCTAAGGTTTCGGAACAACCGTCCATCGTGAGGTGAAAAAATGAAATAAATACTCGTAACTTAAGTTATTGGTTTTATTGGTAAATACAGTCAAATCCTCACCCACTGTTGCGGTCTGGGTGGAGTCGCGAGATAAGATAATGATTTTAACAAGTTAACTCTCGCGGGATTCCTGATAAATTTTTAGGTACGTTATTGTTTGGCAAAGTTTCGTAAAATCTATTAATTCCCGTAGGATCGACAGTTGATTTGGTTTTTCTAACAGCGTCGTAAATTAAATCAATAACGTTTGATCCAGAGACGACACGCCCCCCCCCCATTTCCATTTCGCCTAATTCGTCCAATTGTACAAAGATATCGCGTCGGTGGGAAGACTTGGTGGAATAGATGTCGCTTTTTCTTTTGGATTGCTGTTGTTTTTCAACCGGTTTTCGATTAGAAATTAAGAGTCGCTGTAAAGTTTGATTATATAATGTTAATTTTTCTGATTCGGTAATATTTGGGTTCTCGAGAATCGCTTTCATTTCTTTATCCAAAGTGGGTATTTCTGGTTCACGGACAACTTCGTCGGGAGTAGCGTTCTTCATACGACGTAAAGCGTCTTCGGACACTAAAATCATTATGCGGGCCATTTTTACTTATTAATGGCGCAACTTATCGTAGCGCCAGCGACTGAGCTCACAATTGAAAGTAGCGGAGCTAATAAAAGCGGGAGAAATCCCCCCTTCTGCACTAGAATCTGTTTTCTTTTAGCGAGAGGAATTTTCCGGTAAAGATGGTGTATCACTTTACGATGATTCTTCAACAGACTCTTTTGCCCATCTGTAAGTTGAACGTTCCCACGAGGTTCATTTATACAACATTCGACCAACGCTAAAATAGCGTCTCGATTTGCTACCTTGATGATAGCTTTTCTCTGTTTCGCGTTACAAGTGCTCAAATATTTCAGAAAATTTAGGTTTTTACAAACTCGTTTTGATGTTCGTACGCTCATTTTGGAACGGAAATGGCGGCTTCTCCCGGTATGATTCCCGTTCGCAGCCGATATTCATCTGAAGTGTTTGGTTTTAAATCGATGAATAAATAGCCGTACGGTTTCGTCACAGCTTGACGGAAAGCGTCCACGACGAATTTGGTATTTGATGGAGAAATTTGTTTAGCAATATTTAGCACGCTGGAAACGTCTCTAGCGGAACGAAAGATGACGAGGTACTGCGAATTCAGTTTGAGAGTTCTCACCTCTTTCCCGTCATAAAACAAATTTTGCATTAAAATCAGTACCGACTTGTTCCGATGATGCGAACCTCGGATGAATAAATTGTCACGTCTTTGTTATTAGCTATTTCGCATAATAGATCATCGAGACTGACAAAATTTCTAATCGCCGGATTCAAATTTCCTGGTTCTAACCGTCCTTCGTGAAACTCGACGGTTGGATTATGTTCCAATACTTAATTAAATAATTTATCATGGTACTCTGTATAACACCAAATTATTCGTTGAGGTGGGGGAGATATGCAAGAGTCTTTATGTTTGATTAATTTCGCGATAAAGTGAGATTTTCCAGACTGCGTGGGTCCTGATACGAGCCCCGTGAAAGGATGTATCATGACCGGATTCATGTTTGTAAATGAGATAAGAAATAATAAGCGTGGTTTTTAATACGATTCTTTTATTGATATTTTTTAACAATCTTCAGTCTTACGTAACATCATCTTCAAATTGCACATAGTAAAAGATAAAATATTATCCCGAAAATCCTCGCTTAAAAATGTGTTAAGTTTTGAGGTTATTTCCGAATAACTTATTTTTGCCATGGCGTCAAACAAGTACTCATCTGACCGGGAATTCCAATCTATCTTTAAACACTCATGCGCATCTTGCGAAAAATGATCAACTTCACAACCCCTGCACTGTTTATTAATATAATCTGTAACTTCGTTTATTACAGTTTCTTTAATATCATTGAAAACGCGTTTGATTTCGTTATGATAGATCATCACTTCACCGTATTTCTCCATTATCGTCTTCCAGTGGTACCGCGTCAGAGTGAATCCAAGCTTGGTCAGGTAGTGCTTGACGTTGTTAGTCCCAGTGTCCAGAAGGATTTGCCTGGCGTCCACTACTTTGCAGTTTTGAAAAATGCACAGCTCTAGCCGTCTCGTTTCCGATCCTTCGAAGAACCACGTCGGGGGTGCGATAGAATCGTCTTCCAAGAATGAACTTATTTCCTCGTTCGCTCTCCATAATTGCTTGAATTGACTTTCAGTCAGCGCTATGCCAACGCTTTCTTCTAGAGTCCCGATGTAGATATTACAGTCCGGGGTTACAACTACTCCTTTCGTGGTAGAAACCGGAAAAACCTTACTGCTATTCCTGAAAATTTCGTATTTGTTAAACAGAATCTCGGTATTAAGATAATGTTTTGTACATTCATTTATTCGTATTCCAAGACGTCAAAGACTCGCAATTACAAATTCGGAATGAAGTTGTACGGAAAATAAAACTCCTTATATAGTACTCATCGGGATTGTTTTTACTTAGTTCCTATATTGCGCAACATATATTTTTATTCTTTATCATTTACGTTAATTTAAGTCTATTTAGGAAATATTCCTTCTTTTTATCACATTCCGTTACCTGGCGCGGATGAAAAGCGGGACTTCGTCTTATCGTTGACCTCTATACCGCTTCCTACACCCTGTCAATAAATCTTCGGCTGGCTCCGATTGTCACTTCGACGGTCTCTCTCGTATTCGTGATGCCGACCCGTATTTTTTTATGGGACCTCATGCCATGCCCTATTGGGTATTTCCGTAAACTCCCGCCTCGTACCTATGAAACGCGCGTATAAACAAACCCGCTTCTTTTTGGCGTGGTTCAAATCCGGACCTCTATCCCCTACCTCGTCACGAAACTCAGCATTCTCCTCGTACGATAGCGCTCCTCGTCATTAAGACTCTGGCCGGCTTCGTTTGCCCCTTCGCGTTTTCGGCGGTCTTTCATATATTCTCGATGCCGGAAAATGTACCCAGATCGAGCCGTCGCTGCTTCGAGGGTGATTCCAGCACCTCGTTGATTCTCTATGGAGTATGCACCCCGTACACTCTGTTAAATAAGTCTTCAGCCGTTGGGATTTTGGCACTTATTTGCGATTATCTCAAAAACTATGAATGATAGCAAGTTGAAACTAATTTTATTTTTAATATTTTATTAATAACTGTCTTAAATATGTCTTGATTCACGTGTAGAATTTTTCATATCCGCCGGAAACGCAAAATATGGTTTTTGACAACTTGTTTAATAATGATGTTACGACCCTGAAACCTGCATTTTTGGATTCACAAGGGTCGATTCAGTTTTAAAAAGTGTCATTTTTATCCAGGTACGTCGAACGGCTGCTAAGATATGGCCTATCGAACATTCGGTTCTCATTGAGAAAATTCTAAAATGCTGGAGGCGACCGAGAAATAATATCTTATTGTTGAGGAAAAAAACAACTTTCGTCTTTTCATTGCATAAGCATATATATTGATTTAATTAGTTGTTGGAATGCTGTGGTTATATGCCGGATTAATAATATTGATTAATTAGGCATTTTAGAATTTTCCGAATGAGACCCGAATGTTCGATAAGCCATATCTTAGCAGCCGTTCGACGTAGCAGGATAACAATGACACTTTCTAAATATGAATCGACCCTTGTGAATCCAAAAATGCAGGTTTCAAGGTCGTAACAGCATTATTAAAAAAGTTGTCAAAAACGATATTTGGCGTTTCCGGCGGATATGGAAATGTTACGCGTGAATCAAGACATACGTATGAAAGATATTAGTAAAATATTAAAAATAAAATTGGTTTCAACTTGCTATCATTCATAGTTTTTGAAATAATCGCAAATAAGTGCCAAAATCCCAACGGCCGAAGACTTATTTAACAGAGTGTACATACCCATTGGGAATATCGCACGCCGTGGTCCAGAACTCTTACTTTCTACCTACTCAAAGTATCATTTGGCGATCTTATCGGGCAGGTTTCGAACCCGTGCCCTCCTGAATGACAGGCGAGTATTCTACCACAGCACCACCAATACGTGTTACGGTTCATTGAAAATTAAAAACTCAGCTTGAGCGGAAGAATACATTAATGGTTGATAAATTCGAACATTTTCGTTCTTTATTTACCATAACGGTATTTCGTGTATGATTTAAATTTTTACACTGTGTAATTATACTAATAATAAGTAACTATACTATTAAAAATCGGTCTACCGTCCGGGATTTGAACCCTAGTCTGTCTGCCTAGAAAGCGAGTATTTAGCCACTTAACCATTTGATACACACTACAGACAACCGAAATTCAGATGAATAGCCTTAATGGAGAATCCGCTCAAGTCGCCACTTCATTGTTTTTGGATACGCAAATTTTAGGTTTAAAATAATAATGTTTTATGTTGTAAATTATTATCTTAATTCTTTTAAGCATATTTACTTTTTCCGCGAAATTGATCATTTTTGGTGGAACCTTTAAATTGTTTACCCCGGGTCTTGAAGGTTACACGGTTTGATTATAACTACGTCGAACGTTCGTCATTTATTAACGTGGTTTCTAATCGACTTAAAAAGTGTGAAATAGTTGTATTAATGCGGTGGCGTTGGCTTGACGTTTCTTGATATAAGAGCTGTCGCTTAGTCTCCAAGTGGGTTTTTTCAGCTTTTTAAAAGGTGTTTCGCTTCTTGCTATTACTGTGGGGCCCTAAATGGGTTGGAGTGTGCCATAACTGGTGGCTTTACCGGGGAGTCGGGGTCCGGCTCTTGTAACCCATAAGGGCGGTGGCGCACTGGGAGATGTTAGCTCTGATCAAATGGTCCTATCTCCACCTCCGACTTCGGTCAGGTTTGGGCTGGATACTGAACTTCGGTTCAGGCTAACGGAGAGGGTCCAGGCAAACTGGCCGCCTCGGCGGATTGGGTAGCCTGCTGTGGGGCGGCGAGCCTCCATATGCGGGCACGGCGGTCCTGTTTCCCGGCCTTTTGGGGCCCACCGGGATCTCCGGTGCCAGCTGTGCCGGGTTACTAGGGCTGCTGTGTGCTCGTCGTTCCCCTTTAGGAGCTCTTTCCAAAGGGTTTGGCTCCTTACCTTCTTATGTAGGGTGTCGGGTGGAGATGCTGTAGCATCCATTCTAAATCCCACTGCTGTGTGCGAAGTGGGGATTGGTCCACCCATTGCTGCACCTTCTGCTGGGTTGAGTGGCTTGCGTCAAAGGTGAGACCATCAGTAGTGGGGTTCTGCTACCCATGCTGGATTTGTCACCTGTCCGGGCTTGGGGACGCTGGCGTAGGGCACTATGATGATAGGCCTCCGGTGGTATGGTCTTTGTTACTAGGTACACCGGGCTATAAATTCTGACACACTGCTATAACTGTGGGGCCCAAAATGGGTTAGAGTGTGCAATAACTGGTGGCTTTTACCGGGGAGTCGGGGTCCGGCTCTTGTAACCCATAAGGGCGGTGGTGCAGTGGGAGATGTTAGCTCTGATCAAATGGTCCTATCTCCTACCTCCGACTTCGGTCAGGTTTGGGCTGGATACTGACTTCGGCTCGGGCTAATGGAGAGGGTTCGTGCAAACTGGCCGCCTCGGTGGATTGGGTAGCCTGCTGTGGGGCGGCGGTCCTGTTTCCCGGCCATTTTAGCTCACACCGGGAGCTCCGGTGCCAGCTGTGCCGGGTTACTTGGACTGCTGTGTGCCCGTCGTTCCCCTTTAGGAGCTCTCTCCAAAGGGTTTGACTCTCTACTGTCATAGGTAGGGTGTCGGCTGGAAGTGCTATAGCATCCACTCTTTTTCCCAATGCTGTGGGCGAAATGGGAATTGGTCCACCCGTTGCTGCACCTTCTGCGGTGTTGAGTCGCTTGCGTCAAAGGTGCGACCATCAGTAGTAGGGTTCTGCTACCCATGCTGGATTTGTAACCTGTCCGGGCTTGGGGACGCTGGCGTAGGGCACTATGATGATCGGCCTCCGGTGATATGGTCTTTGTTACTAGGTGCACCGGGCTATAAATTCTGACACACTGCTATTACTGTGGGTGATTAGATTGACGTTTACAACATTTCTAAGTGTTTTAATTAATTTGCGTTATTATAATTTTTGATTGGTTATTTTTGCTCTGAAGCCGGATCGTTTGGGTTACTATAATAATTGTAACCCTTCAGGTTCATTTTCCCCCGCATACTTACATTTTTTATTTTTTCTTTGTGTTATTTACTTTTGTTATTATATTTCCCCCCGCACTCTGACTACCAATTCTCAAAGCCCCCGCGTCTGACCAATCTGGTCTTGAACATATTGTTTTGTATTAATTTTAATGGATATTCTGAACCCTTCGTAACGTACCATATACCAAACGTCTTATAATTTTAAGATCTAATACATAATAATAACCCCCGCGAGTTAGAAATAATTAAAATTAACTCAAACTTAAGAACTTAAATAATGTATGACTGGTACATAGGAATCCCGTATTATTAACATAGCTCATAGGATCTGGTCTAACCTACCCTCGAATATAAAACTAAGTTAAACCATTCTCTCAATATAAATTATAAACTAAGTCCCTGCCTTCAGCAACGCTAAAATTAATCCCTCGCTAATTAAATTGTTGTTCTCTCGATCACGAGGCCGTGATGCAATACATTTCAAGCCGTCCCCACCTAGGTTTCCAAACTAGACCACTCAGCTCGCAACGATCCTATAGAATCATTATCATATTCGCGGGCCTCTAGTCCACCATCAGGTAGCAAGATCCCAAGAAAAGTGCACGTTTTCCAAGGTTGCCGCCGTTAGGTCGCGAAGGCGCCAGGACATTTCCGCTTGGAGACAGAAAATCAGGAACCTCGGGACTCCCTGGCATCCCCCCGCAACCCCGAGCGACCTTTCGTAAATCGGACAACGTCACCACCACATGACAAGACACGAGTCCTAGGTGCACCAATGACCAAAATAATATGGAGGTCACCAATTACTTTTTATTTCAACTCCGCCCGCCAATCACCCGAACAAAACCAAGAGGCAGAGCCCCAAAAAGACAAAATTTTATATTCTCGGAGGAAGTTTGGATTATCTCGACAGAAGTCTACCTGGACCCGAGATGAACTTCCGGAGCCCAAGTTGGGAATGACCGTCCACTAAATCCATGCGCGGTCTCGCCCGTCAGACCCCTTAATACCGCAACAACCACCACCGATGAAGCTAAATCTTCGGACAGTCAACCAGAGCCGTTTCGTGAGTCCCCTCGAACGAGTTAATTCGCCGATGATCACCGATCTTCCGATGATTCCGAGAAGCAGCATCTAACGATATGAGATCCGATCCCTCGCCTAGCCAGATGTTCTAGATCGAAACCCGAAGTACCTACGCCGCTTGTAAGAAGTTCGTCGTCGTCATCCGGGCATCCAAGCCGTAATCGGGACGAACGTACAGTTTGGAACTGTCATCGCGAAACAAGAAGTCCCTGTAAAGTATAGTGTTTGATTAACTGATTCAAGATATTAAGAAATAAAACGATACATTTATTTATCCATGAGGCTTACATGGTTTGCGCGTCTGTTTGATCTCTTCCTAAAACTAAAACATTTTTTATTCAAGGTCATATTGCACAACAACAAAGAATATATAAGAGGGCTAGAAATAAGGTTAGAAATTAAGGTGGTTTTAAATTATACAGACATTACATCCCTCCTTTCGTTTGAAGACGATGCTTAGTCATTTCAATTAAATATAAAAAACACATAACATAATGAATATTTTAATATCTCGTTGATTAATCTTCTTGGCGGAATAGGTGCTTAAATAAAACATGTTCCCAGAAAATGCCAAAAAGTAATATTTCCGACAGCCAGGACTCATTAGTTATTATTTATATAGTGCTTGTTGAATTATTAGAAAGCTGGAAACTTTCTCGAACGTAACATCGGATTTTTTGCTAAGCCTTAACATGCCAAAAAAGTTACCTGGTTAAAAGGAAACACTTGTTGCATACCGTACTGCAAAAGTAATGTTTAGTTCTAAAGGAATCAGTTTTCTTTTTTTTCCAAAATATTATTTTATACGTAAAGAATTAACTCTGCCTCCACGAGAAGCTTTAAAATTGCCCGGTATTATAAAAATATTACATATAATTTTAATTATTTATACCATAAGAGGATGATAATAATAATAATATTATCTTCTTATACATTTTACCTTAAAATATATTATCGAAAATGAACATTAGTATGTTCCTTATACACGTGAGCCGACGTTTTCTTATCTGACGCAAAATTATCATGAGGGCAAAAACGCGTCTCCATTTGGCTTAAATATGACTTTTTGGCTAGCCATTCTAACCGATTAACCGACCGACCGGAAATAGCTCCTTCCCAGATGAATTTGGAAAGGGGAGTAGAAACCGAGTATCTTTTATTGAAGCGTCCATTCTAGTGGTTCGAAGGTTGTAGCGCGGTGCAACGGGAACTTTTACTGGCACCGCTGTAGGTGTTTCAGCTTGGGTGATTGACGGTTCTTGACTAAGTTGATCAGGTTCTATAGATATAGATTGACGCTGTGGCGTACCAATCTGTTTGAAGAACGATGAATTCCTCGTTACCCGGTGTCCATTACGTCAACTGATACCATCGTGCTTTTAACAGAAGATACTTCATATTCGAGAGGATTGAAGTATGGCGACAATTTATTAGTTCGAGGGGTCTTTATTAAAACCTTGTCGCCAACTTTTAGTGGTTGATGTTTGATGGTACTTCGATCATCATGGTAGTGCTTCATTTTTGATTTAGCTGAACCATCTCGGTCCTGTAAATCACTATCGCCAATTGCTGTCGTCTGTCGAGAAGGTAATTTAGTACGGACTGATCTTCCGAACATAAGGGCAAACGGACTCTTCGATGTTAAGCAATGTGGCGCATTGCGATAGTTGTGTAAAAACCGTTGTAATTCGATTTCCCAATCTACTCCACTGACGTCGGCAGCCCGTAACATTTTGTTTAGCGAAGCCATGAATCTTTCAGCACCACCATTTGCTTGTGGCCAGATTGGTGTTATCTTACCGTGTTTTATTCCCAAGGTGGTCAGATATTCAAAACATCCGGTAACCCAAATATAGAGAAAACGCGTTCAAAGATTCGCACGTTCTGTTCCAAAGCTGTGGACGAAACTACTTCTGCAACTGGGAATCGCGAATGCTCATCCATAATTACCAGAAGATATTGTCCCAATTTGAATGGACCTAAATGATCAGCTGCCAGATGTGTCCAGGGTTGTTTTGGTAATGGAGTCATGTGGAAAGGTCCCTTGGTATATTGTGAAGTGACAACTAAACAAGGTATACATGATTTTATGGTCTGCTCTACCATCGCGTCGACCTTAGGGAACCAAACTTTTGTTCTGAGAAGTTGTTTGGTCTTAACCATTCCCATGTGACCTTCATGCGCTATGTCAATAACTCTTTGTTGAAGGCTATGCGGGATATATAAACGATGATTTTTTAACAACAGTCCTTCAGCAACCAAGAGTTCATGTTTAACTTTCTGGAGGGCTTGAATTGCATTGGAGTTAACTAAAGGGTCCAAAATATTAGAGTTTCAATTTCCGGTTAGTAAACAGCGTATGGCATGACATACAGTAGGATCACTTTTGGAAGCCTCGACCACCTCGTCCTAAGTTACAGCTTTCGGTACAGCGTTCTGAACGATCATGTTTATGTGGTTTTCTGTCGCTGGTGAGATACCTAGTGGTGACGGAACATATGATTGCAGTGGATGCCTGGACAAATAATCCGCTGGGTTGAACTTTCCAGGTTTGTACTTCAGTATCATATCGTATGGAGCGAGGTGAACATTCCAGCGTTTGATATGTGCAGATGTCTTAGCTTTCGGGTTTCCAAGTACCGTAATTAAAGGAAGGTGATCGGTTATGACTCGAAACGATGAGCCATAAAGATATAGATGAAAATGTTCGCATCCCCATACAACCGCTAGCGCTTCACGCTCGGTTTGTGAATAGCGAGATTCTACATCTGTCAAGGCTTTACTAGCGGACGATATGATATAACATTGTCCTGCCCTGTCTATTTGAGTAAGAATTCCTCCCAACCCAGAAGGACCAGCATCCACATACAGAACCGTGCTTTCGCAGGATCAAAATATGACAAGATAGTGGGATGTGACAGGTGTGCTTTCAGACTCTTTACAGCTTCTTCCTGTGCGAAATCTCAATGCCATATAGTCCCTTTCTTTGTAAGTTTTCTTAATGGTAACGTAAGGTCAGAGAACCGAGGTATGAATCTGGAGCAATACGTTGCAAATCCTAAGAGACTGCGTACCTCATCGGGAGTCGTAGGATTTTCGAAAGTTTGAAGTACCTTAAGCTTCGATGGGTTGATGGATAGACCAGAATCATCAAAAGCATGACCATAAAATTCAAGTCGTTTTTGTCCAAATTTACACTTGTTAGCATTCAACGTGACATAATTTTTTTGGAGACAGGTCAAGACTTGCTCCAAGGCGTCATCGTGCTAACCATCATTGGCACCAAAAACCAATAAATCGTCTGATATGTTCAAAGATAGTGGTATGTGGTGAATCAAACAACGTATAATATGGTGGAATATCTCAGCTACAGAACAGCAACCAAAGAAAAGTCTTTTATACCGAAAAAGCCCAATGTGCGTTGAAAATACAGTTATATATATTGAATCTTCATCCAATTCCAACTGACGGTAGCCCTTATTCAGGTCAAGCTTGGAAAAGACTTTAATTTAATCGATGTAGGATATCATCGATGGTTGGTTTTACATGCATTTATCGAATAATTGCTTGATTGGATATGCGCATGTCCACGCAGAGTTTTATCTTGTTTCCTTTTAAGACCAATACAACTGGCGAGACCCAAGGCGTAGGCCCCGATACCGGTTCAATGATATCGTTATCAAGAAGTTCCTTAATCTCTTCTTCTAATGGTTCACGTAAGTGAAATGGAATTCGTCTGTGTTGTTGTGCCACTATTTGTACATTTTCATCAATTGTAAGCTTGATTTTCACGTTGGTTACTTTGCCAATGCCTTTAAACAGCGAAGGATACATCTGAGTTAAGATCTGATCAGTTAATAGATTAACTTCTGATTGTGGTGATTGGAACGAAGGTAAGACGTTTAAACCTTTAAGCGTTATGTATCCAAGAATAGAAGGCGACACATGTCCCTGGACATTAATGACATGAAAAACAGCTGATGTCTTTATCTCACGCAGTCCTACTTCACCTCTGAACCATCCCTTTAGCTGAAGAGGACTCGATGAACCATAAGGGTAAATATTTAGATCAGTAGGCTGAAGTTGTGGTCGTTGGTGGATCGATTGATATGTAGTGTCATTCAAAATATTGACGCTGGCTCCGGTGTCCATGATCAGTGTGGTTTTTTTGTTGTTGATGGTTATTTTAACAAGCGGTAAAGATGATTGAGTTTTACTCCTGTATCGTTCTTGTCCCTCGACGGCAAACAAGTACTCAGTGTTTGTGTCGACGGGTGCTTTGTAGATGTTGTTTGCATTACCCGACTTTGATTATTAGATTTGAAACCAATATTTGACTTGTCACTAGGTGTGGTAGGAATATTTGGTTTCTTGGCTAGTGAACAACAAACACTCTGATAATGATCCACTTTCCCACAGTTAAAACACGATTTCCCTTTTGCAGGACAAGGGCGGTTTGTTGAGTGTGGATAAGATCATCCAAAAAGTCCACAGGTTTTGTCGTAAATGATAGGTCGCATGGCAGGTCCTCCTTGCTGTGGTCGTCGATTCTGGTTAACAAAAAAACTGTTTCTTTTTTAATAAATACGCTTCACTCTTACCCCAGTAGCACAAAACAGTCGGGCCGACGTCGTCTAGTCAGAGTCGCATAGTCGGCAAAGTGTCGAGCTGTGTACTCCGATACAAGGTCGGGAGCCTCCTGGAAAAACAGTCGAAATGTCCTACCTGAATTACAGTCGGCCAACTGTATTTAGGACGCTTTTTGCCGACCGCGGAAAGGGTTGCCTACCGACTTCCTAATGTGTAGCGAATTTCCAAAAAATAGTCCTATTAGCCGACACCCTTTTTAATTGCCTTTTCAGTGTCGGCAAGTCTAACTTCCCCCCTCGTCGCCTGAAAGCAAAAACCACGTAACTTTATACTAATTATAGTTAAAGTTACGTGGTTTTTGCTTTCAGGCGACGCCCTTTTAATCTAGTCCCCATTAAGCCTAATATTGAAGAATGATACAAAAATGTTTTTACCTTAAAACGTCTTTTATTGTAATAAAATATTTTTCCAAAAAACATCACAATACTTTACTTTAGTATCAAATGAAAAAGTAATGAGTATTTGCCTTTTAACAAATAACAAAAACATATTATCACAGTTATTTGCTCACAGCTTCAACACAGGTGTGAAATGGGCTGTATAAAATGAGTTTACAAGAAATAGAACTGTTTTCTTAACAGCTGACTAGCGAGTATTAAAAAAGTTTAAACGTCTTTTTTAAGTCTCTCCGGTTTTTTTTTAAGTCTCTCCGCTCTTCCTCCGTCCCTGTCCATTTTGTGCTTAAGCCAATTTTTAATGGCACCCTCCATTTCAAATACTTGGGCTTGTCTTGCTTTTGGATTTTTTCGGACAGCATCTGCAATAAATTTTATGAAAAATAAGAAAATTTCCAAACAATGTTATTAATAAAATTCTCACCAAAAATTACATTCTTGATATTTAATTTCGAAAATGAAATTTTTTCATTGGCACCGTTCCAATTCATACGCAGGACTAGTTGGTGTTCAAAAGCGTGTTTCAAAATACGGCGAGTTGTGTCAACAACCCCCTTTCCTCCCCAGGATCCAAGCATTTCAACCTATGGAAAAAATATATTCAATTTAAAACGAAAAAAAAAGCGAATTCAAGAGAGGTTAAATATTTACAATTTTTTTGAATTCATCTTTGTTACTAAGAAGAACCTCTATTTCTTCCAGCTTCTCTTGGCTCTTAATAGGGAACAGACCATTTACATCTCCTTGTGCCTTCAAGTTTTCTTGATTCAAAATTTTAAGAATGTCATCCAACTTCTGGTGAACGTTTTCAAACATCTTGAACACACTCCTTTGAAACACGTCCTTTTGATTAGTACCTGAAAATATTTCAACATTTTATTTCTCAGTAGAAAGTGATAAAAAGGATATAGTTTAAATTCACACTATCTAATTTAACAGACAACTTTGTAGGTAAAATTATTAAGTCGTTTGAACCAATTGTTTAATTAAATACCTGAAAATTTCGTTTTATTTAAATAAAATTAAATGTTCATAGAAGGGTTTAAATATTATATGGTTTAATAAATTGGATAGGTTGAAAAGAATCTTAATATATGAGCATATACTTGAATAAGAGATATTTGTCTTGTCAGGTACACTTGATTCATCCATACCTAAAGAAAACAGATGAAACAAATTTTAAGCTAAACCTGAAGGGACTGCAAAGGAGATTATTGTTGGGGAATTTATTGGATTCAAAATTCATTATTACATCAAAAACCTGGTAATTTGTGACCATATTTTTACATCACTAATGGCACCACCAATAAGAAGCTCAAAAGTAGGCTCACGCAGCTTAGATCCAATATCAGTAATGTAAAATTTTGACCTAGGTATGACATTTTTAAAAACAAGGCGTTCCCCAAACCGAGGGGCGGCAGTTCACTCCCATTATTAAATCTTGGTTGATTAAATCTGATTAAATTTGATTCTGTAGCTTTGGCTGTATTAAATTTAATAACTATAACTTTGGCTGTATAAAATTTAATCGTCATTAAATTTTTAACCTTAATTATATCTGCACTCTGCGAAGAAGTGAACTGCTCCTCGCCCCAAACATCCTCCTTTAGAGTACTACCTTTAGTACCAATTTAGTTATTGAATATCATTCTTACAAGGTTGGTCAGTTTCCGAGTCTTCGATGATAGGCGAGTGGGGTGGAAAAATTGAAGAGTGCACTGGTGTAGCCCCATCTAAACCAAATATAATTCATCTCTGTTAAAGATTGCCTTTTTTCTTGGCCATTATTAAATGATTGTACTGCAATAGACCAAGTTATTATTATAACCATGTACATTACCATATGTATTAGTTAACTTACAATCTGGTGATTTAGATGATGAGTAGGATCTGAGACTTGGGAGTTTATTCAAGCACGGTGCATCTTCGTGAAATTGCAGTTTTTCTGGAACTCCATTTTTCGCCTGGACTGTAACAGCTAGATCATGATTGAGATTATTATATGTACATAACCAATACAACAATTAGTAACTTACAATTAAAAGCTGCTTCGAAAGTAGAGTTGGCATTGAAACTGGGGGGTTTTGGCAGTATCTTTTCTTCGTATTTGCGAGATTGATCTGTAATTATACCATATATTACATTTATAAACTAGGCTTCATTAAAAAAAATGTATTAAAATTTTTGCTAACGTTTTTTATTAACTTCTTTATTTTTTCTCTGCTTCTTGGGTTTTCCATCTACACAGTACTATATTTTAGTGTCCATAAAATAAAAATAAAATGAAATTAAACTAATTACCACAAATATCCTCCTTCTCACTATCGACTTCGGAACTGGAACTGCCTTCCGATGTCAAAACTACTTTGGTTTTCTTTCTTTTACCACGTCCAACTACTTCCGCTTCACTTGCCAGATCAGAAGTATTTTCAGCTCTTATACTGATGGACCTTGCTTTATCATATGTCACTGATATTGATAATTTTTATTAGAAGATATTTCAATACAGAAATTATACAACAGTTCCATGGCATATAGGAAACCAAATGTTACAATTTAATGGAAATATGCGTTCAAGGGTTTAATAATCCAAGAGCTCATAACAAAATAAGCAATTTAATTGTCATAATAGGTACACGTGGTGGTTCAACGTATTTTTGGTTAACCATTCAGATGGGTAACTAATAAATGTGAGTCTTACGTGCCGGAGTGGGGCCTTTTCGCCGTAGCAACAGAAAAGGTTTTCAACACCAATCGTTTAACGGGATTTAACGAAAGAGTCCCCCCTTTGTTAAAGTTTTTCCAAAAATCGAACTAAATTTTTTTAAGTCCCAAATTGTTAAAAAAAATAAGCTTTTAACTGAAATTAAGTATTTTAGGTAAATATAGTTCAGTTCAGGCAAGTTCAAGACAGTTTGTTAGCCTAATTTAATTGTTCTTATTTGAACTGATCGAATTGGATAATTACAACTAAATTGGCTAAAATTTTATAATTTAACTATATTTGCTAAATTTTAGTTATTAGTTATACGCTTATATTTGAGTAATTTTTCCGAAAAATAAAATTTGAGACTGATTTTGTGAAGAACTTCATGGGAGGGGGGGGGACCTTTCCTTTCGTAGGTTTTCCCATATTAAATCCCGTAGAAAAAGTTTTATATTGAAAGCATTTTCTGTTGTCCTGGTGAAAAGCCCCCCTTCGGCATGTAAGACTCACATTTTTTAGTTACCCATCGGAATTATGTTTAACCAAAAATATACTGACCCACCATGTACAGGCGCGTGCCAACTTTTTTACGAGAGCGGGGGGGGGGGCAAAAACAAGATGTGTAAGACCAAATATTAAAAAAAACCTATTGTTATATATATTACTATATATGGCCAGGGAAAAGTAGCGGGGGCGGTGCCCCCGCTCTGAAATTGAAGCAGGGGCAAGTCGCCCCCGCTGCCCCCGTGCTTGGCACGCGCCTGATCATGTACTTTTTGACTTGCTTATTTTGTCATGGGCTCTTGGATTATAAGATGGACTGCTGCCTAATAACTATTTTTATATAATAAAACAAAATTTTCTAAGTTACACATACTTGTTTTTGACAATATTTTAATTTCGTACTGTATCCAATCTTTCTCGGGTTTTTCCCCTGTTGTAACCATCTTCGTCAGGGACTTGGATATTAAATTATAAGGCGGCCACCAACATTTTTGGTCGCTCTTTAACCACGAACCTGGCACCACTTCTACTGTGTTTTCTTTTAGGAAGTGCACGACAGCAAACATCTTCAAAGATAGATAACTTGACTGAAAAGCTTAGGCCAGGCGTGTAGGGACGTTTTGAATAAGGCCGGGGTACAGCTTAGATGCTGATTTTGACGCCTCTTTTAAAGCAATTTAGCGCACCATGATAATTTCAAGAGCGAACCCATTTACCCCCCCCCCGTTCCTACGCCACTGGCTTAGGCTTTAAAGCTTTTAATGTGAAAATATGGAGCCTCTAAACGCTCTTAAGGCAGCGTTTTTATACTTGGTAAATTTTTACAACACAAATTGATTAAAAATAACTGGTTATCCCCAGGGCCGTGCAGAGGGGGAGGGGGGAATCCCCAGGGCCCGGCCGAAAAGGGCCCACGAGGGACTGAAAGGGGGGCCCAGCCATGGGGGCCCACTGGGAAACCTCAAGGGGGGGTGCAAATCAAAGGGCCCGACAGTATTTTTTGGCCCGGGCCCCAGCAAACGTCTGCACGGTCCTGGTTATTCCGTTTCACTTACCCATTAATATTTTAGAAATTTAAATATTTACAAAACCCAAAAAAATTACCATTCCCAAATCTATACTAAGTAAAATAATCAAATATGAATAAAAATTTGCAATTTAGTCAATCAGTAATTTAAAAATCATGAAGTAGTGGGATGACACTTAAGAGACCTTTGCCATTAGGTAATAATAAACATTTTTGTTGTAGTTTGGAATAAGGGTATGTCATGATTTTACTTGACAACCTTCCGTTAAACATGCCTAATTGAGAAGATTTTACGGGATATTCAAATATGTCTTCAACAAATTCACAAATATTGCCACACACTTGAATTTCTTTAGTGTTAGTTTCAAAAATGCTCACAACGACAACAACTTCACTGGTGTCTAATAAAAAACAGTTATCACCGTGTGTTACTGATATAATAAATTTAGGCGTTTGAAGTTTTTTATAACAGTGCGCATCAGCAGAAATATTTCTGAGATTACGTTTACATGGTGTTTTTAAGCAAAGTGTTTTACGTTTAGAAGTACGCCATAACATTGATGATTCACCAAGTCTCTTAACAAGTTGTTGCAATGGTTTGTGAGGTGTTCTAATTTTCTTTTTAATAAATTGCAACGCATTTTCAAAAGGAAAGGCGCTATAGGAATCCAAAGGGCCAAAATTGCTCACATCATTGGCCACGTGAACCAAAGCATGAACATTTAAAACGTGCATCTCAATACCGTAAAAGGTAGTGCAGTTAGAAACAAATTGCTGTAGGAGCTCATTTGCATACTCATTGTGAGTTTTATGGAAAACCGGATGCGATAAAACATATATGGCACAATACAATAGCCGAAAGTGCTTAATAACATCTGGTCTGACTATACCTTCAATAATAATTGGGCCCGTATACAGTAAGAACTGCCTAAACTCAGTAGCTTTCCATCTTTCAACATGTTTAAGAGATCGCGGTTTTCGTGCAAATTCACAGGGAATATACTTTCGAGCCGCTACTAGCCTTGACGATAGAATTTCAATTAAGTTGCTACTAAGCCTTACAGTAAATTGACCCCTTAACCAAGAATGTAACAATCGCTTCGTAACTCCAAGACAAACAAGATGCATATAGTCCAAGGGGAACTGATGAACCATATCAATATTTAGATTGGTTAGAGGGGAAGGGTCTCCTGCGAGATGGTGCATTTCGTGTAATTGAGCCCTAAATGAATCATTGCTACGAACTTCTATATTTTCTTCTTCCAGAAACAAAGTTCGGTGGTTATGCCTTATCCCCTTCACATTGCATTTGTCACATGCATAATAACCCGTATGTCCCTTTGTTTTTATCACAAATGTTCGGGCTGGAGTATCCAAAATAAATGGGCCATCCAAATTACAAGGAAATTTTTGCCTTCATATTCAAATCCTGACTCATCTAATTTCCTCAAATCTTGAATTAGAATTGTTAAAAATTCTTCTAAATTATCTGGCTTCATATCGCCACTGAAAATTCCCACAATAAAAGGGTCGCCCAACATACCCTTAGTCCTACTAAATACTATAGCTAAAATTGGCCAAAATGTCTTACTAGAGCTCTTAAAAATAGGTAGACCATCAATGTTTATGGCAAATGACATTTGATCTTTGTAAGTGGGATGGCTATCTAAAAAGAACTGAATTCCAGTTTCAAAACCCACATGCCAATACTCTCCACTACCCATTACTGTAACAACATCTGTCTGTCGAGGAGTTTTAAGAAGAGTCCTAGCGTCTGAAGGAAGATTGTGACCTTTAGTTTTTAAAATCTTTAGTAAATCATTTAATGTTGCATGCGTAACTTTATGATAAATAGCCCAGTTTCTCAACTCAAAAGAAAGGTCATTAGTATCGCTATTATTGTCACTTTCAGACTCTGAGTCATCTTCGCTATTCCAGTCACTACTACTGTTTTCTACGCTTAAATTGTCATCTATGTTATCGACTCTACTTTCATCGTTTAAATTATCATCTATGTTATCAACTCTACTTTCATCGCTAAAATTACTAGTTTTATCTTCACAATTACTGTCAGACAAATGGCTACGACCAGCTTGACTCTCATTTGCAGTTGAACCACCAGCATGCATAGCATGTTGCAACACGTTACTAATAAATTTATTAGTTTTCCTTCTTTTCTGTCTAGAGGAAAGATCATCTATGCCCTTGTAGGGAGTTCTTTTTCCAGCCATATCTAAGCCTTAGCGATTGTAGAACTACTTAATATTTATAATTTTAACCAAAAATGTTTACCTTTTTTATGCCTATTTTGTTTCATTCGTGGTACGCAGCTGTTAATGACAAATAAAACAACGAAAATTTAAAGATTCCCGCTTTATATATAGAAAATTACCAAAATGTACACTATCTACCGGCACCGGTCCGAACAAAGTGATCTTCTTTGTGTGAAGTTCCGATGACTTAGCGTCACAATAGGTGGCGTGATAGTCGCATTAAATTTGCTAACATTGTTAAATAAATTTAAAATGATTTCTTAAAAATAATTTTTTATTATTTACTTTGCATGTTTTTTATTTATTTTCAAATAACTTTACATGTATTTAAAACTATATCGTTTATTTTTTTATAACCTTGCATATATCGAGTCACCCGCGAAATTTAAATATTTTTTTGCCGGCAAGAAATTGGATAGTCGAAACACTAGTAAATTGGACGTTGTACTAGATAGAAAGCTCTGGCATCATAAACTACATCACCGACTCAGAGCCGACTGTATTTCGTAAACAATTAGAAGCAGTCGGTTTTGCCGACTAAAAATCGGAAATTCTACGAAAATAATTTTTTTGGCTTAATTTTCCGACTTTAAATAGTCGTCTTTTTCGTAGTACTTAAAGTGGTCGCTATCCCGACTACATTTTCAATAAAAATCATTTCGTCGGCTAAGCGTCGGAAATGCCGACGACGACTCCTAAACGACTGTTAGACCCTTAACCGACTTCTTTTCGGATGTGTTGTGCTACAGGGGTAGGTGTCAAAACAGTGGTTTGTTTTTCAATGGAGCTAGCTTGCGATTCTGAATTTTCCAATAGACGTCCCTGTTACAGCAATTTTTCCAAAGTCATGGTTGGGTCGCGAAAAGCCTTGCGCCTTAAAGATTTCGACGTACAAGTCTGTACAACATGGCGTTTAAGTTCCAAATCAACATCATCAAATTCACAAAACGCAGATAACGATCTCAAACGAACATGATATTCATCAATAGATTCCGTTTCACCTTGTTGGGATCCACGAAACTTAAAAATTTCAGAGTCAGCATTATGTTTCGGTGCAAAATAGGTAGATTAAGGTGTCTTAGCTGTATCATAAGTTAAAGCTGAAGAATATCCAGGTAGAGCATAAAACATTTCTTGGGTAGATTCACCAACACAATGTAAAAATATCGCTCTCTGACGCTCGTCATCCCGAACACCAGAGGCGAGTAAAAAATTGTCAAACTTCCGACACCACTGCTTCCACGAAGCGTTGAGATTAGCTGGATCCGTGCGGGAATCAAATGGAGAAACGGTAGGTATAGATAGAGCCATCACAAAGGCTAAGCGAAAAATACAGGCGGTGATGAGAACGGCGTAGGTGATTAAGATATGCAAGCCTCGTCCGTCCAAACGCGCACAACCGATAAAATGCAGGTAAACGACAAGAAAACCAACTGCCCGTGGAGAAGAAACCGCTCCTTCGCCAATGTAAAGTATAGTGTTCGTTTGATTAACTGATTCCAGATATTAAGAAATAAAACGATACATTTATTTATTCATGAGGCTTACATGTTTTGCGCGTCTGTTTGATATCTTCCTAAAACTAAAACATTTTTTTATTCAAGGTCATATTGCACAACAACTAAGAATATATAAGAGGGATAGAAATAAGGTTAGAAATTAAGTTGGGTCTAAATTATACAGACATTACAGTCCCCAATCGAGCCCCTTCAAGAAAACGCGTGTGTGTGTGTCTTGCGTAATCCGGAACCCGGAATCCCGTAAACGAAGAGCAGCCAAGAAGAAAATCTAGTGATAAGTCCCAAATTTCGATTCCCCCCTCCCTTGTAGAATACCCAGGGTCAAGTCTTAAATAACTGTTTAAATGTAAAGAGAAAATGTCTAAGAAAGGTGCAGTCCCTCACTATTGTCCGAGGAAAGGTTAAAATAGACCCCCGAGTTCGAGAGCTCATATCCACTTAGAATTGTTAGTTAGTGTAGGGAGCAGTTGGCTCGATCTCGTGGCTTGCAGGGCTTGCCACCACCCTCATACGCATTGTAACCCGGCCACCTGAATTAATGGCTTTAAAAATTCGCTTGATAACTTAGGCCTAAGGTGGTGCCTTGGGTATTAATATCTGGGAACAAGGGTTAGGAATAATTCCGTCCATCAATTGTATGATAATGCTTTATTTTCGTTATTTTTGATCTGAAGCCTGATCGATTGGGTTATTATGATATATTTTCCTATTCGTTAGTCATTATGAAGTTAATGTCAGAAGTCGGATGTCTGCCGGACAGGGTTCGAGTGTTAAATTAAGTTGCAAAATTAATGGTTCGGGCTTTTTCATTAAGGTAGAATTGTGTATGCACGAATGTGAACGATTGAAAGACTTAAAGTGCATGTTTGTGTAGACTGTTTTGAGCGACATACTGTTAAGCCTCCTTCATAATCGCGCGAGTAGCCGAAGCTGACCGCCGAAGCTGACCGCCGAAGCTGGCCGCCGAAGCTGACCGCCGAAGCTGGCCGCCGAAGCTGGCCGCCGAAGCTGGCCGCCGAAGCTGACCGCCGAAGCTGACCGCCGAAGCTGACCGCCGAAGCTGACCGCCGAAGCTGACCGCCGAAGCTGACCGCCGAAGCTGACCGCCGAAGCTGACCGCCGAAGCTGACCGCCGAAGCTGACCGCCGAAGCTGACCGCCGAAGCTGACCGCCGAAGCTGACCGCCGAAGCTGACCGCCGAAGCTGACCGCCGAAGCTGACCGCCGAAGCTGACCGCCGAAGCTGACCGCCGAAGCTGACCGCCGAAGCTGACCGCCGAAGCTGACCGCCGAAGCTGACCGCCGAAGCTGACCGCCGAAGCTGACCGCCGAAGCTGACCGCCGAAGCTGACCGCCGAAGCTGACCGCCGAAGCTGACCGCCGAAGCTGACCGCCGAAGCTGACCGCCGAAGCTGACCGCCGAAGCTGACCGCCGAAGCTGACCGCCGAAGCTGACCGCCGAAGCTGACCGCCGAAGCTGACCGCCGAAGCTGACCGCCGAAGCTGACCGCCGAAGCTGACCGCCGAAGCTGACCGCCGAAGCTGACCGCCGAAGCTGACCGCCGAAGCTGACCGCCGAAGCTGACCGCCGAAGCTGACCGCCGAAGCTGACCGCCGAAGCTGACCGCCGAAGCTGACCGCCGAAGCTGACCGCCGAAGCTGACCGCCGAAGCTGACCGCCGAAGCTGACCGCCGAAGCTGACCGCCGAAGCTGACCGCCGAAGCTGACCGCCGAAGCTGACCGCCGAAGCTGACCGCCGAAGCTGACCGCCGAAGCTGACCGCCGAAGCTGACCGCCGAAGCTGACCGCCGAAGCTCAACCGTTTATAAATTAAATAGAGCCGAATTCTGCGATACGAGAGCTGACTGATGCTGCTGACCGCCGAAGCTGACCGCCGAAGCTCAACCGTTTATAAATTAAATAGAGCCGAATTCTGCGATACGAGAGCTGACTGATGCTGCTGACCGCCGAAGCTGACCGCCGAAGCTCAACCGTTTATAAATTAAATAGAGCCGAATTCTGCGATACGAGAGCTGACTGATGCTGCTGACCGCCGAAGCTCAACCGTTTATAAATTAAATAGAGCCGAATTCTGCGATACGAGAGCTGACTGATGCTGCTGACCGCCGAAGCTGACCGCCGAAGCTCAACCGTTTATAAATTAAATAGAGCCGAATTCTGCGATACGAGAGCTGACCGCCCAAGCTGACCGCCCAAGCTGACCGCCCAAGCTGACCGCCCAAGCTGACCGCCCAAGCTGACCGCCCAAGCTGACCGCCCAAGCTGACCGCCCAAGCTGACCGCCCAAGCTGACCGCCCAAGCTGACCGCCCAAGCTGACCGCCCAAGCTGACCGCCCAAGCTGACCGCCCAAGCTGACCGCCCAAGCTGACCGCCCAAGCTGACCGCCCAAGCTGACCGCCCAAGCTGACCGCCCAAGCTGACCGCCCAAGCTGACCGCCCAAGCTGACCGCCCAAGCTGACCGCCCAAGCTGACCGCCCAAGCTGACCGCCCAAGCTGACCGCCCAAGCTGACCGCCCAAGCTGACCGCCCAAGCTGACCGCCCAAGCTGACCGCCCAAGCTGACCGCCCAAGCTGACCGCCCAAGCTGACCGCCCAAGCTGACCGCCCAAGCTGACCGCCCAAGCTGACCGCCCAAGCTGACCGCCCAAGCTGACCGCCCAAGCTGACCGCCCAAGCTGACCGCCCAAGCTGACCGCCCAAGCTGACCGCCCAAGCTGACCGCCCAAGCTGACCGCCCAAGCTGACCGCCCAAGCTGACCGCCCAAGCTGACCGCCCAAGCTGACCGCCCAAGCTGACCGCCCAAGCTGACCGCCCAAGCTGACCGCCCAAGCTGACCGCCCAAGCTGACCGCCCAAGCTGACCGCCCAAGCTGACCGCCCAAGCTGACCGCCCAAGCTGACCGCCCAAGCTGACCGCCCAAGCTGACCGCCCAAGCTGACCGCCCAAGCTGACCGCCCAAGCTGACCGCCCAAGCTGACCGCCCAAGCTGACCGCCCAAGCTGACCGCCCAAGCTGACCGCCCAAGCTGACCGCCCAAGCTGACCGCCCAAGCTGACCGCCCAAGCTGACCGCCCAAGCTGACCGCCCAAGCTGACCGCCCAAGCTGACCGCCCAAGCTGACCGCCCAAGCTGACCGCCCAAGCTGACCGCCCAAGCTGACCGCCCAAGCTGACCGCCCAAGCTGACCGCCCAAGCTGACCGCCCAAGCTGACCGCCCAAGCTGACCGCCCAAGCTGACCGCCCAAGCTGACCGCCCAAGCTGACCGCCCAAGCTGACCGCCCAAGCTGACCGCCCAAGCTGACCGCCCAAGCTGACCGCCCAAGCTGACCGCCCAAGCTGACCGCCCAAGCTGACCGCCCAAGCTGACCGCCCAAGCTGACCGCCCAAGCTGACCGCCCAAGCTGACCGCCCAAGCTGACCGCCCAAGCTGACCGCCCAAGCTGACCGCCCAAGCTGACCGCCCAAGCTGACCGCCCAAGCTGACCGCCCAAGCTGACCGCCCAAGCTGACCGCCCAAGCTGACCGCCCAAGCTGACCGCCCAAGCTGACCGCCCAAGCTGACCGCCCAAGCTGACCGCCCAAGCTGACCGCCCAAGCTGACCGCCCAAGCTGACCGCCCAAGCTGACCGCCCAAGCTGACCGCCCAAGCTGACCGCCGAAGCTGACCGCCGAAGCTGACCGCCGAAAATCAACCGTTTATAAATTAAATAGAGCCGAATTCCGCGATACGAGAGCTGACTGATGCTGCTGAACGCCGAAGCTGGCGGGCTGCAAGTTCGTTTGATATTCTCGTTCGTTTTTCCAGATGTCGGCTCTCGCTTAGGGGTCACATTTTTTAATTCAGCCAATGAAAAGAGTTCAGTCTGTAGTCTCCTGGCACAGTTAATTTATCGGGCTCTGTGCATTAATCACCATGTCTCTTAAAAAATTAAAAATGCAGCAATAAAATTAAACAATTAGAAAGAAAGAAAACGAATCGAAGAAAAATCTCATTAACATTATCAGAGATTTTCATAAAATTTGTTCAAAGATGTTAAAAACCACAAAGATAGAAAAGCCACCGAAGTTGCTTGACAAACCTTTTAAAAATTGGCATCGTTGGAAAGTAAGTGTAAACATTTTGACATTGAAGTTTGTACCTCATTAAAATGTTTGCTTTAATAAATAGAAAAGGACGCCAAGAAAATGTGCAAATACCTGCGTGATCAATTTGCCACCAATTTTCTATAAATCTGGGCAGGATTATATCGAAGACTTAGATATCTTATTGGTAAAATGGCCATTTTTTAAACCAAATTTTACTTTTATTATTAATTACTTTTTCTTAAAGATGTTATTGCAAGAAGAGAGTATGACTTACTTACGTAATTACTATTCTCACCTTATTATATTTTTAGTTATTTCCATTATAGAACTTCATCAAATATAGTGATAGTTTGGCCACTCAGGTACTACACTCCCAGCAAACACAAACACGTCCTATGGACATCCGATAGACGTCACACTCGGATCTTGCCTTCGTCCGTAAGACATCCCAAAATCCGGGGTTCACGTCGGTTGGACGTTAAAGGACGTCCAAATGTCCGGTTTCTCTATAGCCGTAGTACGTCCCGGGGACGAGTTTTCGGACGTCCAACGGCGATTACGGCGGTTGTCCACTGGATGTCTTTCTATAAAACCTAGAGATGTCTTAAGGTCTTTAATTTGGTTCAATCATGGCTCAATAGGGATGCAACTAGGACGTTCATTGGATATCGTATTCTAAACATATAATTTAAAAAGCCAAACTTGATATTAAAATTTCATTCAAAACATTAAAATACCAGAAAATGGAAAAAATCCAGCAACAAGTGTACAATTATAACATATAAATTACAAAACTTATATAGTTATTTAATTTTAATATAACAAAATAAATCGAACTAAACTTAAATAACCTTCTTTATACAAATGTAAAAAATCAATAAAATTAATTTTTAAATCAGAAGCAAAATAAAACTTAGCCATTTAATACTATTCCTTAAAAAAATTAAGACTATCGGATGAAAAATGTACTCTAGAAATTACTGTTTCTCGAAGCTTAATTTTAATATCTATCCAAATATTACTTTTGGAATTACAATTTAACTATATAAAATATCACAGTATAAAATAAAGCTTTAGGCGAACCGTTCAGTGAGAGCAATGAATAATAAACTTAAAAAGTTAAAATGAAACATGTACAGGTCCAAAATGAACTTTAAAAACAGCGAACCTTCCCTAACATTCGGAGAATTCAACGCAAATCTTACTTTTGGAATTCCAAATTCAATATACAAAATATCACAGTATAAAATAAAGCTTTAGGCGAACCACTCAGTGAGAGTAATGAATAATAAACTTAAAAAGTTAAATTGAAACATGTACAGGTCCAAAATGAACTTTAAAAACAGCGAACCTTCCCTAACTTTCGGAGAATTCAACGCAAATCTTACTTTTGGAATTACAATTTAACTATATAAATTATCACAGAATAAAATAAAGCTTTAGGCGAACCACTCAGTGAGAGTAATGAATAATAAACTTAAAAAGTTAAATTGAAACATGTATAGGTCCAAAATGAATAGACTTTGATCAAACATATTTTCTTCCTACCTCTGTAAAAGACACATTAAAAAATCAAGTTAAAATCATTAAAAAAATCAAACAGTTTTTAAATAAAATACTTACTCTTATGATATATTATCAGCAATACTAGAGATTACTATGTTATAATCTTTAACGTTTGTGTAGAACGCATTATGGACTTTATGGTGACCGATTCCAAACTATCGAGTAATGGCGTCGTACAAAAGAAACTAAAAACTGAGCAACCAGATATTTTAAAAGGACTTTAGCTCGGCCAACTTATATCAGCTTTTTCGCAGTAATTGGCTGTGATTTTAGAAATAATTCATCAAATGAAAATAATGGAAATAAAAACTAAGAAAATAATAATATAAAAAAGTATAAAAATTAAGAACAGATAAAATTAATTAAATAATTAAGTAGTTTTGATTTAACACGTAATTTCATTAATTCACGTTAAATAAACTCGTAAATTTAAATAATAATATTCTTAATAAAATTAATATTTTGTGGTTCGTTAATTATTATCAGGTCAAATACAAATACAGGTGAAAAAAATTAAAATAATTGCTGATAAACGCACCTCTAGATAGCAATGATGGACGAAGTATTTCGGACGAATAGTGGAGATCCATGCGACGTCGATTGGGCTGAATATCGGATGTCGCGAAATTGGTTCTACGAGGACTAAAATGGGGCGTCTGTTATTCTTCCCGTAGGACATATTTTGGACGGGACCAAGCTGGGCTCTATGGACCATGCTGGGACGTCCCAGGGACGATTTGTGTTTGCTGGGCTTGGACAGTACCAAAATAATTAAAATTTAGGCCCCTGCAAATCAGAACCTCGAATAGCAATCGAATCAAATAATACAATTATAAAACCTTATTCTATCGTTATTCGGTTTCGAAACACTGACACGTGATGCTTTATAGTGCCGATTTTAAATTTAATACATACCCCTTCCAAAGTAGTATTTCTTATTTCCTTTGAATTTTTAATTATTCTTATCTGTAGATTTTAAATAGTTTTAGAAATGGAAATTTGGAAGATATGGTGATGTAGAAGAAATAAATAATAGTTAATATAAACTCAAATCAGGGCGGTCATTTGGGTGGGGCAAAGCGGGCACTTCATGAATTTTCATACCCTAATGCAATTCAGGAATAAAGTTACATTTAACTACAATAGAAACGTCCTGGTAATTTCGCGTATTTAAATTATTTCATTTAAAAAAACCATTTTGACGCCTGTATTCTTGAACAATAGGGGCTGTTGCCACATGAGTCATCAACATTCAAGTTCTGCACCCTGCACCCTCCTGAAAGATCCTGAAATGGATACCCTGATTTAAATCAGTTAAGATCAGCACTCAATGAATTAAATCCATTTATAGATTATATTCAATCAACATCATCATCAGTGCAACCCAAATTAAATACCAAATCTCCCAGTCATATTTAGTAAGAGAAAGAAGGTTAACCTCTAATTAAATCTCAAAAGCTCCACTAGCACCTCTTTCGCGCAAATTTATTATTTGATATTTTTGATAAATCTAAATTACTGCCATTTTAATTCTTCAGATGGTGTATACTTATTTTGTAAGAGGAACTTGAGACTTGTTACATTTCGAGGGAGCGGGGTATTAGCGTAGATACTTAAATATAACTTCAATACGGTTAGTTAGGTTTCTCTACCGATTTATTTACTGCTTCGTAAATTTGAGATTGTACGGAATTCTATTCGGTATCATCAAATGGCCCTAGAAATCTTGTTCCGGGCTCGTTCCTAGAGTCGGCGTTTGTATAAGAAATTATGCGATTGTTTATATTTATTCATAACCAAGAACTATTCAGAAATATTCGAAAAAATTATTAGTTTTGCATGTTAAATCGTTGTATAATCGTATAATGAATTCATATAAAACAAATAATACTAATTTTAATGATTAATTGAAATTTTTGCGGTTAATTTGTTTGTTCCGCCGACCTCTACTCGTTCCTATGAAATATTTATATGAATATTTTTATATTTATGCCGGGAATAAGCACAGGCAAAATAAATGCGGGTTGGCAGTGACACAGGATTAATAGCGCAACGAGTTACTTTCATTTTCACATTTGTTATTCACAGGTTATGCTATCGTTTTAGAGATATCTCGTTGCAGGTAAAACGTTTGCATTTTAAATGATCGCGCAAATTGCTTTGCTCCGAGGCCGAGCAATGAAGACTAAACGTCGTTTTTATTAATTATTCCCGCACGTTAGTACGTCACTTCAGTTTTTTAGTGCCCCGTTTTTGGTGGGGTCGTTTATAGCTGCAGGTTGGAGGGACATCGTGCGCATTTGCTCGTGTTGGAACAAACAATAAATTTAGACTTTCTTATATTTTTCGGAACATTTTATTAGTTTATTTATAAACAGATAGTCTCGGGTCACCTCCGGAAAAACCAAAACATGTTATCATTTGCGCGAAATTACAACTAGAATTAAAGAATGATTCCGCAAACGAAGAGCCAGACGTCGACTACCAAACGTTTCGTGAACATCAATTCTCTTGGTTAAAAAACTCAATACCAGGTAACGTTGAAAATGCAAGTACTGTTGCTAAAAATTCAATGTTTATTATAGTTGCTTCACAAATTCTTACCTATATCAAAAATCTATCGAAACCACATAGATTTGAATCGTGTTTTTTTTAATAAACGAGTTAATATAGGCTGCTATCGTCCGTGTGAGGGTGGGTGGGTCGGGATAAGTGTTAGTGTGCCTGTCTGTTTTCGCTGCGCACGAGTTTAAAGTATCGGGGCAAAATGTAATAAACTCCTTCGCAGTGTTCTAACTTGTGGAAAAGTGTCGGACCAAAACCGGATTTTCTTCCATTGTGAGTTTGTAATCGGGTCGGGGGTTCGAAAATGAAGTCTGCATATGTCTGGGGTCTGAATGGTAAGGTCCGATATTTTCTGGGAATCGTAATGTGGTTCGATAATTTCTGAGCCCATAACGAGACTCGATGATGTCAGAGGCCCGAAACGATACCCGCTTATGTCAGAGGCCCGAAACGATACCCGCTTATGTCTGGGGTCCGAAGCGAGAGCTTATGATATCTGGGGCCTGAAACGAGGCTATATGACGTCTGAGACCGGAAACGAGACATGAATATTTCAGTTTCTCGAAACGAGACACGATGATGTCGGTTTTTTCGTATATTTTTTGAATAATTTGCGGTTAAGAATAATAATTAATAATTGGATAATTTCTTATTCAAACGCCGATCTCTAGACTACCGAGGCCACGTTTAAAATATGGTATTATAGTAAAGAAAATAAAACAAAAAATGTTAGTATAAAAAAAAAGATTAAAATGATTTTCTTTTTTTCTTTTTAATATTACACGATTAAAATTGGTGGCGCCATCTGGTATGACTTCGATTTTTAACATTAATCTCTAAAGGCGTTATCCCTGTTAAACGATCTGCTGATTTCTCAAATATGTTTCACTCTTTTTTGTGAATTCGTTACCATGACAACCCCGTTTGTATTTTATCGTTTCGCTGAAGCAATCAACGGGTAATGAGCTATCACTCATATCAAAGGGGAGGCGAATACGATCCTAATCAAGGAACCAGAGTATTATAGTCCCGCAAACTTAAAACAAAATTCTACACGGACGGAACTAATCACTCCAAATGCGTGAATTTTAAATTATCTTTAGCTTTGAACAAAGCATTTTTCCTTAAATAATTTAACATTGACGTTAAACGTCTAAAATCGATCGCTTTGCGCTCGTTTTAAATGACTTTGGCTACTTGCCTAGCGTTTATAATAATCCACAATCTCAGAGATTTAACAGATTTTTATTCGAGAAGCTTTGTCGTGGGTATAATTTAAATATTTCAAAAAAGATAAATCATAATTTCTTAATGCAACCTTCCTAAAATTATGAAGAATAGTTTCAATACAGATCAACCGTGAAAAATTTAAACAAACTCTAGCTGGAAACTAGAATCCGTACTGGCTTGCACTAGGTTTTAGGGCCAATTGTAACTGCCCTTATAGGTGCGGTACTACGGTTGCTTGCCCTCACTAAAATGTCTCAAAAAAATTTAAGATCATCCTAGGGAGCTGAAACAAGAAAGGGTTTAAAAGCAAAATCTCAAAGAACGTGGCCCCGGAACTAGCCTTCTTTTAAACAAAATATTTTGACAAAATGCTAGCTCCGGGGTGTAATGGTTTTCTTTATAGTGATTACTCACAGAAATAAACAAGAATAGTTATACGATAAAAACTTGCACTGGCTAAATCCACGAGTGGTAGATCATTCTTAGGTGAAAGTTAAACCTAGTGCGAGAGCGTTACATCGCGACAGTGACGCCGACTTGTTTAATAAAAAGGAAAAGGAAGCTTAACATCAAAATATGCTATTGACAGTGTGCTTTTAATGTTTGTTAATTTTATCTTGAGAAAAAGTTAAAGTGATGTGTTGGAAGGAACATTTTTGGGCCTTGTTGTTGAAATACTCACATTAAGCAAGATAGTTTAATTGTTAAACTTATTTTACGGATTTATTAGGAATATTTGTTTTAAATACTTTACAAAAGTAGAATTTTTAAGTACTAAGAGATACATTTAATTAATTTAAAAGTCGCTCTGAAACGATATAAATTTGGTACGTTAGAAGTACAAAACCTTTCATATTGCATTGATTTTGAAAATCTTTTTAGAAAAATATTTTTAAATATAAATATTAAATTAAAATAATCGTTTTTACTAAGTTTTACAAAGAGCAAATATATCACATACATATTGGTAAATTGTATAGAAAATTATAAAGCTGTGGTACGCATTGAACTTCTTTTATGGTATACTACGATAATTCTATTATTTGTATGGTATTTTGACGACTAGATAATAGCGCCAAGTGTTGGCGGAATAAGATTCTAGGAAGTAGATCAACTATTCAGAAATAAATCGAACCGATAGCAACATCTAAAAAGCGATTAAGATAGTTCGAAGTTCATTTAATGCTTTGACAAATAATAAAATAATAACCAAATATATGGTTTTAGAAAACTGATTCTTTAGAGTGTCTTAAGAATTTATTTAAAACATTCCTTGAGACACTCTTAATCACGATCTCGGGAAAATGGGGCGAATATTCGCCAAGTTATATTTTTTACAAAATTTAAAGAGTAGCGTGTACATATATTTTTCTTTTCTTGAGAAATTTGTTATAAGGGTTCTGAGCTTAATTAATCCTCAAAAGGGAACGTGGACGCGCCGATTATCATATTTCTCTTCACAATTTCTAGATGCGCGTTTGTTCATCATTTGTAGATATTTAGAGTTATAATTGGCTGAATGGGCCGATTTTAATTTGATTTGGAATTTCTTAAAACAATATCTTGGGAAACAGCGGCAATTGGCTTAAGAAATGTTTAAATTTATCTATTTGACACCCTAAAGAATATGTAAAAACATATCTGTAAGAACACTTCATAATTACCAAAGCATTCTTAAACCATCCAATGAACTCCCTACACTTTTAATAAATTTACCCAAATATATTTTGGAAACCTATTTCTGGATAGTTGACCAATTCCCTAAATGATTAGGCTACCAGAAATATTGCTTAACTTTTAGAAAAAATCACAAAAATTTATTATCTACATTTCTTGAGACACATAAAACTTTATCTAAAAGCCAGTTGGGATGATGCGATAATAGAAGTTACTAAAGTCTTATGTAATGCACTTAATAATAATAAAAAGTTGGTATGTTTTTGACCTAACAAAAGCTTCTGATATGGTTAAAGAAAGCAGTGTAAAAGGTCTTACGTTAAATTGGTTTGAAAGTTACCTACATATACGTTTCACCATAGTTAAAATAAATAATTCTTTAAGCGACCCGTGTGCAGAAACTTATGATAGTCCTCAGGGGACCATATTGGGTCCAATTTCGTTTTTGTACTATGTTTATGAATTATGTAATCTTAATATTGAAAGCCACCTGGTGGCAGTTGCTGATGATACCATTATTCCATGTTGCACTAAAACTTGGTAGGAGGCCTGTCGATTGGCTCAAAAGTCAATTTACCAAATTCATAATGTTTTACATAATCGTCTATTTACTCTAAATGTTGACAAACTAAATATTATAAATAAAAAATGGTTTTACGAAAGCAGTTGAAAGGTTAAATTAAGGGGGAGTAGTTAAAATCTATGAAGGCGCAGATATTGAAAATATTTTCGGTTTAAAGAGTTTTGTTTTTGGAATTTTCAAGAGCGAATTATATTTCTAAAATAATTTCCATCAATTTTCCTCACCTATAATATTTTTTAAAACCCTTCCCTTAAATTGTAAAGGAGTACGAGTGTTAAGTTCAGAATTTTTTAAATTTTAATCGAAATATTTAAACCAATTTTTAAAATAACGCGCATATAGCCATGAATAAAATACAAGGACTGTATGATCCAAATCTAGAAAGAAAAAGACAAAAATACGAGGTAGGCTACATTGCCTGATACGGCACCATATTTTTCAAATGAAAACTTATTTCTGGCTATGATTTTCAATCCGATAGACCAAAGAATTGGTTTTATATTCGTTGGATAGACGTCTGCTACGTTGTTGTAACTAGCTCGTGCAGATTGTTTTGCAAATTAATACTCGTAATGAGTTATAACATAATTAATTTGCTTTTTAATATCTTAAATTAAACCATGGACACTGTATCTCTAACCGGACGGGAAAAGCTGTAGCTTCCACTAAACAAAATCACCTGCCGCCGCCACCGTCTCTCTGTTAAGGGGGGAAGGTTATAGAAATTTGAAAGTTTTGGGCTGTCAATGCCATATAATTCGTCACGTGATCGACAAAACGTTTCGTTTGAAATGGGGGTTTATCATCTTCAAATCGAATACGGCCGACTATTCCAGCTTATACGAAGTAGGACGCAAGAGGGGGTTCCACTTTTAAGCTGCTTTGCCCGTCCGGTTAGAGATACAGTGTCCATGGTATAACGTTTTATCTTTTATGTAACGTATAGTTTATCTTATTTATATTTAAATATATAAATGCGTATTTTTATCTCCTTTAATATCTCTATCAAAGGAAGATTAATGTAATAAGTGAAACACCCCTCACACGCACAAGCTTATGTTGCGTATAGGCGTGATGTATTATTTTCCTTACCCACTATTGTACCTTAATTCTCCGCATCAGTAAGTTAATTCTTATTATTTTTATTATAATGCTACCTAAAAGCAAGAGCCAAGAAAGTCTGACAACCGCTATTTGATAAAAACAAGATAAAACTTCAATATTTAGAAAAGTAACAATGATATTTTAAAAGTGTATTCTTAGAAATATGTTTATTCAAGAAATGCCACTGCGAATGCTTCCATACGAGAGAGTATGAGATAAATCATAACACCTCCAACCCGCGACCTTTGGGTTAACTTCCCAATGCCACTTACTTTGGACTACCGAGTCCACGTTTCCACAGGCCTTGGACGTCCAATTTCGGTAGGACTCGGTCTTGTTCGCTTAGACGGGTTAATTAAGACTCACGTTTTAGTCCGTTCCGAAGCATTTTTTTGTCAATTATAGTTATAACAGGTCCTTGGAAGCCTGTTGTCATATTAAAGGCCGAGAACAGAGATTCCATTTTCTCGTGCGCGAATTTGGTCCCACGCATATCTGAACTTGTTCATTTCTTGAGGAATTAAAGTTTGGACAGCTTGACCAACGGCTCGGACAGTTTTGAATTTTAAAATATCCAGAATTATCCAAGCAGTCACTCAAGCTGTCAGGGATGTCAATCAACTTGTCATAGATGTCAATTAAGCTGTCACTCGTCAAAATATCGAGTACAGGATTAGAGGGGTAGAAATTCGCCTTATTCTCGGTCTTTAAATGAGAGATTAATATATGAATATTAACTCCATTCGATTTCGATACATTTTGATTGAATTGACAAAATATTATTTAATATTGGTTAAGGTTTATCAGTTTTATCAATTTATACCCTATTTTTGGCCTTCAATCAAATTCAATAAATTTTTATAAATTTTGATAAAATTATTTCCATTTTATTAATATCAAATGGTCAATGATACATTTTTTAAAGTTACCTTGCACCTTTCTCTATTCTGATCAATTTTTAAATACATTAATGAAATTGATAAAATTTTATACAAAATTTTATAAAATATATCGGTTTTAACCAATTTACCAATTTTGATCAAATTCAAAAAACTAAATTACATCTTATTCGTTTATTATCGTCGATTAGTTGGCAAAAAAATCAAATTGACCAAAATTCGTCCAAATTAATTTAATTTTCAAGTTTGATCTAATTTTTTTGGTTTTGAAATTTTATTGAAGTTTTTTTTTAATCTTCAAATGAGGACCCTTAGAAGTGCTCAGATTCCCATGTTATTTTCAAAGGGAAAATTAACATACGGTGTTGTCTCAAACATTTTCGGTTGGAATGGCAAAACGAATGCCTATTGCAACTTTTTCCTTGGTTAAATTTCATGAAACCATAAGGTATACATACCGACCTAGTTTCAACAAAATTGGTGATAATCACCTCGGGTAGTCTCATCGTTAGTATTTGCAAATTAAATAGAATTGAAAAACGTTCAATAATGAAAATAGCGCGGATCTTCGGCACATAAGACAGAGGCGAAGAAACTTACAATAGAGAATAAACGACAAATTTAAAACTGCGCGCGCACGATGACCACGGAACAAAACGTGTAAAATACAAAGCTAATGAAAAAAGGGGGAAAATAACAAAAGGAAACTAAAAACCATGTACAAAAAATAAAGAGAAGAAAAATAATTTTGTTAGTAAACAAAACCTTTTAGAAATAAATAAATAAATAAATGAGGGAAGAAAAATGTTTTGGTTCAGGACAATTAACGGAAAGAGTTTCTCGTGAAAGCAAATTAAAGCAGCTCTCGACTTGTCACCATAAAAATTAGGATTAAGCTCAGAAGTGACACATTCTGCTATAATTCTAGAATTTATGTGCACACGAAAGACATAACACCCCTTTATAGCTCCTGTTGTCAGCTTAAAGTGATACAGAGCCAATTACTCAAAATGTGTTTTATTTAAGAATTGGAAATTTTCACGTAACATAGAGCGAGCAGGGGGTCAAATGTCAATGAAAAGTTCAATGAACTTGAACCAGGTCTTAAAGATCATTTCAATTTATCACGACAACCATTAGGATTGGAAAAACGGTTTCAATTAGAAATGTGTTCCAAGTCTTATGTAAGTCTAAATAGATTTTATCCGATCTGATTTGTCCAATAAGAAGCCAAGAAATGTTACACAAAGAAACCACAAGATCGTGAGTGGTATTCTAATAAAGATTTTGTGTAAGCTAAGTGCACCCTATTAAATAAGAAAATTCATAATCCCTTTAAATTGAAAGGGAAATACGAATGAAGGGAATGGATTGTTTAAAAAATTAGCTCTTAAGTCAAGATCGATTATTTCTTACCCAAAAGTTTGTAGCACAGAGTTCTGGCCGCTGCTCCAGTTTCTAGTTTTTACATATTAGAGATTTCATTGAAATATATCGTGCTCCAAATCTTAGATACCATCAACTTTCTCAATCAAAAACAGGGTAGGGAGCACGAAATTATTTAGAGACCACATATCTTATTCTACGGCGCTAAAAAGAACCAATATCCTTATATTTAATGTCTGTTTAAAAAATTTATAAAACACCTGGTCAAATCAATAAGGGAAGAAGCGTATTTATCTAAAAGGTGATGTGGGCGAAATACAAAAAAAGGATACAAATCTGATCAAAGTTCTATATAAATAAAATTGTTCGTTGGTGTGTTTCTTTTTATTTATGCACGCCTACACTGTTAAAAATTGCTGTTAATTTTACAGGAATTTACCTGGCAGAAAATTACCAGGATAGTTCCTGTTAAATTACAGTATTTTTTCCTGTAAACCTAGCAACTAAAAACCTGTTCTAGGCACGAGAAGTATAAAGTACAATTAACAGTATATTTTAAATTACTGTTGTTCCAACATGAAATTTTCCGTTGTCAATACGGTAATTTTAAAATGGAATCTTATTATCCTGTTGTTGCGACAGGAAATTTCCTATCGTTATTACGTTAATTTTAAAATAGAACTTTCGCATCTTGTTGTTCTAACATGAAATTTTCCATTACCTAAACGGTAATTTAAAAATAGATTATTCCAATCCAGTTGTCCCCAACAGTAAATTTCCCATTGCTTTTACATTATTTTGAAAATAGGAAAGTCACATCCTGTTGTGGCAACAAGACATTTGTCTTTGTTTTTCCAGTAATAGAAAATAAAATTCTGTTCAAGTATTAGTTTTTTTTATTCCAATTTGCACAATTACATCTAGAATTAAAATTTGTGCCCACTTTCTTTTAACATTTTCTCATTTAAAAATAATACATGGTCCAGATACAAAAATAATTTTTTCGTTTACTGATAAAAGGATACAGGTACCAATGTGTAGCTTAAATTGAGTTTACTTTTCTCAATTATTATCACAAATTAAAGCGTGGTGCGTATGGGAACACATTTATTAGATGTATATCATTTAAAGGTAAGGTCCACCAGTAAAAAAAACTGGTTAAAAATTGTTTAATCATTAAAGAGGACAAAAAATGCTAAATGCAAGTAGAATTTTTTCTTTATAACAGCTAAATATCATAATTTATAAATTCCTCCAGCACGTTAAGACTATCCCGGGATAGCACTGCAGGCACAGCTACTGACTTTACATATTCCCCCCCCCAAAATCGAATAAGTGTGATAGTTTGACTCACGCGTAAGAGCCACTTAAGAAATATAAATAATTGTACCTTAGATTAGATAAAAACATAATTCCAATTGCATTTAGCATTTATTTTTATATGCTCTTTTAAATGCCATTTAAGTAATTAAATCAAGAACTCTTCGGTTCATCCCACGTCTCTTTCCTTTGTTTCCAATGGTTGGATTTATTTTTAGTAGGCATCTAGAAAAATGTAATGCAAAAATTTAATTAAAAATACCATCAAAAGTAACAACTAATTACCTCTGGATGAACTCCAGGGTATGCATGTAATTTTCGGGATATTTTATGTTGAAAACATAGAATGAAGCGAACCAAATGGTAGCAGCTGACACAAAGTTTGTAATTTCTTTTACAACCACTTTTCCATCAATGGCTAAAACACACTCCACCTCCAGTACTCTAGAAGCCCCTATATTTGTATGGGCAAATTTACAATTAAAAATTTTAAATCAGCCATGGAAAATTTAATAGTCTTTTCAGAACCGATAAAGGTAAAAAGTTGAACTCTCATCTGTATGGCGGCAAGGAAATATTCATGCTATTTTAATTTTTATTCTGCCAAAGAATTTCAATTGAACTTTTCAGTCTTTCTAGGAAGATTCAATGAATTAATCAGTTGAAAGAACAAACCATATGCTATGATAACTGGAGTTGGAGGGAGGATTCCTGATTCGTTAAGAGAAGAAATGGTGTCTGTCACCAGTAAGAATTCAATTGTGTTAAACAAAAATCAACTCAGAGCTTCAGCTATTTAACTCTCATCTTGATAAGAATACTTACTGATTTTAACTGGAAAAACAGGTTATGTTCATCGCGAAAATAGACTGCAATCATAAAAAATATGGCTTTAACTTCTGCAGGTTTAGTGTGTTCAGCATCAGAAATCTCATTTAATATCTCTTGCAAAAATGTTGACTTTTTAGTTTGATTCTTAAATAAATTACAGATTATTGTAGACGTAACTTCCATGCTTGAAACAATTTTTTCTTTCATATCAAATCCCAGTAGTTCTTTAGCATGAGCAAAAAACCCTTCTCAATGAACAGCATTGGAAATTCCTCTTGAATTTTTAAGACTGAAAACTTGCTTTCGTTTATTAAAAGTCCAATTGATCAGCTTTATCTTGCATTTCACTTTTCTGCCTTGGTGAAACTGACGGGGATAAATTAACACAGCCATAACTGTCTTGAACAATAATTCTGACTGGTTTTGGTTTCTGAGAGTTAAAATTTTCAAAATTTGAGGCTGGTTCAATAAGCGACTCTGGGTCATCAATATCTCCCTTGGCCAAAGTGTTTTGGATTTTCTAAGCAGCTTTACGCACTCTGATAGGCTTGGTTCTTAAGACATAATCCACTCTAGACACAAACTGGTTCAAAAGTGACGAGTAGCCATTGCCAATTATATCATCTCCAGTCTTGTCTTGCAAACTCTTGGGGTACTGGAATACAATTTTTCTGGCCAAAATATCCATGTCTGCCTTTCTTGGTCTACTACTTAATTTGAAAGCATCTCCAACCACTTGTCGCACAAGTTCTACCCTTTGTGGTGGTGTCAACCTTTTTTTCTCTAGCAAAGCATCTTCGACTTCAGTTGTAAGGGAGGAAGTGTCAAAGTTGTAGGCCATAAAACTAGTTGGTGAAGACTGAATATTGGTGGATGGTTCCATGTTTTGCAGAGGTACATTACCAGCTCCAGAAGAATTTGAAGTATTACACGCAGTTTTAGGGCAGTTTTTTCCAATTGAGCTAAAATAAAAATCTAAAGATTACTTGCATTGTCTTTAATTATAGTGATTCCAATTGTTAAAAAAACAGTAGAATGTATACCGGCTCTCAGACCTTTGCAAAGACTAAGAAACTCGCGGGTCTCAATTGCCTTTATAATATCTTTGACATCGTCCTCTTCAATATATAGCAAATCTGATTGTTGGTTTACACCCAGTGTTTCAAATCTTTCAAGTAGTTTTATTTTAATTTCTTCTCGAAGTTCGGTGAATAGGGTACCAAGAACGTCGTCCATGTCTGTCTTTCTTTTATCTGAAATAATTTAAACTTATGGTTATAACGAGCTTTTAACTTTGCAAATGGGAATCATGAACGCGATTTAAAAATCAGAAAATCTGAACATTCCTAGTTGGTTTAAATAAACCATGATTACCATAAGTAAACATTACTCGAAAGTGACATATGAATTGTCAAATCATTTGTAGACTATTTATAATAATTGGAATATATATTTCATTTAATTCAGCCAAAAAATAAAAATTTAAAAAACAATGGAATGTTTTAAATTTAGAACTTTCATTTTGTTAACATGATACATATTTAGAGGGTAATAATCTGGCAATGCCGAAAAAGGTACACAATCAACTGTTTTCATATCTTCCGTTATTTCATATAGACCAAGATAATTAATATAAATAGACTTGAACAAATTAAATACAAAAAATACCTGTTCCCCTGAAACTAAGACTAAAATTATCTGCCCAACAACAAAGAAATCTCCTTCATTCCTTAAGAAGATAAACTGATTATTTTCATAAGCTGTACCGCGCATACTCAACTTTGTAGTGCAAGTGGTACCAGCAACGGATATATCAATACCAACTCTTTCAATGCAGTATCTGATTTGATCATTAAAACAGCTAAATTGAGCTCAAAAACATTTGTGTCTGGAAAAATTATTTCATCTGGGAGAAGATTACCTGCAGTATAGTATGCTTGAAGCATCTGATGGTTATTTGCTAAACGTTTAGTGATATGAATAAAGTTCTGAATTTTACGAGCAACGTTTTTGAAATAGAAGTGAAGACTCTCAAATCGGAGGGTCCAAAGCCATATTAGAGGTCCATACTTCAAAATAAGCTCAGGATAATGGACCATGTAATGATGCTTTGGCCTTAAAGGAACATCAGGAAATAATGTAATTCTATAGTGCAGGTAATCTTCTATTTTTTGTTTTAAGATAGCTACTTGATTTTTAGAAATTTTAGATGCAAAAATCAGTTCACCAATGTCCTTCAGTAGTATAACCAAATTCCAAATATCCGTATCTTTGTCTTCAACTAGATTATGAACTATGATAGTAAAAAACCTAACAAAACACCAATTTTGGCTAGCGTTTCCAGACAAACATTTTGAGCTCTCTTTAACCAACGCGGGGCCACTTGAAAAATCATTTCCAAAAAGGTTGAACTTGTTAATAACTGTATTTAGCTGCTTAATTCTGAAGCAGTGGTCAGCTACCAATTTACCTATATACAACCTCATATCATATGAAGCAACTTCTTCAAGTATATCGTGAGCACTACAACTGCGTAAGCCAGGGTTACAAACATGAAAGTATTTTAAACGGTTAAATACTGAATCTCTCTTAATCCCCGACATATGTTCTATTTCAATTTTATTACTCCTATCTAGCTTTAGTTTATTAACAACTTCATCATAATTTTCTTTCGTACGGTTTTCATATGTGACGCTCAGGTCAGTATCCTTGTCCTTTTTGATATAACAGAATCGACATATATACCCAGCTCGAAAACTTTCTACAAAGCCACCTTAACCATCAGATCCTAAATTATCACCCGTAACACAATATAGATGGCCTTTTAGCTTTGGGGCAAATCCTGGTATTGCAATATCTAGTCCATTTTCAAGTTTTATTAAATCTTGAATTAAGGGTCCATAAATTTTTTCATAGCCAAACTCTTTCAAGTCTGATTCTAAAAATAGGCACACTAGTTGCAAATGATCTACAGATGACCGACAATGATTTTTAAGGTTACCAATTGTGTAATAAACACCTACTTCCTTATGAATAGACTTTTTAGAACCTAAGGGATTCACAATTTCAAAAGCATCTTGAAAATAATTAGATGCACAATTTCTTTGGGGTTGTTACTTTGGTTTAACTCATGAGACTTAAACAAAGAGCCATCCCAGAAATCACTAAGTAAAGAATCATCTTTGGCACTGTTTTCAAAGTTTTGTAAATTTTTAATAATGGATGGATGCATTAGCAATGATTTCAAGGACTCCAAAATAGGAAAGTACTGCATATAGTGGGGTTTTATAGTGCCACCATATCCAAGTTTTATAGTTATAGGGCTAACAAACCTCAGATTGCTTTTGTAATATTGTTTTCGTAAGTAGTCTGTTTTAAGTTCCATATCTAAATGCTTTTAAAAAAAAACTATCCATAAGAACATTTTTTAATTCTTCTTTTTGGAGATCATTTAAGTTTGAAATTTTCGCTAAAGCTGTTTCAGTAACTTCATTTTCTTGTTTCGCAGAAATAATTATCAATTCATCAACAATATTCTGAATAGTGGAAGCTGGAATAAGGTTTTTAGCTTCAAGTTTTAGAAAAAACAGGGCCATATCATAACAAAAGTCGCTTGATGACTTAGGCCTAAGGTGGTGCCTTGGGTATTAGCCTAGCTGATTATTATTAAAAAATTTGAGATTTATCTAAACGTTCAGTATTGTCTCTAAATATATCCAAATCCACAGATTCATAAATTGAGCTTCTGGCTTCATTGTCACATGGGATTCATTGCCGTCACGTGTAACTAAGATGGCAGAATTAAAAGCCAGTTCCTCACGATAGGGATGCTTTCTTGAAACATGTGAAGTAAATGTTGTTACCTTTGAGAAATATAATTCACAGCTATGAAAAGGGCATAAAACAGTTTCATCATTTTTTAAGTGGTGGTTATTGGTGTGTCTAACTAGTTCCTTTGGAGTTTCAAACACTTTTTTACAAAGATTAACTTGGCACTTCAAACCTAACTGTGGATTAATTTCAATAGCTCTGCAACTTATTGTAGATGGTCCCTTGAAATGTGAACTCTTAAAGAACTAAGTGTTTTAAATGTTCTATCACAGGATAACAAAACACATTTGAAAGAAACATGTGGTACATTTCGATGTGTAGAGTAATGACACAACAGTTGTTTTTGGGAAGAAAACACTTTGAAACACACATTACAAGTTTATTAAGTACAACTATCACTCATTTTGCTTTTAGATGCAAATCAGAAGTATTATTCCAATAAATGCTTGCTTCTTGTCAACTAGATGTCCATCACTACAAGTAAAAATATATGGCATAGCAGCAGCGTTATTTTTTTTAAATACGTCCATAATAAAACGGGCAAAAATTTCAAACTCAAAACTTACAGCTTTTTGTAAATATATATAATTAAGTAATTGGGAGTTGACAAAATAGAGAGTTTTATAATGACCGTCTTTCTATTTAAAAAAAACTACTTATATTTATGTCAGCTGTGATAAAATATAACTACGCTAAAATTTCAAACTCCAAATTGAAATATTTTCTTCGATATATATTTTTTAGAGGAAATTAATTATTTAGGTTGTTCACAAGGAAGTCATTGTTAATATGGTAGGCCAGTTATTTAAAATAAGCCCATATATTTATGTGGCCTAATATGAGATATAACAACGCTAAGGTGTAAATTATACAAAATTCCTAACTCAAATCTGATAATTTTCTTGGATATGACTTTTTCTGTTGAAATTAACACTTGAAAAGTTCACGAGGAAGCCATTGTTAATATGGAAGGCTAGTTCTTTAAAATAACCCTATATATTTCAGGAAATAGTGTAAAGTAGGTTGAAAATAGCGAAAAATTTCAAACTCAAAACTCACAGCTTTTTGTAAATATATATTTGACACCTATAATTGAGTAATTGGGAGTTGACAAAATATAGTTTTATAATGACAGTCTTTCTATTTAAAAAAAACTTTTTATATTTCTGTCAGCTGTGATAAAATATATCTACGCTAAAATGTGAATTAGCAAAAATTTCAAACTCCAAATAGAAATATTTTCTTTGATATATATTTTGTAGTTGAAATTAATTATTTAGGTTGTTCACAAGGAAGTCATTGTTAACGATAAGCAGTGCTACGTAACAGATTTTTTCAATAGTTTTTATCATGGGGAGAAAAGATTTAAGATTTATTTAAAATATGACCACAATGGCGGCCATGGCCTAAACTACGGAGTGCCAAGTCTCTATATTGAAGACTTGGAGTTGAACTACATGTGTGTGGTGGGTGATGAAAAGCTTTAATTATATTTCACCAGATTGCTGCAGTTGAATTTCGATTATATTTTCTATTTTAATGTTTATAACTAAAACCAAATACAATTTTTTTTAAATATTTAGAATATAAACACACTTACCACAAATATTTGAAGACTTGAAGCTGCACGTTGGCGGCAAATCGAAGCCCTTAAATAACAAATAATATCCGGGGGAAAAAAATATGCCGGACTGCCAGTCAGTTTCTCATTCGCAAAATTCAACGGGAATTTTTCCGTTTCTGATAGTTATTGGAAATTTACTGTAGATTTTACGATAAATTGACTAACAGGACTCTAACTGTTGTCTACAATAATTATCTTGCTTTTCTAACGGTAAAAGTTGCTATTGGAAAATACCTGTTAAAATTTAACAGGAATTTAACAGGAAGCTACAGTAATTTTTAACAGTTTAAGATAAAAGCTTTTTGAATTTTTTTTGAGATTGCCATTAGTTGTAGTTTTTGTACCCAGAACCTAAAACCTGTGACCGCAAGAACGAAAGGACTTTCCTTAATTTGTCAAAAGACTTGTGTTTTCAGAGACGCGATGATTAACTTCCGACTTAGACTTTGCCTTTCCTACTCGTTCTCCAAGAAAATATTATCAATATACTTTTGTAAATGGGGTTCCTTGGTTTAACACTTATTAAATATTCATTTTTGTCAATCTGTGTAGAATATATTGCTTCCCGGCCTGGTGGCTTAGAACAAAATGTATTAACCGTCATGGTCAGGTAAATATTAATAAAAATATGATTTCTCGGTCTTATGGTTAAGAATGGAATGTGACACGATTTAAATTAAGATTTGAGATTCGCACTAAGGTGGGATATGATTATAAGCTTGTAATGACCCTTCTTAACTACGTTTCTTCTAGGTCTTATATCCTAAAATGTTCGAAAATAATAATAATAATAATCAGTTAGGCTAATACCCAAGGCATCACCTTAGGCCCAAGTCATCTAGCGACTTATAATGCCTTTTAATAGGTGGCCGGCATACATTGCGTAGGAGGGTGGTGGCAAGCCCTTCATGTCACGCGAGCCAACAGCTCCGTACACTAACTCTTACCGTTAACCTCTACACCTTTTTATGGGAAGGGGAGGGGGAAATATATCTCCGGCCTGGCGTTTTGGCTAATGCCAAGTACTGCAAATGTTTTGTGTAATTATGGTTTGATTCAAGGTGGTTTTTCCCCAATTTTGGTAAGTACTTGCGTTAGAATTTTTGCCCAAATTGGGTAAGTATTTTATCCAGAATTTGGGCCAGTACTTTTCTTAAATTATGTTAGTATTTATGCCCAAATTGGGTTTTTAATATTTTCCCAAATACTTAATTATGATGTGATCCTTGGTTGAGTAAGTATTTTCTCCCAAACTCGTTTGTTTTAATTGTCTAACTACTTGGGTCCTTATGGTTTAACCTAAGATTGGGTAAATATGTTTTTTGAACCAGAGCAAAAGCGAATCAACCTTTTGTCTTGAACAGATATGCCTAAAACATAAAAGGACTTTTTTAACGTGTATTGTTAAATTAACATCATTTAGACGTTGCATTACCACCGAATCTTTTCATAGTTGTTTTTTTAGAATTGAGCAACTAAAAGATAATCGTTATCTAAATTATAAGACTAAGTTTTCTTATAATATTTTGCTCGTATATAAAGCGAGAAGATTGAAAATAATTTGGTTTTTAAATTCGATGAAGCGGATTGAATAACTATCTTTTTTTTCAGAATATATTTATCTTTTATCTATTTACAATGTTGTCGAATTTAACCATTAAAGTTTTGGCAAATAAGGTATAGTATTAATACTATTTTCTTTAATCTCTACCTGTAAAGTGTAAATAGCTTAAAACAAAGCATTTTGAAATTAAAACTTATTTGATAGAGTTAATTATCCAATAGTTTTTCGTTTTAAAGAAAAAGCATTCGGTTTTGCGACTCTTTATCGCGTTTTGTAGTCAGTTACGGGTATTTCAATAAAACAACAAATTTTATTAGTTTTTTATGTCTTGATTTACAATACTTGAACTGGGTTTTCTGGAAAGCTGATTTTAGTTAAAATATGAAACATGACTGAAGGCTCAAAATAGCGATATTTGTAAAATATACTGGCATGGAAATAATGCTATGAGAGAGTGTTAAAATTGGCTTTGTTTTGTTAATTATAAATAAGAGTGGGTTCTTTAAAAAGGAATTTTTCATTTAGCTTATTAGTAGTATGTAAACTGAAACAATATTAAACAGAGACAATGGACCAAGAAATACTATAGCGGAAACCTGGTTTAAAAATTGTAACCTACGTTAAATAAGAAGCTCTTAAAAGCTCGCCTCATCTCTTGTTTACTACTTGTGTTCTTCATTATATTTTTTTCACAGTCTTACAATTTTCTTTTATATTTTTTAATTTTTTAATTTGTTTACCTTTTTTATTCCAATGTTTAACTGTAGCACTTGATGTTGTATAAGATAATAAATTCCCCTCCCCCCCTCCCCAGTGACCAAAGCTTTCCTTAGAATTTGTGAAAAACGTTTGAATTTAGACCTGATGATGCCCCCGAATGGGCTGGCGAAACTAGTCGTTGTCTTTGAGAATTAAATACGGTTTTATTATACATGCAGTGGTTTTTATTTCTCTTCAATCGTAGTATGTAAATGTATGTTGAAACACTAGAGAGAGCCCCGGGGGTAAGGGTGAGCCAAAAGTTCACGTGCCTATTCTAGCATTATTTTCAAGGAGAGTAAAAAGTTCACGTACCAGTACTACAGAGAACTGAAAGTGCTTCGAGGACAGATAAATGAAGGTACTTAGAGGTCAGAGAATTGAAGGTGTATAAGACATTTTGTGTTAGTTATATACTGTTTTTACATAATGAAAAGCGTTCGTTTTTCCGATGTTACTGGACACATTATAGCGTGCGAAGACAGGGTCAATCATGTTTTAATAAATAAACAGCATTTCAGTTTGCTTATTAATTTGGAATTTGAACTATTATTACCTCCGGTATTTTTCAAATGGATACAAATGAGGTACAACACAGAGTTTAAAACTATTAAGGGTGCAAAGGGGCATTTTAATTTTCCATACTAAAAGCAAATTGTGAAATAACGTATTCATTAGATTAATGTATCGACCTTTACCCCAGTAAACAATTAATTTCAAATATAGAAGAAAACCAACATTTCGAGAGCGTAAATACAACTTGGAAAATCCAAGGACGTTTGTATGATATCAACATCGACCTTTATACACTTAATAGAGTATAAAAGACGAGAGTGAGACCATTAACACCATTCTCTCCATTGACATCCAAAGCGAAGAAGACGAAACATCAGACTCTAAAATGTAAGAATAATTTATTTTCAATAACTTAGAAATTTCACGTTGACAACGATTCATAGAAATATTTTATATTTTAAGGTCCGGAACAAACGTTTTTCAAATTTCGGCGAAAATAGCGGTATCTATAACCGCGGAAGGGAAAATTAAGCTAGGACTTACGGACGGCTCATCGGGAATCATTTTGACTGAGGCAGAATTCAAAGAGTTATGGAACAGACGAATGGTGATCACGTCATTCTTGGAAAGCGAAACTATCCAACCCTCTTCATCGTTCTTCGAAGGCTCGGCAACCAAACGTATCGAGATGTGTACTTATAAAGACCGGCGTGTGTTGGACATTCGAGAGATGGTCCCTGGAACTGGCAAGAACTACGGAATGCTCTTCCAACCAAGAAAGGGTTTAACGTTGGACTTGAGCTGTGGACGACTTTACTTGAGAAAAACGAAAATGTAATGATTATCTTAGGGGAGAAAATACGGGTTCGAGATTTGATCGCGGATAACTTAGTGTCCCAGCTACGCGAATCAATGCGATTAAACTGTAACGGTTGTATGTATTCCCTCCCATCGGAATTAGAACATGACTGTTTAGTTCAAGATTGGTCCGAGAGAGTAGATACGGCCTACCCGAATGATGTGAAGACTCTCGATATTATTGCTACGCATAGTGTATTTCTAAATAAAACATTTCTGAGTCACGAATTTTGTAAACAAATTTTAACTATTATTATTTGTACTTCGAAAAAAATGCTTCTATAAATAAAATAACTTTGTTGATTAAATAGCATTCCTTCTTTGTTCTTCGACATTATTAGTCATGGAAATAGACCTAAGCCTAAAGCACCCTTTTACCGGAATAATAAGCGGCGCTACCCAATCGGGAAAGTCCGTGTTTGTGGCAAACCTAATTAAGAATATGGAAAAATGTATTTACCCAGTTCCCGAGAGAGTAATATGGTGTTACACCGAATATCAATCTACTTTATTTAATTCTGTACTGAATTACTCGGCAGAGGTAGAATATCTCGAAGGACTTTTAGACGTGAATATTCTCGATCCGAATATAAAGAATTTAGTAATACTTGATGATTTGCTATGCGAGATTGCCAATAACAAAGACGTGACAAATCTCTTCGTTAGAGTAAGCCAACACCGCAATCCTCGATTCTAATGCACAACTTATACTACCCCGGTAAAGATATACGAACATTGAACCTAAATTCTCACTATTTAGTTAATTTTAAATCACCACGTGACCAGTCAGCTATATACCATCTTGCGAAATAAATATCGCCAGGAAATAGTAAGTTCGTCATAGACGCGTTCAAACAGGCCGTAGCTCAACCGTACGGTTACTTTTTAGTTGATCTTAAAGCAAATACCCATTATTAAAAATTTTTAAAATTTTATTAAAAGTTTTTACTGTGTAACTAAAGTAGTTTTACTCTTTTTTATCTTATGATTAACATAGACTTCGCTCTGGAATTATACCATGAGAGCAAGCGGCAATCTATTTACCCAAATAATCAACCGGGGTAAGTTTTAACAACAACATGGAAACCCCCTTGCGAAATCTATCCGATTAGATTAATTAGGGAAATTGTTGGTTGGTCTTAAACCAAATACACTTGATAAACAAAGACCTCGGTCTGGAATAATAGCAGGAGAGCAAGCGGCATCGGGGAACGTTTTTACAACATCATGGAAAAACGCTACTAATGAAGAATTGAAAACTTTAGCCGAATGCTGTATAAATGTTTTGCGCGGTTCCGTGAAAATTTCGGACGACTACAAGAAGCGGTTAAAGAAACATCGTAGTGTTCTTCGTAATTTCAATCGAAAGTTATATCTGTCAAAGAAAAGAAAGATCCTTAATCAAACCGGTGGATATTTACCTATTTTATTGGCCCCGATCCTCTCAATTCTCAGCACCGTGGCAGGCGCCGCTATTAGCAAGGCAATCAAGTGAAGGCCCGGAAAATGATGCTTTGTTGATTAAATAGCAATCCTTCTTTGTTCTTCGACATTATTAGTCATGGAAATAGACCTAAGCCTAAAGCACCCTTTTACCGGAATAATAAGCGGCGCTACCCAATCGGGAAAGTCCGTGTTTGTGGCAAACCTAATTAAGAATATGGAAAAATGTATTTACCCAGTTCCCGAGAGAGTAATATGGTGTTACACCGAATATCAATCTACTTTATTTAATTCTGTACTGAATTACTCGGCAGAGGTAGAATATCTCGAAGGACTTTTAGACGTGAATATTCTCGATCCGAATATAAAGAATTTAGTAATACTTGATGATTTGCTATGCGAGATTGCCAATAACAAAGACGTGACAAATCTCTTCGTTAGAGTAAGCCAACACCGCAATCCTCGATTCTAATGCACAACTTATACTACCCCGGTAAAGATATACGAACATTGAACCTAAATTCTCACTATTTAGTTAATTTTAAATCACCACGTGACCAGTCAGCTATATACCATCTTGCGAAATATATATCGCCAGGAAATAGTAAGTTCGTCATAGACGCGTTCAAACAGGCCGTAGCTCAACCGTACGGTTACTTGTTAGTTGATCTTAAAGCAAATACCCATTATTAAAATTTTTTAAAATTTTATTAAAAGTTTTTACTGTGTAACTAAAGTAGTTTTACTCTTTTTTATCTTATGATTAACATAGACTTCGCTCTGGAATTATACCATGAGAGCAAGCGGCAATCTATTTACCCAAATAATCAACCGGGGTAAGTTTTAACAACAACATGGAAACCCCCTTGCGAAATCTATCCGATTAGATTAATTAGGGAAATTGTTGGTTGGTCTTAAACCAAATACACTTGATAAACAAAGACCTCGGTCTGGAATAATAGCAGGAGAGCAAGCGGCATCGGGGAACGTTTTTACAACATCATGGAAAATCCCCTTGCGAAATCCGATTAGATAAATTGGGGAAATTAATTGTGATATATCAATCCACATTGTACTGTACTTAACAATATTTACGTAAACTTCAACCCATACGAGATTCCTTTAAAAGGGATAGAGTTTTTAGAGGAAAATCATTCTAATCCGGAAAGCTGCCAAAGGAAAATCTTCAAAGAGCTCTAGTGAATTTCCCTTTAAAGACGTTGTAATGTTAGTATACTTTTAAATACCCGGACTGTTTGAAAATGTTGAGCCTTCTCTTAACAAAACTTTATTGACGACAGATTAAACTGCCTAGAAATGACTGGTTTTATTGAAGCAAACTTCTATAGAGCGGGCGGAGAATGGATCATTAAGGAAGTGGCCCTTTACGTAGATGAAACGGGGAACAACCAAGCATGAACATTCAGACAATCATTCCCATTTTCGGATCTATCTCAGGAGGATAAAAGACAGTGCAGATGGCTAACGTGGAACATTTGCGACATACGTTGGGACGAGGGAGAACACGATTATAGTAGTCTACACGAAATCGCTTAAATAATTCGCGAAAGCGCAAACACCATTTATTGTAAGGGAGTAGGAAAAGCGCAGGTTCTCTCAAAATATTTGTCGGTTGACGTTAAAAACGTCAATGACTTGAGTTGCCCTCGTCGACTGGAGTTGCACTCGTCTTTCGACTATATACTGTTTCAATCAGCCGGAACATTGTAAGTTCCATCGAGATCCTAATCGCTGCGCTATCGTTAAAGCGCATAAAATCGCGACATTGTTCCGCCGAATAGGTTGCGAGGAAATATAAACTTTTCGAAATATTTATCATCCGGTAAAGCGCGCCAAAGAAAAGCTGCAATAAAAAACGCTACTAATGAAGAATTAAAAACTTTAGCCGAATGCTGTATAAATGTTTTGCGCGGTTCCGTGAAAATTTCGGACGACTACAAGAAGCGGTTAAAGAAACATCGTAGTGTTCTTCGTAATTTCAATCGAAAGTTATATCTGTCAAAGAAAAGAAAGATCCTTAATCAAACCGGTGGATATTTACCTATTTTATTGGCCCCGATCCTCTCAATTCTCAGCACCGTGGCAGGCGCCGCTATTAGCAAGGCAATCAAGTGAAGGCCCGGAAAATGATGCTGGTTTCCGAAGACGTTTTAAGAAGACTCCAAAGTTCCGAAGCAGGGAAAAATAGCGCGCCGATACCGAAAGTGGATACTCTTCTCGAACTACATACTGATCCTTTTAACGCTATGGAACACAAAAAATTGAAGAAAAAAACTGAAAAGCTTAATATTTTTAATCACAAATTACAACAACGTCTCAACAAGGTAGTAAAAGAAAGTAAAAACACTTTGGTTAAGAACTGGAAAACGCAAATCGCCTCTGTTATTCCAGACTATTATATCGATCAGTGTTTGGCGTTGTACAAATGGATAGAAACATATACAAATATAAAATTTAACGACAATAATGAGTTAATATATCGCGGTGATGCAATTTCCGGTTCGCATATTATAGATCTTTTGGCGTATTGGGCAGTTAATTCTAGAAAAATTAAAATCGTTCCCGGAGTTGACGAGTTTTACGATTGTTTAGTAAAAGAAAATGTACCTAAATCATTCTTTAGAGAAATAATAGTTAATAAAAGTAAAAGTAAACGTAAAATGGAAGATACTGTGGATTTAAAATCGGAAAATAATGATGGTAATATGACTGGAAAGGGATTCCAAAATTGGTTTGTCTTGTAACGACTTGAATAAATTTTTTTTAATATGAAAACCGGTATACTTTCTCTTCATTTCCAACCTATTCACCACAATGGACGGTAGTGCGATGGAAGCTGCTATGGTAACCGGTCTCACTAATTCATTTTTCAAATATCCGAAAATACTGACCGCGATATTAATTGTAGCTATAATAATTATCTTCGAAGTATCGGAGTTCGCCTTTCATTACTATAGTAGCGCGAACTGCACGCGGAATGGATAGTTTAAAGGATATATACTTCAACGCGTGGGAGTCCGGCTCCGTTGGGGGTGTCAAAGCTCTCTATCAAGCGGCTAAATCGAAAGGTGTAAAAGTAACGTTGGTGGAAGTTAAATATTTCCTAAAATACACGCTGCACAAACCAGTTAGGCTGGTTCTGTGTCAGGAGTGGCGGCTGGATCTGCGGCGAGAGCTGCGGCTGGTCTGATGTCGAGGCTTTGGGCTGGTTGAGCGTCGGCGTCTAACTGGTTCTGGTCGAGCACTACCGTGAGTGTGTCTTCTTCGGAGGCCGTAACCCCCTTTTATAGGCGACCTTAATCGGGGGGTAGGGTTCCCTAACCGGATTGGAACCGGTTGAAGCGATGTCTAGCGGCAGTGGATTTCCCGTCAGTAGAGACGCGTGGTTGGCTCCGGTAGGCGTGACGTAGGGGGGTATTTACATCCGCTGCGCGCGTGTTCCCCCAGAAGGGGTCGTGACAATATTAGCTACAATATTTGACAATTTTAAAACCATTCCTTAAGAATTTTTATGACATTTGTAAAATTTTGTACCTTTAGATTAAATAATTATCATCGTATCAATAAATTCAATCTAAAGATACAAAATTTTACAAATGTCATAAAAATTCTTAAGGAATGGTTTTAAAATTGTCTAATATTGTAGTTAATATGGCACATTGGTCCAGGAACGCTTATTGCACGGACGGGCTCAAGAAAAATGGGTTAGAAGCTCAAAGATTCAACTAGCAGTAGATTCCTTAAAGACTGGTGTCACATCGTCTGGCGTTTGAGTCTGTAGGTAGACGGCTAAGAGAAATACAAGAAATTTGTATCTTTAAATTTAACAATTAAAATCGTATCAATAAATTATAATGGCTTGTATTTGTCTTCAAACTTATTTTACTTCTAAAAGGACATTAATGAACTTTTGCCACTTGTTATTTAAGTTTCTCGCCTCACGGATAAAAAACCATTTTGTTCAAGGAAATATATTGTTTGCCAGATTAAAGGCTATGTCCGGTTTTTGGGGTAGTTTTTTGGGAGCCCATATCTCTGAAACGAAGCACTTTAGGACCCATGTTCATTAGACATTTTTTACCCATAGAGACTCATTGAATGCATATAGAAAGTTTCGGTACTCTTATCCATAACACCCTGTATAACGAAATGTTACTATATAAAGATATATATCCAATAATTTTCAATTAATAAACGTTATTCATCTAAGCTTACTCAAGTTTTTGTTAATTAAATGATCAATTAGGGGTCGTCTATAAAGAGTTCTTACTTTGTATTTGTATCACCTTTCAAATGTTTTATTTCCGAGCTTATACGTAAGCATTTATTTGGTTTTATCGCATGGTTGTTTTATTTATCGATATATACTCTTGTCATGTATACAGACAGAAAAGGAGAATGTACCTATTTTGATATTATTTTCTTTTACGGTTTGCCTGTTGGCAAAAGTGGGCCAAATCGTACTTCGCTTTCTTCTCTTGGTTTTACACTAAAAATTGGATTGCAAATAATTCAAAACTTTAAATACAAATAGTTAAAATAAGCTTACGATTGACTAAGGTGATAATCATAACTTAAAAACTTAAGACTCAGAAGTTTGAAGCAAAATATTAGCGAGGTTAAGCAAGAGCGCTCTAGAAGTTTCAACGACAACGCCGGAGCGACCTAGACGTTCACGAAGAAAGATTCTACAAAATCCGTTAAGCTCGCCTTCATTTCGAAGAATAACGAAAAAGAACACATTTCCGAAACAATTTTAACACACTAAACCACGACGAAATCACGAAGGTGTTTGAACAGGACTAAAATAGAGGTGCGAAGTGACCAGAGTAATTGTAGGCCTAGTAGCCAACGAAAAATTCCATGCATTATTTTAATTTCAATTGCACGCTTTTTTGACCTTTTCCCTATTTTGGGGGGCCTAGTTTACTTTAATTTTGCGCCCCTTAAATATTGTTTATGACGGGCCCCGGCCCACCCGGACACACGCCTATGGACTAAAATGTGCTATACAGTATTTGTGTATTATCTAAATACAAAATGTTTGTTTACATTGTTTCGCGTATCCGTTATATCCGCAAATGTATACTCGTAACGATTTCTACTTAAACTATACAAGGCTAAGTCTCCAAGTGAATTCAACTAAATATTTGTTATTTCTTGTGATTACTGAATATTTTTTAGAGGGAACAGAGCCACAGGTATTTGGTGTGGCATACCAACACTTCGAACATTGCCAGCTACCCTCTAAGGTTTTAGATATATTTCGCGCTAGTGAGTCAAATTTTGCTTAAATTGTTAGCTTTAAAAACGACTTTAGGTTATATTCCCTTTAATTCTTTGATTTCTATGATTTCGAGATATTTTTACCTCTCCGAGGGGACAAAGTCCCCTAGGAGGGGTTATACAACGACCGTGTCTGTCTGTGGGTCTGTGGGTGGGTCTGTGGGTGTGTCTGTCTGTCTGGCCTGCGAACGCGTTCGCATTTTCGGGGCAAAGGGTAATCGCTGCGTACGCAGTTTCTTAGAAATAGGGAAAAGGTTTATCCTAAAGGGCCCGTTTTTTGTTGTCATTGGGTGTATTATAAATATTTTTCAAGTTGCGTTAGTACCGGGCGGGATTAGAACCCGAGCCCTGCTGCACGTCAGGTGAGCATTCTACCACAGAACCACGGATACATTATAAACCTCACTGAAAATTAGAAACTCTTCCGAGGAGAGGTATATTTTGGCTTGCCAACTTGTTATTTCTGAAATATTTCTACTGATTACGTTTGAGTAGAAATCATCGTGCAACGTTGCAGGCCTTAGAAATAACCGAGGCTAGAAATCATTTCTTCTTTGGCTACTGCAAGACGTCCATTGGACACCAGTAAAACCGGTTTCAAAATAAAAATTTAAAATAAGAAAGTAGTTCTTTTTAGTTTAGCTCTATCTATCTTGCTATAAACATCCAATGAAACGTGATTTGCTATTGATAATCCCTGAATGAACAAATTTGAAACTTAGAAGCCTCTCCAAAATCTAGAAGAGGACCGCTTCTCATACTTACTTTTGCTACCACCTGTACCTCATTAATTACCTTTTACGAATCACCGTACCTATCATCTATCAAATATCACCTAACCTAACCTAAACAATACTTTAGTCGCAAGGAAGTCACTTAGGGGCACAGAAGGTAACAGCAAAATCAGGAGAGTGATGTTGATTTGGAAAAAGAAAGTCCGGAACGTAGTGAAAATTTCAGCATGCTACAAACATACAGGACAAACTGAGAAATATATTATTGATATTGTTACTGGATTACCTAAAATTACCAACTGGCAGACAATTTAAGAAAATAATGTTAAAATAGGCACATTTTACCTTTTCGGTTTGTATCGAAAACCCCTGTGTGTTGTCGAATAAAACTCGTAGGATGGGAGAGCTTGCAAGGGTTTTACGTAGTAGAGGCGGACTGAAACACCTCCGTAAGGACAGGTCACTGTGGGCTAACTAACTCACTTAATTAATACACTATTCTAGTCACTTGAAGGGACGACAGCAGGAGTATAAAATCAACAAATATTTATTTACAATTATAAAACGTTACATGGCGGAACTCAAGAAAAAGATACATATTCATAACCGGACTACGATTTATATACACAAATTATAATGTTTTTTGCGATACCGATTTTTATCTTTTACAATTTTTACTTATAAATTCGATTTTAATATTTTTAGAAAATATATATTTTTAGATTCCTTTCAATTGTACGCGCGGTTTATTTACTTTTAGATAAAAAATATCAACATTACTCCCCGCCGTTGAACATTGTAGTTCAACAATTCTGGTCAACAGTTCCAAGTGGTACAGTAACTGAATTGGACGACGTAGCTTAGTTCCGTCAGATAGGCGTAGAAGGCAGGATCTGATTTTTCCATCACGACTGGCATGAACTTCTTTCACCACGGCCATTTTCCAGCTGAGTCGGGGCATTTTGCGCTCTTCGATAAGTACCACATCGTCTGGTTTGAGGGGTGGAGTCGGGTTTGTTGGCGGTCGATGATGTGCTGAACGTAGTTCGAGAAGGTATTCAGTCTTCCATCGATACCAGAACCGATCGATAAGGGATTGTCGATACTTCAGCCGTTTAGTTAGTTGCTCTCTAGTAGCTGAATGGTCTATGTTGACAGGAAATGATCTGGATGGCAAAGCAGTGGTTCTTTCTCCAAGTAAAAAATGCGATGGCGTCATTGGTACTGGTTCTCCAACGTCTTGATATATGAAAGAGATAGGTCGGGAGTTGATGGTGGCTTCTACTTCGGCTAACAGCGTTTCGAGCTCTTCGTGGGACAAGAGTGCTTGTCCAAGAACCTTCTTCAGCGACATCTTGACACTCCGTACTAAACGTTCCCAGAAACCCCCCCACCAGGGGGCTCTGTCAGCAATAAAACTCCAGATTATTTGGTGATTTGCAGCATACTTTTGGATCTCTGGATTCTTTGCGGTGTCATAGATTTCCTTCAGATCTATATTCGCCCTTTTAAACGTCTTGGCGTTGTCTGATATGATTTTTCGAACCATACCGCGTCGGGCAATGAATCTTCGAAATGCTAATAGAAAATCGTTAGTTGTCATACTTGAAACCAATTCCAAATGTACGGCACGGGTAGTGGCGAAGGTAAACAAGGCTATATAGGCTTTCTCCTTCTTCTTGGTATACAGTGGACCGGCAAAATCTAATCCAGTTGTCTCGAAAGGCAGTGACGGCGTTATACGAGATGGAGGTAGGGAAGCCATAGTCTCTAACGATGCCTTTACACGAAATCTTTTACACCCATAACATCGATTGATTTCTTTCTTTACGACCTGTCTGACCCTCGGAATCCAGAATCTCTCACGGATGTCCACAATAGTTTCGTTGACTCCGGCATGTTGAAGTCTGTCGTGATGAAATTGTGTTCTACGAAACGATGCGTGGTTGGTAATATTATAGGATGTCGTTCGTTGTAAGATACGTTGGCGTAGTCCAGTCTCCCTCCAACTCGTAAGATTCTATCTTCGTCAAGGATTGGGTTCAGAGTGAGAATCTTCGACGTCTTCGGGAACGATTCTTTATTGGATAAGGACTCTAATTCTTGCTGATATTCTTCGAATTGGACTCTCAGTATCCAGTATTTTTCGGCATTGGCAATTTCTTCGGCTGTAAGTTCTTGTGACAGATTTTTGGTCCCGGGCCTATGTGAATTCCCAATGAAACGCAACATCCAAGCAGTCGTTCTGTAGACTCTGATTAAACGACTATATCTATTTAGATCGAGTAAGGGCTCGCTTAATGATTCGACTCCGTTAAGGACTTGAATGACGTCTCGGGATTTGGACCTTATCTCGTCGTGCAGTAGTTTGGAATTGATTTGATTGTTGTGCTCGTCGACGTTTGGGACGGATAGTTGAGCTTTGAGGTCGCCGATCAACCAATGCGGACCATGCCACCAGAAATCCGACGTGGATAACTCCTTGAGCGATTTGCCCCTTGTGGGTAAATCGGCCGGATTTTCTTTTCCTTTGCAGTGGTACCATGACTGAGGATTCGTGAGCGACTGAATTTCTCTGACTCTGTTCGAGACGAAAGGCTTCCAAAGCGATGACGATCCTTTAATCCAGTGTAAGGTAATTGTAGAGTCAGTCCATAAGAATATGCTGGTAGGTGAAATAAAAAGAGTTTTAATCAAGTGTTGAACTAATCGTGCTCCAAGCACGGCACCCATAAGTTCGAGTCGAGGGAGTGTAAGTTTTTTGAGAGGAGCTATTCTCGATTTCGTGGTGACGAGCGTTGTTCCAGTTTTTCCGGCGTTATTTTTATACCGCAGGTAGGCAACGGCTGAGTAAGCTTTTTCACTTGCATCTACGAAGCAATGGAGCTGAACGTTCTCGATGGAATTTTCTCCAGCTTCTAGGTAATAGAACCTTGAAATCTTTATAAGTCGTAGGTCTGCCAGCTCCTCACACCATTGATCAAATTGTTTTGACAAGTCCTTCGGAAGGACCTCATCCCATGAGATCCCTCTTTCCCATAGTTGCTGAAATAAGATTTTAGCTCGTACTACAAATGGTGAAATCATACCAAGCGGATCAAATATTTTAGCGACGGCCGTCAAGACTCCTCTTTTCGTATTATCTCTTCCGATAATGAATTTCGAAGCGAACTGTAATCATAAATCAAGTAGTCGTTTGTGGTATCCCAGAATAAACCAAGGACTTTGACTGGAATTGAATCGATTGGTCCTTCGTTGTGTTTAGAGGTAGGTCCTGCTTCGGATAGCAGTAGGCTCCTTAGCTCCGAGGAATTCGTCTTCCACTTCCTCATCGTCATGTTTGCTTCTTGAAATATTTTAATTACGTCTGAACACATGGTGTGAGATTGCTTGACGGTATCCGCTCCAGCTACGAGGTCATCGACGTACAGTGAATCATTAATGAGCTGGCAGACATCTGGAAATTCAGCTTCGTATTTGCGGACGTGGAATCGTATTATGGCAGCCAATATAAACGGACTCGACTTAACTCCAAATGGTACTCGAGTGATTCTATAAGTACATAAAATGTCAGTTTTTGAGGAATCGGAATTACTCACGTCAGTCCAAATAAATCGTAACGAATCTCGGTCTTCCTTGACAATAGAGATTTGTAAAAACGCTTTTTCCAGGTCGCCCGTAAAGGCCACCCTTTTTTCTCGGAACTTCAACAACACGTCCAATAACTCGGGATTAATGTTCGGGCCAGCATCAAGGCAATCATTTAGCGATGGTTTCTTGCTAGCATGCGACGACGCATCGTAGACGATTCGGATTTTCGTGGTATCACTTGATTCCTTGACAACAGCTCGATGTGGTAGATAATATTCAGTTTTTGCTTGTCTTTCCTTCTTAAGGTCTACCTTCTCGATGATACCTTGGTCAAGTTGATCTCTGAATATTTGATTATATTCTTCAAGCAGTGGTAGGTTAGTCTTTAGCCGATTAAGTAAAAGAGTAGTTCTCCGAAGGGCTACAGCATGGTTGTCGTCAAGTTCTTGTTTGTTCGTATTCCAAGGAAATGGAGTCTCGTATCGGCCATTTCGGAACGTGATATTCTCTTCGAACTGCTTCCGGAGGTTGCTTTCTTCTGGGCCTTGCAATCCGGCGTCACATATGCCGATGGCGTCCAGCTCCCAAAAACATCGCAGCTCATCTGATAATAAATCGTCTTCTCGGCTATTACCACATGTAGTCATGACGGCAACGCTGTTAATTCCAATGCTGCTTAGAGGTACAGTTGTGGGACCTTGAACCGTCCAATCGAACGTGGTCTCCATTGCGACCAGCGAGTCTTCAAGTCTTTCAATTTTGCCAGATACTATTTCCCAGTAGTGGTCGGAGCCAATAAGGACATCGAGCTTCGAAGCGGAACCTCTCTCGAATTCTACAGGTAAATCGGCCAAAGGTAAACCTCTATCTTCCATTTGACGAATGACTTCTTCATCGGGGACCATAAAAATTGCTCCACAGACTTCCGGTGTCTCCAGAGCTTCAATTACGACCTTGCGATCCCTGTCTCGCTTGTTACGAAGCTCCAAGTAGACTCTGTTACGCTTCGTTTGAATCGGTCGCTTGCTGCCGAATGGATGGACATTGAAAGTTTCTTGTCGTATAACAGGAAGTTGAAGACGTCTGGATAAATCTTCTTTAATAAACGACTGTTGACTTCTCGTATCCAGAAGGCATCGAACTCGAGCAATTTTGTTGCCTTTGTCATTCGTTGCTATGGCTTCGGCGGTCTGTAGTAACACAGCACCCCTTCTTCTGACGTCTTTCGTCGATGACCGAACGATTCCGATAGTAACATCTTCGACTTCATCTTTGGATTCGGAGTGCTCAGATTTGTTTTCATTCGAAGAACCGGAGTCGCAAAGTGCAGTGTTGTGACGCTTCGAGCAGACCCTGCAGGATTTTCGTTTAGCTCTGCAGTCTTTGGCTTGGTGATTGGTTCGAAGGCATATGAAACAACAGCGCTTTTTGATTGCAATCTCCTTTCTCTCGTTGACGGTAAGGTTAGTACAGGAACTTGACCAGTGCGTTTTTTGGTTGCAGAAAAGGCATGACTTGTCCGATTTGCTCTGCACATTGGTGTTGAGGGCCGCTGCACTTGAAAGTTTTGATGGTAAGTATCGCTTCGGTACAACGTTGCTGTCTCTTGGATGGCGGATTTCTTGGTCAGATCTGGAGATGGCGTACGTTCGTTCTCTACAAGATATTTCTCTTTGAAGGAAACTCAAGAGATCATCTAATTGAACAGCATTTGCATTATTTTGGCGGTGATATGTAAGGGCTATATCTTCAGGTATTAGGCCTAGTATCATATGCCCCAATAAACCGGAATCTTGACAACTTGATAAACCCAAAGCCCCAAGACTACGTATTTGTAGCTCGCAAGAATCATAAAGTTTCCTTAGCGCTACAACATCACTTGACCTTTTTACGGGAACTAGCTTAGAAAACATTCTCATACGAGCATCAATAATTGCAGATGTATTGCCAAATCTCTGTTCTAATAGTTCCACCGTAATACCGTAGGATTCTGCGCTAAAAGGCATACCAGCAACGGCTGCAGCGGCATCTCCCTCCAGGTAGGATAGTAAATAGTTTAACTTATCTGTTCTGTCAAGTACTGCATCGTGAATAGTGCTTTTAAAGTGACTCCAGAATCTAGGCCAATCTGCAGGGTCTCCTCCAAACTTACGTATCTCAAGCATGGGTAATCGTACAGTTTGTTTGCGAGTGCTGTTACAAACGGCACTGCTCGTAGATCTTGCATCCTCTTCATCGTTACCGGAAACTGAATCGCTGTCGTGTGTCTCTCTCTCTCATCTTTCTCGGATCTTTGACTTCTCACGTGACTGTTCAAATGAATTGCTTGTTTCTCGAGTATTTTTCGCTCGGCTTTACCTCGGACAGAGAGCATCCTGTCCAAATAAGTTTGGTTGGCTTGAAACTCTTCCTCGAACTCAGCGTCATCTTCTAAAGTTGCTTCAATCTCCTGGTCTAGCTTCAGAATCTCTTCCTCTCTAGGTGTTAAACGCTTTAGAAGGTCTTGTAGGACGGCAACGTCTGTGTCAGGCTTTTTAAATTCGTGTTCTATGGCGTTAAGAAGCTTGGTCGCCAGTGTTCTCAGACCCCCACGTTTTCGGATTAGCTTCTTGGTCATTTCTGCTACTGTCGTCTCGATGGTTAGTAGGAACTTGAACGGTGTATTGATCAGCTCAGCACAGTTCCCGGGTTTCGGCACCAAAATGTCGAATAAAACTCGTAGGATGGGAGAGCTTGCAAGGGTTTAACGTAGTAGAGGCGGACTGAAACACCTCCGTAAGGACAGGTCACTGTGGGCTAACTAACTCACTTAATTAATACACTATTCTAGTCACTTGAAGGGACGACAGCAGGAGTATAAAATCAACAAATATTTATTTACAATTATAAAACGTTACATGGCGGAACTCAAGAAAAAGATACATATTCATAACCGGACTACGATTTATATACACAAATTATAATGTTTTTTGCGATACCGATTTTTATCTTTTACAATTTTTACTTATAAATTCGATTTTAATATTTTTAGAAAATATATATTTTTAGATTCCTTTCAATTGTACGCGCGGTTTATTTACTTTTAGATAAAAAATATCAACATGTGTATCGTGAAATATAAGACGGCAATCCGAATATAGCCAAATAAACACTTACATAAGCTCGGAAATAAAATTTTTCGAATACAAGTACACATTAAGAAATCTTTATAGACGACCCCTAATTCATCATTTAGTTAAGCGCCCCAATCTTATAGTTCAAGAAACATTTGAATAATCTACAATGAATAATGTTAATTAATCGATAATTGATTAAAAATAATACATATAGTAGCATTTCGTTTTATATGAACAACCCCTACATTTCTAGATAAATACTCGTATGCTAAATGTGTGTGTATTTTAAATCGACGAAGGAAGCCGTGATGAAAAGTTTATAATATAAACCAAAGTTTATCGAATTGTAATCAAGATATGATCGGTTAAATTTTTTATTAACAATTTTCAGATTTCGATCAAACCTTTGCTTATGGATAACAGATACTACCAACAGCAACAACTAATTATTTAAAAAGTACCCCAACTTGACTTCATAAGAAAACATTTATTTCCAAATACATAAGCTGATAAAGATAATTTTATAAAAAAATATATGGTAACGTTTTGGTCTATATGAACAGCCCCTGAAAAACAAACACTTTCTTATGATAAAAATTGAAAAATCTCTGGTATTATAGAAACAAGGTCCCTGTTTGTTTATATTTAAAAATAGCATGTTTTTTTAGAGACGACCCCTACTTTAATTTCCTTTTAAACCGTCGCTTCTAGTAGCCCGAATTAAAAACCATACATATAAAATAAACTTAAATTAAAAATAATCGAATTATTAAAGCGGATATCTGTATTTAGCATTAACGTATAAGCCCGACTTTCGGTGGCAAATAGCACGGTACGCGCGGCGAACACTTTTTACCACCGAAACGAAAAAACTTCAAAATAAGGGTGGAAAATAGACTCCATCATTGGTCAGACTATTTGCCACCGAAAGTTGGGGCTCGGTTCCTGTCGGTGGGAAATAGCTTTGGCCGCTCGGCTACGCTATTTGCCACCGAAAATGAAACAACCCGATTTTCGGTGGCAAATAGACTCGATCGCGCGGGGGTTGCTATTTGCCACCGAAATTCCCTTTCGGTGGCAAATAGTCGTAGCCACGCGATCGAGACTATTTACCACCGACTTTCGGTGGCAAATAGCAATGGCTGCGCGGTTACGCTATTTACCCCCGATTTTCGGTGGTAAATAGATTCAGGCTATTTACCACCGAAATTCGGGGGTAAATAGACAGGCCGCATCTTATAGATTTCAAACCATCGAAATTCACATTTTGTCGGAAATGGGTGTACCAGTTCAGTTCGAAAGAGGAAAGGTTCAAATTACTCTACATTTTAGACGAACGTGGACACCGTTATAAAGGGAAACCAGTGCGCATACTCTTCATTTCTCTGTTAGATATTGACCCAGGCGCACCATGAAAACCGCGTTCATAGAAAGCAAGTCCGATTACGAAAAGTATTATTTAAATCAAGTTAGGTTTGATCAATACAATCGACTTTGACAACTATTACCGATCGCAAGTTGGGAACGGTTCATTCCAATTCTATCGAGGCTCATCCACGCAACGTGGCTATGGTCTCGGAAATTTATTGGCGTCTGCTTTCCGCAAAGCTGTCCCTATGTTAAAAAGAGGCGCTATATTCTTGGGAAAAAAGTTTCTGAAAACTGGCGCTAGAGTCGCCGATGATGTTGCTAGTGGTATTCCGATAAGAAGTTCATTGAAAGATCACGGTACCGCTATCGGGAAGGAAACGTTTTCCGAGTTAAAATATATGGTGAAACAAAAAATGTCTGGAAACGGTATAAAAAGAAAGCGTAGAAAGATTCAACTCGTCAGTTCAGTCACGGCTAAGAAGCGAGTGAGACGCGTAGCTAAACATTCCGATATATTCTCAAAATAATGGCTCTAATTCATACCAGTCCGGTGGTGCTGATCCCGACTACGATAAAGAAACCGTTGGTCCCGTTAACATGTTCCTTCACAGTTTATTCAGCGAAGTACACTTTATTATGAATGATAGGTCGGTTACCACATCTGCCCAAAATTACGCTTACAAAAGGATAATTCAAACTCTACTAACGTTCGGAGGTCCGGCAAAAGAAAGCTCTTTGACTTGTTCGCTCTTCTACAAAGATACGGCTGGAAGGGTTTATGAAAAGGATGTCGTTTTCGAAGAAAGGTACAATCGATATGATTGGAACCGTTTATATCGATATGTGTCAACAATCGCACTTTCTACCGAATATGCTTAATCTCAGATTCAGGTTTATCAAAAATCCGAACGAGTTTTGCATACACTCGTCAGGCGATGTTAAATATTAAGTTAAATTTGAAACAGCATCGCTGTATATCAGAAAAGTGAAACTTATTCCGGAAATTATTTTGGCACACGCGAAAGCGTTGGAACGTGGCACAATGAAGTATTCAATTATTAGGAGTGAGTGCAACACTTACTCTATTCCGGTCGGATCGAAAATGTCTACACGGCACAACTTATTTAATTCTCAAATTCCTAAGCAAGTCGTAATAGGATTAATAAAACAAAGCGCTTATTTGGGGGATTATTCAAAATCCCCTTTTAATTTCAAAAACTTTGGCGTAAACCATATTGCTTTATACGTTGACGGCACTTGTATCCCCCATAAACCCCTTTCTCCCAACTTCAAGAACGATTTATGTATGAGATCTTACATTAACATATTTCTGCAATATGGACAGTTTAATATTGACGAAGGAAACCTAATTGACCGAGAAGAATTCGCGGATGGAAATTGCCTTTTTGTATACGACCTCACCGTGCGGATCACTTTCACTTGATCAAGAACGGAAGCGTGAGGTTAGAATTAAAGTTCAAGAAAGATTTACCCAAAACAATTACCGTACTATAATACGCTGAATATCAAAATCTCATAGAAATTTATAAAAAAAGAACTGTGGTTTTTGATTACACCAGCTAATGGACACGTTACAATTGACAAGAATCCTACGAAAAGATCCTTAAAGATGTTTTCGTGGCGTTTGTGCGGCCGATGAATTACCTAAATTTATAAAAATATTTCCGTCCCTTTACATTTTTAATACCGAATTATCGAATACGAACGGCGAACACTGGACTGTAATATATTTCTCGTCAAATCGTAATACCGAATTCTACGACTCTTACGGTAATCCCCCGGACTATTTTAAATTTAATGATTTCGTCGAAAGAAAGAGCAAAACCGTTACTTTTAATTCTGAACAACTTGAAAGTAATAAAAGCAAAATATGTGGTGGACATTGCGTTTATTTCGCTATGGATAGATGTAGGGGTATTAAAATGTGTGATATGGTTTCCAGGTTTAAAAAAATAAAATAAAAATGTAAACGAAGAATTAATGTACAAGAGATTTTCAATAAAGTTTTCCAAATAATGTTTTTATTTATTTTTTCCAAAATACAAGACATTTCGTGGACGACCCCGGCGGCTGCGCGTACCGCGGAACAATTAAGAAAAGTTTCGCGCGCGAACGCGGGTTAAACACACTGTTGCATCGCGGAAATGCTGAAATGGCCGTGCGCTAAAGTCGTGATTCCAACCTCTAATATGTAGCGTTTGTCGTCACATGGATTAAGACATAACTTTGATTGCTGCACCGTGAACAACTCGTGTTTCTTACTCTGAATACGCCTCATCTGTGCAATGGTGAGTTTTCACTTTAACAGACAATCCAGATACTCTTCGTGACGGACGAATGTTTTGACAACACGTCTGCATATCCCCTTGGCCGTTTTCTTTTCCCCACAGGCTGAGAATAAAGAGTACATTTTAGGTTTTAATCAACAGAATTCTTTATATGGAATAGACGACAGCTCGTCTTTAAATTTTTTGTTCGTGGTACTGTAGAGTGGATGATCCGTAGGGTATCCTGAAAAATCACAGTAGTCGGCTTTTTCGGGGAAGTCTCGATACAAATCTTTCGTGTCAATGACGTATGTTAAACTGTCTATATAGGACATAAAAATAAATAATATATTTATATAAAAATGAATAATATATTAATTGAATAAGTATTTTAAGACAACGTCAGCGATTTCTCACCCGTATCCGTTAATAAAAGTTTTGCCTTATCGGCGTGTTGCGCCCTGATGACATCGTAAAGAAATTGGTACATTAACATTTTTGAAAGTTCGAGTATAGCAAATCCGGTGTATATGGGTCGATCTAAGGTGAGTCTCTTCTTCTTCAAATGTATCCCAACAAGATCAGGGTTGAAGATAGTGAACCTTTCAAATGCCGGTGAATTGGCCTTCTTAGTAGCTCTTTCCGGAGTTTGAACAAGATGAAAATTAATTCTGTTCCGAAGGTTCTCCATTGTTTTTCCTGAAAAATACACAGTTTTTATAAAGTACAAATACATAAAATTTATCGAATACTAGTGTACGTACCAAAGCGGCCCAAAATGGGTTAGAGTGTGCAATAACTGGTGGCTTTTATCGGGGAGTCGGGGTCCGGCTCTTGTAACCCATAAGGGCGGTAGTGCACTGGGATATGTTAGCTCTGATCAAATGGTCCTATCTCCTACTTCCGACTTCGGTCAGGTTTGGGCTGGCTAATGGAGAGGGTCCGTGCAAACTGGCCGCCTCGGCGTATTGGGTACCCTGCTGTGGGGCGGCGGGCCTCCGTATGAGGGCACGGCGGTCCGGTTTCCCGGCCTTTTGGGGTCACACCAGGACCTCCGGTGCCAGCTGTGCCGGGTTACTTGGACTGCTGTGTGCCCGTCGTTCCCCTTTAGGAGCTCTCTTCAAAGGGTTTGACTCTCTACCTTCATAGGTAGGGTGTCGGCTGGAGTTTCTACAGCATCCGCTCTTACTCCCACTGCTGTGTGCGAAATGGGAATTGGTCCACCCGTTGCTGCACCTTCTGCTGGGTTGAGTGGCTTGCGTCAAAGGTGCGACCCTCAGTAAGAGGGTTCTGCTACCCATGCTGGATTTGTCACCTGTCTGGGCTTGGGGACGCTGGCGTAGGGCACTATGATGATCGGCCTCCGGTGATATGGTCTTTGTTACTAGGTGCACCGGGCTTTAAATTCTGACACACTGTACGTACCAAAGCAGGCCTTATTTTGAAGTTTAAAAAAAGTGGCGTTTCTCAGTATTGCAATTTATAAAATCACTGAGCCACTTTCCTTGTTCGAAGGACAGAACGCGATGTACTTTTTCAACTTTCATACCTTTACTTACGTAATATTTCCGGTTACGATAGAGGATTACGTAGTTTTTCTTAGGGTTGAGGTTAGAAACCAGCTTTGGAAAACTATCTTTCACCGGGATGTTGAGGTGTTCAAGTTGCGCCACGGAGTACGGCGAACGTTCACTGGTGAGAATTGAACGCTTCTCCGGTGCTAAGGGATACTCGCTGTGATCGTTATCAACTTCGAGAATATATCCTGTTACGTGATCATCGGCATGATTTAGGATATTCTGTATATTCACTTGAGACCACTCGAAGTGTTTCATCGGCATAGGGTCATTCATCACGGTGCCATACAGGTGGTTACTGTCTGAGCGAGGAGTGAAAGGGATAATTTGAAAATAATAACAAAATTAAAAAAAAATGGTTTTACCGAGATATGTGATGAACGAATCGAGTTTTTCGGGATTATACGTTTCGGGCTGGGTTGGCAATTTTTTGTTTTTTTTTTAAATCAAATAAATCGATTTTTATTGATTTTTGATTTTAATTAAAATTTGAAAGTTTTATATAATAAAGTATCATAATTTTACCTAAAACCACTATGTTTTTATTTTTAAAGACTTAATCTATATATATATGTATAATGAATTTATTAAATTTAAGTTAATACTCATATAGAAGTTTTTATTTTTTAAAACCTATTTTGGTACTTTACAAAAAAATTTGGCAGAATCTCCACCCACAGGTAGAATCCAATGCAACATTAGGGGGAAGTACAAGAAAGATTATATTTAAACCTAAATTATAGCAATTGGCCAGGTTTTTCTTTTTAAAAAATACTATATAAAAATTGATTTAAATCAACGATTTTTTTTGAAAAAAATCATTGATCATACGCTCCACCAAGGACTAATTGACGGAGACCATCAAAGACGTTATGAATTTAGCAACTGGTTACTAAATGCTGTCCAAGAAGATAGACAATTTTTGCGCCATGTTTTGTTCTCCGACGAAGCGTCATTTTCTAGAGATGGGCCCTTTAATCATCAAAACAGCCATCTTTGGTCTGACATCAACCCACATTGGGGTTTTGAATATCATCACCAGGTTCAATTTGAACGGGTCAATGTTTGGGTTGGATTTGTTGGAAACCGTTTGATTGGTCCCTTTTTCCTGCCGACGAACCTCAACGGCCAAAGGTATTTACATTTTCTACAGAACGAACTGAGTGACGCAATCGACGACCTTCCATTGGCTGAAAGACGTCAGTTGTGGTTTCAGCAAGATGGCGCCCCTCCGCATTTTTCCCGGCAAGTAACTGAGCACCTCAACAACGAGTTTCCTGAAAGGTGGATAGGGAGAAATGGTCCAGTGCATTGGCCAGCAAGGTCACCTGACCTAACACCGCTGGATTATTTTCTCTGGGGATTCGTTAAAGCAAAGGTATTCGCCACGCCCATTGAAACTAGGGAGGAACTCATTAGACGAATAATCAGTGCTTGCCGAGACGTCACACCAGAAATGGTAGAGAAAGCGTTTGAGAACTAAGGGCCCGGTGCAGAGACGATTTAAAAATTATCGTAACTTTACGAGGATTGTAAAGTTACGAGAGCGGATTTACGATGTCGTAAAGTTACGATTTTGTAAATCGAAATCGCGGTGCAGAGACAATTTTTCGGGCTCTCGTAAATGACGAGTCTGGTATTTGGGAATCGGTTTTTGTTTAGGCTCCGCCCACTTATTGACCAATGAGAAAGCGTTATTTTGACGCAAAAATTTAAACATTTGTTTGAAGGCTCAACTCTATTTTAAAAGTTACTTATTTTTTGTGATTTTACACATTTTAAGAAAACAAGTTAGCTGAAAGTATTTTTTTGAGAAATAATATGGGGAAAATGAAACCAGGTGAAGAGAGACAACCAAACTTTAGTACAAGAGAACTTCAAGCAATTATTAATTGTTTGGAAGCTAGGCCTGATTTATTGAAAACCTACAAAAGTAGTGAAGATGTGGAGAAGGCCTGGGCAGAAATTGCCCACGAAATTGCCTGTATATATGGGTATGGGCCTCATAAGAGCGACAGTAAAAATAAGAGCTAAGTGGACTGATTACAAAAGCACCGTTAAAAAAAGGAGGTGTCCGTTTGCCGTTTAATAAGTTCTTCTACCATTGCCTCGGGCATTTCCACACCCTTGTCAAGGTAGAAATTGTACAAGATGACACAAGCGAATACAAATTTTCAAACCTTAAATCTGGGGCATACAGCAAATTGCCTCCTTAATCACTCCATGATCCTTGATACTGTGTATCTCTCGCCCATGTGGCCGTCACCCACTGTATACTTCCAGTCACGTAAAAATTCAAGCAAATAAGTATCTATAGAAAATAACAATGATTAGAAGTGGCAACATATGAGCATTAAAGAGCAACAAAAGGTAGGAAAATGTTAAAAGACCAAATTATTTTACAATGTTTTACACTCGGTTATTTTCCCTATGCAAATTTTTTATCCTCCGATGGTACATCTCCTAAAAACTGACCCTATACCACAAATATTCTCTGGTTTTGTTTTGCACCCCTAGCTCACGAAAGGGGTGAGGTATCTTCCTTCCCAGATATTTTCTTCAAACTTTGCCCAATCGCTTTTCTTACTCATTTACTACTCAAAATCTAAGCCTAGATAAATATCAGTTTTGAGTATGAAAGAGTAGGATTAAAATATGTATTCCAAAAGGTTGTACAAAGAGTTAACAGAAATGTTTGTCATATAACCGGTGTTAAAGCACATAATAGTAGTAAAAAAAAATAACATAGTAATACAAAATATATTCCTCCCTGGGAAGCTGCAGATAGTGGTCTCAATGCTTCATGGTCAAGGTCGGGCCTTGGCTCTTTCAAAAGTTTAATGAATACCCTTTTTGGAAGTCGATAATTTGCTAAAAACTCTGTCTGACCAAAGGGTCTAGTCTCTCGTGATAAATACACTCATTTCCAACTGGTTCAACAATGTTTATTCCTCGATTAATTTCCTCAGCTCTTCGCATCGCGAGCAGAGTGACAAACTCCGCCATTTTTGTTATCAATATTTCGCGTCGTTTACGTCTTTACGAGACCTCCAGAGCACTCGTAACTTTACGAGCGAAAGTCACTCGTAAAGTTATGATACTTTATTATATAAAACTTTCAAATTTTAATTAAAATCAAAAATCAATAAAAATCGATTTATTTGATTTTAAAAAAAAACAAAAAATTGCCAACCCTGCCCGAAACGTATAATCCCGAAAAACTCGATTCGTTCATCACATATCTCGGTAAAACCATTTTTTTTTAATTTTTTTATTATTTTTTAATTATTTTCAAATTATCCCTTTCTCTCCTCGCTCAGACAGTAACCACCTGTATGGCACCGTGATGAATGACCCTATGCCGATGAAACACTTCGAGTGGTCTCAAGTGAATATACAGAATATCCTAAATCATGCCGATGATCACGTAAAAGGATATATTCTCGAAGTTGATAACGATCACAGCGAGTATCCCTTAGCACCGGAGAAGCGTTCAATTCTCACCAGTGAACGTTCGCCGTACTCCGTGGCGCAACTTGAACACCTCAACATCCCGGTGAAAGATAGTTTTCCAAAGCTGGTTTCTAACCTCAACCCTAAGAAAAACTACGTAATCCTCTATCGTAACCGGAAATATTACGTAAGTAAAGGTATGAAAGTTGAAAAAGTACATCGCGTTCTGTCCTTCGAACAAGGAAAGTGGCTCAGTGATTTTATAAATTGCAATACTGAGAAACGCCACTTTTTTTAAACTTCAAAATAACGCCTGCTTTGGTACGTACAGTGTGTCAGAATTTAAAGCCCGGTGCACCTAGTAACAAAGACCATATCACCGGAGGCCGATCATCATAGTGCCCTACGCCAGCGTCCCCAAGCCCGGACAGGTGACAAATCCAGGCAGGAGTCGTCGGCACGGCGGAAAGAGTCGTCGGCACGGAGGGTTTAGGACTAGACGATCTAGAACGGTGGTGTTTCTTCACATGGACTGTTAATTTTGCATTACGGGTAAAGGCGGCTCCACATTCGTTACATGAAAACTTCTGTTCGTCATGTTTTTTGCGAACGCCAGTGGCGGAGAAGATTTTTCTTCACGGAAAACGTGGAAGAGCACTGATCGCAAGGAAACATTTAATTTTAACTCGATCCGAAAGTTTTTACTAAGTATAGTAACGCAGATGACTGGTAACTTTCAATATTATAATGGGTAGATACCAAATATTTCCTCCCCTTTTTACTGTAACCACGTGATTACCACATCCAAAAGAAACTTGAACCCTGACGTATGCGAAAATGGCAATAATCGATGACGCGCTATATCCAATGGTTATTTTAATATCAAACATATTTTAAAATGACGATATTAGAATATACAGTCATGATGTTTTAATGACGTCCAGCTCGGGAAAATAACCGAAAGTTTAGATAAGCAATTGATCATTGATACCGCATTTAATTGTTAATTTATTTATCATCGAGATAGAAATGGATATTTGTGAGATTCAGACATGAGGAAAATTTATTATTTGTTTTAGTTCAATGTGTATTACAATGATTTGATTGGGAAATTAGCATGTGTAATCAAAATACAATGTTCGGGCAGAGTAAAAAACCCATGTCGCTTCCATCGAGAATTCAGGGTTTAATATTCAGTCTCAATACCCATCATCTTAGAAATCTTCCGAAATGGTTAAACGCCCTTATTTAGATTCCGAGAGTTCCGGCGATTTCAGTCGGGACATCGATTTCAATCCACCGGATGACTTCCACTACGAGTAAGTTTAACTTTTCCTATAAAATCTCATTTTAATTTCTTCCGAATGTAATGGCAATTTAAATGTGTGCAGCTCGGATGCCGAGACTCTACCATACGCCCTGAGTCCATCGCTGTTAGTTGGAGCCGTTCAGCATCCAATCCCCCCAGTTCCAAATGAACTGTCGATTAATAACGTGAATGCTAATGCTGTAACGTATGTTCATATACTCACCATAAGTCCTTCAAATGTATATTACAATTATTTTATTTATTTCTTTACTTATTAATTTTTAAATGACTCATTGACGCTATTATATCGTTTATGGGGCCCATAATCGAGGCACCTGGAGACCGAGTTGACGCGTTAATGCTGGCGTTAATTGCGGAAACATCCGAAATACTAACGACATCCACGTACGGTTTATAGCATATCGGTGGTAGGGAACAAACGTATTAATTGAAATTTCTTTAGTTTTTTCAACAGTGTTGATGAGGCTCAACAAGAGGCTGATGCCATGGAATTTCCACCCCAACGTACCAGGCACATAGTAAGTTTCTTAAAATAATAATTCAAGTTCCCTATTTTAATTATTAATTTTTTAAATATGATAATAATTCTAGTGTTATCGACCGTGTGTGGAGGGTGGTAATGGAAAGGAGGTGGAAAACATCCTCGAAAGGGAAAACGGATTTGCCCAAGACATTTTTGAAAATATGATGACGTACATTGATTTTTAAAAAATAAAAAATAAATAAAAAAAACTTGTAACCTTTTTTCATTTTCTTGACTCCCCCGTGTTGGATAGGAACGCGAACTTTTGGCTCCCCCTTACCTCCCCCGGCTCCCCTGACCTTTTGATCCCTCTAATGTTTCAACATACATTTACATACTACTCTTATTAAAAAAAGAATTTTTTAAAATAAGATATTTTCATTACAGTTTATTTGTCATTACAGATAAATAATTATCTTTATAAATTGTTTTTCACACTTTAAACACTTCTATACACGTACAAATTATTACTTTTCAATTTGTTTATTTTCATTGGGTTTAGGGGCTTTGTTTGTTGCTCCTAGCTTTTCACAACCTATAGTGAGAGCGCATGGTTACAAATATACCCAAATTATACGAAATTGGTATACAGCTCTGAAAATTGATGCACACGTGCCTTGAACTATACTCTCGACTACCTAAATTTTATTTTTCAAAACAACCGACTAGAAAAACCTTTATAAGCAAAAAACAGCTTTGTTGCCGAGGCCACGCGCATCTTAATTTAATTGTTTTTAAAATATAATTTTTCGTTGCACCGATTTTCCGCAACTTTAGATATAAAAAATGGTAAATCGCGTGTAGCTCGCGTGGTAAAGGTGGTAAAGCTATGATTTGTTATGGTAATACCATTTTTCCTTATGGAGAAAAACGAAAAATCGTTAAAAACGTCAAGTAAAAAAAATACCTAGATGTGGTTCCATATCAGGTTTTAAGTAGAACTGTGACACGTATTACCATAAGAAAAATCATAACTTTACCACCTTTACCACGCGAGCTACACCTGATTTACCATTTTTTATTCCTAAAGTTGCGATGATGCGGTGCAACTTAGACAACACTATTTTAAAAACACAACAACAAAGACGTTTTTTGTTTAAAAAAGTTTTTCCAGTCAGTTTTTTTTTAAATAAATTGTAGGTAGTCAAGAGTATAGTTCAAGGCACGTGTATGTTAATTTTCAGAGCTGTATACCAATTTCAAACAATTTATCACCATGCGCTCTCACTACTACCTTAAAAGGAATATAACCTCAGGTTTTTGGTGTGGAACAGCAACACTTCGACCATTTTCCTCTCCCTCCTATGGCTTCAGATATTTTTTCCGCTGGTTAGTGATTTCCCGCCTAAATTGTTTACATAAAAAACATAAAAAAGACTTGAGGTTATATTCCCTTTAATGAAATAATCAAATTACTTTGTGTTTTAGTACGACCAAAAATGTCTCGGAAAAACAAATTGTGCGCAAAGCTACATTTATGAAATGGTTCAAACCACCTTTAACAGCCTCAAGTAAGATCTAAAAATAACATTTGAAATATTATAATTGAAACTAGAGTAACTTAATCCTTTGTGTAATCCCATGACAGATGGACACAGCTGATCATTACTCATTTATCATATTTTGTTAAAAAAATGTTTCCTAGAAGTTATTTATATCGAAAAAGCGAATTCCAAAAATAGTTTTACCATCCAATTAATGGTTGCTCAGAAACTAAACATTGACAAAATGTAAAATTATAAAAATGCCTTCTTCCCTAAAATATTTTATAAAAAACCTTTTTGAACGTAGTCAGATAAAGAAAGTAAAACTAAGTTCATGGCATTGGTCGTGTGCTATACAAAATGAATTTTAACCTTTGACCCTCTAAATGTACTCTAAAGTACTTCACCTTTGACGTTCACACGTAACATAATGTCTTATTTTAATTTTATATTTTTATTCGAATTCGCCCCATGTGTTTAAGTGAAAATTACTTAAATTACATTATCATATTTTAAGATTTCTAGAAATGAAATATTTCCACTAAAAACACGTTTCCGAATATTTATACAAAAAAACGATCTTGAGCCTAAAAATTAAGTTTACTAGCTTTTTAATTAACTGTCCGATTTCAGTGTGGTGAAGTAAATTTTATAAATAGTTTTTAAAATTGCCATTTCTTAACCCTTAACATTTTTGTTTTTTTGCTGTGTTTTAATTGTAACTTTAGAAAGAGGTCGGCGCAAACTAAATTGAAATTGGTGCTTAAGAGCGCACACGCTGCGCAATCGTTTCGTAGTTGTTAAAAATGAAATTTCACTGGTTTAGAGAGGTGCTGTTGCTTGCTCCCCTCCCCTTCCCACTGTCCCTATCTAGTGGTTGAATGGGGTCACTGGAGTCCTTGGAGGGCTCCACACCCGGCTTGCTGGGTCATTGAAGTCCTTGGTGCGCTCTGTGCTCTGGGCGTTGACTCACTGGAACCTCAGGGATGGTCCATTCTCAACATTCTATAGACTACTAAGGAGGGTAGTAGTTGTTGGCAGTGGAAGAATAAGTAACTCTAGTCCTCAGTTAGGTGAGCGAGGGTCTCGGGCAGCCCATGGTGTCTCCTTCTGTTAGGCCACGATGAGGGCAATTGTTTGCTATGTGTGAGCCAGTCACGATGGCTGTCTCACTGGCCGAACGTTGTTTCGCAAGAGCACTTTCTGTCCCGGCTTGTTTAGTCTCGTAGGCCACCGTAGTGCTAATGCGGCACGACGGGGTAAAAATACATAGATTTATGTTGTTTGCCCCCCCCCTTCACTTGTTTTTGATTTATTTTGGTAACTACGGCATAATTAATAAAGGTGGCGCATGAGAGCGCACGACAAGGGCAATTAACTTAAGTGTTTATATTTTGTTTTGAGGGGCTCGCCGTTTACCTGTCACTTCTCATATTAAGTTTGCGACTGAAAATGGTAGTGCATAGGAGCTCACGATGATCGCAATCACTTCCATACATTATTTCCAGTATTTGAATGGGCGGGGACACATAAATGGACCAGATTAATTTAACTTTATTCTATGAGTAGAAGTATTTTTAAGAGATGAGTCTATATAATTTATTTATATTAAATTTGTTCCCTTTCCTTTTTATACAGTGTTACCTACGTACCAGTCAAAAGATATCAAGTGAGTAAAGAATATTATATAATAATAAAATTTAAAAATATTTTAAACAACGTGTTGCGGATAAGAATACCGAAATTTATCAACGTATTCTATTAGTCTATACGAGTTAAATACGTCGAATAAACATGGGTCCTAAAATACTTCGTTTCTGTTATATGGGCTCCTATACAACTACCTACATAACCGGGCACAGGCATAATTCTTGTTGTCATAAAATGATCAGTTATGTTATCAGTGAGGCGATAAAATTTAAAACTGGCAAAAATTAGATATTATACTTTTCGAAGAAAAATTAGTCTAAAACCAAATACAAGCCAAGTTTAATTAATTATCATTTTCCAAATAAAGCTGTAAATAATAATATTTTTCAGTGACGAAGAAGAAAATTGTCTAGAAGCTTAAAGAGTGTACCAGGAATAGATGCCTAAAAGACACAATATAGTTCTTACAAAACGTACAGTCTGTTAAAGAAGTCTTGGACAATGGGAGTTTTTTAATTTGTTTTATTTATCGTACACGTAAACGATAGAAAAATTAAACTATGAATTTGTTATATTTTTTTCATATCCTTTTAACGCTGAGTTGTCGGTTTTTGCAAAGCATACATTTTTCCCGCCTAAACGCCAAATATCCATTTTGCCAACTCTTTAAATAATGAAGTTCCGCCCCTGAAACCGACAGTTTTAAATTCAGGGTGGCCGATTCCGATTTTGTAAGTGTCTCTATTGTCACTGTAAGACCAACGGTAGATGTGCTATAGCCGCTTGCAAATTTTATTTTGATTTGGAAAAACTATGAGACGTCTCTTATCACTTTTGTCGTTCCCTCCGATGAATGTTGCCTTACAACATCAATTCATTTTGTTTAGGAATGTTCGACGGAAATTTATACAATAAAAAGAGAAAATAATTGTAGAAAACTTATTACTTACTTAGCAAAAATCTGCCGCCATTAAAACTCCTCAACCGTTTCGGCAAAGTTAGTTTTACCACAGGTGAAAAATAGCTATAAATATTCCATTGTTTCAATGTTAAAAATTGTAGTTATTGCGTCTATCAAACTTTTCTGAGGGAATATAAGTTTTTAAAGATATTTGAAAAAACATTTGTGACACTTTCCACTTACCTTAAACACCAAATTTTACTTCCAATCAGTAAATGAACGTTTTAATAAAGTGTAAGAAATATAAATACTTAAAAACTTTCAAAAATTTGTTACGCCAGTGTAGTTTTTCTGAAGCAACTTGTGAGCTATGAGAAAGGTGAATACCATTCTTTAACAACAAATTGAAGGAAACATTGCAAGCGAATTAAGATTAATTATTTCGTTACCTCGAAATATTCTAAAAGGTCGTTACTGCGAAATATCTAAACATGTAAGATATTTCTACGTGCAAGATATTTCCACATAAAACACTAATGTAAGGAAAAACAAAATCCAATTTCGAGCGGTTAAAATTGTAACGAATTACTTTTAATATTTCTAAATAACGATCATTTAGACGTCACCAGCGAAGCGAACATGCTTAACTTTCTATTAAGGGGATGAATTTGGTCGACTAAACCGTAATCGAAGCAAACAGACTTCGTTTTGGTTGAAGAAACTTTATATTCATTACAACTTCTTCAGTGACCGAAACGGACGATCGTGATTGTCATTAAACCTGACGGAGTTCAAAACTCTTGATTTGAATTAATTATAATTTGTTTTCTGTGTATCATCAATTTTTGGCTTTAGGATTTCTTTAACATTTCTCATAGCTCACACGTTACTCCAGAAAAACCACGCTAGATAATTAATTTCTCGAAAATAACTTCATATAAGTACTAAATTTCATGAAACGTAAACTCACTGTGTGATTGGAAGTGAAATGTGGTGTTTAAGCTAAACGAACACGTTGTTTTTTCGAGGCAGATACTGCGGAAAGTGTCAAATGGGTTTTTCAAAACTCTTTATACATTTATTTCCTGAAATTTTTTTTTATATAATTCCAAAATGTCGGTTTCAGGGGCGTTACTTCCTTACATGAAGAATTGTCAAAAACGACATTTTTCGTTTAGGAGAAAAAAATTATTCCTTTGCAAAATCCGACCACTCTACGTGAAAGAAATTAAAAAATATATTAAAAATACATTTGGTTTTATTTTTTATCGTGTACGCGTTTCGATAAAATTTAAGAAAAGTGCAACCTTCACACAAAGCTGACTATCCTCGTAGAAATGATTTTGACAATGCTATGCAAATAGAGAGCACGTATTTCATCAGATTCTTAGTGTTCTGATAACTCCTGATACGTATTCGATAATTTTAGTCCTGAAGTTATAACTCGTATGAAAACTATAAATGCTACCTTTCCACACGATTTTTCCTTTGAAGTTTTCTAAACTACTTGTTATACTAAACATAATCACTTGACCTGGTCATTTTGTGACAATACATAATTGTGGTCTGTCAGAGTATCCCTAACACGCCTAGATTGTTCAATGAATACGTGAATCATTTGTGCAACGAGCTCCTCCCTAATTTCGAGCTGTTGGTAGTCATTTAAAATTATTTTAATAGTTGTAAGTTCAGTTTTGTATTTCGGGAATCCCTTCTTTGAGCTTCTAGACCATTTTCTCGGGGCCACCCGTATAATAAGTGCGTTTCCGCGTACACCTTGTTGGGCAAATGTGCCATATTATATACACAAAAAGCAACGTCTAGCTTTTAAACACTTTTATCTTCTTATATTTTGTAATCACACATCTTTGTCCACAACACCTAGCAGTTCAAGACTTAAACACTAAAATTATAAACTATTATCCGCGTATAGTTTAACCACGAACTGTTTATTTAGTTAACGGTAGAGACAACATTCAGGTATTAAACGCCATACTGCAACGCTTTAACAGTCATTTGTAAAACCTATGCATAGAAACAGCCAATTATTTCAAAAAATGTTAAAAATGTTTTATCTAAACTTAGAGGCTTTCTTAAGGTCGAACCGTACATTTTTGAAACTTTCATCCTGTTGAAACTTTGTTCAGCACATCAAGATTTACTTAAATCACAATTTTCATCAATATTAGCGGAGAGCACTTTTCCATGTTAAATGTACGGGGTCCTTAAAACCGTGTAATCTTGTTCTTTTTATCTCAAAAATATTTATAACAGCTTTCGCAGGTTATGAAATATATTCTTAAACTTTAAAAATTCTATGTTTAATAGCTTTTGAGTAATAAAATAACCCAAATAGTACACTGAAAGTATATTTTTCCTTAAGGATGCAGATATTTTGTTCGTTGAGAAATTATTCGACTACGTGGCTTTGAGAGGTTTTCATATGAACAATACGTATCTTAATTTTTCCCTGATGCCGCACGTAGAAGTGGACGAGTACTGGCCAATGTCCCGACATTGTGTCTTTCAGCAGAGTTCGATTTCAATGCTTTTCAACGTGTTTCCCATTACGGTAAGAAAAAAGCACCTATAAATAAAATTAACTTACAAAGGGAAGCCCACTACATCCTCCTATTGGAAACAGAAAATATCCCATTTGAATCATAATTAGTTTGGTTCAAATAATATTACACTTTATGCGCTCTTTATAAAAGCTCATCTGATTTATTTTGTATATTTGATGTCTCGAATCCAGTTTCTCGAAAACATTTTTACATGAAATCTTTTTGAATTTGATATATTGGGCATAAAACTTTATTATATCGGAATTAAAATTATCAATCGAGAAATAAATGTCTCTTATGGAAGAGCGGTTTTTATACTTCAATATACTTGCCCTAGACATAATTTGCTTTATTAAGGTACTAGACACTATTTTGTTACTTAGGGCTTCTTTGCAATCCTTTTATAATACCATAGCGTATATGGGCCCTGACATCAAACGTCCCTTTCATAAATAATGGTACATCTTCATTCTTCATCTATTGTATTTTTAAAAAATCCTCACTATCAACATTTAATTTTTGCATGAGGCCTACTGAAGGGTTAAGGCGGCCCTACCTCTACATTAGTAGTCCATTGCCATTTATAATATTCATCCAACAACTTTTATATCTGGTATTCGAAATATTGTAGGAAAGTCAAAACATAGACCCAATACACATAGACTAGAAGGTTATTAATGAATATTGTTTTAGTACGCCTGAATAAACAAGCTGACCATCTGGTACGATCTATTTTCGAAACCAGAAATGTACTAGACTTCAAAGATGGTCTGTCCGAATAGAAAAATGTACATGTATGATAAACAATTACCTAACTTTTCTCGTTTTGTTAACGAAATATATGTAATAAAAATTAAAGGAACATGTTAAATCGAAAAGACTAAATTTTTAATATGTATACCGCTTGCACAAATGGGATGCTAATAATATACATACGGTTTTATCGACCCTGCTTTGGCCCATTGGCACCCACGACATCTTGTTCCGCAAAAATTCCCGCATTAAAGACAAGGCGACCAGTGAACCCAACAGAATTTGCAGTTGCACAGAACCCCCGAGTCTATGTATATCTTGTATATGAGTCGAAATTTCAGCAAGAGAAATTTATACCGGTTTCGCGTTAATTGGGCTCAACAGTATTGTGTAGAAATGATTTCCCTTCTCCGATACTGCAAATATTAGTAAGTCTTATATAGAAAAAGGTGAAACCCTTCTTCTGTTTGACTCTCTAACTTCAATTTCGACTTAAGATATAATGATCTGAACGGCCGAGTATAAATTGATTTGATGGATATACAGCCGCTATGTATGCGTTAATAAAAAGGCTACACAGCTGTATCTTAGATTTACTGATATCGGCAATATCTGAGTATAGCCAGAATTCCTAGACAGTACTGATGAGCTCGAAAATAACTCAACCGTTTGACTGAAATTTTAATTTTAAAATATATGGACATGTCGGGGAGGTTCAGTCGTATGGCTAACACACGAAGACAAATGTTCAACATTGAACAAAAATCATTGAAAGAGATGTCATAGCAAAGACACATATCCTTGAACAAAATTGCACATTGACCAGTGGCGACAGAAGGGGGGTACTTGGTCCCCTCCCGAAAAAACGGGTGGGGACCAGGCATATGTTTCCACCCCCCAAAAGGCTTTTTTATTCATAAGTTATAGGTTTTATAGATCACTAAATGATTTATGCGTTGGAAATACTCTTGAACTTAAGCATATTGAATTGTAATTGGAAGATGCATAACACCCATTAAATTTTAAATAGACATTCCTCAACAAGTATACAGCCAGCTCTCATCCATTTGGAAATATACATATCGCGGGTTTTAATACTTTGATTTTTAAAATTTGGAATAGTATCAAACGGGTTTCAAACCCAAGCCCTTCTGAATGACAGGCGGGCGTCCTACCACAGTACCACCAACACCTGCTACATTTATCGGTTATTACGTTATTAAGCTGTAACGAAAGTAAATGTAACGTATTCTCGTAATACCATTTTGAAATATTTTGAATATTAAAATTTGCGATAAAATAGAAACGCCGAAGCTTACTTTACTGTGCAGTAACTTACTTTTTAGTTGTAAAGTAATTTAATGTTACGTAACGGGATTTCGTATAATAACGCTAATAACTCCCATAATATTTTTATTAGGTATTTCCAATTTTTACCTCGGCGAGGGGAAAAAGTCCCCTAGGAGCGGTTATACAACCACCGTGTCTGTGGGTCTGTCTGTCAGGCCTGCGAACGCTTTCGCATTTTCGGGGCAAAGGTTAATCATTGCGTACGCAGTTGCTCGAAATCCGCATTCGATATTGCTTGATCATTTTAACCACTATGGACCCTTTCAACCCAAACTGACTATTTTTGACCATCTTGACCACTCCCATTTTAAACTGGCCGTTTTCGTCCATTTAGGGTATTCCCATCACAAACTGTGGATTTGGGCCCATTGTGGACACTCACAATCCAAACTGACCGTATTTGACCATATTGACAACTCGCGGTTCAAACTGTCCAGTTTAGTCCATATTAACATTGAATGACCACTTTTAACAATGTTTGGCATGGGCATGACAAAATTTCAACCTCAAATTTTTTCATAGGGGTGGATGTAAAATTACATAGGAAATGTTTCGGCCAAGCTCAAAAATTCAAAAGGTCACAAAACTTGACCTTTTGACTGTAATAAAAAACAGGCCGGCTGATACCTTCCTGGGGCACGGTCAAGATGTTCCCATAACGTTTTCTCGGATCCCAGACTTAGTCGAAAGCCTTCCCATGTTAGATTAAGTTAGAGCAACAACTTCCCTAACAGTAAGTATACATATTCTAATAAAAAACAACAATGCATAAAAGTGTATTAAAAAACTTCTGGTAACAAACTGTTGAAAGCCATACAACACATAAAATACGTTTGGCAGTAGAAGGAAAGTAAGGGTTTGGCTCCTATCCCGGGATCGGGATCGTTGGGATCCGGGATTTAAGGGGTGAAATCGTCGAAAAGTCAATGTGTTTAGGGTATTTCTCGCGACGATTTGTTTTTTCGTATATCAACATATTATGTCCAGGCCTACTTGTTTATTTATCGCCACTTATATCGAGTGGCACTTGAACGAATATCTTACCGCGTTTTATCGTACGGAATAAGTTGAAATGATGTAATGATAACCTAGGCGGCGCGCGCGTGCGCGGGTTACCCGGGGCGCGGTTAATTGGAATTTAAAACACGGATTTGAGTGTTATGACGTCATGGAATATTCGTCGTTGAAGTGACGTAGAATGGAAATATTTTTAAAATTCATTTTAATATCATTGTAATACTTAAATATGATTGGCACTTGAATCTATATCACGAGTATTTCAAACGAATATCTAAAGTTTAAGTATGATGAACGTATCGTTCTCAAGTATTGTAATTGTACACGTGATTGGAATTTAAAACACGGATTTGAGTGTTATGACGTCATGGAATATTCGTCGTTGAAGTGACGTGGAATGGAAATATTTTTAAAATTCATTTTAATATCATTGTAATACTTAAATATGATTGGCACTTGAATCTATATCACGAGTATTTCAAACGAATATCTAAAGTTTAAGTATGATGAACGTATCGTTCTCAAGTATTGTAATTGTACACGTGATTCCGTATGAGGACCGGGTAAATTCCTATATACGTAACGCGATACACTTCAAAATGCGTATCCGTAGAATGGAATTAATTAAGTTCACCATCTGAATTGTATTGGAAGTGACTCCGAGGAACCTTAAAATGTAAGTAGGAATACTCGGTGATAATTCTTAAATTTGTCTTAATGTATGTATTTTATAGGAATTGTTCATTTTCTGTGTCTGCTGACAAATGGTTAATCGTTTATGCAGATGAAACCATCTACTGCGGTCTATTAGATTTAACAAAGGGCATCAAACTAACTGAAGCGGAACTGCAAGAGCTATGGACAAAGAAAGATGCCATTGAAGCTTATTTCAATAACGAAGCTGAAACTTCGTGTGTTTTCACAGGTTCTGAAACCAAACGGTTTTCGGTTCATAGATTTGCCGAACAAAAGATTTTAGATGTTAGACAAATGTACCATGGTTATGGGGTAAACTATGGAAAACTGTTAGCGAATAGAGAGGGGGTAGCTTTCGCTCAATCTTCTTTGGTTGAATTTCCTCGACCAGTACGAGTCTATTCAAAAGTGTTTAAAGCAAATCAAGGAAATAAAGGAGGCGATGACTAACGTTGTAATTAAACAATTACACGAAGCTCTTAAGAAAGCGTGTAATGGCTGTCAAATTGATCATCCATCTCAACTCCCGCATGATTGTATCACGATGGATTATTCTAAGCGTGTAGATTTGCATTTTATGAAATAATTATGTCGGTAGATTGTGAAAATATTATTGAAATGTTTACTATTCGCTGTGAATTGTCAAAAGATATTTAAATAATATAATGTCACTAATAATTAACAAAGGGCATCAAACTAACTGAAGCGGAACTGCAAGAGCTATGGACAAAGAAAGATGCCATTGAAGCTTATTTCAATAACGAAGCTGAAACTTCGTGTGTTTTCACAGGTTCTGAAACCAAACGGTTTTCGGTTCATAGATTTGCCGAACAAAAGATTTTAGATGTTAGACAAATGTACCATGGTTATGGGGTAAACTATGGAAAACTGTTAGCGAATAGAGAGGGGGTAGCTTTCGCTCAATCTTCTTTGGTTGAATTTCCTCGACCAGTACGAGTCTATTCAAAAGTGTTTAAAGCAAATCAAGGAAATAAAGGAGGCGATGACTAACGTTGTAATTAAACAATTACACGAAGCTCTTAAGAAAGCGTGTAATGGCTGTCAAATTGATCATCCATCTCAACTCCCGCATGATTGTATCACGATGGATTATTCTAAGCGTGTAGATTTGCATTTTTATGAAATAATTATGTCGGTAGATTGTGAAAATATTATTGAAATGTTTACTATTCGCTGTGAATTGTCAAAAGATATTTAAATAATATAATGTCACTAATAATATGCAATGCTAAAAACTTGTTAAAAACTAATAAAATTTATTGCACTAATGTTCCGATTCTCATTAACCATTATGGATTTAAGCTTACAACATCCAATGAATGGGCTTCTAGCCGGGTCCACCCAATGCGGAAAGTCATTCCTGGTGGGACGGTTGATTCAATATAAGAAGACCTGCATATCCCCTCCTCCGGAGAGGATAATATGGTGTTATACCGAGTATCAGCCGAAACTATTTCAATCAATATTAGAACACACACCTTCATTCGAGTTTCACGAAGAGTTTCTCGATGTTAATATATTAAACCCGAAAATTAGGAATTAAGTTATTTTAGACGATTTATTATGCGAGATATCTAATAATAAAGATGTAACTAATTTATTTATTCGTGGATCGCATCACAGAAACACCTCCGTACTAATTTTAATGCAAAACCTTTATTATCCCGGAAAATAAATAAGAACTTTAAATTGAAATGCTCATTATCTATTAATTTTTAAATCACCACGAGATAAATTAACAATTTATCAACTCGTGAGGCAGATATCTCCAACCAATAGCAAATACGTTATTGATGCGTTTCAACAAGCTACGTCACGGAAATTTGGGTATTAATTAGTTGACTTGAAACCTCACACCCCAGATCAGTATTTACTACGAACAGGTTTAATACCGGGTGAAGAATCGGCTGTCTTTATTCCAAAATAAAGTGTATTATAGAAGGGAATTTGTTTAGGGTTAATCGAGAGTGGATTATTAAAAAATTAGCTTACGTAGTATTAGAAACTGAAGAATCGGAAGTGTTTACTTTAAATCACCATATCCTCTCCAAGAGCTTTCAAACGAAGATAAAAGACAATGCAGATGGATATCTCATAACATTTGTCATCTTCGATGGGATGACGGCGAACGTCCTTACAGAACGAGACGTGACATTTGCAATCAGATAGCGGAAAAAGCGACTTCGTTTTTCACCAAAGGTTTAGAAAAAGCTGCAGTATTATCGACACTCCTCGGTGTTCCAGTAATTAACATCGAAGATACCGGTTGTCCTAAATTATCAGAACTAGAAGACGTTGAATTAAACTGTCCTTTTCATTCCGAAACTGTTCATTGCGCTTTAAGAAAGGCTAAGAAAATCTCTAAATGGATGTCTCAAAACGAGTAAAGAAAAAAATAGACTTTCTACGTTTCCTAACATCCTGTAATCTAAATCAAAGAAAGACAGCTATTAAAAACGCTAGCAAGGAAGCTATATTGGCTCTCGTTGAATGTTGTATAAATGTATTGCACGGAACAATGGAACTGTCAGAACGTCATCGTAAGCGGTTATAGAAACAAAGTGCGGTTATACGAAACGTGTCGAAGAGGAACCCTTTATCAAAACGACGAAAGATTCTGGTACAAAAGGGCGATTTTCTACCATTTTTATTAGCACCACTGTTATCTATCGTTATCTCAGTCGCCGGAAGTGCAATAAGCCGAGCTATAAACCGATGATGGCTCGAAAAATGCTTCTAGTACCTGAAGATGTAATGGAGAGATTAAAAAACACTACACCTTCCAAAACAGAAGAAACACCTATACTTCAAAAAGAGAAGACCCTCGATGATGAAGTGAAATCTATTCTAGATAATCCAGATTTAAACGAATCAGAGAAATTAGCATTATACAATCAAACTCTCCAACGACGGTTAACTTACGTACGTAAAGAACAAATCTACCCCGTTATTGAAAACTCTGAACGACCTACAACCTGGTTCGCGCAAATATCTTATTCTCTACCTGCAACTTATGTTAGTGATGCGATTTCATTATACCGAGCGACTACGGAAGATCCGAGATATATTAGATGGGCTAACTCAGGAGAGCTTTCTATTCAAGGACAAGTGATTGGAGGATCTAATATAATCGACCTTTTGTATGACGCTGTGAGAAAAACGCCTGGAACAGCGATTGATCCTATAGGAGTTACAGAGTTTTACGAGGGTATTCATAAGTCAAATATTTCAAAACGTTTAATAAAAATCCTGTAAGATTGACACTGTTAAAAACATTCGCTGTATTTCATACACCACCAAGTAGTTCAATGTTATCATCATCTTCACCTAGTCCTCTAAGACCTGGGCTGCATACTAAATAAAATATATTAACCTGATAATTTTGTTCTCATTTCATAGTATAAGCCTACAATGGAAGGTTGTACAGAAACGGTCTCTTTAGGACTTTTAGCCTATTTATCACAATCATTTTCAAAATCACCGAAAATTATCACAACTGTATTAATTATCATAGTTATTATAATATTATAATTATTTATTTTCCTTTTTTGGCGTTACATCCCAGGTAGCAAGAACGCGTGTTAAACACGTGTTTTCTTGAAGTATGAAAAACGTGTAAAATTACGTGTTTACGCAGTGGCGCATGTCCCACTAAATAATGTGTTTGAACACGTGCGCCGACACGTGACAACTGTCTTCACGCTGTACTTTATCGTGGAAAGACTTTACATCAACTGTCTGTAAAACGATATTGTACAATGTAAACTTATATTCATACCGTGTATACTAAATTTTTATAAACAATAAACAACTAAAAATAAGTTTAAATTCATTTATTAAAAAAAAGGCGAAGTTTTAGTGGGTTGCTGTTATTTTACTTTTCACCATCATCTTCGAGAATAACTGTATTGATTGGAGATTTAGTTTTATTGGTCGGCATAATTTTCTTTTTCGTTGGATCCCTTTTGCAAATTCGGTTATGGGCCTGTTTTAACCATTCTTTTATGATACATTCTATTTCTGTCTGTTGGACCTTTTTAAAAGGATTGTTCGTCCTCACTGCACCTATGCAATTAAAAAATATATATTTAAGTTACTCATGAAGCGAACTAAACCAGAGATATGAAACACGATAAATAGTAGAAAAGTCCATCTATGAATGGGAAAAAATCTAAACCCTAACAAATTTGGAAAAATTAAAAACGTCAAGAAATCGGACCGATAGATCGAGTAAAAATAAATACGCGGAACTTACAATAAAACTTACAAAAATAGCCAGAAAATCCAACGGTAAACCGGTTTCGCCCTAGTTGGGGCTCGTCAGTACTGTGTAGGTATCTGGCGAGCGATTTACAAACCGATCTCTAGCTAAGCCTAACTTTAAATAAATTTCAAAACACGCGCCGAGGCAGCGGATAGCAAAAAGGGGGGGGGGTCGAAACTAGAAATAGCTTACTTATAATTATATCTTTCACTGTTAAATCAGAAAATGCCATCTTTCCGTGGCCTTTCCAGTTGAACTCTTGCGCAAGTTCGTCACTGATCAAAGTAGTTAGTATCCTTCTTGTTGCATCTCCTAGGCTTTTTCCACCCAAGCCTCCAAGGAAAGAAATCTGAAGAAATTTAAAAAAAAATTAATTAACATTTTCTATTAATGTTCATAATTTAAAATAATTTTACCAATGCAAGCTGGTTATTTTTGTCATCAATATAATTTTCTAAATTTCCAAGTGATGAATGTGATTTGACAGGTAGATCAAGGTGATCCACGTCCAATTTGGAACTCTTAGGATCTTTTTCTAATAAAACTTTGTTCAGCATTCTCCCATTTGAAAGGACTTGGTTTTCTATAACTTCTAATTTCCTTAGAAGTTTTTCAACGACAGCTTCAGGAACTATATTGCATTTAGGAAAAAACAAATTTTTGGTGAACTTATAACATTAAGAGGCAAATATTTTACTTGTAAGATACTTGATACCATTGATATCGGTACTCTGGCTTTCTGTTATTTGAAAATTTTCTGTGTCTTTTTGAATATCATTTGATATATTTCCATTCGTAAAATGTCTTATTTGTGCAGAGTTACTTACTAAAAAAACTCATTTTAAGGAAATGTTAAAAAAAATTATTCATGTTTATTTACGTTCGCTAGTTGGTTCTTTTCCAACATTTTCAATGATCAAAGAGGACCGTACAGGTACGGTTTCTTCTAAATGTGAAAATTTAAAAGTTACGGTTTTTAAAAAAAAATCAATTATTTGTTTAAAATTCTTAATTTACGAGCTGGAAATGCTGGGGCTTCAGGCAAAGTAATTCCCCTGAATTTCGATGTATGTTGTTCTGTAAAACGCCATATATAAATATTTAAAGAATGAAGTATAGAAACCAATGTGTAATTATAACAAATGGTAAATTAAAAATACCTTCGTCGTCACTACTGTCATCAAACACATGTTGCTTTTCCATCATATTACGATGACTAGATTTGCCTCTTTTCCGTTTCGATAAATTGCTTTCTTTCTCTTTTTCCATGTCAGTATGGTCAGTTGCTACATCTGATTTGTATTCAATTACTTGAGATTTTCTCTCAGCAATTTTATAGTTATCTAAACAATCAAAAATTTAAAATCATAATTAAATACATTGGTGTTTGCTTTACTATTTATTATTAATTTTTGAAAATCACCCGTTTCGTAGAATGTACGGCTTATACCATACAGTGTCCATTTTTCATTAGGCTCCTCTGAATTGATAGTTGCTTTAACTACTCTCTCAGACGAGCGATATGGTGGCCAGTAGCATTTTTTTCCACTAATGTCTAGCCATCTTCTATTTATGACACCACATTCAACATCCCCAGTAGAAGTTTTTTCACTAAACTCAACAACCATATACATAATGGTATAGTAATGTCTAAAACAAATCAGTTATTATAGTGGACCAAAATTTAAAAAATATATATTCTAATAAGTATTGGCGGCCAAAAATAGATTGTAAAAGCTTGAAAGATAAAAAGCTCAATGCAACGCTAATAAAATGTTTTACTGACCTCAACGCTTAATTTATATGAAGAAGTGGAATCGAAATGCCAGAAACATTTGATTGAGGTAAAAAGTAACACTTCTTTTCAAATAATGTGACTGGCCATGCTTTTAGGGACGATAAATTCGCAACCTTTTCAATGCCCAAGTTTGACGACTGACAGGGGTATGTGTATGCATCAGTCACTTCTTTGTAATATTTACCAAGGAAATATAGATTTGTACGGTTTTTAACTATGTTATGTATTTTGACAACCTTATTGTTTTTTAGCTTCCAGCAGTTGTCGCCTTCTTTGCTTGTAAGAGTAAACCCATTTATATAGATCTTTTTAAATTGAACTCCTTCAAAATTGACCAAGGTCGGTCCGTTACTATGTTCATATTTAGGTTCAATACGCCGCACATTAAATTCTACCTCTGGGTTTTGTTGACTCTGATTTAATGCAGAAAGCCTATTAACTATCTGTTGAAACGGTTTGCTTGGGCTACGAACTAACTTTTTTAATTGGCCAAGATAAGACTCGAAAGCAAATGCAGAAAATTTATCAAGCCCACCATATATACGGGCATGCCTAGAGATATGAAGGAGGTTATGCATGTTATAAACATATATGCCTTTTCCATATATATCTTTAGAACTAGTAACGAATAACGGAGAAGGGACTCTGCGTAATTTATATACTTCTCTGATGGAGTTTCGTGGCATAATAGATAAATTGCGCAATGTAGTAACTGAAAATGATCAACTAAATCATCTGGCAATATACCCCTGAATATAAAAAAACCGGTATATAATACAAATTGTCTAAATTCAGTCGCTTTCCACCTATCTATTTCATTTAGGCTCCTAGGTTTTCGAGAAAATTCTATTGGAGTTTGATTAGAAATTCTAAACATTTTTGCTGATAGTTAATCTATAACAGCCGCCTTTTGTTTAACTCTCGATTTTGGCTTCATAAGGCTAAATATTATGCGCCGCGTAACCCCCAAACACACCAAATGCATATAGTCAATAGGAAATCCATCGACCATATTAATGGGTAATCTAAGTAAAGGAGAACTGATATTCTCGATATGATGTTCTTTTTGTGTTTTATTTCGAAAACTTTCATTTGTTCTAAGAGGGGCATCAAGCTCATTAAAAATAACTTTATCTTTATATCCACCCTTTTGCTCACAATTATCACACCCAAAATATCCACTGTGGTTTTTACAACATTTCAAATAAGATTTCGCAGGAGCATCACATATAAAAGGCCCTAATACTATATCATAGGTAACATCATTGAAAGATATGCCCTCTTTTAAAAGTTCTAAAGTTTCTGTAATAAAGTTTTCTAAATACATCAGCAAAGACTTTGGCTTCCCATTTCCATAAAATAGACCAACTACAAAAGGTTTATTATCCAAAGTTTGCACACAGCGAGCTAGTATAGGCCATAATTGAGAATTAGCACTTTTAAATAATGGGACGCCATCTATGTTAAATGATACAACTAAAGATCTGGTTTCCACTTTCAATCCTGACTTTAGTTTCCCAAGCAAACCATCACCTAATCCCATGTGATAATATAACCCATTTTCCAAGCTTACAACTTGAAGGGCAGTTTGAGTTTTACTGTCTAAAATGGTTCTAGAGTCCAATGGAAGCGTACTGTGTAATGGTTGCAAAATTCTCAAGAGACCATTTAGTGCTGCATGACTAATGCCAAAATTAAAAACCCATTCTTTCAAATCATAACGTAAATTTTTATCGTCTTTACTTTCTTCGCAATCAGAGCTAGAACTCCAATTCTAAAATTCGCATTCGGACCCACTTTCATTTTCACTCCTAGGAATATTTTGATTATCAAAATATTCATCACCAGAGCTCGAACTATTTTCAGATAGATTTACGGTTTCATTTGTAGCAGCCACAGCTTCAATTTGTTGAAAAAACTGACACTGTCTATCAACTCCAGGTGATGTTTGATCACCATTTACCTCAACCAAAATATCATTTCTGATTTCGACCATATGTCTCTGAACAGCAGCTTTAATGTTTCTATTCTTTTGTCGTTTGGAAAGTTTGTACATTGTGATGCTTGAATCTAATCAGTACAAACCAACAAAAAACAATTTACAACAAATCAAAGTGACAAAATTAAACTATTACGTTTTTGGCTTTTTTGTTTTTTCTTAAAAAAACACTTAACGTTATATAATTAAATTTAAAGTTTTGTCCACAGTTTGGGACCTCTAAATGTAAACATACTATAAATAGGAAATGAACTTCTAGTGCCAGCACTAAATATTGATATTCTAATAAAAAAAAATAGAAATACTAGCCACAAATATGGAAAATCTAAATTAAAAAAAAATTGGGTAATGAATTTCCCGTGCTAGCCCTAATTACTCGTTTATTCCTTTAAAAAAACAATTTAAAAAATAAATTATACCTAAAAATTAGTTATCTAAATGTGAAAAAATTAAGATTAAATACTATTCAAAAATCAGTTATGAAATCTAAATATAAAAAAAAACATTAAGCGGGTAATGAATTTCCCGTGGCAGCCCTAACTATTGGGACAAGATCCTTCGCGTGCGGGGGGGGAGTCACCCCTTGACCACGAAACAGGTTCGAAAGAAAGTTTGAAAAGTAAAAGTTAGTGACGCTATCGTTATCTATGTTTAATGATATTTCCCTTACGTTATACGTTGCCACATGCACCACAATAAACTTAGGGGAAAAAAGTTAATATTTGCGCGCTAACATTGCTAACACTACCTAAAAATCAGCTATGAAATCAAAATGTAACTAAATTAAAATTAAATACTAAACAAAAATCAGATATTAAATCTTAAATGTGAAAAAATTAAGATTAATTTCTACCCAAAAATCATTTATGATATCTAAATGTGAAAAAACCATCAAGCGGGTAATGAATTTCCCATGCCAGCCGTAATTATCGGTTTAATCCTTCAAATCAATAATATTTTAAAAAAATACTACCTAAAAATCACTTATGAAATCTAAATGTTACAAAATTAAAATTAAATACTACCCAAAACTCAGTTATGAAATCTTAAATGTGAAAGAAAAACATTAAGCGGGTAATGCATTTCTGATCGTGCCAGCTCTAATTATTGTTATATTCCCTCAAATTAGCAATATTTCAAAAATTACATTTAAATACTACCCACAAATCATTTATGAAATCTTAAAGTGAAAAAAAAAAACAATTAAGCATGGTAATGAATTTCCAGTGCCAGCACTATTATTGGTACATTTCCTCAAGAACATAATAAAATTAAGTTAAAAAATAAAATTTAGATTAATTTTATTTAAAAAGCTAACACCGTAATTTAAAATTCAATTTCAAAATTATAAAATTTACCTTTATTTAAAAAATAGTAAGATCTTTAATCCAATCTTCGTCAAGCTAAATCAAGAATCAACAGGTAGTGTCCCAGCCTAGGCCTAAGGCAATAAACAATATTTTAATATTTATCGATCTCATTACATTTAGTAGCAAGTACAATATATCTATCTTCATATGCTACCGCTTAGGACAACAGAGTCAAATATATCGAACACTTAAGTATTACTCTGTTAACTATATATTTAAATTTAAAACATTCGCTGATTCCGATCTCACAATATTATAAAATGGCTCCCATCGTCAAGACTTCCACAAAGAAAGAACAATCGAAACAGGAATAGCGCACCAGAAAATCCAATGTGTTGCCAGGCAGCTTTCCGAATTTTGATTCCGCTGTAGAATGTTTATAACCCCGCGGAAAACAAAATAATTTTAATTACTATATTAAATATATATTTTATTAAGAATTCAAAACGACGCATCATTTGCCATAAATAATTTTAAAGAGATTTTTTAGTAAAAATTCGATTATAATCATTGTTAATTTTACTCTAAATAAAGTATTTAGTGAAACCCGCGGTAAACTGCCAAGTATAGCCTTCTTAGTGCTTAGAAAAATGGCGCGAATTTATATTTTTTTTATATAATAGCTAATTTACAGGTCAGTACAGCACTTTTTTTATTTATATGAATGATAATCTTATCTTTACCAAAATGAATTGTTTTATTATTTAAAAATGTAAATACATAATGAAAAACACCTGCACGAACTTAGAGTAGGGAATACAACCAGTAGCCTAGAGAGGCGCCCAGAGGGAAAGTGTTTAACGCTTAGGCCGCATTGCCTCTCGGCACCGCGATGGCAATCCGTTACCAAAGAAAAGTCACCGAGCAATGCTCGCCAGTTACCTCCCTGATCCTACGGCCTATGGAATACATTAAAGCCATACCATCCCGCCCGAAAGAGCCCAGAATTTCGACGGCGACAGCGGTGAAAATGAACCGATTTTCTAATCCCGCGTACTTCGAATTCTTCCTTACTTCGGCCTGGGTTGCTGCCCAAAAGGGGGCCTGGAGAGAAAGACACCAAGTATGATGAGGAAACCAAGGTCATGCCATAAGGCCGTTTCCCGTTGTCTCATGACAGACCGGGGGGTTCTAGAAAGACCGGAACACCGGCAGAAATGAGAATGCGTTGAAGGCGGCGTGGCGTGACAGATGACCAGAGTTCCTGAGTTGACCGAGAATAGCCAGGCTTTGTCGAAATATAAGTATTGTTCAAGTATACCAAACAAACACTGGGATGCAACGTAACTTTACAAGAAATTAAATTGGTGTCTTAGAATAGCAATAAACAACATGTACGTCACGTGTTAAAGAACCCGAAATATAAGTAGTGTTCTAGTAAACCAAACAAACACTGGGATACAACGTAACTTTACACGAAATTTAATAAGTGTCTCAGAATACCAATAAATAACATGTACGCCACGTGTAAAAGAACACCAAATATAAGAAGTGTTCTAGTGTACCGAACAAACACTGGGATACAACGTAACTTTACACGAAATTAAAATAGTGTCTTAGACTACCAGAAACACACATGTACTGCACGTGTTTAAGAACACGAATTTAATTTAGTGTAGTAGAAAACTAAACTAACACGTATTCCACACGTGTGAAATTCAGCCACACGTGTTATCCACTAGAAATACCAATAATCAACCATAAGAACACGTGGTATTGCTACCTGGGATGCCATTACATCAAAATATAACCCGATATGGAGAAAGAACTTGAGAAAATCTATACTAATCCCGCAGACCCAGGGTCATTCGCCGGAGTTCGAACGCTCTATAATTTAACTCGACATAAAGGTTTCATTGGAAAAAGTTAAACAATTTCTAATAAAGCAGGATACATATACGCTGCATAAACCTGCTAGAAGACGATTCAAACAAAATCGAACTATTGTTTATGGAATTGACGAACAGTGGCAAATGGACTTGGCAGATTTTCAGAAGCTGTCTAAATATAATTCAGGATCTCGCTATGTTTTATGTATTATCGACATATTTAGCAAATACGCTATGGCTGTAGCGATTAAAAATAAAAAAGGTGTAACAATTTTTAAACGTTATGTAACGTTTTTGAAAAAGGTCGTCAACCGAAAAGAATTCAAAGTGATCATGGAAACGAATTTGTCTGTCAAGAAGTGCAGAGTGAATTACAGCGAAGGGGTATTAACTTTTTCTCTACTCGCTCAGAAATAAAACCGTCCATATATAAAGATTCATTAGAAGTTTTAAATCTCGTTTAAATCGCTATTTCACGCAGAATAACACCCTTAAATATGTCGATGTTTCAGATGATATTATAAACGCTTATAACAATAGTTATCACAGATCAATTAAATGTAAACCCGCGGAAGTTACTCTAGATAACTCTGCTAAAATATGGAAAAATCTTTACGGATCGGTAAATTTTTCTCCTCCGTTAACATACGCGTTTGAAATTGGAGATATTTGTCGAATAAGTAAAAATTTATAAATTTTCGATAAGAAATATAACCCTAATTTTACTACAGAATTGTTTAAAAAAGCTGAGAGACTACCACGTGACCCACCTGTATATAAGCTGATGGATTTAAATACCTAACCCCATTTTAGGAGTATTCTATCGCGAGGAGGTTCACATTGTTGGTCGAGATTTAAAAGACTGTTACTTCATCATCGAAAAAGTAATAAAAAAGAGGAAAAAATCGGACGGCAGCGTAGAACTGTATTTCAAGTGGCAAGATTACGACCCTACATTTAATTCTTAGATACAAGAAGTGGATTTAAAATGAGTTTTTACGTAACGCTACCTTCAGATTCCTCGTCATTATATTACCAAGATAATAACGTTGGTAAATTTTGAACGTATTTAGCTGAACCGTTTAGATTTGAGGAACAGTACGAAGTTGGGTTAGCGGAAATAATCTATCCTCGGACATGGCATAACGTTCGAAAACCTTATCTATTGGTTATTAAAGACCCTCTCGAATATGATAAAATGACTGATAACCCTCTAGTTAAAGACCCTCTCGAATATGATACAATAATTGAAGTTCCCGCGGCTTTTTTTAAAACTCCGGAAGAACTATTACATGTTATGAACGTCCACAACCAAGATGAACAAGTTACATTCGCTTATTTAAATTATTCTTATCGAATTAAAGTTAAATTGCAAGCGAAAATCAGAGCTGTAATTGGCCCCGATCTAACGATTTTACTAGGTTTTAAGGATAGAAGAGATAATGATTTCACCATTTTAAATTCAATGATAACCCCCTACCCAGTTGATATAAACGCTGGGTTACATTCCTTATTCGTTTATTCTGATCTGGTTGAAAATAGCGTTGTTGGGGATAGTTTAGCACCTCTATTAAGAATCATAGGCGTCGAAGAGAAAGCCGAGTCTAATGGGAAAGCAGCTACAAAATATTTTCACAACCTCATTACCTACCAGTCGTGTGTAATAATATTAAGACTATAGAGATTAATATAACATATGATTTCGGTGAGCCAATACAGTTTCATAGTGGAAAAGCTCACGTTGTATTACATTTTAAACCCCGTAAAATGTGGACTTCACTATAAACCTTTAATCATTCAGGACACACCCTCATTCTAGCTTAAGAGAGCGAACAGTTAACATCATGAGGTCTGAATATTCTCCATCAAGAACTGATTATGAAAGTTACTATTTAAACCAGGTTGGTTTCGGTGGAATACCTGTATATAGAGGTTTAGCTGTGCAAAGAGGACATGGACTTGGAAATATATTATCTTCAGCGTTTAGATTCGCAGTACCTTTACAGACGAAAGGCGCTTCTTACTTGGGAAAAAAAACGAAAGTAGCGACCGATGTTGTTAGCGGAGTCCAAATTAAAACGGCGCTTAAATCGCATTCTATTAACGCTGGAAGGGAAACTTAAGCTTCAGTAGCTGATGAAGCCATGAGACTAACATCTTCAGCTACGGATCATATTAAAAGAATGACGGGTTCCGGAAATAAAAGGAAACGAACTCAGTCGAAAGCGACATTTCAACAGCAGGCAGGATAGCGAAAGGACGGTTCCCTTAACGTTCAGATATATTCTCATAATGTCCCTTTTACACCCGCACTCAGTTGAGTGTATAAATTCCGAGCTAGATTTGTTTCAAGTACCTATGACACAATCTTCGATTATTGGTGGTGAATGGGTTGAGTATAATCCAATATCAAATATAGTTGATAACGCATCAATTAAATTTTCTATCAACGGTAACTCTGAAACGTATATAGACCTTTCACAAACTTTGTAGCACGTTCGAGTTAAGGTAACTAAAGATAATGGTCAACTACCGCAACCCGCGGTTCCAGGTGTTGCGTGTGGGGCAGCCGGAACTCCAGCCGACAATATCGCCCCCGAGAATTTGTTTCTTCATTCGCTTTTTAGCGACGTTCATGTATTTCTGAATGAAAGATCAGTAACACCTTCCAGTCAAAATTACGCTTATAAAAGTATGATACAAACTCTATTAACGTTAGGAGAATCCGCGAAAAAAGTTACTTAACAAGTTCACTTTTCTATCGGGATACGCCAGGAAAGTTCGATTCAATTTCGATAACGATGGTTTCTCTAAACGAGCGAGTTTAGCGCAAAAAGGGGTGATTGACTTGTTAGGCGTAGTCCATACTGATTTATTTCAACAACCACGTTTTTTATTAAATATGGTTGATTTGAAATTTAAATTCGATAAAAATAGAGCAGCTTTTTGCGTTCACTCCGACGTAAAATGTAAAGTGGAGATTTTATTAGCTTCCCTTTATCTGAGGAAAGTTAAAGTGATACCGGAACTATCGCTCGCTCAAGCTAAGGCGCTACAATATGGAACCGCTAAATATCCTGTAACTCGTTCGGAGTGCACCTCACTTTCTATACCCGCTGATCTTATGACTAGTGTGCAAGATCATTTATTTACCGGACAAGCACCCAAGAAAGTTTTTATCGGGTTTGTGGAACAAAAAGCGTTTCTAGGAGATTTGAAAAAATCACCGTACAACTTTCAACATTTCGATTTATCAAGCATTGGATTGTACATTGACGGCAGCAGCGTCCCTCATAAGGCGTTATCTCTAAACTTTGAGGAAAATCAATATTTTCAAGCGTATTGCAATCTTTTCATTCAAACTAATCAGTGGAACGTAGATGAAGGGAATCAGATAAGTCGGGAAGATAACCCTTACGGAAATTGTTTATTCGCGTACAATTTAATAATTATTATTATTAATAATCTTAATAACAACGCTAATCACTTGAATATTGTAAAAAACCGTAACCTGAGATTTGAATTAAAATTTGCAAAACCGGTACTGGAGACGATTTCCATTCTAATTTACGCTGAATTTCAAAATTTAATTGAAATTGATAAAAATCGAACAGTGATTTTCGATTACACTCAGCAAATACAAATCGTCCCTGGGACGTCCCAGCATGGTCCATAGAGCCCAGCTTGGTCCCGTCCAAAATTCGTCCTACGGGAAGAATAACAGACGCCCCATTTTAGTCCTCGTAGAACCAATTTCGCGACATCCGATATTCAGCCCAATCGACGTCGCATGGATCTCCACTATTCGTCCGAAATACTTCGTCCATCATTACTATCTAGAGGTGCGTTTATCAGCAATTATTTTAATTTTTTTCACCTGTATTTGTATTTGACCTGATAATAATTAACGAACCACAAAATATTAATTTTATTAAGAATATTATTATTTAAATTTACGAGTTTATTTAACGTGAATTAATGAAATTACGTGTTAAATCAAAACTATTTAATTATTTAATTAATTTTGTTTGTTCTTAATTTTTATACTTTTTTATATTATTATTTTCTTGGTTTTTATTTCCATTATTTTAATTTGATGAATTATTTTTACAAAAACAGCCAATTACTGCGAAAAAGCTGATATAAGTGGGCCGAGCTAAAGCTTTTTTAAAATATCTGGTAGCCCAGTTTGTAGTTTCTTTTGTACGACGCCATTACTCGATAGTTTGGAATCGGTCACCACAAAGTCCATAATGCGTTCTACACAAACGTTAAAGATTATAACATAGTAATCTCTAGTATTGCTGATAATATATCATAAGAGTAAGTATTTTATTTAAAAACTGTTTGATTTTTTTAATGATTTGAACTCGATTTTTTAATGTGTCTTTTACAGAGGTAGGAAGAAAATATCTTTGATCAAAGTCTATTTATTTTGAACCTGTACATGTTTCAATTTAACTTTTTAAGTTTATTATTCATTACTCTCACTGAACGGTTCGCCTAAAGCTTTATTTTATACTGTGAAATTTATATAGTGAAATTGAAATTCCAAAAGTAAGATTTGCGTTGAATTCTCCGAAAGTTAGGGAAGGTTCGCTGTTTTTAAAGTTCATTTTGGACCTGTACATGTTTCAATTTAACTTTTTAAGTTTATTATTCATAACTCTCACTGAACGGTTCGCCTAAAGCTTTATTTTATACTGTGATATTTTATATAGTTAAATTGTAATTCCAAAATTAAGATTTGGATATATATTAAAATTAAGCTTCGAGAAACTGTAATTTCTAGAGTACATTTTTCATCCGATAGTCTTAATTTTTTTAAGGAATAGTATTAAATGGCTTAGTTTTATTTTGCTTCTGATTTAAAAATTATTTTATTGTTTTTTTTACATTTGTATAAGGAAGGTTATTTAATTTTTTAATAATTTAGTTCGAAATTTATTTTGTTATATAAAAATTAAATAACTATATAAGTTTGGTAATTTATATGATAACTGCTAATACATGCAGAGTTCGTGTTATTTCAATCAAATTGTACACTTGTTGCTGGATTTTTTCCATTATCTTGTATTTTAATGTTTTGAATAAAATTTTTATATCAAGTTTGGCTTTTTAAATTATTTGTTCAGAATACGAGATCCAATGAACGTCCTAGTTTCATCCCTATTGAGCCATGATTGAACCAAATTAAAGGCCTAAAGACATCTCTAGGTATTATAGAAAGACATCCAGGGGACGACCGCCGTAATCGCCGTTGGACGTCCGAAAACTCGTCCCCGGGACGTACTACGCCTATAGACAAACCGGACATTTGGACGTCCTTTAACGTCCAACCAAGGTCAACCCCGGATTTTGGGATGTCCTACGGACGAAGGCAAGATCCGAGTGTGACGTCTATCGGATGTCCAAAGGACGTTCTTGTGTTTCCTGGGCAGTAATTAATGGATTCGATACAGATAACTAAAATTCTTGAAAAAGATTTAAGTACTAAAAGTATATTCCAAGGCGTGTTCCCGGCTGATAAGCTACCTAAATATGTAAAAATATTCCCTTCTCTATTTATTGCAAATACCGATACGAGTGCTGGACCTGGAGAACACTGGGTTCTAATATATGTTTCTAAACATAAAAATAGTGAATTCATGGATTCCTTTGGAAACCCGCCAGATTATTTTAAATTTAATGACTTTATTGAACGATCAGTAAAACGGTTACTTTTAATTCTAATCAATTACAGAGTAAATCTAGTAATACGTGTGGAGCATTCTGTATCTATTTTGCTATAAACAGGTGTAAAGGAATAGCAATGTATAACATTGTGTTTAGGTTTAAGAAAGATAAAAATGTAAGCGATAAAATGATTAAAGAGTTTATGTACAAAATGTATTCAATAAAATATTTTTTTACAATTTATAGCTATAGCAGTTTTTATATATTCATAAATTCAAGTATTCATTATCATTTTTCAATATCTTTATGACCGTGCGCTAAGGTACGAACCCCGCAGGGTAGAATATATCTATCATCATCATTTGGTGATAAACAAAGTTTTCTAGTATTTAAAGTAAATAGCTCATGCTTGAAACTAGCTATACGCATCATCTCAGCTGACATGGTTTCTTGATTAAAAAGACAACGTTCGTAGTCTTCGTGGCGGATGACGTTTCTAATAACGTTCATAGCAACTCCCTTACAAACCTTTTTATGATTTAAAATTGACTCGAAAGATTTCCCCAATCGCAACTCCTTTTCTATCTCTTCAGCGGTCTTAGACTCCCCGTACAATTTAATAGAATAAAGCTTTGGACGAATTCCTACAAAGCTTTGAATTAGCTGTGAATTTGTCTCGTCTTTAAAATAGCCGATAATCAGAGAAGTCAAAGCGGTTTTTATGAACTTCAAAGTCTCTACCCCTGTAGCACAAACGGGTCGGCCCGACGTCGAAAATACCCTCCAACAGCAAGGTCGGCCGATTAGACTTTTCAGAGTCGAAATGTCCTAGGGGTAAAATGGGCCATCGACCGTCGATCGACCTTGAATGTGTGACCATAAGTCGACTGCCAAACGACGTCGGGCCGACTTCCTTTTTGATATTTTATCTGACTGAAAAATGACCACTTAAAGCCATAAAAATAAATTACCTGTAGTTGGAACGGAGTGAAATAATGAATTAAACAGATGTCAATAAAACTTTAGGAACTTTTATTTATAACATTTTCTATTAATATTAAGCGGCTTGCTTAAATAGATAAAAAAATACTTAGAACATTTAATTTATGAACTGGTTTCTATTCTTTTTAAAAAAATAACATTTTTTTATAAGCACATGCTTAATTAAGGCATCTTTTGTGCAAAAAACTTTCGCCACTTCCCACAGGATATTTAAATATCTGAATTATCTAGTCTGAGTCATCTGAGCTGTCCTTGAAAATGTTTTGCCCATTTTCCTTTTCTATACCACTGTTGTTCGAACCTTTGGCCTGAGTGTCCTTTGATAATCTTTTAATTCTCCCACCTCCACGGTCCACTTTGTGCTTTAACCATATTTTGATAACCGCTTCAATGTCATATGTTGTGGTTTTTCTGAATCCACTCATTTCTCGAACAGCAGCTGTAATGAATTACAGTTCGTAAAAAAACAAGTTGATTTTTTCCCTCCTTTTTCAGTGTTTCAACCTACCAATTATAACATCTTTCAATTTAAGACTAGAGAAAGCTATAAAGCCCTTTTTTCCGCTCCAGTTCATTCCTAAAACCAAGTCATGATTCAAAGTGTTTCTTAGAATTCTTCGAACGGTATCTCCTACAGTTTTTCCGCCCATTGAAGCAAGGTTGAAATCTATGTAAATTAAACCATAATATGTAGAATTGTATATCTTCGGTTTACTTGTGCCAAAATATAAGATTATTACCAATTTAAATCTCTTAGTTTCGTCTCCTACTAAAATTTCATACTGACGTAAAACCTCTCTAGATTTTATAGGCAATGGTGGAAAATCATTTATGTCCGAAAATCCCATGACATTACTTTTAGTGAGCACATTTTGAATTTTACTAATTTTACGATCAAGGCCCGAAAACATCGTGTAGACAGTGCGCCGGAACTGTTCATCTTTAGCACAGCAAGCTGTTTCAATGAAATTATATGTAAATTTATTGATATCAAATTCTATTGTTAGATATATAAGATTCAACTGATGAATGCAATTTTGAATTAGCGGTAGCTTTAGCTGTAGTTTCACTGATTGGAAAGTCTCCCAATCTGACATTAAATGGACTTTGGAATGCTAAATAAGGGAGATCAAATAAGAGTACTATATTCGAAGATAATTTTGGTAAACGTTTAAATACCTAGTGAATGACTTGAAGATATGTTCCCAACTGCAGGGTGTGAAGTGAAAATGTTTCAATGAAATTACATGTACATTTATTGATATCAAATTTAATTGCAAGATATTATTCACCTGATGAATACAAATTGGATTTAGCACTAGCTATAGGTGTAGTTTTTCTAGCTGCAACGTCTTCCGATCTGACATTAAATTGACTTTGGGATGCTAAATAAGAGATCTCTAATAAGAGTACTATACGGGGTGTTTCAGAGAAGTCTGGAATCAATTTTCAGGCATGTTCTTTGGCTAACGGAGTAAAAAGATTCTGCGAAATATTTTCCTAAATTAATTGAACCGTATCACAGTAAATGGCCGTCAAAAATCAGCCTTCAAAACGTCGAAAAACGCACAAATGTGCAGTTTCTATTATTCCTTGGACCGAATTGTTTCCTTTATTGAAAAAAATATATAAGAAACCAAATGTTTAGTAAAAGGAAACAATTGGGTTCAAGGAATAATGGAAACTGCATGTTTTCGAGGTTGATTTTTGATAGCCAATTACCCAAATATGGTTCAATTTAGGAAAACGTTTCTTATGACCTTTTTCGCTCCTTATTAGCCAACGAACACGCCTGCATTAAAAGGTCATTTAGTTAAATGTTTTAGTACCTAGTGAATGACTAGAAGATAGGTTCCCAACTGAACAATATTTTTAGCTGAATTCCCACAACTTGCGTTTTCTAGATTTTTGAATATATTTGCTTAAGATTATATTGATCTATTTTTTTTTTAAATAAATAGAAGTACCTCTGCACAAGTTCTCTTGATAATCATTATTGTCATCGCAGTAGTTGATTTCTTGCGCTTCATTAAGATTTGCCTCCGGAACTGATACATCAAAAAGAATTGATCAATTCACAACCTAACAGCCGGGATTTAGATACAAGTTATATTTTTAGTACTCTTATTACCATTTTAAATATATACCACCTGAATTGAGCTCTGCCATCATTGTATGGTAATTAGTTCTCTCTTTATCTCTTGATAAATCTACTATTTGCTTTGTTAATTCTTTATCTCTTGATAAATCTATTGGTATTGGCATGTTCATTTGCATAGTAACTCCAGATTGTCCACCGCTCACTATTTAATTAATTTTTTCAGTCAGCATTTAAAAAGTCCGTAAAAAATTATGAAAAGTATTTTCTACCTGTTTGACTATTATTTTGAAACACTGAAGAGAATACAGGCATTTGATTTTCAGAAACATTGCTTGAAGTCTTTCCTTGATTCACATCTGTTAAGTAAATATGGTTTTAAAATTTTAGGTTATTTATAGAAATACCTAATTGAATCCGTCATTTCACAAAGAAATTACTTTTGAAGGGTGCTGGTGGATTCGGCATCAAAAATTTAGTTCTAGTGGTAATTGGTAATTTTCTTTTTTTTTGTAACATTTCTCGTTTCTGAAACTATAGGAAATACGTAAAATTAAATTTCAGACACAGGAAACTAAAATATAATTGCAACATATGTACCAGATCGTTTTTTTCTCAACACTTTGTTTTTGTTTAATTTTGTTCCCAAAACGTCTTCTACGATTTAAAAATTATAATGGGAAATATTAATTAGTTATTTTTTGTTTACGTGATAGAAATGAGCGAAACGAACCATTTGAGTCGGACATATTTTTGTCATTTTTGTCGGAAAGTTCACCTTCATCTCCTTTGTCACTTTCTTCGTCGTCATCACTGATTAGAAACTTTTTATTTGTTTTAACTTTTCTTTTGCCCTTTCCGAGATCAACATCTGTAGCTAAATCAGATGTGTCTTCTGCACGTTTGCACTTTTCTCTTGCTTTTTCAAGACTATCAACTGCGATGGGATAAATCATTGTTCTAAGTTGTCGAATTTGCAATTATTAAGATATACATACTTGGGGTTGGCGTAAGTAATTTAATTTCCAATTTTTCCCATTTTTTTTATCTGGTAATTTCTGCATTTGAACTAATTTTGAGACTTCTCCTAATTTTAAATGCATGGGCCAATAACAAAGTTTTTTGTTTATGCACCACGATTGAGGGACTACATTAACAGTGTTGTCGCTTATGAAGTGAACTACAGCGAACATCTATATACAAACGTAGATTTAAATGTTAACACATTGAAACAGAAGCAAATGAACGGAAGTTATCAGGGTGTTAAATCTCTTATACTAAATGCATGGGATTTCCCTTTAATTGACGTTTTAAAATTTTGCGCTCTCATAGTTGCACTATCGCCATCTAGCAACTAGGAGGTGGACGTGTAATTCGAATTTGGATACCCACAGTTCAATAGTGTAATTTTTGGTGGGAACTGAAGGGGGGGGGGGGGTTAGATTCCGATGGATTGTGATATCCCCACGTTAAGGAAAATACCTTTTAAAATTTTGGTCTATTTAATAACTTCTCTTCATTTACTTCTGATTAAAACCATAATGTCTAGCATGAAAACGTTATAACGAGAGGTTGAAAAGTAATTTGACCAGTAATTTACATGGAAAACCAAAATAAAATTAATAAGGAAAATATTAGAGTAAAAAATTTAAGAAAGATAATTATATATGTATCAATATCTGATAAATTAAGTTAATGGATAAATTTGCATGTTCTGTTCAGGCATCGTGAATTAATGGAATTATGTTATGTAAACTAGCGATATTGTTAGGCATCCACAAACACTTTTGCTTTAAAAATGTATATGGGTATGTACGGTTTTCTCTTGATAGTTTGCCGATAAAGATACCTAATAGAGATGATTTCAGAGGGTACACGAACAAGTCATTTTGATGTGTACAAACGTTACACTGGACAAATATTTCTTTATCTCGAGTTTGGTATATTTCTCGTACTACCACTACCTCACCAGATTGTACTTTGAACCAACTATTTCCGTCAGATAGGGAAGATATGACAAATTTTGGTGTTTGCAATTTTTTATAGGAAACAACACCTGGTGGTAAATTTGGATTATCTGACTCAAACGGCCTTTTCAAAATAACTGATTTCGGCTTAAAGGGAACAACAAGGTTTGCTTTTTCACCGCTTCTCTTAATTAATTGTTGGAGAGGTTTATTTGGGGCTCTTAACATTTTCTTTATAAACTGCAAATGGTTCTCAAACGGTAAAGCGCTATAAGCATCTAGCCTTCCGAATAAATTTACATCCATGGCCATATGTGACAGTGCATGGACATTCATTACTAAAAATTCTAGTCCATAGATATTCCTGGACGTCGAAATGAATAAATTTAAAAGTTCGTTGGCATACTGTGAATGCGACTTGTAAAATTCAGGGTGGGCTAAAATGTATACAGCGCAATGGAGCAGTTGGAAATGGTTTAAAACGTTTTCTTCTAGAAAATCTATTGCTAATATCGGTCCAGTGTAAAGAAGAAATTGCCGCAATTCAGTTGCTTTATACCTATCAATGTGCTTTAAGGATCTTGGTTTACGCGCAAACTCAGAAGGAATATAGCAGCGACTCTCTTGTAGCTTATCCGAAAATGAAATAATCATTTGATTACTAACTCTGACGGCCAATGGACCGCTAATCCAATTAACTACCATTTTTTTCGTTACTCCTTGGCATATTAAATGCATGTAGTCCAATGGAAATTGGCGTACCATATCAATGTTAAGCCTGGTCAGTGGCGTTGGACCTCCCGCTAAATGATGTTGTTCATCGTCTTCGTTTCTAAATGATTGGTCTGACCGTAACGTCACTTCATTCATGGTTTCGTCTTCAACTGAGAAAACTGTTCGTCTATTATACCGAAGCCCATTAATGGTGCATTTGTCGCAGGAGTGGTAGCCTGTATGTCCTTTTGTGTTTTTAATTAATGCTCGTGCTGGGGTGTCTAAAATATATGGCCCCTTTAAATTACATATGTATGTATGGTCATGGTCTTTAAATCCATCTCTATCCAGGTCTTCCAATTCGGATACGAGAGGTCCCAAATATTCCTCGAGATTTCCAGGTTTTTTTTTCCCATAAAATACCCCAACAATGAAGGGTTTTCTAATGGTACCTTGGTGAAAATTAAAAATGGAAGAGAGTATTGGCCAAAAATGATTTGCAGAGCTTTTAAATAGGGGAAGCCCATCGATATTAATAGCAAATGATAGCTCATGTTGATAATGAGGATTATCTTTAATGAATTCAGCTAATCCATTTTGAAATCCCACGTACCAAAACTCACCACCTTCTATTATTGAAACCTTGGCTTCCCTCGGTGTTTTCAGTAACGTTCTGGAGTCTGACGGTAAATCGTGCCCATTGTTTCTTAGTAGAAAAAGCAGATCATTCAATGTGTCATGATTTACATTATGGTTCAACGCCCAATTTCGTACATCCGAGCCAATGTTTGTACCAAAATCATCTTCATCACTGTCAGTGGAGCTACTATTATAATCCGGGTCAGAATCAAAATCAGGTTGGCTTGAATCTGAAAAGTCTGGATCATTGGGACTATTTTCTCCTGAAGCTTCGTTTTCTTGTCCTTGGTTTAATAAAACTTCTGGGGGATCATTTTGAAGAACTGCATTACCAGCTACATTACGGTCATCATCGTCGGAGTCATCACTTACATGCGAAGCCTGATCTAATATATCCCTTAGGTAATTCGCTCTTATCCTTCTTCTTTGCCTAGCCCTAACATCTGACTCCTCTTTATACGCTGCGCGTTTTGACATATTTAAATTTTATCAAGCTTACCTGTATTCTATACCTATAATAACATTTAACTTGGCTATCAAAATATCTAAGAACATGTGACAATGTGCGTAGGCAAAACCAATAGCCAAGGCTTAATAACTAAATGAATTCTTAACTCGTATAGTAATTAAAACGGATTGACAAAGGAACTACTTACCTTTATCAAAGATAATACCTTTAGTAATTCTATCAATAACTAAACTTTTAACCAAAGCGCATATAGAAAGTGAAAAACTTATTATTAATTAACCATGATGGTGCGGTGAACGATGAGACAATGAGACACACGCGAACAATGGTACCGTCAGCTATTTCTTTCCCCTGCTCCTCGCTAGATGGCGAAGCGCAGTTGCCGTGTGTTTGAAATTGCTAAGTAAGTCGTTTTAAGGTCGGAATATGGTCCATAAAATACAGTCGTCAATCTGACCATAAACCAACCTTTTTTAGTACATTATAGAAATTTTCAATATATCTCGTAAGGACCTTTTTAGTCGGTTTTTGGTCTTGGACCTAAAAAAGACTCTTCGACTAAAATTCGACCCAGACCCGACCCCTTCGTGCTACAGGGGTATAAACATCATCCGTCTTAATGTTGTACGTTAAACTGTCTTTAAATATTTTATATATAGTAATACTATTTAAATAAAAATTCCTATCAAATTAAATTACCAGTGTCTGTAAATAATAGTGATGCTTTGTTCACGTACGTTTTTTTATGAATCCGTAATGGAACCGATACATGAGCTCCTTGGATAAATCTAGAATGGTGAATCCGGTAAATATAGGCCGGTTAAGAACAATTTTAGTTATCTTCTTATGAGCACCAGCTAGCTCTTAATTAAAGATAGTAAAGTGTTCAAACTGCGGGGAACTTGTAACTTTTAACATTCTTTCTGGTTTATGAATCAACTAGAAATTTATATGCTTCCGTAGATTTTCCATTGTTTTTCTAAAGAATTAAATGAAGTAAGGGAAAAAACAGCAATAAATTATTTAAATGGATTTACCCGAAAACAGAGTTAACCATTAGTTTCCAGAAATTCTTTTCAAATGAGCTCTTGGATAATTTCCTCTGTTCAGTGTTGAATCTAACATATTTTTTCAACCTAATTCTACTTAATATTTTAAATTGCGGTAATGTACTATGTATTTCTCTTCATTATTTAAATTAGGAAGAAGTTTTGGTAGACTTTGATTCTCCTTAATATTTAATTTTCCCAAGAGATCTTTGGAGTATGGAGATAGCATATCATGTGTAATAACTTTAGATTCCGCCGCTACTGGGAGATCGTTATGTAAGTCATGCAACTCTGGAGGATATTCAAGATCCACCTGCAAAGGAAACAATTCTTTAAAAATATAATTCAATAATTATAACACTTGTTATTTACCTCAAAAATGTATCCGTTTTCAACGTTATTGGGAATACTCAGAATATTTTCACAGAGTGTTTGCAAATCATTATCATGAAACCACTGGAAGTCGCCTAGCGGTAGTAGTTCACACATAACAGCTCGCATCTTCAATTAAGTTAAATTAAAATAATTAAAATTAAAAAAAATTAAAAACTATTTTTTTTAAATGTAAATTACCTAAATAGCATATAAAACTGCTCTCTTTAGACGAATCATATGTGCCGGCCATATATTTGTTATTCGCTTCAGAATAACGAGTTGAGATCATTGAAACACCGCCTCGAATACCTAAAAATTCAATGTAAATACAATAATATTTAAAATATGAAAAAGCGTTACCCTTTTTAATAAATAAGTGTTGATCTATATCAAGTATGAGATCGAGGCGAACATCGGTAATCTTCAAAGCTGCTTGCCAGGCTAAACCTGGTACGGTGTAAGCGTGAGCGGGATCTAATTTATAATTTGTTATAGATAATGTTTTAAAATTTTTAAAAACGTCAGCTAAGAGCAACGCATCGCTTTTCACATAGAGGTCGGTGTATTGTCCTACGAAAACCGAGTTTAAGAGATTTGAAATATTTATACTTTAGTAATTTTACCTAATGTTGAATATTATACGGTGTCCAAACATTTTGGGTGTGTAAATAATCAGATACTAAAATATTTTGATTTTTCAATGAACTGAAAAACGCTTCTCTAGATGGCAGCATCGTCTCGTCAAATTTATTTTCATCGTCCATATACTCGTACGGGTAGACCCACCTCCGCAAAAGCAGTTGAACTTTATCACTTTCAAAATAGTTCTTAACAATCTGAAATTTACTGGCTCCTTCCAAAACGAGATAAGATACTAACGCATCGAGGCTATCGCTTAGAAATCGATAAGAGTCTAAAAACCGAAATCTCCCTAAGAACAATAAAATTAATGCTAAGGTTAAATTCATAATTAAATATATTTTACCTAGTTTCAGCGAAATATAATTTTCGCTAGTGGAAGGAATACAGTCAAGTGTCTGTTTCTTAAAATGACCAATCTCCTGACATATAAGATGTAAATCGTATCTATGAAGATTTATTTCCTGGTTAATTAACTTAATAAATTAACCTGCTAAGGTTATGAAGGAAAATAGGGATAAATTCTGGAACTTTTTTTGAAGATTACAGAGGTTATGCGCTGGCCCCCTATATTTACCGCTGAAATGACAATGATCTCGAACAGCGGGCATATTTCCCTGATTTAACTGTTTCTGACAAATGTAGCAATGCGTAGCAGCTTGAAACTGTTCGTCCTCCTCCGGGGTAATAATCATTGGTACATTTGTCTCAATGAGTTCCATCAACTCCTTCTCTAATTCCAGAATAGACTCCAGAAATCTTAGAGTTGCATCTTGTCCTCGATAGCAATCGGTTCGAACAGGTACACCTATAAGTATCCTATTGTAATATATATATAAAAGGAAATACGAATACGCGCAACTGATATGCATGTTTACTTTGCTGGTATTTATATCGGGATCTAGATCACATCCTTGAACTCTCGGTAGGATTGCTTCAAAATCGGCGTAAAATACATACTGCACCTAATAATTTCATTTCATTAAGGGCCAAATTAAATAATTTTTATTTTTACTTTTTCCGTCCAATCATATTTATCAAAATAAAGTGTCTTCTTCTTGGTAGGGAAAACTGTTTTTTTTGGACGCCATGGGTGGCGCATTCTTCGATATGCGCATCACGTCGCTGTTCAGCGTTATTACATTTGAATCGGTGAAGACACATTCTAATACAGAAAAAAATTAGTAGATTGCAAACTAATATATTGAAAACTAAATTACATGCAATAATAACTTGTGCTTCTGTTTTTTGTCTCGTATAAGACAGTAATCGTCAATATCTTTAATATCATCGGTGATGTATAGCAGATCAACCTCCCTTTCCTTACAACGTAAAGAGGGAATATATCTCCCGAGAAGCCAAACACAGATATTGATAAATTATTAGTAAATTCAAATTTTTTAAAGTTCCGTAGCGTTTAATTTGAAAGGAAAAGATATGTCACTGGTATCAAGTTCATTTTCATAAGGTGTATATTTGGAAACACTGTTAGGGTGATGAAACTTAGAAGCTGGGTTAAGTTTAGCTAGAATTGACCAGAGAAAACATGTCTCATCATTTTCGTTTCTAATATTAAGAATTGCACGACGTTGAGATAGTTTTTCAGGTAGTTCCATATACGATGACCCCCGTTATGGTTGGTAAGATGCTACATTTAATTCTACATACAGAATACGATCAATTACCCAACCCGATCCCATCAAAAACATAATGCTTTAATTCTGTATATAACCTTTAAATCTTAGTACATACCTGTCGCTTCAAAGTTTTCCGCTGCTGACTGTATTGTTTCAATGCAGTCATTCAACTGGTTTTCAATGACGTCGGGCGTTAATGTTGTTTGCATAGTGCTCTGGAAATAGGGTCGTACTTCCTAAAGGTCTCATATAGGCTGATCTTACGAGTAAGAACCATTTAATTCCGCGTTTACTGGTGAGTCCTTCTACTAAAAATTTACGGAAAGCGGCTCGGTAACGTCCAATAAACATTCCCGCATCAATATCATAGTCTTCGGCATTATAACGAATAGATGCTAACGTATCATTCAAGGCTTGGACCATACTTGGGGATGCTGGTGGTGTTCCATCAAGTATAGGTGAGGCGGGAACAGGTGATGGTGTTAGGTTTTTGGGTAAAGCTGATGTAGATGGCTGTGTACGGGTAGATTCCAGTTGAATGTCTTGAAGCAGACTAGGTGATGGTGTACGGGAAGATACTGGCGAAAGTTTCATTGGTGACGGTGTGCGAGAAAGGTCCATGGGTTCGGAAGGGCCGGGTGCGTTCAAGTCATGAGTTCGTTGATGGCTCTTAAAATGCTCTAATCTAGCAACATTCTTACCACATACTTCACAGACAAACTTATGTCTATCACGGTGTACTTCTCTAACATGCCGATTTAAATTTGAATTGATAGCAAAAATTTTCGCGCACGTAGGACAAATATGTTGGGCTTTAAGCATATTGAATATATCTACTGCAGTAAACAGTGGAATGACCTCCCACAACCCTAAACAATGCCCTTTTATAGTATATTCAAGTATCATTTGAGAACGATACGTTTCTCATACTTAAACTTTAGATATTCGTTTGAAATACTCGTGATATAGATTCAAGTGCCAATCATATTTAAGTACTACAATGATATTTAAATGAAGTTTAAAAATATTTCCATTCTACTTTAACAACGAATATTCTATGACGTCATAACACTCCATGTTTTCATTTAAATTAACCGCGCCCCGGGTAACCCGCGCACGCGTGCCGCCTAGGTTATCATTACATCATTTCAACTTATTCCGTACGATAAAACGCGGTAAGATATTCGTTCAAGTGCCACTCGAGATAAGCGGAGATAAATAAACAAGTTGGCCTGGACATAATATGTTGATATACGAAAAAACCAATCTTCGCGAGAAATACCCTAAACACATTGACTTTTCGACGATTTTACCCTCATTTCACCCATTAAATCCCGGATCCCAACGACCCCGAACCCGGGATCGGAGCCAAACCCTTATTTTGCGTCTACTTTTGGCAAACAACAATTTTCTTTCCACCCATTTAATCGCTTTTCTTCTCTGGGCTCTTATGTTCGTGTGATCGTCTACATAAAAACAATGTTTACTTAAATTGGCAATTTTTTTAGTTATTCTATGAGTTTTAAAATTAAATTATTTATAATTTATTAATTTTTTCATAGGGTTTTGAAGTTTACCATAGAGAAGAGTCGGGCCCCCGATTGAATCAGGCTGTTTATGCCCGACCCGAAACCGCTTCGGGCCGGGTTGGGCACAAATAAATTTTAATTTTTACGGGGAGGGTCGGGTCGGGCAAATTTAATTTTTGAAAGTTTCGGGTCGGGCTAATTTTCAATCGGGTCCGGGTCGTCCGTGTTTTTTTTATAATTAAATTTAATGGACTGGGTTGGACCGGGCTTTTTAAAAAAGGCCCGACCTGACCCGACTCTTACTCACGACTGCGTACTGCGTAGGGCGAGTGAGATGTTTCGGCCCTGCTGGTGTTGTACAAAGAGCGATAGAGGAAGGGAGAGGGTGTGGGCGAGAGATAGACGTAGCGTCGTAATAAGTTCTGCGAGCAGAGCGACTAGCGTCTATTGACTATCATTTCAAAGTCGTCTCAGTCGTCCGATTCGCCTAAACCTCTCTTACCTTTAGTTTTGGTTTTACTTTCGATTTCCCGGTGTTAAATTGCAAATTGGCCATCGCGTGTCTCGGCGTACTTTGAGAAAAAAAATAAAGCTAAAGGAATTCTAGGTATTCCCGCGTCACAAACGAGTGGCGAACGTGTATTTCCCAGCACGGGACTGACACTTGGTCCTCGAAGAACAAAATTAAAAGGTTCAACTCTTTCGCAACTAACGTTTCTCCACAAAAATTGTTTATATACATAAATGCCTCTGGTTATATTTTATATTGCATATCTACATCTACACTTCATAATAAAATAAAAAAGCTGCATGCGGTTCTTTGGGTCTGGTCGGGCCTGTCTAAATCGTTTTTTTAATTTATCGGGTCGGGTCGGGCAAAAACATTTTTCATATAAGGGTCGGGTCGGGTCGCGCTAAATTTAATTTTAAAAACTTCGGGGCGGGTCGGGTCTTGTCGGGCAACATTTTATATTAAATAGTTCGGGTCGGGTCGGGCAAAATTTTTTTTTAACGTTTTTCGGATCAGGCCCGAGTCGTCTCTAGTTTGCCATTTATGAGTGCATATCTAACATTACTTAACTATCAGAGTTATGATATTAACTGAGATGTCAAATGATACGTTATCCGGTTATTTTTAATATCAGTTTTTTTTAAACTTTTTTGGCTATAAACTGTTTTTTACTAATATCCATTATTTTTATTTAGGTATGGCTTTTTGTGATATTATTGCTCATTATTCGTTTTCTGAAATATCTCCTAACGAAAACGAACTCCAAAAAAACCGGTAATGTATTTCTAAAAACTTCTTTTGTTGTATTTTTACTTACTGTGAAATAATAAACAATAATTACTATTTATAATTTGGGAACCTAAGCGAAATGAAGATCCTCCAAGAGACTGTGCCCTTAATAATTTAAAAGGACCCCGAACGATTAACATGAATTTTGGTTTCCGATGAAATTTCTTCAAATTTGGATGTGATATGGATAAGGTGATCCCGAGCAAGGTTTCAATGGAGTAAAAGGTTTTAATACGCACAGTTCACCTGCCAGAGCAGTACGAAAGTCGTCGAAACCGAAAAATAGCAAAACCATTTCTCCTATTCGGAATTGCTGTGGATGTTTTATTTAAAATACTAACCGAGCAAGGATTTTTCTTATAGATTTTTTACGCCAATATGTCGACACCTACGTTTTTAAAAATACATTCGTAGTTAAGTCGTCAAACCGTATCCGACAATTCCCGGTTTGGCCTAGTTTAAATAAGTATTTCTTAACAAGGTTTTTCGACAATAACTCGATACGTATGACACCTGGTATTTTAAAAACGCTGCAGTCGTACTCGCGCTGTCAGGTTGTATCCGGCAAAACTTGGTTTGACCTGCTTTGTGCAACAATTTGTTGTTTAGGTTTTTCGTCACTATCTCGATACCTACGACTTAATCAGCTTTAATCGCGTTGAAAAACGTAATTTTTAAGAACCAATGATATCGCAGTATTTTTGTTGTAATTAAAGCAGAAGAGCATACCGGGGGACCCAACGGGTGGGATTGAAGAAACGCTAAAAATAATCTCGATATATTCATTCTCCCTGTGTATAAATAAATACATTCTTGCTAAACTTAGTCAAACCGAAATAGGCAAACCACGAATAACTTATTGAGAAGTGAAACTGCCGGAGACGGTTTGAGAAAAATACCAGAGACGTTCGCAATTGGAACATGTTTTCGTTGCAACGGCCTAGTGTTAAAAAATTACCTTACTAGGCATAAATCAAGAGAACAACTTGAGCAGATGATTATGTAATGGATACTATTTTAAAAGATAAACTTACTACTTGTTTATATACAAAGGAAAAACAACATCAAAACAGATAACAGTTCAAAAATAAACATTTGATCTATTTAAATATTTGTAGCGAAGGTTGTCGTCGCTGTATTGATGTTATTGGTCTATCACCCCTTCTCGACGTCGTCAGGCATCTGTAGGGCCAACAGTATCAATATGCCGGTTGAGTTTGTTCTTAGAAAATGGTTTAGTTAAGACATCTGGGACCATGTCTTCAGTTGGGCAAAACTGGATGTCTATGATTCCCTTCTCTCGCATTTCACTCAGCTTGTGGTGTCTGACGTCAAAATACTTCGATCGGCTCCAGGTTATCTCGGACTTACTAAGCTTGTTGGACGCTTGGTTATTCTCGAAGAGCACAGTGAGACTCGTGACGGGTAGGCCAATGTCTTGGAGGAGTTGTCCCAGCCAAGATTCTTCCTGCACTGCGTTTGCTGCGGCTATTTACTCCGATTCAGTTGACGATAGCGATACGGTTTCTTGTTTAAGTATTCTGGCTCGAACAACCACGTTTTATTGTCTGCTTTCTGCAATACAGTATTCTGTTCGTGATGATTTTCTTGGTTATTAGAGATTCGATAGCCTTTCGACGCAGTGCCGTAGCTAATCCGGATCCCTACGATGGCTCGGTCACCCATTTCGTTTTTTATCCTTGCTTCCAAAAATACGAATGTGCCCAAGTTTCGGTGTTGATATGTTCCACAGTTCGTACGGAGATTTATCCTAAATATTTGACGGAAGACGATTCTGGAGATAAATTGCGGTTAGATTGTCTTCGTCGCAATAACGGTTGTTGAGGTTTTCTATCTCCACGAGACTATGATTCTTCTGCTCCTGAACACCAGGTGGCTGGGGCGAATATGGAAAAGTCAACTGATGCGTTATTCATTTTTGGTAAGGAAAGTTTTGACGTATTTTGTGATGTATTCAACGAAATAATCCGATTGGATCGCCGCCGGCATTCTTCCAAACTGATTATTGGTGAGGGCAATGAATTCTTTCAACTTGTCCAACTCGCTCTTCCTCTTTATGAGAAACGTGAGTGTGAATTGGGTAAAGTCATCGCTAAACGTCAGCATATGATAGTTTTTACCCTTACTCGGCGTATTCATCATACTACACGGGTTGGAATTAATAAAATCCAGCGATCTTGAGCTCTTGTATTCGGACGACTTCGGGTAAGGGGTCACTGTAATTTTCCCTTTGATACATCACTCGTAGACTATTGTGGTGGGACATTTGGAAAGCTGTACCCCATCGGCCAGGTTCTTCGCCGCCAGATTTATAATAGTAACAGGACCACAATGCCCGAGTCTGCGATGCCAAAGGTGACCACAGTTGTTGTGTGAAAAACTTGTGACTTGTGGTTGATTAACCGCTGCTCTGGGACGTCAGCTGATATGTTACGCCGTTTGATTCTGCGACTGCCGGTACTCTTTCTTCGTCATCAATATTGCAATTGTTGTCATTTAAAATAACCTTGTGTCCGGACCTCGTGAGTGCTTGAACGGATAGGAAAGTACGTAGAAAACGTATTTGACCTTGATTCTACGAGCTTCCCCGTTTGTACCGGTACATCGTAGAACGCCATGTCCCACTCCTTCAGAGATAATTTTTTATTCGTCTGCCAGATGGATCTTCTGAATTTTCTTTTGAGATAATTTGTTGTTACTCATATTGCTTGTCTCTCTGAAATCAACATACCAGGTGGCTGATGGACTTTTTCCGAAGCCTTAGAAACAGCTTCGCAGTTCCTCGACTATTTGACGTTTTTAGATTTATCTTTATCCCTGGTAGATAGACGTTAATTTCATTTTTCACGACCTGAGTGACATTGATTACGCCTCCATCCAATTAACTAAAGATGACCTGGGTTGCCTGTCAGTGACCAGCAATCTTATTGAAGATGACCTGGTTTATTCGTTTTCGAGTAATCGATTTAAACGTGTTTGGTTCCCTCGTTTCATTGAAAATACATAGGAATAGACTGTAATCGAGGAATCATGGGTGTATGTATAAAACCGCTAATTTTCTATGAATGAACTACTCATATAAGTTGCCCATTGTATGATCGATTAAAGATTGAAACGTGTTTTATTCTCCTGTTTCTTAGAAAGGACATTGCAATCGATTTCCATCGATAAATCATGGGTATGTGAAAAACCGCTGCTTTTTTAAAGATGAAACTACCCTTAGTAGTTGCGCATTGTATGAGCGTATAGTGAGTGAAATATAGATAAAATCGATAAGGGCGTTTTCGAGTAATCGATTTACAAGTGGTTAGTTCCCTCGTTTCATTAAAAACACAAAGGAATTGACTTGAATCGAGAAATCATGGGGATATGTGTAAATCCGCCGCTTTTCTATATATGAAACTACCTATAGAAGTTGCCCATTGTATGAGCGGTTACTGAGTTAAATGATGGTAAAATTATTCGGAGATTTTTAATATTCCTTTAAACTGTTTCGTTCCCTCGTTTCATTGACAATACATTGGAATCGATTTGAATTGGGAAATCATGGGTGTGTGTATAAAACCGCTGCTTTTCTAAAAAAGAATATGCCAATAGAAGTTGCCCATTGTATGCGCGATAAGTGAGTTAAATACACATAAAATCGTTTGGGGCGTTTACGTATAATTGATTTAAACGTAGATGGTCCGATCGTTCCGTAAGGAAAATACGTGTTATTGGCATTGACGCTGGAGTTCATTGTGTACGCCTAAAACCACTTAACTCCTTAGTTAAAAAATACTCCCGAAAAAAAAGTTGGTACTACCCAAAAAGGTTTACGTCTCATGAAAAAGAAAGATAAACATATCTAATTTAAATGATCGTAGGTTTGTAAAGATAAAAAAGGACTGTTTTTCAAGCCAAATCATTTTAAATAATTTTTTAGAGAAAATACAATTTACAAAGTAGAATTCCAGAATTCACGAGTCTTATTTATAATGAGGTCCAATAATTCGACCGTCCACTGCATACAAATCCGTGCGCGATGAAGCATATTTTGAAACGAAGCAAGGGCCATCAAGGGATTTACGAGTTGGAACGCTGCGATGATTATCTGCCGTAGATCTTCTCCGTTAGTGACAGGCGTTTTATACAATTCCTCTTTGACGAATCGCCACAGGAAAAGTCCGGCGGTTCAAAATCTGGGTACGTAGGAGGCCATCGTACTGGACCGTTCTGACCTATTCATCGCCGAGGGAACTCGTTGTTAGGGTACTGAGCGACGTGTCTTTCTTAGTGAGCAGGTGCACCGTCATGCTGTAACCTTAGGCATGGGACGTCGACTAATGGCACATCTTCATTTGTTGCGACTTCATTTTGTTGAAAGGCCAGGAAGTTCTGCCCATTGAGTCGACTCGGAAGAAAAACTGGCCCAATAACGCGATCTCCCAAAAGACCAGCCCAGACGTTTGAACGGAATTGTACCTGATTGTGGTGAGTAAATCCCCAGTGCGGATTTTCATCCCGCCACATGTGGTTATTTGGGCTGTTAAACGGGCCGTCTCTGCCAAAGGAGCACTCGTCGGACACAAGAATCAAACGGAGTAAATCTCCGTTTCCATCGGCCATAGTACAAACCCAGTTACTTAAATCAAGCCAAAGTCGCTGATCACCATCGTAAAATGCTTGGTGGAGCGTGGCACGAAATAATAGTTATGACGAACAAGGACACTCCAAACGTAGTACTTTGACAAGTCCAAATCAGAGCAGGCCATTCTTATGCTTGCTCGTGGGTAGGCGACAAAGTAGGCGATGACTGTGTCTTCCATATTGATGTTGTCATGGCCAGGTCCGCGTAATCTGCGATTCACGTTGCCTTCGTTTTCAAAGTCACTGACAGCACGGAGAACAGTGTGGTGATTTGGAAGACTTTAAGGATACAAGGGCCCTAAATGGATCGGAGTTTGTAATAACTGGTGGCTTTAACGGGGTGTCGAAGTCCAGCTCTTGAAACCCATTAGGGCGGTGGCGCACTGGGAGATGTTAGCTTCGATCAAATGGTCCTATATCCACCTCCGACTTCGGTCAGGTTTGGGCTGGATACTGAGCTTCGGCTCAAGCTAACCTTTTATTATACTAGTGAAATGGTAGTAAATAAGTACAGTACAGTATTGTTATTTCTAGCGAAAATATTTCAGTTTAATAATATCATAGTAACATAGTTTCTAATAAGTGTGCCTCTGTTAAACATATTAAACAAATTTAAATGAAACCTTGTTTAACAGCCACGAAAGAAAATACAGCACAAACGTCGCGTAATACTGATTTTAACTTCATTCATTCTCTTTACTTTTGATGACGATAAAACCGTCATCGAGTGGGAAGTGATGTGTCATATCTTTGCAACAAGGTCTCATTGTGAAAAAGTTATCTCTTTCTGGTTTTTGAAACAAGTGGTTAATATTTTAATAAAATACATTCTATTAAACATTTATTTTTTAAAATGTGTTTAACAATTTAAGTTCTAAGCTGGCGCTATTTCTGAGGCGCCGCTTCCACCGATTTTTCTTAACGCGTCGATTATTTTCTGCAAATCGGCGTGCCACGCCACCGCCGAACTAAATATCGTTCCCGCGACCGCCCTTGAAAATTAGTTCAGTGCTATGCTCTAATGGTGACCAATGTACCTTTTCCAAACTATCGAGTAGTGGTGTCGTACGAAAGAAACTACAAACTGCGCTAACAGCGCTACCAGATATTTTCAAACGACTTTAGTGAACTTTCCATCGCTTCTTGAACAAATTTACTTTGTTTCTCGGATGCTTGTGTACAGTCCCAGCGGAAGTTTACGGTCGTTCAGTTTCGCTCGCCACATGCGTAAAGACGAACATTGCAAATTTCCGGGACGGTCTCAACCTCCCTTCACTTCACCTGCTTCAAGTTCCGTCAAAAACATAACAACGACTCGTATCATCGGAAATATTGTAAAAGCCAACATCGCTGACTGCTCATTCCGACAACGACACCCTCTTAACTCGGCGAAATATACATCCATCCGGGCTGGATAACGGCGATTAAAGCTTTGAAGTTGACCACGACCTGTCATCATTACCACATCTAACAGTTGCTAATTCTGATCTTCGCACCGCGTTATTATCTTTCCCTGCCAGATCTGCAGGGGTTTGGATTCTTTAACACCACAACAACTGAAAGTTCTTATGGGTCCTAGTATGGGAGCTGCCAGTGAAAGTTTGTTGAAATTATTTATTTGTGTACTTTTGTTTTTAGTACACATGCCCTTCTACTAAAGCAAAGCTTGTACGTAGAGGGCACAATTAGTAATTTTTAGAGCACCGCACAATTTACAAAATCAAAATATCATACAACATTTCTTCTAGTCCTAGAACATGTTATTTATTATATTTTTCAGCCGCCCATTTTTTAATTTATCTTTTTTTAATTTTTTAAGATGTACTTCATTTTTTAAGTTTGGATTAAGTTGGTTAAATATTAGCCGACCATAATACATGGCATGTTTTAGACTTTAAGTCTTATTTAGTTTGGAAATTTTAAATTGGAATGCATTTAACTATTTGGTATTTTGTGCATGTGAATATATTAAATTAGAAATGGCAATATTTAAAAAAAAACTTAATCAATACTGCTACAGTATAAATCTGTCGAACGTTAAAAAATTCGAATTTATCTTAAAGTAAAGCAGTAGAATAACGCATCGGCTTAAATAAACAGATTTTTATAATTCTATTCTGCAAATGTTTTAAGGAGCACAAGGCCATATTTGTAGCACTTCCCCAACCCAAAATACCATATGACAATAAGGACTGGAGTAAATCATAATACACGGCTTTTAAAACTAGAGAGTTCAGTATATGTCTCATATTTAAAAATCTAAACAAGCAATATCTTATTTTGCGATATAATTAATTAATATGCACATCCCATTTAAACTCAATATCAACCAATATTCCAAGATATTTCCAAGAATTAACTTATTCAAATACCTTACAATTACAAAAACTATTAGTCATATTTTCACAACAGTCAATTTTTTATGTATAAATATACCGGACAAGTTAACATTTTCTTTTTCCTAAAAAGCAATACAGGGTGTTAACTAAAAAACGATACAGAGCCAATTACTCAAAATGTGTTTTAGGTATGATTTTGAAATTTGCAGGTTACATAGAGGATGCAGGGTGACAAATGACAATGAAAATTTGAATGACCTTGAACCAGCTCTTCAAGGTCATTCAAATTTTATCTCGAGAACCATTAGGATTAGAAGAATGGTTCCAATTGGAAATGTGTTCTACGTTTAATTTTAAGTCAAAACAGCTCTGACCCGATCTAATATGACCAATGGGAAGCCGAGAAATGTTAGACCAAAAACCATAAAGTGGTGTGTGGTATTCTACTCAAAACACGACATTTAACGGCTTATAAATCGAAAACTACCATATCTAACGGATCAAAATTGTCGTGACACTCTAAACTGAGTTGGGTTGTTCGAAATTTGTAACTTATGATGACCGTGAAACATTAGTTCAAGGTCATTCAAAATTTATTTCGAGAACCATTAGGATTAGGAGAATGGTTCCAATTAGGAAAATGCCCGCCAATGTTTTTTAAGTCAAATTACCTTTTACCCGAGGTAAATAAACCAATAAAACTCCAAAATAAACGTTAATTAATTAATTTAAGACGTACCAAGTATTTTACATAGTAAAGGACTACAAAACTAAGTAGGCAACTTAGACGTCGATGTCTTTGCGTATTTTAATGCAAATCCACACCGTAGTACCAGAGAAGCTCAGGCAGAATTGGGAAAGTTAATCTTCAGATTTTTCATTATTAATTTATCTATTTAAATTATTTGTAAATAATTCTTACGTTTATTACTTGCTTATTTATTTCAATTACTTGTTTCGTTTCTTTTGTGTTTAAAAAATTTAAACTCAAAAAGTTAATTAAAATATTTGGTAAGTCTTAAAACAATTAATAAATGTTTATTTTGAAGTCTTATTGATTTATTTACATCAGGTGAAAGGTAATTAGACTTAAAAAACCTTGGTGGGCATTTTTCTAATTGGAACCATTCTCCTAATCCTAATGGTTCTCGAGATAAATTTTGAATGACCTTGAACTAATGTTTCGAGGTCATCATAAGTTACAAATTTCCAACTCCCCCACTCAGTTTAGAGTGTCACGACAATTTTGATCCGTTAGTTCTGGTAGTTTTCGATTTATAAGCCGTTAAATGTCGTGTCTTGATTAGAATACCACACACGACCTTATGGTTTTTGGTGTAACATTTCTCGGCTTCCCATTGGTCAAATTAGATCATGTCAAATCTGTTTAGATTTAAAATTAAACGTAGAACACATTTCCAATTGGAACCATCCTTCTAATTCTAATGGTACTCGAGATAAAATTTGAATGACCTTGAAGAGCTGGTTCAAGGTCATTGAAATTTTCATTGTCATTTGTCCCCCTGCACCCTCTATGTAACCTGCAAATTTCAAATTCTTACCTAAAACACATTTTGAGTAATTGGCTCTATCGTTTTTAGTTAACACCCTGTATATTTGGTTTAGTCAACATTTAGACTTTATAGATTTAATTTTATCCATTGATTTACATTAGCTGAAAACTATTCGTGAGTTCTGAACCGTTCAACCAGTCCCCAGGCGCACTATTCGGCAAAAAAAATTATAGAACTACCCAAATGCAAACTATTCGCAGACAAGAACCTCTTGTTGAACCGTTCGGAACAATTCTAAATGGTACCTGCTCAAGAGCAAGTACTGGTCGGAACTCAAGGTTGAAATCTCTAAAATTCGTCTGCACATCGGGCTGCGTACGTCAAATCGTACGAATCACAACTATTCGTACAAAAGTTCTGAACTATCCAGAACTTTTGCGTGACGTTACAGCTCAGTCCTAGGCCGTTCTCTTAACGGTTCAGAACTCACGAATAGTTTTCAGCTATTAAAACACCATTATTAGCTTTAAGCAATACCTTTTCCCACGTATTCTCCACAAAGACCAATTACTTACGAATTTATGCAACCTCATCCTCGGGGTCTCTTTCCCCAAGAAATATGCCCAATTATCTTTGGGGCTTCCCTCTGCGCTCTCAAAAAGAAGTATGGAGGAGTTAGGCCAATCGCTGTTAGGAATACTAACCGTCGCGTCATTTGGTGGCAAAATAAGAATGTTCAAGCATCATGTCTACCCTTAGAACGTTACTTGGTCAAATTCAACTGCGCGTTGTTGAACTAAGTCGCAGCTCACACAGCTAGACGATAAGTTAACCACCCACTTGAAAGATCATAGGTGCTTTTGAAAAAAGACTTTATGAATGCTTTCAACATGGTTCGAAGGGATCGTTTTATTGAATGCGCGTACAAAGAAAATCCTGAGTTATACCCTTTTCTCCGTCAATGTTACAAGTTATCGTCGCATTTGAATATCGGTGAAAATCCCCTTTCTTTGGATCGTGGAGTCCAGCAAGGTGATCCTTTGGGTCCAGCTCTCTTTTGCTTTGATGTTCAGGGTATAGCCGCTCGTATAACTTCCGAACTTAATGTTTGTTTTCTGGATGACGTCTCTTTCGGTGGTGACCCTCAAACCGTTTTGGAAGATTTAATCCGCAATAAACAGCTGCCAGTCGACGTTGGCATCGAACTAAATCCATAAGAGTGCGAACTTTTAATAATTAATTCGGATGGCCACGTGGATTTCTTCTGTAATTTATTTCCAGGGATTTCGGCTCTCGACCGTGCTTACTTCGTTATACTGGGTGCTCGGCTTTCGGAAGAAGCTATTAAGATTCCACGATAGTGGAATCTTTATAAGGGGCCAACATGCTTCCCCATACACTTTGAAAGCACTATTAATGCTATAAAAAACGTAAGCTTTTTTTGTCACTTTTAAATTTTAAGCGATTTTCATGCCCAAGATTCAGTATTAGGGAGGCTAGCGATAGCTTAACGAGTTTGTTATTACTGTAAACTCAAAATATAAAACACTTCATAATCGCAATACATTACGTGGTTTACTCGACAGTAGGTAAAATGCTACCGAAGGCTTTGCTTTATTGAAACATTTTTGACATGACGGCTTTACTTATTGTCTGGGAAGTTCATGAGCAACCCTGTTCTAAAGTTTGAAAATAAAATTTTTTGTCAGTGCCGCCTTAAAGGTTTTAAATTTTCTCTGTGTTAATAAACGTGTTATTTGTAAATAAATTTGGTACTGGTGCATTTAAGTATACATAAAGAATTATTTAAAAAATTTAAATAACCATAATCTTGTGTAAATTAATTGTAAAAAACATTTAAAAACTTAAGCCTTTGCACCCCTTGTATAATAGCTAAATCATTAATAATTCTGGATCGATTAGTATTTGCATTTTTAATGTAAGCTATCACATAGTACTAACTATTATTACTTAACATTTTTATTTAATTTAATGGTTCATTTAGTAGAGCTGCTCTTATTAATCTGTACATTGTTAATAACCATAATCTTTTAAAATTAATTTTATTTCACTTTTATAAACTTATGCCTCCACATGCCTGAATGTCACACGGTAAGAGCTGCAGTAACAAAAATTCCTAGTAAATTAATTATATAGCATCCATTATTATTATATCATTGTTATCTATTAAGGGCTTTACCATAAATACAATTTTGAAATTGGCGCCTCAAAGATAAAAATTAATATTTCATATCTCATGGGCTATGGGAAAGATAGGCACTTGATAAGTAGAGATGTGGGTTTCAGAAATATTTTGCTGGCCTGCTTGTATCTTGGATATATTATTTTTACAAGCTTTTCGCATCATTGTTATTGAAATATACTATTGTACATTATAAATGGTAATTATTAGATAAGCGTTCTTGCAAGGGTATTCAGTCTCTATTTTTAATGAATATTACATTACAAAACTGATCTGTCACAACAATTTCCCTATTACATAATCACTTTGAGTTCAAATACCAAAACGCTATAAAATGTAAGTGTCAAAATATTGTCTTTTTAATAAAAAAAACCTATCCAAGTAATTTTGTCTTTCATTATACAAAAATAACCAATTACATTCCGAGGATTCAATTTGTGAAATTCTACAATTGGCGATTCCAGATGATCTAACGCTTAATGGGATGTAAATAAGAACGTTTCGCACTAGAATAATAAAATCTTCCACTAGGAAGTCAAGAGCAGTTTTCTCTGAAATGTGTGTCTTTCACTGGTACTCAAGCTCTCGCAGCTGCTTTCAGATCAACAATAAATAAACAGATTCCATCCCCATTGATTTCTGACATGAATATATCTAGCTATGAATATACAATAGCAATATCCTTTCTAACCTCCCACTTAAATTTGGGTTGGGCTTATCTCGTCACGTGATCAGTCACATCTGCTCCGACGAAGTGATGAGCATGCCGTCATTTCCTTCAGTCTCCTGATTGGCTGAAAACCTGTCACTGGTCTCGAAAGTTGCCACCCAAATCAAATCGACTTGATAGAAGGGCTATATCGTAGGGTTGGATATTCATAGCTAGATATATTCATGCATCTGATGCAAGTAGAGTGTGCCCAGGATTCTCTCTAATTTAATTTTGCTACCTTGTTTAAAGAAGCTTTTTACGAGTATGAATGAAATAACTTTATTAAGGAAATCAAACAAAACAAAAAGACTTTACATTGGTTTCTAAAACAATTGTTTTGACAAACTTTTACATGTTTATCCTTTTTTTTAAATAAAAGCTAATGAAAATTTAAAAAAAATATATTGGTAATCTTCTTGTTGACTCAAACTTCATTGTTTCATCAGGATACAGGTTTTTGAGGGGTTATTTTAAAATAGTATCATCGTTAATGTTAATCACTACTTTTGTTGAACCCATGTCACTGCTCGGTCCAGCTGATTCGACACCTTTTCCAGCTCGCACATGTACATCCATTGCAATGGTTTCATCTTTGCGAGGGCAATTTTTCATTATATGGCCTCCCTCTTTACAGATGTAACATTTTTTGTTCAATGGTTTATTAGGCTTTCTAGAACCTCTATTGCCACCACGTCTATTGCCTCCTCTTGAAACCCCAAAATTAACCGTACAGTTCTTAAAAACATATGGCTCCATCACTTTGACTACTTAATTTAAGTTTTAATTTTTTTGACGTTTTAAAGTTGATCAAAAAGAATAAAAGGCAAAGAGATTTCTAATTTACCGCCATAACACCAAGAGCCAAATTCAAAGTGGAAAGTTGGCAGTAATAAAAAATTACTAAAAAGTGTTATGGGTGCTGAATATAAGTAATTTTATTTTACTTGAAATTATATTTATATATTAAATTTTATATACATAATTATGTGATTTTTGATACATTTAAAATAAAAAGAGTGGAGATGGGATTATTTTGACCTCTCAACTTTTGGATTTTTTTATCATGATTGAAAGTTAACTCTTATTGGCGCTTTTTTCAAATCGCTGTGGCTGTGCTCTGTTATTTCAATTACAGTTCCAAGATTTTTGTAATCGAGTTATTCAGTTATTTCAATACTTTTCTTTTTTAAATTATTATATTTTTCAGATTTTTTTCAATACGTTACTTTTCAATCTATTTTTATTCTATATTAATTTACTACTTTTGATTTTTTTACTGTAGTCTTTGTGACTATAAATTACAGCGTCTTTGTGAGCAGTAACTGATTAATGTGACTATATATAAAAATGGTGAAAGCCTTTAATCAGGCAGTTATTGGTTGTGAGGAAATGGAAATTCCTGAGTAGAGCTGTTGGTTGTTCCATTAACATTGAAAATCCCATTAAACATAAAAACTTAAAAGATGTTGATCAACATCTAATAGTAGATGCAAAGTTCCCAAAACTAGTAATGCCCTTTCTAAAGGTTATAATTTTGCCAAGGGTGAGAAATTGGATGAAAATTGTCTTTTGGATCAAATGAAGAAAAATAAACACAAAGCTATACTACAAAATGAAGAAGAGGGAACTAGAAAAGAAAACTCACAAATCAAATGTGGTTAAACAATCTGTTATTAAAAACAGAAAGAACGTAAAAAACAATATGATATGCTACTTTAAAGAATAAAAAAAACAAGATACAAGGAAAAAACTAGGTGCTGGGGTTTTAGAAGTAAAAACCAATTTCATATTGCTCAGAAATACATGGAATTTTTATTGACAACATTAACAGATAATTTATTTAAGTCTGTGGTAAAATCTAATAAAATAACACTTTAAAACTCATAAATGATAAGTTAAAATGCCAGTTGCTCGCTGGTAGAGCACTTTACTTGAAAATAAAATTATTTGCCAGGTCTGAAGTGTATGCCAATGAATTTGTTGAGAATTGCAAAACTGCTTCCAAACAAATCAAGCCTGAACAAAATATCGAACCTGAAAATTTAAAGGAAATTTTTGCAACGAATAGGTTGCATTGTAATACCAGTGAACCGTTTTTTTTATAACAATTGCTATTCATACTTGGGAAATCATGGTTGTTTAAAAAAAGACACAGAAAGGGTTTCCAAAATCATTAGAATAGATAGTAATGGCAAAGTTAATAAGGTTCTAAGAGATAATAAAACAAAGGGAAAAGTGCTTCTTTTTGATGTAAATGGAAATGCAATTCTACCACTACAAGAACACTTTCTGTAGGTTGGAATTGTTCTTCAGGTAAATGAAAAGGGTTTAGTGACTAATATATTTGAATTGGTAGAAGCTCCTAAGAGGAACAATAGTGAGATTAACCTGGATTCTAACGGGAAAATTATTTCAAAAAGAGAGTGTATTGGAGTTGCGGGGTTTTGTGCAACATTAGGTCTGAGACCATTCAGAAAGTTTTGAACTTTGTTGCTCAAGTAGCTAAAATTACTAGCAAGCATTCTCTAAGAAAAATATTTGGAAGTGATTTTGATTTGTGTGATTGTAAACATGTTTTGCTGTAAGAAAGAGCTTACAAGTTTTGGCTCTGACAATGATATCAATTTTAGTGATGGTGAAAATGAAAATGTTGAGAGCAATAACCTGGTTTGGAAAAAAGGACATTTGCATTGCTACTACAATGACAACTGTAAAAGTGTAATAAGAGCACTTCGTGAAATAGCTCTAAATTATCCTGCTTTAAGAACTCTTTTGAGAGCATTGTACAAGTTCATTCATGAACAATATCTTTTGTAAAATCTAGAGAGTTTAATAAAAGAAGGTAATTTTGAACAGCTTGAGATCTTTCTAAAAAAACCAAAAAAAATAGTTTCTGAAATGAGTGTGAATCCTCGTGTTACTGAGGAAATTACAGAAATTCCTAATGAAAAACCTATTTTAAATGAGGCACTGTTACTTGAAAAAAAAACAAAAAAACAGTTGGCTAAAGCAGACAGAGAAATTAATGAATTCCACGACACACCCTGTAAAAGTTGCAGTAAATTATTTGTTAAAAGAGAATTGAAAGCTATAGAAAAAATTGTCCATGAACCTTATTTTGATTATGAAGCCTTTCGTCTATTTAGACTGTGTAGCATTTTGGACATGGATGGTAATGAATGTGTTGAAACTTGGGAAAAAGAAGAAATTTCTTATGATCTCGAGCAAGTGCCACTATGCAAGGAAATATTTTACCATCAGGAAGAAGGTTACTTGTGCAATTTGTGTTTTAAAAGTTTGAAAGGAAATAACATACCAAAAAAATGTTTCATGAATACCAGTACAGTTAAGAGATTTGATCATTTTTTAAGAAATACTAATTCAGCTAGCAAAGTGTTTTCAAACTATTCTACGGTTGGGCACAATAAGTAATACAAAAATGCCTTCAAATCTCGTTAAAGCCTTGAAAGGTTTGGGCATTTACTTACCAATCCCAGTACAAGAAAATATTAACATGATACCACATTTTCCAGAAAATCATGAGCTACACATTTTGGTAAATGGACTACCTACCAAAGATAAAAAGGTCTGGCAGCAAGTAGTGCGAATTGAAAAAGTTTTGAAAGCCATCGAAATATTAAATGAAATAAACCCATTGTACAAAGAAATTAATTTACAACAAGTTAACAATCAGTATGTAAATTGTAATGTTGATGTATCAGTTTCACAAAATATAACCCAGGAAATTAATAATAATGATCCAAGTAAATGTCTGGGTGGTGCAGAGGCTAATGGAAATGTTGAATTAAACATAAATGAAAATCTAACCTAACAAATTGAAGTGAATTAATCAATTGCGAAACCATCTCAAACTTCTGGGACTGTAGAAGTTTTATGTCTTATAACGCAGTCTGGTGCTTTGCTAAAGAAAATGAATGAAAAAAAGCAGCAGAAGTATATGACCAATATACAATACTTCCAGTTAATCCCTAGTCTTCCGGTGATTTGCTTAAAATGTTTCTGATGAAAAAAGTAGAAGGGATACCATTGTCAGAAAATGAAAAAAAAATGGAGTACCGTTGCTTTGTACATTTGTTTCCAATAGCTCGTTTTGGCAAGCACGCAGGTAGACCATTTGGGAAGAAATTACTGTTATATTTTCCATAACTATCAAGACAGCACGAAGAAAGCTGTTAGTTATAATGTCAATCATTTGGTACGAATGAAAAAACCTAAAACAATGTCAATTTCAAATCTAATGGAACAATTTGAGACAAATGATCAAGAACCAGAAATCAACCTATCTGCTTTCATGGGAAATGTTAGGGGAAGTACGAATTTCTGGTTTGGTAGAAACAAAGAGGTTATGGCTATGATAATGGAACTTGGTCCCCCAACTATTTTATTGACAATTAACCTAGCGGAATATGCTGACCAACCGCTATTAGATCATATTAGAGTGCTAAATAAAGTCATTCCCTGCATATCGTCAATGACAGATGCAAAATTGTTGGCTTTGGATCCAGTAACTATCAGTCAACATTTCCCCCGCAAAGTCAGAGCTTTGCTTAAGAATCTTATTATTTGAAAAATTAATCCAATTTTTGGGCTAGTTCAGGATTATTTCTATCGCAGAGTATCAGAGCCATGGGTTAGCGCATTACCATATGCTTTTATGGGTAAAGAACGCTCCAACTATTGACAAAAACACAGAAATAAGTTTGGGATTATATACAGAAATACATAACGTGTGCCATCCCAAAGGAATCTGAAAGTTCCGAACTAGCTAATCTAGTAAAGAGATTTCAGATGCACAAGTGCACGTTGAGTTGTCGTAGAAAAGTTAAGGGCAATAAACGAGGAGGAACCTGTCATTATGGTTTTCCACGCAGAGCTACCACTAAGGCTGCTTTGAATAAAGTAACTTCTGTAATTCGGCATCGTAATATGAAAAATCATATCCCGCACTACTAAAAGTGGCAAAAGCAAATATTGATGTTCAATACATAGCGGATAAAGGGATGGCAATAGCCCGTTATGTAACACAGTATATTACTAAACAAGAAAAGGCTGAAATGGCCGGAGTTTGGGAGGAATTAGGTAATAAGAAGTTGAGTAACAAATTATGGTCATACGGTTTGAAATCCCTGTCTTATAAATCTGTGGGTATTTACGAGGCAGTAGATTTGATGTGGGGACAGAATTTGTACAAAAAAAGCAGAGTAACTACTTTCATTAACACTAATCTGAAAGGGGACAGGCCTCGAGTTTTGTTGCCTTATACTGAATTAGAAGTTTTGAGGAAAAAATATTTAAATTGTAAAGACATTTACTTGAAAAGTTTTGTTGATGATAAATATCCCAATAGGCCAAATACACTAGAGGCTATGTGTGTGTATGATTTTAGGAGGTTTTATGACACTGTCCCACGCTCCGACATAAAATAAAAAAACGTTTTAAAGTTGAAGAAAGATCAGGGTTTTGTGAAAAGACGAACTAAACCTTACATTATACAACATATCAATCACAATCCCAAAGACGAGAGAGAAAAATATTGTCATTCTTTACTATTTTTATTTAAACCTTGGCGAGATGAGAGTGAATTACTCCAACAATATGCAACATTCATTGACGCTTTCGATGCTCAACTCCCTGAGTTAGAGAATATGATGAAATATCATGAGAAACTGAAAATGATTGAGGATGCCAAAAAAATTTCAAGACACTACGAAGGAAGCAACTCCTGATGAAAACAGCAAAGACAACAATCATAATCATTATTTCATATGGAATATTTCACCATCATAAAATTTAAACCCTAATTAATTATCCCAAAAATATACCTGTTAACTACCATTTTTTTGAAAAGGGCGACCAATTTTTATTAAGTAATTAAAGGGCAATGCAACCGGGTGGGTGGAAGTGATGAAATGCACGTTGCTGCAATACACAGCACTTCAACTATATTTCCACCCGCAAACTTGCGATACCCTTTAATAATGTGTGTGTATACAGGTATTTCAAACGAGGGTAAAATGGTATAAGAAATGTGGTTGGTTTTGATAAATGTGTATATACATGTAAATGTATTTCAAAAGAGGGTAAAATGGTATAAGAAATGTGGTTGGTTTTGATATGTGTGTATATACATGTAAAGTGATTTCAAAAGAGGGTAAAATGGTATTGGATAAGAAATGTGGTTGGTTTTGATTTGAAAACTCAAGATGAGTTTTTCTAAACTCTTGATACATGATTGAGATACAAGTGGAAAAATAAAATCACGCTATGGTAGGTAGTATGGAAAACACAGTAGTTTAAAGGTATCCCTCACTCACAACAGGGGAAGGCATAGGGGTCACAAAAAACAGGATTTGAAGCACACTGCAAGTCTGGATTTTATGTTACCCCTATGCCTTCCCCTGTTGTGAGTGATGGATCCCTTTAATACACTATCACTTTTGATTGCAAATTTTACCAAAATTAGCATATTTAACTTGCTCAATAGAGTCAGTTATACACCTATAGCTTGTTATCTAAACCCTAATGGACAATAAGAAGTCAATTTGACATAAAACAATTATACATTAAGTTGAGTATAATACATTTAAAACTATTTTAAATACTGTTACTTTCTTTTACAAATATAAATAATATAAATTTTATACCCTGTGAGGCAGAGAAAAGGGACAGCTTTTAAATAAAAAATGCTTTTATCAAAGCAGTTGAAAGGTTGAATTAAGGGGGAGTAGTTGAGAACTATGAAGGCGCAGATATTGAAAATGTTTTAGGTTTAAAGAGTTTTGTTTTTCGAATTTTCAAAAGCAAAATATATTTCTAAAATAATTTCCATCGATTTTCCTCAACTTTTATATATTTTAAAACCCTTCTCTTAAATTTGAGCCTTGAAACTGTAACAGTAAACCGATAAAATTTAACAATGTAAAGGATTGCGTGTAAAATGACAGCATTTAACTTCTATATATATATACATATAGAGTAGTTTCACTCTGTAGCTTTCCCAATGGCCAGCATTTTGCTAGGGATTTTTTCTTTACTGGAAAAAGGATGGCTGACATCATATCACAGAAACTAAACTAGCAAAAAAGTCATAAATAAGAGAGATTTGCAAAAAATTAATCAAGTTAATAGATAAAATTTGGATGTAACTATAGCTTCTATTTTCACTATCACCAATGACATTTTTCTTCCTATAGAGAGAGCCTGCAAGTGCAAAGAGAGCCGTGTGTCTTGCCCTTTGGCTTAGAGAAGACAAGTCATAGTTTTTAGTCCAATAACAATAAATTATAAAATCCCTTTCTAAAAAGAAGCATGGCTTTTTTATTGTAACTCTTAAGTCACTTTTTTACAACCAGCCCTTACTCGACTTGTGTGGAGCTTCAGATTTTCTTTAGGCATGCCAAAACAATATTAAGCTCCGTGTTGTTACGAGTAATTCTACCATGGATTAATGAGGTTAATTAATTCAAGATTCTACTTTAAACGAAAAGTTTAAAAAAATGCGGACTATGATAGATAGAATATGACTTATATAACATCAGTGACATTCATCAAGATAATTAGCTTACATAGAACTCCTTTAACCATTTAGTTTCTTTTATATTCATACAACATTTTTAATTTAACACATAACAAAAGCAAATTAATTTTATAACTCATTACGAGTACTAATTGGCAAAAAAAATTGCACGAGCTAGCTTCAACAACGTAGACGTAGCAGACGTCTATCGGGTTGAAAATCAACACCAGAAGCCCAGAAATAAGCTTTTCATTTAAAAAAAAATAAAATAAATTGTGCCGTTACCGGCCATGTAGCCTTCCTCGTTTTTTTGTCTGTTTCTTACGAGATTCTGATCATACAACCTTAGTATTTTATCCATAGCTAAATGCTCGTGATTTTAAAAATTTGTTTAAATATTTCGATTAGAATAGAAAACATTCAGAACTAAACACGCGTACTCCTTTACAATGTAAAATTTTATCGGTTTAATGTTACAGTTTCAAGGCTCAAATTTAAGGGAAGGGTTTTAAAATATATAAAACATGAGGAAACTCGATGGAAATTATTTTAGAAACATATTTTGCTTTTGAAAATTCGAAAAACAAAACTCTTTAAATCTAAAACATTTTCAATATCTGCGCCTTCATAGATCTCAACTACTCCCCCTTAATTCGACCTTTCAACTGCTTTGATAAAAGCATTTTTTATTTAATTTTTACTTGTTTCTCAACAAAAAACTGATGTACTTAAAATTATGGCTTAAAAATTGGAACAGATTTCATTTCTCTATGGCTTTTTTCAATTGAAAAATTTTCGGGCTATACCGAAGTTAAATTACCTTTTGCGATGTTCCCGTTCGTGGCTTAATCAAGACGACCTTATGACTATTGACCACGAATTAAAGAATTCTGTGGAAGTCGTGACTAATATTGAGATGACCGAGCAGTCGTGGGAACAATTTGGGCTTCCAGTTTTGAAGGGCAGTTTCGGAGTTCGCCGTGCTTCCAGAGTTTCTTTGCCGACCTTTATGGCTTCCAGCTCTTGTGTCGAAGCGTTGGCTAAGGAAATACTTCCAGCGCCTTTAAAGAACCTTAACGAGCCGAGTTTCGATGATGGTCCTCAACGATGGCTTTCTCCTTCTCAGCGAAAACCTCCTCCCAAAGACCATCAGGGTTTTCAGCAAAAATGGGAAGTTCCTCTCAATGACAACTTTGTAGAATACTTGAACGATTTGCCTTCAGATTCTCGGAATTAAGCTCGCCTGATCTCAATTTCATCTAAAGGATTGGGTGCATAGATATACGCTTTGCCTTCTCCTGCTCTTGTCACTTAGGTCGACAATGAATCTTTTCGGAATACCGCCGGTTTGCGCCTGGGCGCCGAAATATGGGTCCCTTATGTCTGTAGATGTAATACCAGGGTCGTTGGTTTATTCGGTACATTTTGTTTAAGTTGTAAGAGAAGTTCTAGTCGTTCCTCGAGACACGGCGCTGTCAACACTATCTTAAGAAGTGCTCTAGTTAAGACTGGATTGCCCTCCGTTTTGGAAGCACTAGGGCTTTCTAGAGATGACGAAACGCGGCAGGATGGTATGAGCTTGGTGCCTTGGCCTGCTGGAAAGTGTTTCATTTAGGAATTCATGTACACGGACCCTCTCGCGCCTTCGTATGTGGATTTATCTTCGTCAGCCCTTCTCTGGGCCGCCACTTAGGCTGAAGCAAAGAGGAAGGCGAAATACACTGGTCTTGAGAATAGATCCATCTTCAATGCGGTCGCTACTTAAACTTTGGGCTCTTTTGGAAAAGAGGGTTTAAGATTGGTCCACGCCATCAGTCGAAAAATTCGTGAAGCTTCGGGAGAAAAATGTTCGGTTGCGTATCTCGTTAAGTGACTAGCAATCGCTGTCCAACTTGGGAACGCAGCCTACATTTTAAACTCTTTTCCGCCCGGAAAATCCAGATAGGACTATTTGTTTAATATTCCGTAAAATATGTTGCTATCAAATTAATGTACCTATCCTTATTTATTATAAATCACATTTCTAAAAAATAATACCCAAAAATGCGTTATTCTATTGTTTTCCTTGTTTTAATTGTAAAAAAAAACCATTTTTTTAATTGAAATCTACGGCAATTAACCGTCAAATCGCACGTACAATACGCAGTTAATAACAGTGTACTTTACTGTTTCCACAATAACGTTAATTTAAGAAATTTCATTTACTGTTATCCTCAGCAAGTTTATATGCGAGTGGAAACCGAAGATCGCAGTAGTTAACCCATTCACCAGTGGAGAAAGACACTGAAAATTTGTGGGAAATTGTGTAAAAACGATATACACATTGGTTTAAAATTGTTAACACTATCTTTTAAGGATAGCTTCATTTTGCAAAATTTCGACCTTACCAATGGCGAATCAACACTCTTACGGTTCGAATATTGCCCGACATACTAAGAGTGGAGAATAATTTTATTTCTAGTTATTAATAAAAAATTAAAGGAACTATATTGATTTGTCTGTTTGGCTCAAAATAAAAAAATTGCTTTTAATTAGTTATTCATGAGTAAGTCTATCCCAGTAAAGTAGGCACACACATATGGGCTAAGGTATCTTTTAGTTTTAATTTTAATATTTTTCTTTAACTGAGTTTAATCATGTTGTTTGATTTTCAGAAAATCATTCGGAATTGTTTAAGAACATTGACATGAAATATTACTTCATTTACTACGGCTTCTCCATATTTCTTGTTCATGAAATTTACAAGGCAAATCTTTCAACAAGTTTTGTTGTCAAGGAATATTGCAATGTAGACACGGTGGACGACGCGATTCGCAACGACCATCTTATTCCGATTGCATATAAAAGTACTGAAATACAGAGTGTGTTAAAAGTAGGTTAACTTATTTTCTTTAAATAATATTTTGTTATCTATCACTATAAGAGATTATCGAATTCAAACAAAATATTGACGTAAGAATTAAAAAAAACATGTACCTATGTAATTCCTCGGAGATATTTTTAGTTAATTAAATTTTATGCCACTTGACTTAACTATACTGTAAAAATTATGCAAATGCCTAGGGCCCGTTTTGAAAATACGAGCTTGTATAAGCAGATACTTAGAGTGTTATAGATAATAGGGCTTTTTTAAATTTAAAGCATTTAAAGAATTGTTCTTAAAGTGTTTTATTCGAAGTTTCGGGTGCTCGATACTTCGCCGTCAAAACAAAAATACAACCTTAAAAGTGAAGTCCTGTATTATGCCTTGATCCCAATTGTTTCCATTTACTTCCCATTATTTTATGGAAATAGGTAATTCACTATCAAAAGTGACTTATTTATTTAGAAAAAGGCTAATAGTACTAGTAAATTTAGATAAAAATTAAGGTCATTGAAAGAATAAAATTTAAGAATAAAATTTAAGATAAGGTCATTGATAATGTCAACCGAGTTACAATTTTTTTTACTGAAAATGGCTCTTTTTAATAATTTGACATTCAACGTACATTAATAAAAAAAATTATTAAAAGTACATAAACTTCTAAAAATGACCACTTCGAGCTGTGACACGGCATGCACGCCGGTCCTACGAAATATTGTCGAACACGTTTGAAGATTCCAGGCAGGTTTTGAATAATGCCCCGCCGTCAATTATCCTTCGGCGTAGGTTGTGCATGATGTCCTTGAGACGGCCGAGGAACTGACCTCCCTAGACCAATTACCCTCAATAGAAATGTCCAATTAACTTAGTCCCTTACTTCCTCACTGAAATGTGGTGTAGATATAAAGGTTTTCTAATGCCGCGTCCGTTACCGAAACGAGAAAAAAGATTACCGTTGATCAGATTAAAAGTGGGCAGTTGGGAGAGAAAGCTAGTTGTTTATCTGAAACAAATCTGATATGAGAAACGGTAATCTGTTTTCCGTATTCAGGCAGAAGTAAGAAGCCGTACACATGGCAACTTTGGCCGCGCAATTTGAAAAAAAAAAACCTAAATAAATAAATAAAAATTAAAAATAAAATAAAACAATATCATTTTCCTATCACTTCCTTTTAATTGTTTATTGATAATTTCAGAAATATCCCAAATACTACGAAAAAATTCAAGCAATAGAGAACAAATATTTAAAAAAAAAAGTTTTCCGATCAGCAGTGTTTAACAAGTTTCCTAGCGTTTATTTCACAAAGAATCACCATTTTCTAATGTACTGTGATCAATATGACAAAGATATTCAACTGCATCAGGGCGAAATTTTCAGTACTAGATATTTGGGAAATTTGATGAATAATCGACTGTCAACGGAGATAACGAACTTATACTTTAAGAGGTAATGTAGTAGAAAAGTTACGTAGACCAATTTAGAAAATCCTTTTTCCATGACGTTTACGAATGAAAACTTTAAAAGTAGGATAAGGTGGAAAAATATGAATAATCAGCACAACAGAAAAGTACTATAAGATCTATCGTTTCAATGAGTAACAAAAACGCAATTTCCCAACTAACCATTTACGTTACAGTTTTAGCAGTACAATTTAAATTAGTGTTTTAACGTAAATTCGCACAATTTTTTTTTGTTTTTTGGCTTCCAGATGATTAAATTAATTCGGGCCAAAGCTATTCAGATATAAGATTTTTTGGCAAACAACTTTCTATTTGGGACAAAGTTTTCAAGTTACATCTCTATAGATAAACTTTTAATGACCTTAAAAATATTGTTTAAGGTCATCGATGTTATAATTTTTAATTGTCCCCCAACACAGCTTTATTGTCACAAAACTTTAAAATCACTTTTTGAGATATAATTTTGGCCAGGTTTGAACTCAAATTGCCCCACTGAGCGCCGTGTTGGAAGTGAAATAAATAACCTCCGAGGAGGTCCTATTTTTGTTAAATAACTGGTCTATTTTCGCCCTTTCAATGGTCGAAAATTAGCGGCGATTCGTCAGCGATACTTTCATTTGTAAATTTCATAACAATTGAAATAAAAATCGTTCTTTTAAAAAATGTTTTTTTACAGACAAAAAGTTATGTAGTGCATTTGAAAAGGTAGAAATAAAGTTCGTTATATAGGAAATTTTTAAAGTATTAAAAATTATCTATACTTAGTCTCACTAGCCCCAAAATCTCTCTTATACCAAATGTAGTGAACTACTGAGCCAGAATCACACTTGCCCCCAGTGATTGGAGAAGTTTTGTTTTATAATATTTTATCTTATTGAACAATTGTTTTTAAAATTATAATTGTAGGCTACATGCGCAGAAGAAGTTTCTTGCCAAATTTTAACTTTCAACTTTGAGTCTGTTTAGAGATATAAAACAATAAACCTTAAATAAAATTTTATCCAAATAATGCACATTCTGCTTTCAATGCGTACATGTTCATCTTACAGTAAAACTATTTCTCTATAATTGTATGTAAAGAATTAATTTTTTTATTAGAGCGGAAGAAATATTTTCGTTTGGTTTGGATTCAGCAAAGGTTTTGTGGCGCAAGAGAAGATATAAATGTTTAAAGAGGTTGAAAGTCAAATCACCGCCGCTGAAATTCAATCCTATATCTTTCGAAGACATGGCATATTTCTTTTTTTTCTGCGGCATCTTGAATATCCTCGTGGTCGTTCAGTGGCTCTTAAACGTTTTTCTTTTCTTAAAAAAAACTCAAAAAGTGTACGTTAAAAATGTCTGGCGTTAGAATTGGTTATAAATTGAAACCCACGAACCTAATAATTAATTAGGGAACGCACACTTAGCTTTGTGAAACCTTAAATTATTATTTTGAAATGTAGCTCACATTTCGTATTGTTTTTATTTAATTCGAGAAATCGTAACTTGGAATTTTCTGTCTCGGTGATAAAAAATCCACAACTTTATCCGTGTTCTGGAAGTTTATTTCTTATTTGTCTAGCGGGCAAAACGTTCGTCAGTGAAATAGTTCGCCAACAAAAACATTTTTAAACATGTTTTATAGCAAATTAAAAATTAACATAATGTTATATTGGTTGACAGCATCATTTAACTTTGAGTAATAAAAATCAGCCGGGCTAGTACCTAAGACACTACTACAAGCGTAAATTGTGAATTGTAAGTCCTTTTGACCAGGAGCCGCGTTTTACGCTCTAGAGCTAATCAACAAGTCTCTACACCTATAAGTACTGCTAGCCTCAGCAAGTACTTAAACCAAAGGCAAACCCGTGGAGAGATAACTCATATAATCTAAGCTTTACCCACTGCCACACGATGGGATGGAGCCCGGCTCGTCCCGCTGCGAGACGAAAGTACTAAACATTCCGGCGCCTCAGTAAATGAAATCAACTGCTCTATCGTTTAAAACAGGTTTCGTAAAAATAGTTATCGGTAATCATATAAAAAGAATGCGAAGATTGCAAACGCTTTAGAAAGCATTGATTTAATTCACTTATTATTAAATGATATAGGCTAGCTCACAATTAACTTTTTAAATTAATTGTTGTATTTTAGTTTGGCTTTTAAGTTAACATGGTTTTTTATTCAAAACTATATTTTTTTAATATAACTTTTTACCTGACGAACTATTTTTGGTTTAACCTTGGTCGCGCCAACTAGTGGCGTTCTTATATTTGCAACCCGTTCGCTCTAACCCTTTCTTTAGGAGGAAGCCCATACGACCAACATTCGTCATAATAACTTTTTTAACGTAAGAGTATTTCACATCTAACGCTCTATAGGGAAATAAAATTCTTAAATCTTTACAGGACCGTGCTTAAATCAATATAAATTTATATTTCGAAGGCGGCTACAGCTAAAATCATATACACTTCCTGCCTAGATTCACTAAATTTATAAACATGGCCTTTAATATTATATCTAGTAAAAATGTTTTGATCGTGTAATTACGTACATTGTGTGGTATCTGTTTCAGTTTTATTCAGTTTACGCGGACTCCGTTCCGTACCGCGGGGCTGGAAAATATATGTAAAACTTCAAAAAAGGTGTAATCACCACGAAAAGGTAAATTGGAAAGTGCTTATTTTTTCCGCCGTAAAATATGTTACGGTCACAGTGATCTTATAGGAAATAAGCCTTTTAGGTGGCTACATAGCGTCCCTTTGTTCAAGAAAAATAGTTGCTGAAAAAATGATAAATTTTAACCGCGTGGTATTAGAAGAAAAATTATATATTACCCTTGTCTTTTTAACAAACTGACGTTAATAGGGACTTGGCAGTGCAACGTCACAGTGTTTTTTCAATAGTTTTTATCGTGGGGAGAAAAATATGACCACAATGGCGGCCATGGCGAAAGCTACGGAGTGCCATGTCTCTATTATAAAGATTTTGGGTTTAAAAATGATTTGGCAAGCTATCTGATCCATAGGTTAGAATTTTATAAATGTTATTAGCCTCGCCTAGTATTGCACGGCGATGAGTTAAAATTTAAAATGGAAAAAATATTTGTCAATATATTAGATGAAAACCGTATTTGTTTTATATTTTTAGTTTAAATTGTTTTAACAGTTTCCAAGAAATTTTGCAGTATGTGTTCTAGGCATTATTTTAAACGCCCTACCCGACCAATTCAAAAACGTTATTCACGAAACAAATGAAGTAACAAAGCAGAAGAATCCGTCATTTACTATGTAAATAACTTATTTTTTATACAACATAAACATAATTGTATTTTATATTGTATAGCACAAATTTATATATTGCACTGCATATCGTACAAAACAGTATATGGTACAATACAACATTTTACACATCACACCGTTACATATCAAAGTGTTATATATCACAAATCTGATAAATTGTTCTGTAGTGCTCTATATTAGCGACTAATGTAGTTTAAACGTAATAGAACCATAACCGCTGCGGCACGACTGTATAAAAAATTCTTCAAACACCTTCTCGCTTTGGCATCCCGCATTCTGTTTGGGATAAAACACCACAGCAACAAGATTTCAGCTAGAAGTTTTAAAGATAAACTGGTTACACCCTTATGAAGCAATACAATAAAGGGTTAAACAGATTGATTTATCAGTCTTTTTGCTACCAAAACTCTACGAAATAGTCAGAATTGCTAGACAGTACTGATGAGGTTATATAACACAACTTTATGTTACATATTATAAATAACAAAATAAACAACAAATTTCGATATTGAAATGTTTGTATAACATATCTATATTAAATAAAAATGCTTTTATTAAGGGGGAGTAGTTCAGATCTATGACGGCACACATATTAAAAAGGTTTAAAATTTAAAGAGTTTTGTTTTTGTATTTTTTTTAAATCGAAATATATTTATAAAATAATTTCCATCGATTTTTATCACCTTTTATATATTTTAAAACTCCTCCCTTTAATTTGACCCTTGAAACTGTAAAAGTGAAGAGAAAATTTTAAATTGTAAAGAAGTACGTGTGTTTAGTTCAAAATTTTTCTATTCTAATCGAAATATTTAAGCAAATTTTTAAAATAACACGCATTAAGCCATGGATAAAACACTAGGGCTGTATGATTTAAATCCAGAAAGAAAACAGACAAAAATACGAGGTAGGCTACATTGCCTCATACTGTACCATATTTTTCAAATTAAAAGCTTATTTCTGGCACCGACCTCTGGGTGTTAGAGGTCTGTGTTCTGTCTTGGAGGACTAAATATTTTAATTAAGTATACTTGTTTTATTCCTCCAAGGTTCTGGCGTTGATTTTCAATCCGATAAATAAATAACCTGCTAGACTTATACCCAAGGCACCACCTTATGCCTTAGTCATCGACCGAATTTAACGTCGTCTGCTACGTTGTTGAAACTAGCTCAGGGTGAGAAATAAAGATTTTTTTAAGTGGACAGGTGACCAGTGACTCCCCGGGCCTAGAATAAATAAACTGGACCATGACCAGTGCACGTCGTCTGCTACAAGAGAATAGCGTGTTTGAACTTTTAACCGTTTTTAATAGAGTGAATTCTACGGCTGTGCGATTCATAGAAATAGAAATGAGACTAGAACCACTGCGCTATCTGGTAATCTCAAAGGAAATGGGCAAGCTAGAAGGCTTCTATGAGAGTTGAATGGCTACTAATCCACGCCGGTGTGCGCCATCTATTTAATATGACTGTTTTTAATATGTTGTGCGCCTGCACGGTTTTTCTTCAAACAATATTTTTAGTTTGGAGTTTTACTTCACGAATTCGGATGCCGGCCTGTGTTAGAACTTAGGAGTCTTTACTTCCTAAGCGCAATATACGTACAGACGGTACATTAATGATAAAAAATATATATGGAATTGCTATTTTACTATTAATTTCTATAATTAGGCTAGTAGCCAACTATACTAGTCTTTTTATATTCCACTAGAGGTGGGCAAATCACATCAATTAACTACCAAAATATCGATTAACCATAAAAATTGCTATCTGTTTATGTATAGATATTATCTACGGATAGAAAGGGATTTAACATGCAAAAAATAATTTTATTTTTCGGATAATCGTCTGTTGTGGATAAAAAAAGATAGTTATTAATTCTTATCCAAACGCCAACCTCTATTTCCCACTAGTCACTATAAGGTTACTTAAGTACTCGAAATTGTGGCTCAATAAAGTTAAATTATTTTCTAATAACTCGATTAAGACCAGCTCCTAATTAAATTTACTCGATAACCCGACTCGTTAAAAATATTAATCGACGTTTTTTCTGAATGACTCGACTTGACTTGAATACCCGATGGAAAAAATTATGTACTCGGTACCCGACTCGATTGCCTAAAACCACTACTCGCACAGCCCTAGGGAATTCAAATTCGAGTGTACAAACATGCCACAGCCACTGTTACACAGACACTGCCTTATTTTCCACGCTGAACTAGCTCGTGCAGATGTATTTTGCAGATTAGTAGTTAGTACTCGTAATGAGTTATAGCCTATTATTTTATATGTTAAATTAAAAATGTGGTATATAAAAGAAATTACACAGTTAAAGGAGTTGGCAAGGTTTTATGTAAGCTTATTATCTAAATGAATTTAATTGTTTTATAAGGCATATACTAAATTATATCTATCATAGTCTGCATTTTTTTACCTTTTTAAGTAGAATCATGAATTAATTAACCTCATTAATCCATGGTAGAATTACACATAACAACATGGAGCTTCATATAGTTTTGCGATGTCTAATGAAAATCCAAAGCTCCACACAAGTCGAGTAAGGGCTGGTTGTAAAAAAGTGACTTAAGAGTAACAATAAAACAGCCATGTTTCTTTCTAATAATATCTATTAGAAGTTATTGTTACTGGAAGAAAAACATCTTTTCAAGCCAAAGGGCAAGACACACGACTATCTTTGAACTTGCAAGCTCTCTCTAGGAAGATAAATTCCTCTGTTGACCGTGAAAATAGAAGCTATAGTTAAACCCAAATTTTATCTGTTAACTTGAACACAGTCTTGATTAAATTTATTGCTAGTTTCTTTTATGTATATATGCAGCGATTTCAGTGTCACGTGATACGAAATCACCCATGCTTTTTCCCAATAAGAAAAAATCCCTCACAAAATTACGGCCATTGGGAAAGCTAGAGAGTGAAACTACTCTTTTATGTATATATAGAAGTTAAATGCTGTCATTTTACACGTAATCCTTTGCAATTTAAAATTTTATCAGTTTGTTGTTACAGCTCAAGGCTCAAGTTAAAAGGAAGGGTTTTAAAATAAATAAAAGGTGATAAAAATCGATGGAAATTATATTAGAAATATATTTCGCTTTTGAAAATTCCTAAAACAAAACTCTTTAAATCTAAAACATTTTCAATATCTGTGCCTTCATAGATCTCAACTTCTCCCTCTAAGTTCAACCTTACAACTGCTTTGATACAAGCGTATTTATTTAATAGCTTTCCCTTTTCTCTGCCTCACAAGGGTATATTTTACCAAAAAATTTATATTTGTAAAAGCAAACCACAAGTTTGAAAATAAAAAGTTTTTATTTAATTTTTTTTAATAGTACAGATAATTACTTTGCTGTAGGATAATTTACTGTATTATTGAATTTCATAAAAGGTATTTAAAAAAGTTTTAAATATATTATACTCAACTTAAGGTATAATTGTTTTACGTAAAATTGTATTCTAATTGTCCATTAGGGTTTAGATAACAAACTATAGGTGTATAACTAGCTCTAGTGAGCAAGTAAAATACGCTAGTTTTGTCAGACAAATAGTTAAAAAAAGTTATTGGAATCTGTTGACTCGTTGATGATCTTGAATTGAAGCAGCTGCGAGAGCGTGAGTACCCTGTACGTGGATGATTCATTTCTGTTTGAAAGTTATAATAATATTAATCAAGCAGTGGAAAAACTAACAAAAAACTTGAAGTAGCTGGCTAAAAACAATGGTCTTAAATTAAACCAAAATAAAACCGTGTGTATGTTTATATCTAATAGGAAAATCTGTGACCCACATGTTAACATTGTAATCGAAAATCATACTTTAGAGAGAGTTACCCAGTACAAATACTTAGGCCTTTGGTTCGACGAACATCTGACACGGATAAGCACGTGGACCATGTGGCCAAAACCATCTCAAAATCCGACTCATTTTTAACAAAAAATATGCTTAATCTGTACTATACCCTAGTATACCCACATTTAAATTATTGAATTTTTATACGAGGTAATACAACCCGGACAAATACTAATCGACTAATAATCTTACAAAGAATAATTGTTCGCCTCATTTATAAAAATACTATGACCTAGAAATATGGGACCTTTCTCTCAAATAATAAACTATAGCTCAATATTATTTATATTTAAATCAATCTATTTAATGAATTTAACAGGAATTATGACAATTCCTACGAAATTCGGAAGAAAAATAAAATTTGAATAATACAATCACGAACTACCCGTAGACTTAACTTAGTTTTTCATAAAGGTATAAACTTCTTTAATTCGCTCAACATCGAGCTTATAAAAACTCAAGCGGCCTTGAAAAAAATTGCTCGCGAGTATGTCCATAATTTTGTATAAAAGTATGTCAACCCTATAATTAAGATGTGATTCGAATTTGTGCTTACCAAATTTTCTTATATATATTCATTTAAATTTTTTCTACTTTCTGTATCTTAAAACAATTTACAATAATTAGTATTTATTACAATTTTGAAAAATTTTCTTGAACACGGGCTTAAGTCTTTTAAAGACTTAGCCCTGGACAACTTCTGTAACAAAACATAGCTACTCATAAAAACATTATTATTATTATTATTACCAGTAAAAGGCACAAATCTCAGAGAAAACTGCTCTTGATTTCCCAGTGGGAGATTTTATTAAATCTAGTGTGAATATTTTTATTTTACAACCCCATTTAAAGTGAACCAGCGTTAGATCATCTGTTATCGCCAATTGTAGAATTTCAAAGATTTTATCCTCGGATTGTAATTGTTTATTTTGGCATGAGGTAATTAATATTGAAATTGAAAGACAAAGCTACTTTGATAGGTTTTTTGTTAAATATACAATATTTTGACATTTATATTTTGTATTTATAGCGCTTTGGTATTTGAACTCAATGTGATTATGTTATATGAAAACTGAACAAGGGAAAACGTTGTTATCGATCAGTTTCGAAATGTAATAATAATTAAAAATAAAGAACGCTTATCTCATAATTACCATTTATGTGCAATTGTTTATTTTGGTAACAGTGATGCGACAAAAAGCTTGTAAAAATAAATTATGCAATAAACAAGCAGTCCAACATAATATTTCTTAAACCCACATCTCTACTGATCAAGTATAATAATTATCTTTCCCATAGCCCATGAGAGATGTCATACTAATTTTAATCTTTGATGCGCCAATTTCAAAATTTTATAAAACGGTTAAGCCTTCAATTATTGACAATGGTTAACAATGATTAAAATAATATTAATAATTGATACTTTATAATTAATTTCCCGTGAATTTTGAATACTGCAGATCTAAACGTGTTATATTCAGGCATATGTAGACAGAAGTTTTTAAAAGTGAAATAAAATTAATTTAAAAAGATAATGGTTATTTTAATTAAAAATTTACCCAATGTACCGTTAACTTTAATAAAAATCTTTAGTAATAATTGTTAGTACTATATGATATGTTAAACTAAACACGGTCCAATTCGTTCATGGCAAAATTTCGTGGGCAACTGCCCTCTCTTAAACTTTTAAAACTATGTTATTTATCGCTGTGGACTCATCGGATCCTCTATGTAGACACCAAAACGTAATTTTTGGCCAAATTGGAAGTAACGACGAATATTGAGCTTCCCTCTTTTACCCACATTATCGTACAATTTATCTTTGAAATCATAAAAATGAACTATTATAAAAACGAAGAAGTTTCAAAAAATACTGAGTTATTGCAAGATAGATTTCCTAGGACCATATCACTATAAAGGGATGAACTTGGAGACACAGCGTTTCAACAAGTTCGTCCAAAAATTTGTCAATGTAGTTTTGGTAGCACCGTTGTCTCTGCTCGACTTTCTAAAAAAGGTCAAGGTCTGTTGTGATGAAAGCGGATAAACTAGCTTAGATGAGTCGTAAAAAATGGTAGATTTTTCGTGTTTATACAAAAAGCAACTGCACATTGAAGATGAGTCCGTAGAGTTCGCAAACTCTTTCATCTGGTTAATCGGGTAACTACCATTGGCCTAGAAGTAAGGATTTGGTTTGGGTTCCAAGCTAAAATGTACTATTGAAAATCATTTTTACCTCTCAGAGGGGACAAAGTCCCCTAGGAGGGGTTATACAATCACCGTGTCTGTGTGTCCTGCGAACGCGTTCGCATTTTCCATGCAAAGGTTAATCATTGCGTACGCAGTTCCTCGAAATCTCTGCGTTCGCAGTTGCTCGAAGTGTCGAATGGTTGTCAAAACCTTCGTGCGACGGTGAACGTTATCGGATAAATTTGCGGTTGGGTTTGGTTTGGATGGTGTTTTTTCGTTTACGCTCAACGTCGTGACAGTTTTAATTCAGTTTGATTGGATATTTTGTTATTGTAATGTTTATGTGTAGGGTGTGAATGTTGAGTTTGTGTTATGACGGTTGTGGGTGCTGAGTCTGTTGTGTTTGTACTTCTTATTACTGACTTTTGGGACGGACGGAGTGCTGAGTGTTATGCAACCTCTCAACGTCCAATGGCAAGGTTTCCACCAATTGTTCACGGTATTCGTCTTAGTATCAATTTGCGATTTATTGGAGCCGGCCGGCATCGAACCCGGGTGTGCTGCGTGCAAGAGATTTACTCTAACCACTTAGCCACCGACGCTTGTTAAGCTATGGTGTTTTTTTCTAAAACAGCTTCGGCGAAAGTGCTAATAGGTCCAGTTTTAGTACTAATGGTACGAAAAAGGGCACATAGGGCCGGTAATGCTGACTTAGGTCCATTTTTGGTCACTCAGGCCAGCTTGTTTTGCGTTATCTTTACCTCTGCGTATCTTTTTCTCAAGTGTTTCAATACTTTAAAGATATTAACTGTTATATGGAAGACGTGTGAGGGGTTAATGAAAATAAAAAGCCCTCGACAAGCTCATTTCAAATGGGTATACGAATTCGTTAAATTACATTCCGATATACAATTATATATATACTTGACGTTCAATATGTTTAAATATCTTTCCAAAATGTAAATATAGGTAGTAAATACTACAAAAACCTTCTACTCTACGATTAATACGTTAAAATATATTTCAATACGCAAATAAAGGTGTTTTTTAGTTTTTTGGAAAATGTATACACGTATCCGCTAAATTCTTCAGAGTTGGGAATTTTCGAAGGAAAAGCGTCTCATGATACGATTATATTTTCCCTCCTTAGTTTAAAGAAAAAGTGTATTCTAATTCCCATTGTCGGAAAAGGGACATTCTATGTATTCCCTTTGCTTCATTTAGCCTAATTGGTTAGTGTCTAAAATGTTTCTTTTCTTGCAGCTAATTGTGAAGTTTTTAACTAATTTTAGGTTTTAAGAGACCTATATATTTTTATATCGGAATGTAATTGTACACGTGATTCCGTATGGGGACCTGGTATATTTATATATATACGTAATGCTGCTCATTTCAAATGGTAAACGAATACGTTAGACTACATTCCGATATACAAATATATATATACTTGACGTTCAATATGTTTAAATAGCTTTCCAAAATGTAAATATTGGTAGTAAATACTAAAAAAACCTTCTACTCTACGATTAATACGTTAAAATATATTTCAATACGCAAATAAAGGTGTTTTAGTATTCTCCACATAAACTTGGTGTTTAATACGTTAAAATACTTTTCCTATACGCAAATATAGGTTGAAAGATATTATTTAACCATCTTAACTCTACTTTAAATCGGATAAAATATGTTTCATAGAAAAATACTACTTAAACATCTAATCTCTACTTTTAATGCAACAAAATACAATTCCAATATTCTAATATTTAAAAAACTTAATTAATGAACTAAGTTACGTTTAAAGAACCTTTTGGTCACACGAATTCATCCAATTGTTAAACATAGATTCCAGATTAGATGGTGTGTGTATGATTTTTAGGACTCTTGTCAGAAAGGTGAATTCTGCAGTTAATCATCAAATCATTACCCTACGACGAAAGCTTCACCAATTTCAAAACTTAGTTCTCCTAAAGTAGTTGGATTGTCAATGTTTGAGCTGTAAAGAGTGAATTTTTAATCAACTACCAATTGTAGTTGGTGTATTCATACTTACATATTTGCAGATGGTTCTATGAGGTGTCAATGACACCTGGAACTCCTGCCTAGGAGACTTCTGAAATAATCCCCACAATCCTGTGTTCTAAAGGGGTCAGTATGGGGACATCCTAAGATGATTTAGCACCTGTTCTCTATAAGGTACTTTTTATTGCCGCAGCTTTATTTCTGGCAACAGTCTTGAGATTGTTCCATTTTTTCCTCACATCAGCTATGGAACGGTTATTACGTCCAACCATATTAACGGCGAGTGTAATTTCGGTCCATTGATTATGTTGCTGGGTGTTAAGAGCACCTCCTTTGTGAAGCCGAAGCTCTTCATATTTTTTTTGCTCCAGCTGTGAAATGAAAGCTTCCAACTCCTCCACTAAATATTTAGGACCTACCTGACCTTTAAGTTTAGGCCCCATAACAATAAGGCTTAATTAAATATTTAATAAACGCTTATGAAAATTGTTTACAAAATTATAGATTTAAAAGGGGTGACGGTATAAAACGCATATATTACCATTAATAAAACACAAATAATACTTCGGTTTTTCTTCAATTGTGTTTTACTACACTGTAGTACACTCTATACATATCCTTTGTTTATAGACTTCAGAAATTAGAAAAATTAAAGCCTAAGAACTATATGCAAAACCGGTTAGCAATTCAGTCTCTCATTCGGCAGCTTCCGCCAAAAAATTTATCAACACCAACACGGCTGATAAAGTAAACGAGCGCGTCAGTTTTCTTCGGACGTTACAAAAAAGTATTATATTTATACATTCCGGAAATTACTGTCTATGGGGAATCATATTAATAAATATAAACAATTAGGCGTGAATCAAACTACAGAATCAAGGGAAGTGTCAACAGGTTAAGAGAGTGAGATACCCGAAACAATGTCAGCAATTTAATTTTTTTAAATAATAAATTCGTGACGTCCAGGTTTATTTAGGATCAAAATATGATATTCCTTTAAACATAACTTTTTAAAATAAATAAAGGTATCAACGATAAAATCGTTATATTCAATGAATTATGCGGTAATATTTAAATTAATATCTCAAATCTTAATTAAAAAACATTGTTTTTGGACATATATTTTTCTTCAATGTGTGTAGTGTTAGTTAATAACTCTAAAGATTAATGAGTATCAAACCTAACTACATCTAAGACGGACTCCACAGACACCTTAAAAACCGGTAAGAAACATATTTTTGTTACTTAACATGTAAAATTTCAAAATGAATCATTCATTTTTAACTCGAATCAGGTAGTTAACTTTATCACGTTTACTCTTCGTATTATATAAAAGCAAAGAGCATATCAAAGAAAGCTCGTCCGTTTTCAAGAGAGTTATTACACTCGCTTGGTAACGGCTGTTATACCTTAACAGGTAAGAATTTTTGTTTTTTATTAAGTTTTTATAGTTATCAATAATTTTAAAATCCTTTTATATTGTAAGTAAACAAGTGTAAAATCTAGTCAACATTTTTTATTTGTTTTGTAGACGATAAATAATACAAGGAATTAAGGGAAGAACTAAGCTTTTTAGTCCCACCCAGTCCCGGCGAACCATTTCAAAAAAGAGATGATTTTATGAAAATGATTAGTGGCACGAAAAATTACCCTTTTACGGACAACAAATTTAAAAATTTGAGGGACCTTTGGTATCCTAAACAGGCAGAACAAAAGGAAAAATAAATTGCCAATAAACAAATTTCGTAACCAAAACAAAAACCATAGGGGTATAATATTGTTACAGAAGTGAAACACTTTCTATTTTTCGCATGAAAAGGTTTTAAGGAGAGCTTTTATTAAGCCAGAGTGCAAAACTGGCTTTGTCGATATTTTGAGTTCACCTGCTAACGAAGCACACGAAGCCTTTGACAGCGCGCTCTAGCGGGAGATTTTCCCGTAGTGATGACGTTATTCTGTTACTAGCTCTTAGTAAATATTCAACAAGTGACAAACTTATGAATAATATTATAGTCTTATGCTAAAACGTGTTTTTATTATAAGTTGACGAATTTCTTATTCTTGTTACAAATATCGTAAAGAGAGGCCAGTGGAAGCCGAAATATTCCTTATTATAAATGGCTTGGGTTGGCCGAAAAAAGGTTTTGTAAGCAATTTTATGAACAATGGGAAAATATGGTAAATATCCAAATACTTCTTTCTACGGGGCACTTGTATACAGGGTGGTCCAATTTGCTCTGACCAGGCATTTTTGATAAAAACTATTCGATATAATTTTGAAACTTTCGGGATATGATGATTTCTTTGGGAACGTTTTGAATTGTAAATTTGAAAAAAATCGAGTAACCTTTCACTCTTTTTCAAAATTAATTTATTGACCGATAGGTGGTAGTAAAACATTTTCATTGAAAAAGTTGAAGAGCCTACTTAATACCTACAAATAAAGTTGGTTTGATTGAAATTGACTAATTTTATCCCTAGATATTGAGGTCAGAAAAAAGAGTTGTCCATAGTAGGACAAATGGTTGTTTAACAAAAGAGAGAAAGATAAACAAGCTCTATCCCTACAAACAACAGATTTTTAATCACTTCTAACCAAGAAATTAAAAGAATGGTTCAATAATACCTCCGTCTGCCACGATACATGTTTCTTCTTAATGAAGAATTCTTCGAAATGCACAATGGATCATGCCGCCTGTTGGCCACTCTTTAAATGATCCCTCGTGCATTCTGAAGTATGCTTCATCAAGCAGAAACATGTATAACGGAAGACGGATGAATTATTAAACCAGTCTTGTAATTTCTTCTTTACAAGCGATTAATTATCTTTTGTTTGATTGGATAGAGCTTGTTTATCATTATCTCATTTGTTAAAAACCATTTAGCCTGCTATGGACAACTCATCTCAGCATCTCATTATCTAGTGATATAATCGGTGTTTTCGATCGTACCAAAGTTATTTGTAGGTTTTCAACTAGGCGCTTCAACTCTCTTATTGAAAAATTTGACTACCACCTATCGGTCGAAAAGTAAATTTAGAAACGATGGAAAGGTTATTCGCTTTTTTAAAACTAACCATTTGAAACGTTTCCGACAAAATACTCAAACGCTGAAAATTATATATCAATTAGGTTTTGAGAAAAATGCCTGGTCAGAGCAAATTGGACCTCCCTGTATATAAATAAGGTAAAGAAATCGTTAATTTTAATTGACTTTCCGTTTCGTAAAATCAAATATTTTATCTTGAAAAACGAAGACTATCTTCGCTTATATATTTGGAGGCTTCCGAATATTTAAGAGAACTAAGTCCGGGCGAATAGAACGCAGTTAACCAAAGTGAAAACAAAGCTATATAGTCACCATTTGCCTACAAAATTCAAAACTGAAAAATGACGAATTATTGTAAACTTCAGTTACTGACTCGATATTTAGATAAAATTTATAGTAATATTTATTTTGCCGACAGTCTCTCTCTCAGTTATGGAGTTCAGTTAGGTTAATGGGATTCTTCGGGACACTTGAATTTTCTTTAAAGCACACTTGTTTTAATGATTGACATGAAGGGGGAAATGATGGGGATGTGCGAGGAGAGTGGTTTCTACTAAAGATTATCCCAAATACATAAAGATAACTTTTAACTGCCCATCTCTTGTTGTTCATCGGGAGCTGGCGGACACCCGAAGGTATTTCCACAACAGTAGATTTACTCAACAAATTTTGGTTTCACACTATTTTTATTGTAAACGGCTCGTAAATCATGGAAATAAATGGTGTCATTAGGGTATTTCTTAATACTTAGCCTTTGAGAATGATATTTTTACAACTAAGGGCAAAACCCTTTATCCATTCTCAATGCGTGTAAATGGGGTTTCGCGATGACCAGAAAGAATATACTCGGATTATTTTGACGATCCAGTAAAATTTTTATTTCTTGAAAATGGTAACCACGGAATAGTTAGATTACATTTCCAACCACGACGCCGACGACACGGTATCTATCGATTCTTCCATAGATACATTTCCAATCGTCAACGGCGAGGATTTTTAAGTATTTTTTTTTAATTTATTATGAGTCAGGTTATTTTCCGTAAATTACTATACCTAAAATTAAATTGTTAGGGAAATGCTGGAAGAAGAAGATCCAGTAAAACCCTCTACAGAAGAACTCGAGGGTTCTACTTTTAGTATGCTGGCGGAGGAAATTCCAGCATCAATTTTAAACATTGATGGCTTCCTGCACATAAAACATTTTCAATATAATACGATTTTTTAATTATTAATATATCTATTTAGGGTTATGGCTTTATTAAGATCGCTTTTGTTCCCGGAGGAGGGATGCACGTCACCTGATGACGAAAGAGCGTCGAAACTTGATGGACGCCCTAGATTTTGCCATAATGAAACATCTAGGTGTGTTCATCACAAGGACCACCTTGGAATTTTTTTAAATGCAATCAGGATTTAAAGATAAATGTAAAAAAAAATTATTGTTAATATGTGTTAATTTTTAAAATAAAAAATTTTTGTTAATGAAATAATTTCTTTTTATTCATCTACTAATTGCATAATTACATATTCCATAATTTTAACAACCCATTTAGCATATAAATTGCTTTTCTCTAAAGTGCAAGAGAAGTACTTATTCAGATAGATAGTATTGCGTTTTATAACACACGAAAACATAGGCTTGTCTAGTTCAAGTAGATCAGTCACTTTGGAGAATTTCACACCGTTTAAGTCTATAATTTCGCGGTGTAATACTTCCATTAAAAATAGGCATTTTTCTTTGCCTTTACAAAAAAAAACTCTTTCGTTTTCTCGGGTAGCCGTTTCCGTTCATTCTTTCAATTTGCCGTAGGGGGTGAACCCATAGTCCCAAATTCGAAGTCTACGACTATCGCTTTTTTAAACCTATAGTCAGAGAGTGTAAAGATTATGAGAGGCGTCTCTTCCCATTCCCGTAACGTTAAAATTTCGTACAAGATTTTGAGAGCGCGCGCCCATAGGAGAGGTTCCGATACTACCCGCCACACGATGGCGCTACTCAAAGAAATTTCAATTTTGTAAACATCCGGAAAATATTTTTCATCGGTCATGGCTGTTGAACATATTTGAATTATGCTAATTTAAAATTAATAAAATTCAATTCCATGAAAATAAAGAAACGTAAGTACAAGAAAGCGGACTATTTATAATATTTTAATACTAAAATAATTAATTTGTTTGATTAACCAAGGAAATTCATTGTAAATTTTATGAAATGGCCGAGGCTTAACAACACAATAAATTAAAAATATGATGTAATTAATACAAATTAGAGCGGAATAAATTAAAAAATACGAGGAAACATTGAAGTAGGTAAAATGAGATTAATGTGGTATTTTTAACAGTTTCCTATCTAATCTTTTCTGGGTTTTCATGTATTCATGGTCGAGATCTTGTTTTTTAAGGGAACTATGTATGCAGAATTCTATGAAAAAAGATATCATGTTTTGGTATGCAGTTGCACATGGAGAATCTTCGGTAACTTTAAACCATTTCTTGTCAATTCTTCGGGTGATAAATCTCTCCAAACGTCCTTTAATATTTGTCATGTGCGATAAAAGCTTAAAACTGGTGTCAAATACTTCATTTGTCTCCGTTACAAATTTGAAGAAATTATCAGTTGGTACGATGAGGCTGCTGATAGAAGAATTCTTTGATGTTTTGAACGCTTTAAAGTAAGAGAGCAGATTTGTTGGGTCAACAATTGGATTGTCTTTTTTGAGTTGACTTATGCAAGAAGAGCATTGATGGTTTGAGTAGCAGCGGTGAATTAGATATCCGGAAATGTAACTAAGAACATTTTGTTTTAGCAGGTTTGGACTTTCAATAGAATTACAAATTTCTAAGTCTTCATAGGAACATCGCCCCTGGCTTTGCAAGACTAAAAGATTTTCAAAATTGGAGAAATCTTCATCCGGTCCTGGAGCTGCAGTTTTAAAAGTGTCAATGTTTAAAATGAACTCATCCAAATCATCAATGCAATTAGAATCCGGTGGTTTCAAGAGATTATTCACAGAGGCAGCCCTGTATGCAGCTCGAAATTGTTGTGGATTGGGATGATCACGGTTGCCTCCTTTCTGTCTTATAGATCCAAGAAAATTATCTACAAAATCTTGGCTAATCCTGTCCGTTAATAAAAACTTAAAACCAAAATTATCCTTTAGATCTTCCCAGAGGAGTAGCAAGGCTTGAATTGAAATTACCATTTTCTGATATTTCCAATGGTGTAGAGTCATTAAGACTGAAAATTGTTGGCACAGCAGATGGTGTGAGCCTATTTTTAGTTCTAATATTCATGAAACTGGCATCAATGAAATGATTCGCGCAAATTCTATGGTTAACGTTTAAATATTCCGTAGTTTTATTTGTAAGCCCATCATTATTTACATTTTTCAGTCACAAAATAGAACTAAAATTTATATTAAGTTAATATGCCAATAAGCCTATCTAATGAAAATGCGAATTTACCAGTATTTTTCCTATGGAAACTTATAAAAAGATAAACAAGGATTTCTTGTTTTCGATATTTCACAATTTAAAACGGAACAATATACGCCAGACACACTAAATTATTTAAAAACCTTGTAAAACTAGCATTAAAAATCTGGAAAGTTTTTGCGTCTCTTTTAAACCTAACATCGAAACGCACGCGCTGTGAGAACGGCGCCACTGGTGGCGCCATCGCTCTTACGGTAGTAGTGGACATTTTTGGGAAAAAAAAAGTTAGTACGCTTTTTTGAAAGAGAGACGCCTCTCATAATCTTTACACTCTCTGCTATAGTTTAAAAGAAAAATAAATATATTGTATCTTGCATAAAAGATAAAATGTTTACTAACATAGTTCTTGTTTGGTATGATCATCTACTAAAATGTCTCGAGTATATTTAGTCTTGTTTTTTTTACGTCACCACAGTTTGGTTTAACCACCGGTTTATAATCATCATTTACCGCCCGTACACCACTTCAATAATACCGGGGCAATCACAGGTTCGAAATTTAAATTTCGGCGAATTTCTCCGACGATAATGTAAACAAAAGTTCAATGGACATTCTGTATAAGATAGATAATATTTTTCAATAATAAATTATGTCCTTAAAGTAAGAGAGAGTGAGACTTAGAGGAATAATACTTACATATTTCTTGTCGATTAATTTTTTTTTAACTTCAAACTTCTTCAAATTCTAATGGCTATCCACTATAGTCGTTCGACTTTATATATTAATATATTGCGTCATGGATTGTTACGTCACCACCGCTGTAACATTTACCACCACTCATTTGCCACTTTAATAATACCGGGGAAATTAACGATTCAAATTTTAATTTAATTTCTCATATCGTAGTTAACTATCCTCGCAAGGAATAATATATACCGTTTTACTGGAGTGTTTCAGATAAACTTTGCTTATTCCATACCTTCAATCCATTTTTTGACATTATTTTGATATAACCTTGTATCCGCTAAATTATAGAGAGGATTGGAAGATCATTGAAACAGTGAAAAAGCATTGCTAGGAATAATAATAATATTTATTCACCCTAATAATTGCCTTTTAAAACAGGGAGGAACCATACAAAATGATTCGCGAGCACAAATTCACAAAATTAAATTCAAATGAGCATAAAGGTATAACATTCTATTAGTTACTTTAAAGTTAAAATTGCGTTAAAAATAACCTATTTCAGTAGCGAGAATAGTTAATATCAATGTTTACACGGTTCGTTACTTTCGACTCGCCCATTGTAACAGAACACGTATTGTTCCATTAATTCGCCAAAAACAAGGGTTAGGGTGAAATCCAAGCGCGATAGAAATGTCATTCGACCTTCCACTTAAAACGTTTCTCACGCTCGAAAGTTCTTCACAATCAAATAAAACGGGTCCAAGATCCTCTGTTTTTGATCCGCACAACTGGCATGAAGGATCACCATTAAATGTTTGGGTAAGAAGAAAAGCTGTTGGCAAAGACCCAGTTTGAGCCTGGAAGAGAATATGACTACCGCGATCGTTGCTGTAGAAATTTTCTACTGAAGGGCATTCTTTTGCTGAGTATAACGCAAGGCTTTGATGTTTCTCTACTTCGACTATCTAATATTCATTCGACGACTGCCGTACTGCGCTTATAACCGCCGCGTTCCATTTTCGTAGATTCATGACATTTGCCTCTCGTAGCCTCGACCGTACTTGCTGTCTAAAAAACTCAAGCGATTTATCCATTTGGTTCTACAGACCGTCATTCGCAAGTAATGGTAGACTTGTTTCGCCACACGGGTCTCTGCCATGAACCTTAGTCGACCCAAGTACAACAACTTTCCCGTGGCATCTCGTTCCACGAATAGGGACCATCCAAGTTCTCCCTTGATCGCCGTTTTTCCCACTGAAAATTGTGCCAGGTCCAATTTACGGTTGCCTATTGCCGAATAGCAAAGGACTTCATTCGAGTACGTAAGGACGGGGACCACGACTGCTTTCCATATGGTACGAGAGACGGTTATAGGAGTGGACCCCCTTGTGCTTCACAGCTCCCATCAAAAAATCCGCCTTTCGACAAACCTTGTCTTCCTGACGAACCATGTACTCGGAGCGGGAGAAGAACAGAACGCCAAGATACTCAAAGGAAACCTTAAGTGTGACTTCTTCGTTTTGAATCATGAAGACGACCCGACTGGCAACGCCTTCTTCCCCCCGGCCATAATTTTACATTTGTTGGCGCTAAACTGCAGTCCGTAATCAGTCGGAAATTGCCCACATACATTTAGTAGAAATTGTAATTCATTCGGGCTCTCAGCCATATTAAAGATGTCATCGGCGAAAAAAAAACCAGCTTTTCGGCAATCAATTACTTCTCGTATAGGAAGCTTCAAATGAAATCCCGCGGTAGTTTCCTTTAACTTTCGTTCTAGTGGCGTGAGAAAGAGAGAAAAAAGCAAAGGCGATAGCGGACAACCTTGCTGTAATTCGGTTGTACTTCGTATGTATTCTGTTTCCGTACTTCCAAGAAAGTACTTGTACATGGTATTTTCATAAATGGCCGCCAAATGCTTCACAAAATCATGCGGAATTCCAAGCTCCTTGAGAGTTTCCCAAAGCTTCAATCTATTAACCGAGTCGTAGGCTTTTTTCAGATCGAGGAATGCGACATAAAGCGGGCGATTTCAATTAATTGAGAAGGAACAAATAAATTGTCCGCTCCTCTTCTATCTCGACGGAAACCGTTCTGTAATTCACCCAGTAACCCACGAGGAATTATAGATATTGGGGTGGAGGAGTGGTAGAATTACGACTCTTCGTTTTTCCAACTGCTTTTCTACCAAAAATGGACGGAAACGGCCCAAAAGTACCCTAAAAGTGACCAAAGTTCAAGACTCAACGACAGCGGGGACTGTCAATCATGATTATAACCCTTTTTTTGACGAGGGGGTAAAGAGATGAGCGTCAACCATTAATACGCAAAAAGGCTTCGGCCTTTACACGTTCACCGCCGACACCACCCTGCCTTTGTACGTTCACCACCGAAGTATTTACCAATTTTTATTATTGCCACTCATTTCCTTACTTAACCTGTCTTTTTCATCCGGAATTTACCCAGATCGCTTAAAAAAGGGGAACAAAATTCCTGTTTATAAAAAAGGAGATCGTTATAACCCTAGTTACTACAGACCAATATCTGTCTTATCAATAATAGCGAAAATCTTTGACAAATGTTTTTACAAGAGACTTAATTCCTTTTGCGTTAAACACACTCTTATCTCTTAATACCAATTTGGGTTTAAAGCCGGTATTGACTCGGCTATTGTAAAGGTTTAAAAAAATTCTTTATGCGTTAGATAGTGGAAATTATTGTATAGGTATCTTCCTGGACCTAGAAAAAGCGTTTGATTTAATAACAAGTGGCAAAAGTTTATTGAATTTTTAAAAGTAAAAGGAGTTTGAAGACAAATACAAACCATTTTAATTTATTGATACGATTTTAATTATTTAATCTAAAGATACAAATGTCATCAAAATTCTAAAGGAATGGTTTTAAAATTGTCTAATTCGTTCTGTAGCTAATATGGCACATTGGTCTAGGAACGCTTATTTCACGGACGGGTTCAAGAAAAACGGGTTAGAAACACAAAGATTCAACCAGCAGTAGATTCGTAAAAGACTGGTGCCAGATCGACTGGCGTTTGAGTAGTATTAGTAAACTAAATATGAACCATTTTTTCCAAGATGGCCGCCAAGATGGCCGCCATAACCCCCCCCCAAAACAACCTCAATTTTTTTTCCAAAAACCAGTTTTTGACCTTGGAAAAAGTCATCAAAATATTTTTTTTTTCAATCTCAAAATTGTAGTAGTAAACTAAATATGGACCATTTTTTCCAAGATGGCCGCCAAGATGGCCGCCATAACACCCCCCAAAACAACCCCCAAAAATTTAAAAAAAAAACAATTTTTGTCCTTGGAAAAATTGAAAAACATATTTTTGTTTTCAATCTCAAATTTCACCTTGACGATGATACTTGACCTCGACGCCTGACCCCTGACCACCACCCCTAAGCCTCGGTCTATCACCCCAACAAGTTTGGACACGATCGAACAAGCTCGGATCGAGATATCGGCGGTAATATGTGACCCCACCAAATACTTACGCTTATTCACTTTTGATATCGTTTTTTATTTTTTTCGTTTTTTCGCCATTTAAAATGCTAATTAGTTATTTGCGAGATGGGGAAACGAATTCGCGACCTTCGCTTTATATCCTTGGCAACTTTTGGCCCCACCCAAAATACTTTAAAATTTATATTAATATAAATAAGTTTTCATTTTTTTTCGCAAATATTTTAATAGTTTTATTATTTTAAAACAATGTTAGTTTTAGTAAAAGTAATCAAAAAAACAATTAGTTATTATATTATTTAATAACTATTATATTTCAAACAATATATTTTTAAACACTTAACAACACAAAAAACACTACAAATAAAACTAAAATATAATCTAACAAATTAAATTAATAAATAATAAAGAATTAAAGAAGGGTGCATAAATAATTTTTGAAGGCTAAAAAATATAAAAAACACAATGTTAAAAATATTTTAAGTGTATAATTAAAAAATAATTATAATTCAATTCTAAGAAGATATTTTTCCTCTTCGGTACAAAACGACATGTCGGGTTGGAAATTCAGGCTAGAATTTATAGATATAAATAAATTAATCTTTTAAAAACGAATATATCTAAAAATATTTACCACAAGAATTCTTTAACTTTTTGTTGCTCTACCATCGCACGAATAAAAACACTGGTTTTGGTCTTAATCGCTTCGGAAGTATACAGTTCGAGAATGTTTGAATTAATTAAAACAGTTCGAACGTTATGTTGTACAGTGCCAACATGTTGAATTTGATCTAACACATGAAGTTCAGACTCAAACTTTTTTAAATTCTTGTGATTCCACCACGAAATTTGACTAGTATTACAAAATATCTGCATATATTTGCTAGACAATTGAAGAATGTCGTAGCTAAACAAATAGTTAGTTTTTTAAAAAAAGATTATACATTCTACTCGAAGAGAGAGAAATTTTAAAGATCGCGGCTAAAAAAGTACAGGTTTTAGATATAATTCACCAGTTATCTTGATTCTTGATTTCTCCTGGTAAAAATCCTTTACATTTATATTTTATAATTTAAGCCTGACCTATATTTTAAAATTTTAAAATATTTCCTTTGGGAATAATTATTAATTTTGTAATACAACTAAGGTTAACTAATTATCCCTATCCTTCTTAATCAAGTTTTTTTTTATTTAATAAAAACAATTATATTCAATTTTTAAACAACCTAGTACAAAATGTACTTATAAAATTTCAGTTAATATACTCATCAATTACTAAAATAAACATAAAACATTAAAGTTTAACCGATATTAGTATAAAAAAGTATTTAGAAGACATGAAAAAAAAACCAAAATAAGTTGAATAAATAACCAAGGGGTAGTTTGAAATGAGCAATAGATTGTATCCCAGATGAACTTTGTTTAAATCAGTTTTAAACAATAATTTTTCAAGAAATTTTTTAAATAATAATAATAATAATAATAATAGAAAATATAAAAAACTAATACTAATAAAAACAAAAAAAAGATCTTTATATCAACGAATTAATTTAACCAAAAAAATAGATACCTGTCAAAAAGATAAGAATAATAAAATTTCTTGAACATTTTTTGGACAAAAAAGATGAAAAAAAAGGATGTTTAATATAGAAAAAAAGGGCTTTACACCAATCCCAACATTAAATTAATAAAACTATTTAAAAAAGAAAAAGTAGATTATGAAGTATTAAAAAGAACCTCCACCGCCTGAATTAAATTAATAAAACTAGTTATTTTTGAAAACATGTTTAAAAAATCTTAAAAAGAACCTCCACCGCCTGAATTAAATTAATAAAACTAGTTATTTTTGAAAACATGTTTAAAAAAATCTTAAACATTTTAAATAAAAAATATAAAACATTTTTTTAAATTGTTTAACCTTTACAAAATAAACAATTAAATAATAAAAAACACAAATAAAGTTTTTAAATAAAAAATGTCTAAACACTAATTCTCAAAATTAAAACTTTATAAGGTTCGAGTCCTATTTTAAAAAAAATTAAATTTAATTTTTTTAAAAAAATAAATAAAAAATATTGTAAATACCTTGAGTCGTAGTTGTTAAATTCGCCGTCGATCGTTTAAATTGGGATTTGTAGGAGATAATTTGCAACTAAATAAAAATATTAATCTTAATTATAGTAATTATTTTTTAAATTAGTATTCCTTACTCTAATGTTGTAACTATTTTAACTTCTTGTTGATCCAAATCATTAATAAAAAATAACACTATCGTTCCTAATTCTAAACGGATGTTATATCTCGTTAGGCGAAAGTCATTAGTTATACTTAACTGGTTTTTTTTCGAAAGAAAGAAAGTTGTTGTAATTGATAGAGAATTAAAAGGTCGTGTTGAAGGTTCCTACGATTTCTATGTCGACGAAACCATGGGATCTTATTTAAATTTTGATATAATCGCATATGTTTTCCAATTAAGCGTAAAATTTCGTAAGAAAACCAGCCCTCAAGAGTGGCTTGAGTGTGGAACAGTAAACCGTCAAACTCAAAACCGTCGTGGGGACAGACAAAAATATTAGAATGAACGTGAAATAGCCAAGAATTGTTAATGATTCTTCTGGAAAAAACTGAAGCAAAAACAGACGGAGATAATTTGAAAGATTTTTTTATAAAGGGGCACGCAAAAATGATTTTTTTAAAAGGCTCTACTAATGCTTGACACTCAAGATAGACTGTTTTCATACAGTAATTTTCAACTCTAATCGAAATATCGTTAATTTTAAAAAGATTATAATTCCTAACTTAGCGTAATGCTAGATATTTAAGTGAAAAAGGGTTAATAGCGAGAGGATAAGAAATCTTACCGGAAAAAGTTAAAACTTCGCGAGAGTCCATGGTTTATAAAACGAATACGGTAAAGACAGTCTTTTTATAAGAAAAATTTTAGGAATATTAAATTTTTTACATCCTGATTTAACCTTTTTAAAATCAAGTCAAAAGACTTTTTTTATGATATATACCCTGCAGAAATATAATTTTTATTCCTTCGTTTAAATTCTATACCCTGCAGAAATATATTTCTTCCCATAAAATTTTAAAACATCTAACCCTGTAATTAACAAAATTCTTACATCTATAATCAATTTTTAAAGCAAAAATATTAAAACTCTTAGGGCGTTTTCTTTTTTGTCACGGAAAATTCAATGATAAAAAAATGAGTAAATATAAAGTCCTTCATAAAATAAATAATAATTTTATATTTTTATAAATGTCTATATTTAAATTGGCATTCACAAACAATTTTAAATACCATTTACATACCGATAAATTATAACTAGGTTCTATCCTTGTAGTATTAAACACTTTAATATTCAAGGTTTTATATTTTTGAAAAAAATTAATGAAAAAATAAATAATTTTGGTATAAAAGGGCAAAGTTTTACTATTAAAACATAACAGCCTAAAATGGCTTCCACAAGCAATAGTCAAAGCTCCGCGAGTCAAGCAGTTTCAGTTTTTGATAGGCCTGAAGAGATGTTATTAGATTCGGACCAATCGGATGGGGACTTTATTCAAGAGGTACGTCGTATGTCAAATATCGAAGAAGTTGGTATCGAACAATCAGTAAAAGTTAAGAAAGGTGGAGTTTCTGACGAAACTAAAACTCCGAGGAAAAAGGCGAGCGACCAGGGCATATATCTAGATTCAGATATATTCGTATAAAAACATTAAACACCAACCTCAAGATGAGCTCTGGAAGGGTGATTATAAAAGAATGAAATTCTTAGCCAACACCCTATCCATGGACGTTATCCGAATCATAAACTCAACAAACAGGCTGAAAAAGATAATTGACCAGACGGAAGGAAAAATTGTTTGCCCACCTACGAAGGCAAGTTAAACTCATTAATTAATTATTCGTAATAGTAATTAGAATAACATTTTAGACCTGGAAACGAAATAAGAATATGGAAGACTCCAGTGATTACGGTTCGGACTCTGAATTACTTTTCATCTTTAAACACTTGATTTTGAATTAGAACTAATAGACTTAAACGCAATCCCCACACATTTATTTTTTACAGTATTTGAAAAGATTCTGTCCAAAATTATCAAATACGTAAGACAAGAGGCACCAGGTTTCGATTTCCTCAGATTTGCAATTCAATCGGAAAATTTAGAACATCCAATTAACATTAAATTTATTAAAATTGATCAGTTAACTGTTTCTCGAATATTTAGCCATATAGCTCGCATTGCTCAATCGAAAAAAGATTTCTTACTAGATGGAGAAATTAAATTTAGTATAATTCTTTTGACATCCCCACAGAAAATGGGAAAAAAAATTTTAGCATAAAAAAACAGAGACATTATTGATCTTGATGCTTTTTTGAAAACTAAAACCAATTTTTACTATATAAATAACATCGATAATTTATGCGTAGCGAGAGCCCTCAGAGTCGGAAAAAAACTCTGTCAAATTGCCGAGTACAAAAAGAAAAAACTTCCATTAACAAGTGTTCTTTAGAATATAGAGCCTTAACACTCTTTCGTAGTAAATTACAAACTAAAGCCGCTAAGCAATTGCATGATGATGCAGGAATTGCAACAGGAGCTGTAGAAATTGGTGATATAGCTAAATTTCAATCATATTTAGCTCCAAAATATCAGATAATAATATTTAACGCAACGGAAAATTTTCAAATTTATTTCAAAGGTTTCCCCCCTTCCGAAAACAAAATTCTACTTGTAAAAATTGGCACAACGTTCATTTAGCTAAAAATCTACATTCCATTTGGGGCGGAGTAGCTTCGTGCTTAGACTGTGAATTTTTTTTTATTCCACCACACATAGAAACAAGCACCACTGTTTTGCTGCTTCAAATATTAAATGCAAAAGGTGTTTAAGTAAAAATTTTCACGAAATTTTAGAAATTCCTTTAATTCGTTGTAAACTTTGTAATAGGTATTTAAAACAAGGCGAATGTTACAATTTTCATTTTAAAAATGAAACTTGCAAGCTTTTCCACAGATGCGAAAATGCTGTGTTCAATTTGAAACTTTAAAAACTCACAAATGTGAAACAGCCTGCAACTCTTGTAAAATTGAACATCCTCCTAACCAGCATTATGTTAAACAGTCGACCTTTAAAAAGAATCCACGATCCTATGTATATTTTGATATTGAGACTATAATTGAGAATAATATTCATAAACCTATTCTGTTAGTGGCACGAAGTGAAATTTTAAATCAGCCTGTGGAAACCACGGTTTTTGAAGGACAATATTGTGTAAAAAAACTTTCTCAATTTTTGTTTCAACATGAAACTATTTTACTTACGGATGGGAAACGGAAAAGAAAAACAATTAGACCGAAATTTACAAACCTCATCGTAATGACCCATAATCTGAGATCTTTCGACGGAATGTTTATTATTTCTAAATTAATTAAACATGTCATTCCCGAGGTTATTTATGATGGAGCCAAAATTCTTACTATTTATATTAAAGGGGTAGACATTCGTTTTTTAGATTCTTTAAACTATATTAGTGCTCCACTAAGGCATTTTCCTAAAATGTTTTCCTTGACTAAATCTAAAGGATATTTTCCCTATATTTTTTGGACAAAAGACACTTTGAATTATGCAGGACCAATTCCGGACGAAAAATATTTTGAACCCAATAAAATGAAAGAGTTGGAATACCGAGAATTTAAAAATTGGTATTCACACAAACAGCTCGAACCGGTATATTGTATTAAATCAGAATCCAGAGCGTATTGTCTTTTAGATTGTAATTTATTACGCTTAGCTATACAGAAATTTCGCATCTTATATAAAGAACTAATTGACATTGATATCAGTAATTATGGGGGTATTTCCCTTTCTGGGGCACTTAATAAAGTTTTTAGAACCATATACCTTATGTACTAATCCGGCTATCGGTTTGGCAAGTAGACAGAATCAAAGTGAGATTGCATTAAAATATTTATCTTGGTACGAGAAGGAAAATAATTTAATTTTGCAAACGGTCAGATCCGCGGCCGGGGAACAGGCTGTAGGTCCGTATTTCGTAGATGGCTACTGTGAAAATCCACCCATAGTAATTGATGTAATGGGTGATTTCTGGCACGGTTGTCCAAAACATTTTTCTGGCTCGAGCTTTAATCCAATTATCGGAAAAACATTTAAAGAAATTAGAGAAAGAGAATTAGACCGAAAAGAATTTATTGAAGGAAATTTACCAAACCACACATATATTCAAATTTTTGAATGTGAGATATTAGATTTGTTGAGAAAAAATGTCGAAGTTAAAGCTTTTTTTAATACAATTAAAATTATTCCTAAAATTAACCCTAGATATTATTTAGTTGGAGGGCGTGTAGAAACAATTAAGCTGTACCATGAAACAGACCCCTCAGTTGGAGAACAAATCCGATATTTTGACTTTTGTAGTCTGTATGCGTATTGCTTACAAAATGGAATATGGTTGTAAAAATGTTAAAGTTATCACACACAACTTTGATTATGCACCGGACGCCTATTTTGGAATAATTAGTTGTTGAATCCTCCCCCCCAGAGACCTCTACTTACCCGTTCTTCCCTACCGTTTTAATAAGAAACTTTATTATCCTTTATGCGGAAGTTGTGTGATAAATAATGATGAAAAATGTACCCATAGTATTGACGAACGAGCTATAACGGTAGTCTTACCTTCGGTAGAAATCTACTACTCAATAAAAGAGTGTAATTATCAGCTGTTAGAAATTTTCGAGGTTTACCATTACAATATTACAACCAATTTTTTCAAACCATATATTGACATTTTTTTATAGCAAAAGTTAAAAATTCAGGATTTCCACCTAATATTAAAACATATCAAGAACAAAAAGAGTATTTAGACGCGATATATGAAGCGGATGGAGTAAGGTTAGAGCCCGAAGAAATTGTTGATAACCCATCCTTAAGAACTTCCGCGAAATTGGCGCAAAATTCATTATATGGAAGAATGGCCTTAAGAATGGATAAATCAACAACTAAAATCATCCATCGCTACTCCCAATTAACTGAGATTATAGCAGACACAATGAATAAATTAACAGACTTTCATCTAATCAACAACGATGTTGCCATGGTAGGTTATAAAAAAAAGTGAGCTGGCACCCACATTTTCGAAAGGTAATGTAATAATTGCTGCCTTTGTCACCAGTTACGGGCGTATTCATCTGCATAAGTTAATTAATAAGTTGGGAAAGCGTGTAATTTGTTTTGACACAGATGGAGTGAAATTTACACATCTACCAAAAGAATGGCTACCCCCTCGGTGGTAATTTAGGTGAACTTACGTGCGAGACCCCGAAAACATATATCACAAAATTCGTATCAACCGGGCCAAAAAGTTACAGCTTTAAACTTGAAAATAATCAGACAATTATAAAATTAAAAGGGATAACTCTTACCAGGGATAATTCAGAAATCATCCATTTCGATTCTTTTAAACAGATGATTTTTGTACCAAATACCGAGTTTAAGCTGAAAATTCCTTTTAACGTAATAAAAGATAAGTACAAAATGCTTTTACGTGTTGGGAACTTAAGTAAAACTTTCAAAAAAAACATTTTGTAAACGTGTGCTAAAAGAGAATATCTCTAGTGTCCCCTACGGCTATTTAGAATGTGAAGATGGCGAATTGTAAAATAAAATTACCATCTTTTAATTATAAGTCTAAAAAGCATGTAACAAAAAAACTTGCAAAACATGTTTCATTCAATCACATAGTTATCGTAAATGAAATCTCTTCCGAAAATCGAGTAAATACTTTATTTTTAAGCAACCTAAGATTTAAACTTTTAACTTCTAAAATTGAATTTTTACTAAAAAACGGGAATTAATGTGTAATTTTTGGTGAAAGAATTATTATGATTTTTTTTAATTCAAAAATGTTATTTTTGTATGTTATTTTTTGAAACTTTATATAACTGGTGAAGGAATGGTTTTTGATAAGAGACATATTATATTTTAATAAAATAATTTTTTAAATTTAAAATGTGTTTGTTTATTTTTATATCTATACTATAAAACAGTCAATTTACTAACAAACTACGTTGTATGTTGTCTTTGTTTAAACAGTAATGGCTTATATAAAATATTTTTCACCGTTTCGAATGATGGTGTCAGGGCCTACTATGTCGGGCAAATCATTTTGGACGAACTCACTAATTAGATGGAGGAATGAATTAATCGATAAACCTCCTATTAAAATTATTTATTGTTATTCGGTTTGGCAATCAGGTTACCATGATTTATCTCAGTTTGTAACCGATATAGAGTTTATGCAAGGACTACCTCCAATGAACAGCGAGTTTTTGGAATCAAATAGATATTCATTACTTATTATCGATGATCTAGCAGATGAACTTTACAAAAATGACCAAATTGCTAAATTGGTTACCGTCGACAGTCATCATTATGAAATTTCAGTCGTATTAATCTCACAAACCCTATTTCCTCGAGGGAAACAATGTCGTTTAATCTCTCTTAATATGTCATATCTAAATCTGTTTAAATCTCCTCGAGATTTAAGTCAAGTTCAATATTTAGCCAATCAAATAACTCAAAATAATACAAAAATAATTAAAATGGCCTACGATATGGCTACTAGAGAACATTACAATTCCCTATTTAAGAAGACATCTGCACCACTCCAGATAACTTACGATTAAGATCGTACACGATTAATCAAAACGGACCACAAATGGTAGTTTTTTCCAATAATAAATAATTTACTATATTATTAGCAACTTCATTAAAGACAATGGCTCCAAAAAGACAGTACGTAATAAAACGACTCCTATTGCAAATCCCTCTGACAGGTTTAAAACACACTATCCATATTTAAATTTATTGTATAAATCTAAAGGAGGAATACGTAAAAATTTATTAGCTAACAGTTCTCCAACGCAATTAAAAGCCTTACAGACCGTTTGCAAAAACTTGAAAGGGGTGGAATTATATTATCTAAAGCCAAAAAAAAACAATTATCTAAATATAAAAAAGCAATACGGTTTTTGGCCAGTCCGAAAATTTCACAAAAAAGGAAGCGTGCTCTAATAACTCAGAAAGGTACGGGATTCTTCATAAGAGCTCTACTAGGATCTATCGTTCCTTTAATTGTCAATTTATTCAATAAAAGATAAAATGAAAAAAATGATTTTAGTTCCCGCATCGAGTTTCGGACAAATATCTCAAGAAAATAAACAGCTTGTTTCTCCCCAGGAAACATATTATAACTTATTAGATAATGAGCTGCAAAATATATAAACTTCTAATTTAAACAGCCGCTCCAAATTACGAGAATTTCTAAAAATACTGAGCGAGGCCAGAGAAATGAGGAAAGCGATACCGGTACCTAAAGTTGAAATTACAAATTTTCAAGCACCCGTACCTGTTGCCACATTAAATTCCCCGTTCACCTCGCAAATTTATTCACCCTTCAAAACGCCCGAGGGAGTTAACGCTGGCGAAGCTGCAGAGCTGCGTCTAAATACTATGACACGCAAAATGAAAGACTATCTCAGCGAGAGAGAAAACGAACAGACTAGGGGAGAGGCCAAATTCGCGAGTCTCTTAAAGACTGTAGATTCTTGGAAAAGGAAATCATCTACGCCGATTATTAAGCAACAAAAGACAATTACTGATGATAGAATGCATAAACGATTAAATAAAGAAAATGAAATATTTGAAGAATACTTAGAAAATACCGATATTGGAAGTCAATTAAGCAAGGAAGATGATTGGGATCGAGAGCTAGGTTCTTAGGAGGGTGCTGTTGGTGGCGTTCTAACAGCACCGCAAAAAAATTAAAATCACCATCGCCTAAAAAATCTCCCAGGCCAAAAAGACAGACCAGGCCTCCTTCTCGCTGGCAAGAATAATAAAAATGTGTAAAAATAATTATGTATGAAATAAATAAACATTTTTTTATTCTAAACAAATCGATTTATTTCGTTTCCACTCTTTCATCAAATGAATACATATATTCAACAACGCTAAACTATCATTTCTTTTTAAATCGAAATTATACAATTCGTTAATTATTTTACTGTAAGAAATCTCCATACATCTCGAGGTTAGAAAATAAATTACATGTGGTCCGCAGTTTTGGCTTTTATTTGATTGAAATTTATGAGTATTGTATTGAATACGCTTGCTATATCGTTCTAGCAAAAACCCATAGTCACGATGTGATCGTCCTAGAGAACAAAAAAGTCCAGAGTGTCGCCCGATTTGTAAACAGCCGTCCAATGAGACCCTGGAAGAGTGTTAGGATCGGTGTTGATTACGAAACAATATGATTTTTTTTAATTGGAACTTTTGGTAATCTATTAGCGGGAAACACTCCGATAAATTTATCTCTCGAGCGGGGGTCACACTTAAGTATAGATTGGATTTGATTAGTGTTCATCTTTTACGTCACTGTCAAAATGCATAATTTTTCATATTGATCGTTTGTTAAGTTGATTCCCCTGATAGATGGCTTCAAACTTCCGTCTTCTTTCTTAAAATGTCGCACGTCGAAAGTCTCGTTACATTTTACGAGGTACGTGTCTCTTCCTAGATCGTATGCTTTGTCACAAACTCCAATGTCTAGGCTATATTCGGAACTTCGTTTTTTGAATTTCATCGCGGATGACACTATTGTGGCGCTAACACCAAATATAACGATCGCGAGACCCAGGAAAATGTGTACTTTACCCATGGTAAACAAAATGTTGAATAAAGACTGTAGCGCTCTACACTTGAATTTTAACCATTTCTTGAGCGTAAAATGCCCCTTTAATTATATAGCCGGTCAAATCTTTCACAATATACATACAGGGATCTCTCGTAATCACTCTATGAATTTCAAATATTTCGGCTGTAAACGTTCCCCTGTATGCTTTATCAAATGATGATTTTGCAACGGCTAAGCGAACTTTATCCCCAATTTTTAAAGTTGGCTTCCCAATCATGCTAAGGTTACCATAATTTTTTTTCAAATTGCCGATTCATTGTTTTTATTGACATCTTTAGGCGCGATTCCCGTTGTTGAATGTTTTCGAGCGTTATAAGATTTTGCAATTAATGGTAGTATATTAAGATAATGTAAATCGCCGGTCTTTGTAATTATTTTAAAAATTTTAGATTTTACCGTGTGAACCAGTCTCTCAATCATAGAGGCCTTTTTTTCGGAGTATGTGAGGTAATGGTGGATGTTATAACGCTTTAAGAGAGCGCGAAATGGGGCGTTCCTAAATTCTGACCCTGCGTCGGTACATAAATTAAGGGGTACCCGTTTTTTGAAAATCTCTCTAAAGGCCTTCACAATCTCGCTCGAGGTGTTATTTTTATTGGATGAATAAAAACGAATTTACTTAAAATATCCTGAACTAAGAGTGAAAAACGGTAATTGTTATTAAAAGTTTGTAAAATAGGGAGGTCTAATAAATCGGCCATAAATGTCTCGTCAATAGTTGTTACGTATAATTTGTTACGTTTAAAATTTAATCTCCTAGCTCTGTGTTGTGTGTAAGTTGGTTGTATATTGAGAATATTTATAATTTCTTTTTCCGAAATTTTGGGAAAAGGTTTTCTTAAAGTAACATTGTTAGAATAACTGTATGGGTTTTCAACATCGTAATACACTTTACTTAATTGTTTGTCTGTTTTTGACACCACCATCTTTAAATGTATGTGTAGTAATAATAAAAACAGACTATAGTAAAAGTTTTTATTTTAATAAATTAAATCACATTTTGAACAATATCAAAATATAATTGACTTTCTACTATTAAGGGGTCAAGGCCAAATTCCTTTTGGAACCTAACAACAATATGATCAAAATTTAATTGGGGAATGGCTAATAATATCATATTTTCAACTCGGTCTTCAAAATTTGTGCTAAATCCTAGTTTACAAGAGACATCGTGAGTAATCGAAGATTTACAATGTGGATTCTCACAATTTTCGGTAAATTCCAACATTTTATCCGTGAGCTCATGTACAATTATGTCACGCATAATATTTTTTGCCGACAAAATTAAATTAATCTCCTGATCAATTGTATGTTTACAATACTTCAATCTTTCCCCCTGCTTGGTTGAGAGTAAATCCATAATTTCTTGAATAAAAAAGATGGTATAGATGGTTTTTTCCTCTTGCACAAGCTCGTACATCCACGAGTTTTTCCTTTTGTCCCTTGAAACAGTCGATTTTTATCTTTGAACCTTCAAGAGGGAGCCAGGAATGAAAACTAGCAACTTGGTCTTCAAAAAAGTCAGTTGTTTCATTTTCGAATGTGAATAGAGATTGCCAGGCTTCCAAATTCAGTTCAAATTCGGCGCAAGTGTCTAGTCGGTAAATTTTGATGGATGGGTTGACATAACCTAGCACCGTCACTTCTTGTTTAGGCGAGAGACTGTGAGCTCGAGACATCTTTACCACTACGATTTCACGAAACAACTAACCAATCTTTGCCCTCGTTGATTGTTGACGCTCTTGGTTAATGACAAATCGGTTTTCGTATTCTCCAATAATAATAATGTTTTGAATATTAGTTAAGGAGGAAGGAAACTTCATTACCATCCGTAAACTACCATTTCGTTGAATTGAGAGATTGTTAGAATTTGCCGAAGAATCGTACGTTAAATCAAACGCGAATAATTTATTACCGTTTTTATAATTTTCGTAATCAATACAATTACCAGAGTTATTTCCGATTAAATCCATTGCCGAGAAAAGTGAATAATATGACCTAGCGTAGAGGTTTTTATCAAAATCTGGAGTTAGAGCAGTTTCTGGTATATTCTGGTCATCTAATGAAAGTTGTAAGAACGAGAGATTATTATGGTTAAATTGAAAAGGGTTTTCTTGACTGGCGCCATTGTACGCAGAATTGTTTACCATTCCGATTATTACCCGATTTGGAATTTTACCTAAAAAAATATTTGACTTCACGAAATCGCTCGCGCCTGTTGAGATTGTCAGAGTTTTAACAACAGTTTGTGTTAGATCGTACAAAGCTCTTTGTTTATGAAGTATCGCATTATGTGCCAGCTGGAGATCTGGATTAACGAGAATATGTTTAGCCGTGAGAATAGCGTCCTCGATATTCAATTTATATTTCTTATTAACATCTTCATGGGAAATAATTATAAATTCATCGGAATTTTTCAAGAGTCGAATTCTTAAATTCACTTTGTTTAAAAGAAATTTGTCTATTTTACAAGAGTCTACATGAAGTCTACCCATATATTCACAAAGTTTCGATCCTGCAATATCTTTACTTCTTTTTAAAATTCCATTGTTTTGTTTATCTTTATTAACATCATCAAACGCTAACGCTGGGTCGCAAAACCCGTCTTCGTAATAGCCCTCGGCGGACTTGTAAGATTATTTGGCTCTCCTTTATCAAAATTTAAAACTGTTGCTAAATATGCTAAAAACGGATAGCAGTTATTGCTAGATTGTACTAAAGTCTCATCCATAAATACGTCTATTTGGCTAAAAATAGAATGCAATGGAAGGTTACATAGGGAGACTTTTTTCGGCTGCAGGTATATCTATTAAAATCCCGTTTTGTTCTTTTTAACACGAATTCGAATTTTAAGCATTAAGTTCGACATGTCGATATAATAATCTCCCCCGGGGATAGAAAAATCAATCTGTGTAGCATTAGACAAGGGAGCTATAGGGAAATAATCTACAAATTTATTCCCCTCAATATTTCCATTAATCAGGGGTTCGTTAAAAAGCTCTAACTCCGAACACATAGATTCAAATTGAGGCATAATGCTTTCGTCAAGAAAATCGGTTTTTGTTCTCTTGCGTTTTCTTTGATTATTGCTTAATTTTGATTTGCGCTTGTGTCCTCTCCGAACTCCAGAGCCTTTCTGTGTATTTAATATGGAATCACCGAGACTATTTAAAAGATTTGTTCCGGCAATTTAACTATTTTTTTAACGACTCCTTAAAATTTTGACCCGCAACAACATCGTCCATTATTCTTTACCCCATAACCAAACCTTGGATACCGAGTGATTTAGCTACGGGTCGAAAAAGAGGTGTTACGAATCTTGCTTAACTTTTAAAAATTGACCCAAATCCACGACCATTTTGATATTGACTTCCTCGAAGTACGTTATATCCGCGTCCTGTTTGTACATAATGATTATAATATCTTTCCATGATGAGCTTGTTTTAAGTGTACTTTAGACTAAGAATCCAGTCTTTTGAATATTAATTTAATAATAGTCTTTCCTGTTTTATATGGCAGGAGTTCACCGTAATCCGACCTTAAAGAAATTTCTATAGTTTGTATTTGATCGTAGAGAACTGGAAAATAGTCTAAAAAATTAAATCTTTCAACTTGTGCTCGATTTTTATTTTCGTTTAATTTGATAATTCTTAACAAGGGCGTATTAGTGTGACCTGTAATTACAGGTTGTATAATATTTGTATAGACATAAATTCCAGATATTCCGTGGTTGAGATCTGCGGGGTACATACCTATTTCGTTAAAAAGAGGTCTTTCGATTTAATTGGGGGCAAATCCTAACATTTGACCGAGTTTGGGGTTATCTATTGGAAAGGTTAAAAAACTGTTTCCACCCAATCCTTTAACTGAAACTGTCGAATCTGAATTTAAAATAAACTCGAATTTAGCCCAGCTCTGTTGTGGCAAGGAGTGTTTCATTGCAATTAAAATATCTTCAATAGTGTGGTAAACGCCCATTGGAATTCGACAATGGAATTTGTCTACAACATTTAGTTTATTATTTTTACCTTGTTCGTAATTGTGGAAATCAATATCACGTTTTTGGCGTCGACTATTCTCAACTCTGTTTAAATCGTTTCGAAAAATTATAAAATTAACCGTATTATCTAATTCTAATCTAATTTGAAGAGGGTCTAATGCTTTGCTTTTATAAACTGAGGAGATATAATTTATTTTGTACTCAATTTGCAAGAGGTCTGCTAGAGGTCCAAATATTTTAATTTCTAACCCACTCATTAACTCAATTTGAAAATAATATTTTTATTTTTTTTTGAAAATAAAAAATCCAGCTTTAAGAGAAACATGCGAATCAAAATATTTTTGAAGTTCATTTAAAATTTTGAAATGAAGAGATAACGGTATAAAATTCCCGCTTAAATCCTTATTAGCCTCGTAATATTTACGTTCAAACGTAAAACTCTCATTATCCCAGTTAGGCGGTTCAATTGGAATATTTTTAATATACCTAAAATCTATAATAGAATCCTCATCTGACATAAATTTTTCCTCATACACTTTTAAAGGATTTTTACTGCTAATTACACCATCTTGAAATTCTGGCGCGTTTATATTAAAAATATTTGCTAAGCTCCCGGTGAAGGCCGCCTGTAGGTCTCGAGGGAATGAAATTCTTAAGTAATGACCTCGATTTATTTCTTCGATTACGTAACTAATTTCGAACAGATTTAAAGGGGGAAAGTTTGTCGCCTGTTGAATATCGTTTTTTAATTGCCTATGCAAAGATAATGGAATAATATTTCCAAAATCATCTCTCTGACCTTCAAATAAAAAAGGTTGGATAATTGATACAGAGTAGAAAGCCCAATCTTCCTGCTCAAATTGCGGTATTTTTGTAGTCTCAATACGTATGTCGATAAAATTGTTGTGCGAACTAAAAGTAATATTGTTTAAATTATTTAACGGGCCAAATTTTTGAATACCCGTAAAATAAGTGTCTGGTGGAATTTTAAAAAGATCTGCTAATGGATTTTGAAATTTAATTTCCATACCTACCGGTATTTCTAAATTAAAATATAAATTATCTTCATCATCGGACGATATCGCGGTTTTTAAGCCATCAAACTGTCTCGGTTTACATCGTTCTGATAAATCGCGTATAATTAAGTGTAATGTGAATGGTTGAATCTCATTATTATATTGTCTCTCTCCCTCATATCTGCCCGCCTCAAACACAATTGCGTAATTATTCCATTGTATTTGTTTAATAACAGGCTGAGATGATAGATTAACTTTTATTGGAAGAGAACTTGGTAAATTATTTTCTTCGGAAGAATTTAAAACTTCTGGTTGGTTGACGTCTCCATTAATATTTGTAATTAAAGGTTCTGTTGGTTTAATGTTGTTTAGATTTTCTTCTGGTTTCAGATTTGGCTTTTCTTCTAAATTTGGTTATGGTTCAAGTTTTGGTTTTTCTTCTTGTTTCACTTCTAGTTTTAGTTTGGTTTCTTGTTAATTTTCTGTTTTTCCTCCTGGGTTGTGATTGGATTTCTTCCACGGGAATTTGTCGTGGTAAATATTTTTGTTGATATTTATTCACAATTAACGCTTTTTTAATTCGTACTTCGATAAAATTTGTTGCGTAAGTTAAAGAAATAGTTTTGGCGTGATTCGAGATTGGATAATTAGAAAGATAATCACTGTCGACAAAATAATTTTCTCGAAATTCCAAAACAGAAGCTAGGGGCGATGCTTGAGGTATTCTTACTTGCACATCTTTTTGTAACTGTATTTTTAATTTTGAACTATCTTCGTTTTCATCTACTTTTACCGTATTTATTTGGATTTTTCCTTTAAGTGTTTGATTGGCCTCAATAGTTTTAGCAAACTCGTTAAGTATATTATTTTGAAGAGATGTGGGAATAATATTCTTATTTCGGTCTAAATCACCCTCGTCACGTTTGGGCGGAATTTCAATTTTAATATAATCCCATTGATTTTCTTCGGGTGAAATAGCATCTGACACGTGCCCTACTTGAAAATGCGAATACTCCTTTGTTATATTTGAATAAGTTTCAGGAAGAATTATCTCTGCTAATGCACAAACCCATTTTTCATTATTAAAATTTAAAGGTTTTGATAACTGTACTTTAAAGGCAGAAGGTGTATTTTCCGGGTAAATATCGGGTGATGCGTTCGAAGGTAGAAATACTACGAAACTTGACATCTTTATAATGATAGTTTTAGTTGGGCGACATCTCGTTTTATATTAATAAAAGATTAAGAGTGATAGATCGAAAGGATTGGGAGTTGAACTTGAGACTATTTGATTAACGGCCTGCAACGCTACCACGCTAAACCTTAACACGAAAGAGTTAAAATATCTATTTTTACGTAGGAAAAATAAGAACAATATGTTTATTAGAAAAACAACTTTATTCACATATTTTCAATCATTTGACAAGTTTTTTCAAGATTTTCCAAAACCTCAATTGGCGTTTCAACTTGATTAAGAGTTAAAATTTGATTATTTTTACAATATTCTTGAAAAAAGATAATAGCTTCCATCTGCTCATCAGATGGCATGACAAAGTCCGGTGGAAATACAACATTTGGTTTCATTGTAGCAATTGTCTTTTTTTACGATGGATTTTCTTTCATTAACAAACCCGTCGAGCCATTCCTGATTTTTTACATTAAACTCGTTCAAATAATCAATAATTTGGTCATCTAATATTTCTTCTTCGCTTGTGTATTTCGGTTGATTTGAATGAAGACAATCGCAACATCAATATTAAGAAGTGTTTTATTAGAATAACTAGATGTCAAATGGTTCATCAGATGCTTCTTAAAAACTCTTCGTTCCAGAAATAAAGCTTGACAAACCCAGCATTTAACACTAAATTTAAAACTATCTATAAAATCAAACGCGTGTTTGCGACATGGCTCCTCATAATAACAAGGGTTCTCGGTAGGCGATTTGCATTTAATTTCTGGTTTCCCCATAAATAAATTCATTTTTTTAACATTGAAAGAGCTCGATTTTTGAGACGTCTTACGCTTACACATATCCTTTGACTTTTAAATGTGAAAAGAATGATTATTATCGCAAGTTTAGATTCGTTTATTAGTTGTTTAAAGTATTTTGGGTTGGGCCAAAAGCCGCCAAGGTTATAAAGCGAAGGTCGCGAATTCGTTTCCCCATCTCGCAAATAGCTAATTAGCATTTTAAACGGCGAAAAAACGCAAAAAATTAAAAAACGATATCAAAAGTGAATAAGCGTTAAAATTTAGTGGGGTCACATATTACCACCCATATCTCGATCCGAGCTTGTTCGATCGTGTCCAAACTTGTTAGGGTGATAGACCGAGGCTTAGGGGTGGTGGTCAGGGGTCAGGCGTCGAGGTCAAGGATCATCTTCAAGGTGAAAATTGAGATTGAAAACAAAAATATGTTTTCGATTTTTCCAAGGACAAAAATGGGTTTTTAGAAAATTTTTGGGGGTTGTTTGGGGGGGTGGGGGGTGTTATGGCGGCCATCTTGGCGGCCATCTTGGAAAAAAAGGGTTCATATTTAGTTTACTACTACTTTGAGTGTGTAGAAAGACGGCTAAGAGAAATACAAGAAATTTGTTTCTTTAAATTTAAAAATTAATATCAAGAACTATAAATAACTTAAATACTTTAAATTATACGGTACAACAATAACAATAATAAAAAAACACCCACACGAACACTTAGGGCAGGGAGTACAAACAATCACCTAGGGAGGCGCCCGGAGGGAAAGTGTTTAGTACTGAGGCCGCATTGTATTTATTAATACTCATGGAGAATGAATATGTCGAGATTATTTTTAGCGTTTCTCCAATTCCACCCGTTGGGACCCCCGGTATGCTCCACCGCTTTAATAAAATCAAATAATACTGCCATCTCATTGGTTCTTAAAAAATACGTTTTTCGACGCGATTAACGCTGCTGCGAGGACGCAAAACATAAGACCGCCTCCTTTTCCCTCCCAACTTAGCGTGACGGGGTTAGTGGCTCAACGTGTCCGTCGATAGTCTCGAGATTTATTCTCCCTGAGTATAAATAAATACATTCTTGTTAATATCGTATCAATAAATTAAAATGGCTTGTATTTGTCTTTAAACTCATTTTACTTCTAAAGGGGCATTAATGAACTTTTGCCACTTGTTATTAAAGTTTCTCGCCACACGGATAAAAAAACAATTGATAGTTTAATGAAAACAATTTGGTTCAAGGAAGAATATTGTTTGCCAGATTTAAGGCTGTGTCCGGTTTTTTGGGAGCCCATATCTCTGAAACGAAGCACTTTAGGTCCCATGTTTATCAGACATTTTTTACTCATAGAGACCCATAGAATGCATAGTTAGAAGAAACCACCTATGGACCGTGAGAAGGATGATAAAATACGCGAAAAAGTAGATTAGTCCATAATTAAAAGGGATAATATAGCTAAATCCTAAACAAATTTGAAGAAATTAAAAAACTTACTACTAACTCGTACCCAAGAGGTCTTCGAGCAAAAAACGCGAAACTCGGATCAAATAGATCTTCGAGTAATAAACTAAATTAAAAATTAATAAAATAGCCAGAAATTCCAACGGTAGACCGGTTTCGTTCTATTTGGAACTCATCAGTACCGTGCGGGAAATCTGGCTGGCGACTGTCCTAAACAAATTTGAAGAAATTAAAAAACTTACTACTTCAAATTTGTTTAGGATTTAGCTATATTATCCCTTTTAATTATGGACTAATCTACTTTTTCGCGTATTTTATCATCCTTCTCACGGTCCATAGGTGGTTTCTTCTAACTTAACTTATCGTATATTCTATTCTCCACCACACTCCCCCCTTTTCGGCTTTCCGTTGCTATATGCAACGCGTTTTGAAATTTTTAATGTTTAGGCTTAGTTTCTCCTTTAGATTTAACAGTCGCCAGCCAGATTTCCCGCACGGTACTGATGAGTTCCAAATAGAACGAAACTGGTCTACCGGTGGAATTTCTGGCTATTTTATTAATTTTTAATTTAGTTGATTACTCGAAGATCTATTTGATCCGAGTTTCGCGTTTTTTGCTCGAAGACCTCTTGGGTACGAGTTAGTAGTACGTTTTTTAATTTCTTCAAATTTGTTTAGGATTTAGCTATATAATCCCTTTTAATTATGGACTAATCTACTTTTTCGCGTATTTTATCATCCATAGAATGCATATACAGGGTGTTAACTAAAAACGATTAAGAGCCAATTACTCAAAATGTGTTTTATGTAAGAATTTGAAATTTGCAGGTAACATAGAAGGTGCAGGGGGACAAATGTCAATTAAAATTTCTATGACCTTGAACCAGGTCTTCAAGGTCATTCAAATTTTAGCTCGAGAACCATTAGGATTAGAAGAATGGTTCTAATTAGAAATATGTTCTACGTTTAATTTAAAGTTTAACCAGCTTTGACCCGATCTAATTTTACCAATGAGAAGCCGAGAAATGTTAGACCAAACACCATAAGGTCGTGTGTGGTATTCTAATCAAGACATGGCATTTAACGGCTTATAAATCGAAAACTACCAGATCTATTGGATCAAAATTGTCGTGACACTCTAAACCGAGTGGGGGAGTTCGAAATTTGTAACTTATGATGACCTTGAAACATTAGTTCAAGGTCATTCAAAATTTATATCGAGAACCATTAGGATTAGGAGAATGGTTCCAATTAGAAAAATGCCCACCAAGGTTTTTTAAGTAAATTTACCTTTCACGACAATTTTGATCCATTAGATCTGATAGTTTTCGATTTATAAGCCGTTAAATGTCGTGTCTTGATTAGAATAACAAATATGACCTTATGGTGTTTGGTCTAACATTTCTCGGCTTCCCATTGGTCAAATTAGATCAGGTCAAAGCTGTTTAGACTTAAAATTAAACGTAGAACACATTTCTAATGGGAAACATTCTTCTAATTCTAATGGTTCTCGTGATAAAATTTAAATGACCTTGAAAACCTGGTTCAAGGTCATTGAAATTTTCATAATCATTTGTCCCCCTGCACCCTCTATCTAACCTGCAAATTTCAAATTCTTACATAAAACACATTTTGAGTAATTGGCTCTGTATCGTTTCTTAGTTAACACCCTGTATACATTTTCGGAACTCTTTTCCATTACACCCTGTATAGCAGCATTATGTCAGACATTTGGAAATTAGCGCTCTCGCTTATACATAACGTTGTTTTTTACGGGCGCGTGGTTTAAAATTGTAAAAGCTTTAAGTCGTTATTAAATATTTAAATTAATGGACGTTTTATTTAAAACCGCTAAAAATCTAATTAAGCCTAACGTATAGAAAACACGAAATTGGCGACGGAGATATTTACATAAACTTTCTGACCAACAATGGCATTCTCGATTCCGAATCAATCACCCTTTTCAGTGCAAGAATCAAGAGAAAATGTGGGACCTCGATGGGAAAAGTGGATCAAACGTGTCGACGTCTTCCAGGTCGCATTTGACATTGTAGTTCCGCACAGAAAGAAATCGATGCTTTTGTACTATGCTGGACAAGAGGTACAATATATATACGATACTTTATATGTAGCACCAGCTGCGAGAGCAGCTGCACCACCCGATGAATATCTTATAGCTAAACAAGCGCTCAACGGCCACTTCTTACCTAAACGCAACGTCATAGTAGAACAATACAAGTTTAGACAAGCAACGCAACTATCAATCGAAGAATATACCATCTGGCTAAAGGGCCTCACGGTTTCGTGTGATTTTCATGATACAAACAAAGAAATCTTAGGACATATTATAAAAACTTGTTTAACATCATCGCTACGCCGCAAGGCCTTGAGAGAACCTACCATGACGTTAGAAGAATTACTTACGGTAGCAAAATCCTATGAATTAGCGGAGGACCAAGCGAATCTTATGGAAGCTAAGGAGGAATTTAACGCAAACGCTGTTCGCCAAAATACAGCTCAACCACTCATACGAACAAAACGACTACTACCCCAACAACCAAATCAATAAACCAACAACCAACACGCCAACTATTCCCACTATCAAAAACCATATATCCAACAGCCACCATTTTATTCCCAGAACACATCGGTTCAACTACCATACTATAACACAGCACCACGAGGATCTTCACAGTGGCCTACACCGCGCTTTATAAACCGACCAGTGCTAAGAACACCACAGCAACTACCAACCAACAATAGCCAATCTCAACTCGCACGCACCTGCTATAATTGCGGGGAAAGTTTCCCACACGTTCAAGGCCGAGAAAGCTGTCCAGCTCGGAACAAAACTTGTCAATGGTGCAGAAAACTGAGTCATATAGAAAACATGTGTAAATCGAAAGCGAACGAGATTGGAATGAACTCAGCAGCGGCTATTATAGTAGAAGCTCCAACCAATTCTGAACCAGACACGATCATACGTATTATATTTGTACACTAATTTCAGACTACGAGCTATCAATTAACAGCTCTAACCAAGTTCACTATCTACCATCTCAACCGCAAAACAACATGATGAAAATATTCAACATTGGCGGCTTAGAGATACCTGCTCTCAAAGACTCTGGCGCATGTCTAAATATTCTAGATTTCAGTAAATTATCTAAGATTGTACCCAGCCCCAAATTTGATAAGACAACCGTAAGAGTTTACCCCTACGCCTCCAACGAGCCTCTGCCATTTATCGGGAAATTTACAACGACTTTAATACCCAACAACCAGTCTTTCCCCGAAACATTTCAGCGTACAACATAATTGGCGCTCCAACATTGGAAAAATTAAATTTGTTACCAACGATCTCATCGATTAACATTGCTTCAGAAACCAAAACGCCAGACGGTAAATAAGACAATATCTTGGGAAATATCAACATCTTTTCGAAGGTATCGGCAAGTTGCGTAATTTCCAAGCTCATATACACGTTAACTATGTGATGCCACCGATCGCGATACGCCACCAGAGAATACCTTTTCACTTACGCCCACAAGTGAAAACGGAACTAGAACATCTGATCGACAACGACAATTATTATATAGAACCGGCGACCGGACCAACTACGTGGTTATCACCATTAGTTATAGAACCGAAACCAAATGCACAAGGCCAGATACGTATCTGCGTGGATATGCGAGAACCTAACAGAAAATACTTCGTGAGCGGAACATTGCACTAAAGGTGGAAGATCTATTATACGCGATAAACGGAATGGAAGTGTTTAGCCACTTAGACCTATATAAAGGCTACCACTAACTTGAACTCGACGAAGTATCTCGAAAAACTACCACCTTTTCGACCAACATTTGTCCATTTAGTTATAAACGGCTAAATTTTGAAGTGAACAGTGCAGCTGAAATTGGTCAAAAAGAAATTGAAAACGTCATAAGCGGGACCTGCGACGATATACTAATAGGAGGATCAGTCATAGCCGACCACAAAACAAAACTTGAAGCGACATTACAACGCCTGAGTGACAGCGGACTCACCCTAAACAAAGAAAAATGCGCATTTCAAAAGAAATCACTCACTTTCTACGGACACATATTTTCGAACGAAGGTGTAAAACCCGACCCAAAAAAGGTTGAAGCTTCAGAATCCCTACCCGCACCAAAGAACCAACACTAAATTCGAAGTTTCCTAGGCCTTGCTTATTATTGCGCGTGCTTTATACCAAACTTTTCCACTTTAAAGTAATAATTGAGATAAAGCAAAATACAAAAAATAACCCATAAAAAATAAGAAAATATTTTAAGAAAATCCGAAAAAAAAACCCTTAAAAAAGCAAACCCGATCAAAATAAAATAGGGAAATAAAGCCTTGTTGAGCTTGACTTTAAAGAATTCATCCGTGCTCCTTTGTTAGTACTAAAATTATCCACGCGCTTCGTTCCCTATATATATAGAAGCCATCTGTTCGCTTCGTTCCTTACATAGGCGGCAAGTGTGCGCCTTTGGTAGTACTCAAATTCATCTGTGCGCTTCGTTCCTTATATAGACGGCAAGTCTGCGCCTTTGGTAAAACTGACATCCATCTGTCCGCTTCGTTGCTTATATAGACGACAAGTGTGCGCCTTTGGTAAAACTGACATCCATCTGTCCGCTTCGTTACTTATATCATAGCCATCTAAATTATACAAAGCCCGTGCGCGCTCCCCAAAGTAGGGGCGGCATTAAGAAATATTCTACTAGTTAGTTTTTCTCCCGATAGATGGCGCAGCTACTTGTCCCCGAGTAAGGGATAAACTATAAAAATTCAAATAATATGGAATTTTCTTTTTCCGGGGGATAAACTATAAAATACAGAATAACGTTGAGAGATTATTTTGTGTTGTTAGATAATATTTCAGTAAATCAAGAAATCAAGAATCATGTTAAAATGCTTAAAACCTTTTAATATCTTGAGGCACAATACGTTATTGGCACATTTTGAAAAATAGGAACTAAGTTTACATTTTAATTTCAAATACTTTTACATTTGGCCAAATAGGAACTAAAGTTACATTTTTAATTATAAAATACTTTTACAATTTGCAAAATAGGAACTAAGTTTACATTTTTAATTATAAAATACTTTTACATTTTGCAAAATAGGAACTAAGTTTACATTTTAATTTCAAATACTTTTACATTTTGCAAAATAGGAACGAAGGGCCCGTTCCAGAGACGAAAAACTCTCGTAAAGTTACGAAAAAGGGGGCGTGTCTAGTAAAGAAACGAGACTTTTTAAAAAACGCGTTCAAGAGACATTTTAACGAGGCAAAACGTTTAGTATCTTTACGAGAGCTCAGGAGCGTTTGGAGGCGAAAATAATAATTTTTTTAGAAAATGGCGGTGGAGTTTCTTCGAGCTTACGTGAAAAATGAAGGTGTAAACAACATCGAAACAGACATCCCACTGAAAATAATGCATCGTGAGTGTCCCAATACTATGAATTGATTTAAAAAAAAAGGATTTTGGTACTACCCATCAAACATTTACCTGAAACCGCGTTTATTGAACTACAAATAGGAATGGCCAAGGCCCAAATCGAAGGATGCCCCATAGATTTTGTTACGCAAGTAATTATTCCATAACAAATATTTTTATTTAACAATATAACGAAACGAAGAAAGAACGATCTTTTCGTTTTAAATTTTTAAATAAACTTATCGCAGATCCCCATAATCATGTGCTGTATATGTTTTGGAAAGACGGCGAATTATTATCAAGTTGAGTGTTCTAAAATCATTCACAGTGTAAACTTCAACAGCCAAATAATTTTTTGTATTACACCTTGATTTTTTAACATATGCTCCAAAATAATAAAAATTATTTTAATTCCTCAAATAGAAGTATTGATTTATTAATTATTGTACCTATCATTTAAAGAGAAATGGGGACCTCATCTCCCTTTTGACTTGATGTTAATTGATCCCCAAACTGCTTTTACGGATAAAAAATTACAGGACGGTGATACACACCTTTGAAAAATATCCAAATGAAATTTAAATCTACCGCCAAACTGATAATAAGAGAAAAACCACCATGAAGATGGAGACAGCTCCGTTAAAAAATCACAAAAACTTTGGTAAGCTGACAATAATAAAGAAATAAGTTTCATTGTTGTGAGAAGTATTACATCTGAAAGCTAGAAAAAAGGTAATCAGTAATATTCATTAATATATTCTAAAGGAGTAGATATACTGCTGGTAAATGTAATTATGTTTCAGGGTTATTAATTATTCATTTATAAAGGCGAGATCACTGAAATATAATTTTCGATATCCCTTTTCAGCCCGAATAAGAGAGTTGTGTATGGCCACCGAATTTTATTGGTATTGTCGAAATGACTCAAAAAGGCGAGAGAAAATTGAAAATGTTGAGCTACCATTTCATTTAAAGTCATTTCCTAAAGCCCATTCAATTGTTCTTGATTATTTACTACAGACCGGGCAACATGGTCGTATGTTTTGACACTGCTAATAGCAATTGGTTCGGAGGACACAGGTAATGTATTGATGTTTCTTATGGCTTCTTTTATCACATTTAAAACGTATACCAAATTATTACTAATATGTCAATTTATCAATCTGTTTTCCGGGAATGTAGGTAAAGAGCAACGTTAACAATACGACTTTTGAAATTTTCTTCTACCGTTGACCTAGGTGGATCTAGAAGTGGTTTTCCAGCCCTTGCTTCTATTTAGAAATGTAACCGAGCTATATCTGCTAGTAATTAATATACCTTAACTGATTTTTCTAAATATACCCATTTCATTGATAATATTTTGCATTGCCAATCTTTGTTATTTTACCATATTGTGTTGTCATCAATATGAGAAGCTTAATTAAATTTCAATTAAATATTGATAATCTCTACTTTCTAGAAATATTTTGCCACGTCTCTTTAAAGCCAAATGAAAAGGAACACTACCGTCCATGCTCGGTGGAGTACTCATAGGAGTAATGTGAAAACACCCCGCACTTGGTGTACCAATAACAACACTACTTGTTCTGGCTAGTGGTGGACCACTTTTCTGATCCTTATGATATCTTGGGTTATCACTATTCTCATAACTCTGTTGACCAAACCAATTCTAGCTTCAAGCCCAGCCGAAATTGCTTCCCACATTTTTAAAACAATTTCGCGTTTATGAATAATAGATGTAAATAATGTGAATAATAGATGTAAATAATATGAAAAACAAATTTAAATAACAAAAAAATTTGAAAATATAAATAAAATTTAATATATGTAATAAAATAGCTGATAACTAGCCGCGATTTCCAAGTTGAAAGTGGAAAATTGCCGCTGTTAACAAGAAAGAAATAACAAAACAAAGCTTAGGCTTAACTGATGCGATCGAAGCGGATCGAAATAACTCGCTTTCCACCGATATTTTCCAGCGTTTCTATTGGCTATGGCAGGGGGCGGAGCTTATTAAAAAAAAGGCGAAAGATACGAGAGCGGAAGTTTACGAATTCGTCTCTGGAACGCGTTTAAGATACGAGAGTTCGGGTCTCGTAGATTTGCTCTCGTAACTTTTTAACTTACGAGAGTTTTGAAAATGTCTCTGGAACGGGCCCTAAGTTTACATTTTAATTTCGAATACTTTTACATTTGGCCAAATTGGAATTAAAGTTACATTTTTAATTTTAAAATACTTTAAAAGCATAACTTTATCACAGAATGTGGTTTGCATGTTAACATGCTGGAACATTGCCATCAGATTAGTTGGTCAAAGCTTATCATTTATAAAATCCGGTACTTTACATAGTACGAAATATTTAAATCTTTAAAACCTTTCTCGATAATGGTTTCGTGTTAATTTTTTAACTCTCTTATTCCAATCAGATACATCTTTAGCATAAGTATTCATTAAGGGGCGCAAAAACTTTTCTAATAATAATTTAGGAAGTACGTTATTGCCACAGTTACAGCTAAGAAGAACTCCAAAATTTTGGCAATATTGCTTCAACATAAGCAGCTAAAATGTTTCTTCAATCAAACAAACTTATTGAAAATTGCACGAAATCGGCAACTAATCCCAAGATAATAATTAGTAGCCGACTAGGATATTTAAGGCCTCCTTCATCTTGCATTTTTATTAAATGGAACAGCAGTGCTTCTGATGAAGGCTGAGTTAGTTTCTCCAAGCAGTCCCAACAGTTGGAATTTTCTTCCGCTACTCTTCCTATATAGCCCCCTACCATTGCTAGCGTACAGTTTTTCATTGTTGATTGACAGTTATCTTTAAAAACAATTACAATTTTAGAAACCATATTCATAGCACTACTAGAAACTGAGTGATTTACCACTTCTTGTTACATCTGTCATTCTTTCAACAACGATATTAAATGATCTGTCAACTTGGGTTTAATTTTGGTGGTGACTTCCAACTGCTGGCTCATAATTTGATTTCGATGCATACCTAATTATTCATTACAAATATGGTTAATATTTTTTATCAACAATAATACCCTAAATAATAACATACTTTTTCCCAATGGCAATTGAGGGTTTCCATTTCTAGTAGTGTTGGCGCTATCAGAGGCTTTAAGAATACCTATTTTTAGCAGGTGTTCCATGGCTAGAGTGCAGGAACGTGCATCCATTTGATCATTCCTACCACCCATTGATCTTAAATGGCTAAAGGTCATTTCTACCACGTCACTAGATAACTTTCTAGTTAGAACGTAATGGAAAACAGAGCTATTAAAATATTTGATGAGAGCTACAGTGGACCTTGTTGTGACACAAATTGCTTCATAAGTTTGATCTGTCAACCGTTCATTTTTAAGGGTTGCATTCACTTGTATCGTTTCAAGGAAAGGTAGAAAATCATATGGAAGCCATTCGAGTCTTTCGTCATCTACATAGTAAAAGGGCAACTTGTTTTGGTTACGTTTGAAAATTCCATGTGTTTCATTGGCAATGCCATGTATATCCCACCACTTCCTTATCATTTCCATAAAATAAATTGAAACTTCAAGATCTTCTCTTTCATTTTCAACGTAGTGTCGTAGGCTTAACATGGTCTGTAGTGCTGCAGTGAGAGGCTTGTAAAATAACTGAACAGCACGAAGAACGTTCATCTTCTCGAAAGAAGTGGGATAAACCAGTTTCCTTTTTAGAAATCTAACTGGTTTTATGATATTTCATTTTTGGAAATTGCAAAGTTTCTTCACAAAATCTGCTTTTATAACCATTCCAATAAACACCATTTCTCTAGCTAGAAATTGCGAGCTAATAGTTTTTAATAATATGACTCTGGTCAAATTCAAAAAATAGCTTCCTCTTCGGATCTAATGGATGGTTCACTTCATGAGAAAATGTTCCACCTCCAAGTAATTTGAATGCATTAGTATTACACTTTGCATTATCTGCAACCACTCTCAGAACAACAAATACAATCTGTTCCACTATTTCAATAACTTTGACTGTTAGCTTGTGTAGCTGTTCGCCGGTCAAATTAGAAGTAAAAAAGGAAGCTACTGGAAGGCGAAAACTAGTTGTAAGCCCATGGAATATGAATCATAGTAAATTCGTTGCAAGCTGTTCACCAATGCCATCCTCTTGAGTTGATGTAGTTTGCCCAAAAAATGTATCTAAATTTCGGTCGTACTGTAGTCTAGCTTTGATACTCATTTCATCTAACACTATAGAAACTATCTTTTGATGATCATTTGTTAGCCTTTCAAATTCAGCTTTTAAACGAATTTTTATTAATTCAGTGACGGAATCTTCTCCATAAGAATGACCGATGAAACGTCGTATTGTGACTCTGTGTGGCAAATGAACAATGCCTTGATCTGTCAGAAAATTGTAAGCGCATGGGGACTTTTTAAATAATAAGCAGTAAACTTAAAGCGTTGATTCCAAGTAGGGCTTAGATTGCTTTCCAAACGCTGAGATTTGTTCAGCTAGAAATGTTGCTTGAACATCATTGCTTTCACTTGCATCAAGCAGTTTTTTAAATTGCAATATTCTTTCATCTTTTAATTCATTTTGAAGATCTTTAACTTTTTTCAACAAATTATCATTCTTCTGTTTAAATTTCTCAATTTTCTTCCTTAGCTTTGAAATAAGCCTTCCTTGCTATCGGGTAGAAGTATTTTTCATTCGGTACCTATGTTTACAAGTTGCAGAAGAAACTTGAGTAGCTTTCTCAGAAGGTACAATGGATGCATCTTGATTTTCACAAATACTCGGATTTAATCGAAATTGAGTAAAAGATTCATTCTGAATCTTGTCTGGTTTCAGCTCAGTCATAACAATAATAATAATATTTATTTGCTCCCCATACATAGGGTCCCTTTTACAGCAGGGAGGAACTTCTATACAAAAAAATTCGCAAGCACAAATCGCTATAGAATACAGAACTAGAATTTAGGAAATATTTAAATGCGACATACCACTAAAATAAAACTAAAAAGGTTGGTAACATAGTAAAATAAATAACAACAAGTGAATCAACAGCAGCAGATCAAGGTGACGAAGAGAGATCACCATGTCGTCGCAGGAAATAATCTGAGTTTAGCCCAATCCAAGAGACGCGACTTTGTTTCGGCTATTATTGCCCAATTATACGTCTGTATAAACTATCTTCTGATGATCATTTGTTAGCCTTTCAAATTCAGCTTTTAAACGAATTTTTATTAGTTCAGAGACGGAATCTTCTCCATAAGAATGACCGATGAAACGTCGTATTGTGACTCTGTGTGGCAAATGAAGAATGCCTTGATCTCTCAGAAAATTGTAAGCGCATGGGGACTTTTTAAATAATAAGCAGTAAACTTTAAGCGTTGATTCCAAGTTGGGCTTATATTGCTTTCCAAACGCTGAGATTTGTTCACCTAGAAATGTTGCTTGAACATCATTGCTTTCACTTGCATCAAGCAGTTTTTTAAATTGCAATATTTTTTCATCTTTTAATTCATTTTGAAGATGTTTAACTTTTTTCAACAAATTCTCATTCTTCTGTTTAAATTTCTCAATTTTCATCCTTAGCTTTGAAATAAGCCTTCCTTGCTATCGGGTAGAAGTATTTTTCATTCGGTACCTATGTTGATGAATCTTGTCTGGTTTCAGCTCAGTCATAATAATAATAATAATATTTATTTGCTCCCCATACATAGGGTCCCTTTTACAGCAGGGAGGAACTTCTATACAAAAAAATTCGCAAGCACAAATCGCTATAGAATACAGAACTAGAATTTAGGAAATATTTAAATGCGACATACCACTAAAATAAAACTAAAAAGGTTGGTAACATAGAAAAAAATAAATATAATATAATAAATAAAAACAAGTGAATCAACAGCAGCAGATCAAGGTGACGAAGAGAGATCACCACGTCGTCGCAGGAAATAATCTGAGTTTAGCCCAATCCAAGAGACGCGACTTTGTTTCGGCTATTATTGCCCAATTATACGGCTGTACAAAACCCAATTATTCCGCGAGGCCAGCATCGTGTGGTGGACCAGATAAGATTTTCACACAATTGAATATAACATGTTCAATGACTTCAGACGCGTTTCCACAAAGCGGACATGTTGGGTCCCCTCCAAACACCTGAGAGACTCGCAGTGCCGTTGGTAGCGACCCTCCTCGGGCAAGAAAAAACAAATGGCTGCCTCTATCATTATTGTAAAAGGGTTCCAGCCCTGGCTTTTCTTTACAATTGTACAGCGACAAGCTCTGATGTTTCTCCAAATCGGCTTTCCACAAGCGTGTTGCTGACTCCCCAACTTGACGATCTACAACTTGCTACCATTGACGAAGGTTATCAACGCCGTCTCTCGAATAGTTACGGCCATATCGACGATCCAAATCATATCAATTTCCAAGTTGGTGTCTTCTTTACGGATTGATATTCTCACTATATGTCTTTGACTCTTAAGATGATTTTCATCACTATTATTAATTGATGACAGCGGTATTCTATTTAGGCTGAATGCAGACTTGAATTTAACTGGAGTTGCAATATTTTCATTTTGAACTGTGCTACCTTGTCTTAGCGATGGAACTCTAATTTCATTTCTATCAGGAAACAAGACCTTTTTTATTGGGTGTGTAATTAATTGCGTACTTGTATATAGAACTTTGTTGTCATCGTTTTCACTAAATAAAGTTACAACTTCAACTTCCATCGTTCTTAGACTGGGAACATTTTCACTTGCATTTTGATCTATATGGTTTGACATTTGAGTCAGGCTATTGATTCGTGTGCTAGTAAATGTCATTTGATTGACATTTTGAGTATTATTTTGACAAGTATCAATATTGACTATATTTTCATCTGCGCAGCTTGAAATAGATATAATAAAAGGAACAGCAGTTGGTGTTAATCTTTTTCGTTTGTTGCACGATATACTAAAATCACTTTTATTAAAGTGGTTACTGCACACACAACTTTCAGAATCGTAACGAGCATTTTCCACATTATCTCCAAATAAAGCTTCAAGACATTTAATTTTGAGATCTTCCTTAATTGGCAGTTTATGGAAGCTGGTTTCTAAATTTCCTTTCTTTTTTTTCAGTTTTGTGTGATTTATTGCAATATTTTGTTCAAAATATATTATAGATTTCGATATCAGGGCTAAATTATTTTCATGCTTCTTTCTAATATACTAATAATCAAACAAACTATTTGTATAATCACAAAGAAACATGCAATCTTCACATATCAATGATTACCATTTACAATAATATCAATTATAGTAATTTACACTAACTTAAAAATTTGTGATCCTTCAATGCTCGTTTAGCCTCGCATTTAACTCCATGAACCGCGTTTTAGGAAGTGGAGCAGACGCCGTGACGTCATTGGGATAACTAGTGGCGAACTCAAGCGGAAATCGTTGGCGTCCTTAAAAGGTCCAAAATAAAGAGGGAAAAATTGAGCGCGCACGGGCTTTGTATAATTTAGTTGGCTATGCTTTAATAGACGGCAAGTGTGCACCTTTGGTAAAACTGACATCCATCTGTCCGCTTCGTAACTTATATAGACGGCAAGTTTGCGCCTTTGGTAAAACTGAAATCCATCTCTCCGCTTCGTCGCTTATATAGAAGGCAAGTGTGCGGCTTTGGTAATACAAAATGTCATCTGTGCCGGACGTCGTTCCTTATACAGGTTGTCCACTAAAAAATGAACCAGGGCAAATATCTCAAAATCTGTTTTAGGTACGATTTTGAAATCGCATACAAGTTGTAGGGAAAACCTACTGCGAAAATGTCGATGACCTTGATCCATGTCTTCAAGGTCATCCAAAAGCTAACTCGAGAACCGTAAGTGTTAGAAAGGTGGTTCCAATTAGAAAAGCGTTCCACGTGAGGTTTTAAGTACAAATATGTTTGACCTGATCGGATTTGACCAATAGGAAGCCGAGAAATGCTAGATGAAAAACAAGAAGATCGTTAAGTTGATAACGTGTTGAAAGCGTGGTTCGGGAGCTGATAACTCTAAAGATACTCGTGTTAGCGTACTGAAATTTGCTACACATCCTCATCAAGATTAAGGATCTTTAGTTAAAAAATTTCAATGACCATGAACTATGTCTTCAAGGTCATCCAAAAACTAACGGGAGAACCGTAAGTGTTAGAAAGTTGTAGATGTCGGGGACAGTTTATCATTATCCATGTTTAAATTGATTTTTTTCGGGGAAAAATTCAAACAAAGAAATTTACTGGTTAATATTTCGGAAAATGATTAAAAACATGTATTATTCGTAAAATTATACCTTTTTATCGAAAAGAACGTCGTGAAAACATTATCTCGCGATCCATTGGGTTTATAAACTGAGTTTCAATAGGAAATTTGCAAATCACCACTTTCTCGTCAAAGTAGTTTTGGACCGTGTCTTCAAAGACCTGAATCAGCTTAAACCACGTCTTCAAGGTCAGCCAATTTTATAAACTTGGAAAATTCCAACCATAATAGTTTTGTCTAGCAAATTTCGACGTAACACGAATTGGTTTCGAGTTATGTGCGTTTTCTTTAAATTTTAATTTTAACGACCTTTGTGATTTTTAAAAACAATTCCTCAACTTCCTATTGGTCAAATTCGATCGAAACAAAACTAATTAGTCCTACAATGTGACGTGGAACACTTTTCTAATTGGAACCAACTTTCGGGGATGGTTAACTTTTATTCAATAGATAAAGCTCTCAAAAATATTCGTAAAACGTTTTGATCAAGTAATTTATATTTCTGTATTATCCGATGAATTTTTTGATAAATTTGTAAAATTAAACGGAAAAACGACGTTTTTTTTTCGGTAAAAAGGGAAAATTTACGAATAGTACATGTTTTTTAATCATTTTCCGAAATATTAACCAGTAAATTTCTTTGTTTGAATTTTTCCCGAAAAAAATCAATTTAAACATGGAAAATGATAAACTGTCCCCGACCTCTACAACTTTCTAACCCTTACGGTTCTCCCGTTAGTTTTTGGATGACCTTGAAGACATGGTTCAAGGTCATTGGAATTTTTAAACTAAAGATCCTCAATCCTGATGAGGATGTGTAGAAAATTTCAGTGCGCTAACATGAGTATCTTTAGAGTTATCAGCTCCCGAACCTCGCTTTCGACACGTTATCAACTAAACGACCTTCTTGTTTTCATCAAGTCAAATCCGATCAGGTCAAACCTATTTGTACTTCAAAAGTCACGTGAAACACTTTTCTAATTGGAACCAGCTTTCTAACACTTACGTTTCTCGAGTTAGTTTTTGGAGGACCTTGAAGACATGGTTCAAGGTCAGTGACGTTTTTGCAGTAGGTTTCCCTTTACATCTTGTACAAAACTTGAAATTTCAAAATCGTACCTAAAACAGATTTTGAGATATTCGCCATGGTTCATTTTTTAGTTGACACCCTGTATATAGAAGACAAGTGTGCTAGAAAAGGCCACCACCTTGTCAAGAGGAAGGAGTTTTTTCAGGTATAATATTTCTTACCCATTAAAATATATAATTAGATATTAATCTAATCTAATTGAACCATTATTAACAGATGATAGTGAACTTAGTGATAATTTAACAAGATTTGAAAATTTAGAAGAGAACCATAGCGCACTTCTCGAAGTTACAAATGTATCATCAATAACAACAGTGTACGTACTAATAATTATATAACGTAACTCAAAACAATTTCTCAAAGTAATTTCTTTAGTAAAAAGGTATCCAAAGCTTCTGTGCCAAGAAAAAAAAGAGAAAAAGTTCCTAATGGCTGAAAATGGGTATAATGAAAAATTTAAACATATATGGGAACAGGCAATATTTGAAGTTTAGTTTTTCAAGGACGAAATGCCAACAACAGCTATTACAACTTTGGCTATAAGATGAATCATTAACATATGCCAAAAATCAAGCGTTTTCGGAGAATGTAAAATCTTATGTTGCGATGATGAATGTTATATAACTTTCAAGAAATTGCATGCTGTAAAAACAATACCGAAGTTTTATGTGGACTGTGAAGATGTTAGTGTTTTTATATACTTGAATATTATATTTGATTTGAATTGACTTTCTTTATATGATTACAGGATGATACTGATGTTTCAAGCAATGAAAAAGATGTTGCAATCTCTATTTTTCTAGATTATATATATATATATCAGTCAGGTTGGCTAATTAGTGAACAAAACGCAACAAATAACACCTCCCCATCCACACCTTTGTCTAAAAGTGCTGATAGTGTTATATATTATGTTGTTGGTACAATCATTAACAAGCTAGTCAAAACAAGCAAGTGTGTAACAAGCAAGTGTGTAACTAAGAAAATTAAGTTCGGACGGAAAATTGGAGAAATAATTTGGGAAGAAGATTTATAAAAAGTTAGGAAAGAATGGTGAGAGTGGGTGGAATACCAAAACAGGTTAAACCTTAAATTATCAACCGAAGAAGGGTTTGAAATGTTTTTAGACATAAACAGAATTGATGAAAGATAAATCTACATTGAAAATAACAAGAATTTAGCAGTCGAGGCTGTCGCAGCTGATAAAGGGTTTTGTAGAAAAAAGACTTCAACCCAGCAAACACAAATCGTCCTTGGGACGTCCCAGCATGGTCCACAGAGCCCAGCTTGGTCCCGTTCAAAATTCGTCCTACGGGACGAATAACGGACGTCCCATTTTAGTCCTCGTAGAACCAATTTCGCGACATCCGATATTCAGCCCAATTGACGTCGCATGGATCTCCACTATTCGTCCGAAATGGTTCGTCCATTAATGCTATCTAGAGTTGCGTTTATCAGCAATTAATTTTAATTTTTTTCACCTGTATTTGTATTTGAGCTGATAATGATTAATGAACCACAAAATATAAATTTTGTTAAGAATATTATTATTTAAATTTACGAGTTTAGTTAACGTGAATTAATGAAATTACGTATTAAATCAAAACTACTTAATTATTTAATTAATTTATCTGTTCTTAATTTTTATATTTTTTTATATTATTATTTTCCTAATTTTTATTTCCATTATTTTCATTTGATGAATTATTTCTACAATCACAGCCAATTACTGCAAAAAAGCTGATCTAAGGTGGCCGAGCTAAAGTCCTTTTAAAATATCTGGTAGCCCAGTTTGTAGTTTCTTTTGACGACGCCATTACTCGATAGTTTGGAATCGGTCACCATAAAGTCCATAATGCGTTCTACACAAACGTTAAAGATTATAACATAGTAATTTCTAGTATTGCTGATAATATATCATAAGAGTAAGTATTTTATTAAAAACTGTTGGATTTTTTAAATGATTTTAACTCGATTTGTTTAATGTGTCTTTTACAGAGGTAGGAAGAAAATATGTTTGATCAAAGTCTATTCATTTTGAACCTGTACATGTTTCAATTTAACTTTTATAAGTTTATGATTCATTACTCTCACTGAACGGTTCGCCTAAAGATTTATTTCATTTTGTTATATTTTATATATTGGATTTGGAATTCCAAAAGTAAGATTTGCGTTGAATTCTCCGAATGTTAGGGAAGGTTCGCTGTTTTTAAAGTTCATTTTAGACCTGTACATGTTTCAATTTAACTTTTTAAGTTTATTATTGATAACTCTCACTGAGTGGTTCGCCTAAAGCTTTATTTTATACTGTGATAATTTATATAGTTAAATTGTAATTCCAAAAGTAAGATTTGCGTTGAGTTCTCCAAAACTAAGTAAGCTTTGCTGTTTTTAAAGTTCATTTTGGACCTGTACATGTTTCAATTTCACTTTTTAAGTTTATTATTAATTACTCACTGAGTGGTTCGCCTAAAGCTTTATTTCAATTTGTTATATTTTATATATTGGATTTGGAATTCCAAAAGTAAGATTTGCGTTGAATTCTCCGAATGTTAGGGAAGGTTCGCTAGTAGAAGGAAAGTGATGGCGAGACGCCACTCCCGGGTTCGGGTTTGGGTTCGGGATCGAAATCCGGGATTTAAAGGTGAAATTGGGGTAAAATCGTCAAAACGTCAATGTAGTTATGATATTTCTCGCGACGATTTGTATTTTCGTATGTCAACATATTGTGTCCAGGCCAACTTGTTCATTTATCTACGCTTATCTCGAAAGATACTTGAACGTATATCTTATCAAGTTTTATCGTACGGAATAAGTTGAAATGATGTAAAAATTGATAACCTAGGCGACGCGTGCGCAGATTACCCCGGGGGACGCGGTTAATTTGATATAAGAGTGTTTTGACGTCATGGAATATTCGTTGTTAAAGTAGAATGGAAATATTTTTAAACTTCATTTTAATAACATTATCACGTAAGTGGTACTTAAATATGCTTGGCACTTGAACCAATCTCACGAGTATTTCTTAAAACGAATATCTCGATCGCGTTTTATCGTACGAAATAAGTGGAAATTATGTAAGTTGTATGATACTTGATAACATAGGCAGGAAGATAGCGCGCGCGTGCGCGGATTACCTGGGAGGCGCGGATTGCCCGGGCGCGTGGTTAATTTGAATTTAAAACATGGATTCCCTCTCCGAAATAATTCATGTACCCAAAATTGGACCGCAAGTTTTTTTTTTCTTTTTAGGGGAATCTCTATGGGAGTTTAACATTTCAATAAAGCTAATAGGTCCAGTTTGGGGACTTTTGGTCCGAAATGGGGTACATAGGGCCGAAAATGGTGACTTTGGTCGTTTTAAGGGTACTTTTGGTCTAATTTGGTCCATTTTTGGGTACATCAGAAAAGCAGTTGGAAAAACGAAGAGCCTAATTTTTTTTTCACCCATCTCCAAACTCCAAAAATTTATTGCTTTAATTTATTTATCGCTTCCGTAGGTAAAAAAAGATAAAAACCACTTACCTATATTTTAATTACGGTAAATTAAAAATACTTAATTAGTGTATTAAGTTACGTTTAAAAGAACCTTTTGTAACAATTCAAATATGTAAATATAGGTAAAAGGATTGAAAAAATACTTACTGATAAACTCTAAAGGAATTTAACTTTGAAGGGTATCTTAGATTATTGTTTTTAATTTTATTCAAGTTGAAAACGTATTAAGGGTCCTTCAAAGTACTATAAAAGGATTTTATTTACGAACTAAATTCATATTTTCTTCAAACTTTCAATTCGCTTTTATTACTATTTAAATACGGTAAAATATAATTCTTATACACAAATATAGTCAGAAAGATACTATAAAACACTAAAATTAAAATTCAATTAAATTTGTGTGGATAAGATTTGTAAATATCATTTTGAAACTAATAACTTTCATGTGAGCTCTGTTATTGAGATTGTTATTCCAATAAAGCAATTCTTTGGGTAGTGGGGAGGTTTTCCAGGAATTTTCCCGCATACGAGTGCGTTTACCGCGTATATTTCCGTATAAGGCCGTTTTCCGCGTAGTTTTTCCGCGAATGAGCACGTTTTTCGACACACCAGCGCGTTTTCGGCGTAGTTTTCCGAATTGGGGATCTTGTTTCTTGGTATGCTGATGAAAACTGAGAAAAATTTGGGATATACTGATAAAATATTACTCTTATTGACGGGAATTCTCGTCACTGCTTATCGAATGTATAACACCTTTTAAGGAAAATAAATTTTTGAGACAAGGCTGCCATCTATAGAAGTGTTAACAGATCATTTAAAAATCTATTTTTTTAAATCATCATCTCGTTCGTAATTGCCTGTCTATCTCTTCAATTTTAAAAGTATCCTAATTAATTCTATATTTTTAACATTAACAAGTCTCCAAATTATACCAACTTTTAACCAATTTTCCCCAATTGTACTAATTTTTAACAGAATTTCCTAAATTATTCTAATTTTACCATAAGCCAGCTTAATTTCAAAACTATTGTCTATTTATGAAAATTGAGTTTTGTGCGTAATCGTTTCATTTTTATCCCTAAAATGGGCGATTTGTAGTAAATTTATATTATTTTTATTGGCTTAACGATATTTCAAGTTAATTTATAAAATTTATAAATGAGTTTAATTAAATTAATAATTAAGTTTCGTTCGTATATTGAATCGGTATTTATTTATAATAATTTTTTCGCCTAGATTAATTTTTGATCCCCCACACTCTCGATCCAGCTCCGTACTATACGTGTCCATTTATAAAATCAAAATTGAACCGTCATGAATAATCCATATAAACGTAAAAGACGCGGGCGTCTTGAAGTCAAAGTTTCGTTTCCACTGAAATAGAAACAACAAGATGAAAGGGTCTTTCTGGTGATCTAACTTTTAACATTGCTGGACGTTTTATATTTATTGTGTTCTCTTACTTATAGTCATATGGATTTCCATTCATTCGAGGAAGTTAGTAAAATAGTGGAAGAGTATAATAGGACGTGGTTAGATATGCAAGAAATAAAAGAGCATTTGGACGAAATAAAAAAGCATTTAAAAAAGTGGGAATTGTAGTTAGAAGAAGCTTGTCAGAATTTCCTAAATTATTCTAATTTTTACCATAAGCCAACTTAATTTTAAAACTATTGTCTATTTATGAAAATTAAGTTTTGTAGATATTTTGAATCGTTTAATTTTTATCTCTAAAATGGGCGATTTGTAATAAATTTATATTATTTTTATCGGCTTTACGATATTTCAAGTTAATTTATTGAATAAAATATCAATTTAGTTTGTAAATTAATCTGTCCATAGCCATTTGCAGATAATTTCTGCAAAAATTTACAATATTTATAATTTTTCCAAAGGTATGAAAGTATGATTAAGAGATATGTAAGTTGTATATAAAACAGTTCTGAATAGAAAATTAAAATAAATAATAATATTTTTAATATCTGTTTAATAAATAATATTTATAGTAATTAAAGGTGGCGGATGTTTTCGCAAACAACCAGTGTACTTTTTATCAAATATTATAAACGATTTAAGCAGCGTGCCTATATTATTCTGTCTGCGTATCTATTTTTTTTTAAATTTAATTTACATCTGTATGCATTTGGATAGAGCATACCTTCGTTTATCAGAGCGAAGATCGTGTGGTACAGCTTAAATTTGCTTTAATTACCCTGAAATGATAAGATAACGATTATTCGTTCTACAGCTGAACAGAAAATGACATAGCGAACGAATTTTCCATCCGTAAATGCTACAAGAAAAACCTCGTCCTTCACCATAAGAAAGAAAAATGGGGAATATGATTTAGTTTTGGTTATCGTTTTGTTCATACTGTAATAGCAACAATACTAAGATGACTTTTCGATAAAGGATTAGTTTTGCAGAACTTTTTATATTATCGCGTTTTGATCCTTATTACCGTATGGATTTCAACACAATTGAAGAATATAAAACACAATGCAAATAATTTAATTCTTTTAACTGATAATACTGATTTGAAAACCTTGATGTAATTTTATTTATAAGCTGTGGGTTTTTATGCTATATAATTTCAAATGCAGGTATTGTTTAAAGTACAAATGCATAATTTAATGTATCAGGTTTTGTATTTTTGTGTTTATTGATAATATAAATACCGATAACATTATGCAACTAAATAATACATTTATGTATTGGTGAGCTTTAAAGGTACTTGGATCTTTTTAACTAAGAACCCTATGTAAATAATGTAACCATATTAATAGTTAATTAATAAATTATAAAAATAATAACGCTTTCTATGCTTTAAGAAATATGTTTACTTTCTTCATATATTAAGCTATTTCAAATACCATAATGGGTTCAAGTACATACCATAAATATAATATAGCAATTAAAATTTTAATAACACATGGTACTTTTAGTATTTCGTTTATTATTTTCCATTGCCGCCGTTAGATGTCACCAAAGCATCTATTTAAATAAATTTATCCCTTGTTAAAAAAACTTTGTTTTCTAGATTTGAGGTTTGCTTTTAAGCATCACTGTAATTAAGAAAGAAATATAATAACATAATGCATTTAATTTTTTACCTGAGTGTAATACCTTGATATATTGTTTAACTTCTTTCATTTTAAAAATGTAATTGCTTGACTTAAATAAAGCGTGAAAATTATTAGTTTCAAATTATATTTACAAATCTTATCCACTCTAAAGTCCATTTTCAGGTATTAGTATGTATTTCATACAAACTAACTTCTAAGTTTGAAAAAAAATATGGATTTAGTACGTAAATAAAATCCTTTTAAAGTACTTTGAAGGACTCTTTATACGTTTTGAACTTGAATAAAATTAAAAACAATAATCTAAGATACCCTTTAAAGTTAAATTCCTTTGGAGTTTATCAGTAAAACCACTTACTTTAAGTATTTTTTAATCCGTTCGGTCTAATAGTAGATTACGCACCTATAATCCATGATGTTTTCATTTAAATTCAAATTATAACGAATTGAAAGTTTGAAGAAAATATTAATTTAGTTTGTAAATTAAATCCTTTTATAGTACTTTGAAGGGCTCTTAATACGTTTTGAACTTCCAAAATAAATTAATGTACTAAGTTACGTTTAAAAGAACTTTTTGTAACAATTCCAATATGTAAATATAGGTATAAGGATTGAAAAAATACTTAAAGAAACTCAGCGTAAATTAGAATGGAAATCGGCTCCGGTAACGGTTTGGCAAATTTTAATTCTAATCTCAGGTTACTGTTTTTACAAGATGCAAGTGATTAGCGTTGTTATAAAGCTCCGAGGTATCCAAAATCAAAAAGCAGGCTTTAATTTTCTATTTTTGTTTGAAAATAACCAAAACTATGAAGGTTTTTTTTAAAAGAATCTCACAAATTATACTAACTTTTAACAAAATATCCCCAATTATAATAACTTTTAACCATGGATAAAAATGAAACTATTCAAAATATCTACAAAACTCAATTTTCGTAAATAGACAATAGTTTTAAAATTAAGTTGGCTTATGACAAAAATTAGAATAATTTAGGAAATTCTGTTAAAAATTAGTAATTTTAATATTTTTATATTTTTTATTTTATTTCATTTTATGTTATATTTTATTTTATTTCATATTTTATTTTATTTCATAATTTATTTTATATTTTATATAACAGGTCTTAAGCCAATCAATGACATACAATATTATTACCTTTACTTCTCTGCTCCCTTCCAACTATCTTGCAATATTTTCAATCCAATTGTATTTGGTTTTATATCTTTATTTATTTCTCAGTACAATTTCCCTTTGACAAGCTTCTTCTAACTTCAATTCCCACTTTTTTAAATGCTTTTCCATTTCGTCCAAATGCTCTTTTATTTCTTGCATATCTAACCACGTCCTATTATACTCTTCCACTATTTCACTAACTTCCTCGAATGAATGGAAATCCATATGACTATAAGTAAGAGAACACAATAAATATAAAACGTCCAGCAATGTTAAAAGTTAGGTCACCAGAAAAACCCTTTTCTCTTGTTGTTTCTATTTCAAAGGAAACGAAACTTGGACTTCAAGACGCCCGCGTCTTTTACGTTTATATGGATTATTCATGACGGTTCAATTTTGATTTTATAAATGGGCACGTATAGTAGGGAGCTGGATCGAGAGTGTGGGGGATAAAAAATTAATCTAGGGGAAAAAATTATTATAAATAAATACCGATTCAATATACGAACGAAACTTAATTATTAATTTAATTAAACTCATTTATAAATTTTATAAATTATCTTGAAATATCGTAAAGCCAATAAAAATAATATAAATTTCCTACAAATCACCCATTTTAGGGATAAAAATGAAACGATTCCAAATACGTACAAAACTCAATTTTCATAAATAGACAATAGTTTTGAAATTAAGTTGGCTTATGGTAAAAATTAGAATAATTTAGGAAATTCTGTTAAAAATTATTACAATTGGGGGCAATTGGTTAAAAGTTGGTATAATTTGGAGACTTGTTTATGTTAAAAATATAGAATTAATTAGGAAATACTTTTAAAATTGAAGAGATAGAAAGGCAATTACGAACGAGAAGATGATTTTAAAAAAATTAGATTTTTTCAATGAACTGTAAAACGCTTATATAGATGGCAGCCTTGTCTCAAAAATTTATATTCCTTAAAAGGTGTTATACATTCGATAAGCAGTGACGATAATTCCCGTCAATAAGAGTAATATTTTATCAGTACATCCCAAATTTTTCTCAGTTTTCATCAACATACCAAGGAACAAGATCCCCAATTCGGAAAACTACCCAGAAATCGCCCTTATACGGAAATATACGCGGTAAACGCACTCGTATGCGTTAAAATTCCCGAAAAACCTCCCCACTACCCAAAGAATTGCTTTATTGCAATAACAATCTCAATAACAGAGCTAACATATTGGAATTGTTACAAAAGGTTCTTTTAAACGTAACTTAGTACACTAATTAAGTATTTTTAATTTACCGTAATTAAAATATAGGTAAGTGGTTTTTATCTTATTTTATACCTACGGAAGCGATAAATAAATTAAAGCAATAAATTTTTGGAGTTTGGAGATGGGTGGAAAAAAATAAGGCTCTTCGTTTTTCCAACTGCTTTTCTGATGTACCCAAAAATGGACCAAATTAAACCAAAAGTACCCTTAAAACGACCAAAGTCACCATTTTCGGCCCTATGTACCCCATTTCGGACCAAAAGTACCCCAAACTGGACCTATTAGCTTTATTGTAATGTTAAACTCCCATAGAGATTCCCCTAAAAAGAAAAAAAAAACTTGCGGTCCAATTTTGGGGACATGAATTATTTCGGATAGGGAATCCATGTTTTAAATTCAAATTAACCGCGCGCCCGGGCAATCCACGCCTTCCAGGTACTCCGCGCACGCGCGCTATCTTCTTACCTAGGTTATCAAGTATCATACAACTTACATAATTTCCACTTATTTCGTTCGATAAAACGCGATCGAGATATTCGTTTTAAGAAATACTCGTGAGATTGGTTCAAGTGCCAAGCATATTTAAGTACCACTTACGTGATAATGTTATTAAAATGAAGTTTAAAAATATTTCCATTCTACTTTAACAACGAATATTCCATAACGTCAAAACACTCTTAAATTCAAATTAACCGCGTCCCCCGGGGTAATCTGCGCACGCGTCGCCTAGGTTATCAATTTTTACCTCATCACAACTTATTCCGTACGATAAAACTTGATAAGATATACGTTCAAGTGTCTTTCGAGATAAGCGTAGATAAATAAACAAGTTGGCCTGAACACAATATGTTGATATACGAAAAAAAAACAAATCGTCGCGAGAAATATCATAAATACATTGACTTTTTGACGATTTTACCCCCATTTCAACTTTAAATCCCGAATTTCGATCCCGAACTCGGGAGTGTGGTCTCGCCATCACTTTCCTTCTACTTTCGCTGTTTTTAAAGTTCATGTTGGACCTGTACATGTTTTAATTTAACTTTTTAAGTTTATTATTCATTACTCTCACTGAGTGGTTCGCCTTAAGCTTTATTTTATACTGTGATAATTTATATAGTTAAATTGTAATTCCAAAAGTAAGATTTGCATTGAATACTCCGAATATTAGGGAAGGTTCGCTGTTTTTAAAGTTCATTTCGGACCTGTACATGTTTCAATTTTACTTTTTAAGTTTATCATTCATTAATCTCACTGAGTGGTTCGGCTAAAGCTTTATTTCATTTTGTTATATTCTATATATTGGATTTGGAATTCCAAAAGTTAGATTTGCATTGAATTCTCCGAATATTAGGGAAGGTTCGCTGTTTTTAAAGTTCATTTTTGACCTATACATGTTTCAATTTAACTTTTTAAGTTTATTATTCATTACTCTCACTGAAAGGTTCGCCTAAAGCTTTATTTTATACTGTGATAATTTATATAGTTAAATAGTAATTCCAAAAGTAAGATTTGGATAGATAGTAAAATTAAGCTTCGAGAAACAGTAATTTCTAGAGTACATTTTTCATTGAATAGTATTAAATGGCTTAGTTTTATTTTGCTTCTGATTTAAAAATTAATTTTATTGTTTTTTTACATTTGTATACGGAAGTTTATTTAATTTTTAATAGTTTAGTTATATAAAAATTAAATAACTATATAAGTTTTGTAATTTATATGTTAACTGCTAATATTTGCAGAGTTCGTGTTATTATAATCAAATTGTACACTTGATGCTGGATTTTTCCATTATCTTGTATTTTAATGTTTTGAATAAAATTTTAATATCAAGTTTGTCTTTTAAAATTATTTGTTCAGAATACGATATCCAATGAACGTCCTAGTTTCATCCCTATTGAGCCATGATTGAACCAAATTAAAGGCCCAAAGACATCTTTAGGTTTTGTAGAAAGACATCCAGGGGACGACCGCCGTAATCGCCGTTGGACGTCCGAAAACTCGTCCCCGGGACGTACTACGGCTATAGACAAACTGGACATTTGGACGTCCTTTGACGTCCAACCGACGTCAACCCCGGATTTTGGGATGTTCAACGAACGAAGGCAAGATCCGAGTGTGACGTCTATCGGATGTCCATATAACGTGTTTGTGTTTGCTGGGAATTTGTGTTAAGGCAGGAGTCAGTGTTGGGGATTCTAAATGTAAGTAGTATAAAAGTCGGGTGGGTCTTCACTCCCCCCTATGTTAAGTCTACGACACCCTACACATTCACTTTATTATAAAAATAACTGTTATTTCCCCCTTAGAGTTTCGAAGTGAAACATATCTAATAGGACCTGCCCATCTTGTTTTAAGAATTGAGATTATTTCATATCGCTACTCAAGATGTACAAAGTTTAATATAGAACCTTTATCGTTTTCCATATCACTACTCATAGCAACCTTATGAAATCATCGATTTGGATAAATTTATATTAGTTCCTGAACTTATAGGGAACTTAAATATGAAGCACGTAACATTTTCTGAAGTTGTAATCATTAACTTCACCCCGTATGAGAACCGTGTAAATGTCCATATAAATAATGCGTTACACTTTAAAATGCGTATATGTAGATTAGAATTAATATTAGTACCAATACTTATCACAATTCTCGAAAAGATTAAGAAAAAAATGTTTCGGGGTCAAGTGGTTGAAAGTAAAACTATAAAAGGACGTGAGCCCGATAGCTAATTTGTACTTAGGGTTTCACCCTGAAATTTGTAACTACAGAATTAAGCTATGTAAGAATAAATTTTTGAATGTATAAATTTAAAATTAATATTTGTTATGCGTTATAGGAATTGTATATTCCAAGTATCCAGCCACAAGGGATTTGTCGTGACCGCGGATGAGTCTATTTACTGCGGCTTGCTAGACCTCTCTAAGGGTATAAAATTAACGGAAACGAAACTGGAGGAGCTATGGGACCAGAGGGAAAGAATCTCCTCATACTTTGAAGGTGAAAACTCTCCAAACTCAACGTGGTTCTTCTCGGAATCCGAGATCAGACGAGTGGAGCTTCACAATATTTTGACCAGAAGCTTCTAGATATTCGAGTAGCATTCAACGGGGTTGGATCAAATTAAGGGAAAGTGTTTCCAAATAAAGTAGGGGTAACACTCGCTAGTTGTTTTTGGGTAAATTTCCTTGACCAGTATATGCAGATTCGAAATTGTATAAAACACGTTAAGGAAACGAGGGAAGCTATATCTAACATTGTATTAAAACAATTACGTGAGACTCTAAGCACAACATGTTTTGCTTGTGAAACGGACGACCTGTCCCAAAACAAACACGAGTGCATGACCATGAATGCGGATGAACGTGTGGATTTACATTTATGATATAATTATGTCTATTGATTGTGAAAATATGGTCGAAATGTTAACCCTTCGAAGTGGTTTATCAAAGGAATATTTAAATATCATTGTGTCTCAAATTATGTGTAATGCTAAAACTTTGTTAAAAAAAAACAATAAAAAGGTTGTTACTCTACTCTTTACCCCATTAATCATTATGGAATTAAGCTTACAACATCCTATGAACGGACTGATTGCCGGAGCCACACAATGTGGAAAACGTTTTTTCGTTGCAAATCTTATCAAACATAATAAGACCTGCATAACCCCGTCCCCGGAAAGAATAATTTAGTGTTATACAGAGTACCAGTCCAAACTATTTCAAACAGTATTAGAACACCACCCTTCAGTTTAAGTTTCACGAAGGGTTACTCAATGTTGAGATATTAAATCCTCAAATCAAAAATTTAGTGATCTTAGATGATTTACTATGTGAGATATCTTATAACAAAGACGTGTCCAACTTATTTATTCGAGGATCTCATCACAGAAACAGCTCCGTGTTAATTCTAATGCAAAACCTTTATTATCCTGGAAAAGAAATAAGAACTCTTAATTTGAATGCTCACTATCTCTTTATCTTTAAATCACCTCGTGACAAGTCGTCAATTTTTCATTTGGCTAAACAAATATCTCCAACCAATAGCAAATACGTTGTTGACGCGTTTCGGTAAGCAACGTCACGACCCTTTGGGTATTTAATGTTTGATTTGAAGCCTCATACCCCAGATCAGTATTTACTTCGAACCGGACTTTTACCGAACGAGGAAGCTGCAGTCTTTATTCCAAAATGAGATGTGTAATAGAAGGAAATTTTTCCGGGTGAATAAACGATGGATTGTGAAAGAATTAGTTTATGTTCTAGTAGGAACCGGCTAGTCGGAAGTGTACACGTTCAAACCACCATACCCATTTAGGGACCTCTCTTACGAGGATAAAAGGGGTAATTCCATACCAAATCACCCGTTTTCGGAAAATATTTCCTATGGCACGATGCGCGATTTTTACGTTACTTTACACGTTAGTAATATAAATATTTTTATTTGGAAATCTAAATTTTTAACCCAAAATTCAACGTAGTTTTTAAAATATGATTTTTTTAAAAAATGATGTATAGGGTGTACATTTTCAAAATGCCGAAAATCTCGGTATGTGCGTACGAATAACTCAAAACGTATTCAAGATAGACCCATGAAACTTTTTATACTATAAATATAGGTACCAGTGAGTAACTAGTTAAATTAGATCGGGTCAAAGCTGTTTAGACTAAAAATTAAACGTAGAACACATTTCGAATTGGAACCATTGTTTTAATCCTAACGATTCTAGAGATAAAATTTGAATGACCTTGAAGACCTGGTTCTAGGTCATTGAAATTCCCATTGTCATTTGTCCTTCTGCACCCTCTATGTAACCTGCAAATTTCAAATTCTTACCTAAAACACATTTTGAGTAATTGGCTCTGTATCGTTTTTCAGTTAACACCCTGTATACTGTGACTAGACGATATTTTGGAAGTTTGTAGCAGACCACATCTTTAGTTCGTCTGTTTATAATCTGATAAGCCCACGACATAAGCCGTTCAAAAGGAATATCTAAGAGTAGAAACTAGAAACAAACGTTGCAGTTTGCCGCGCCACGTGTGCGAAGTTTTGGAACTTACGTAGCAACTTAAAATTGAATCTTGATTTTGGTAATTTAGGTCTCCCATAAGCAACTTTTTTACTCATGTATTTTGTAGCTTAAAATCTCAGCTTTTTAGCGGTGGCAATCTTTTTTTGATTTTCAACTCCCTACGTACCGTAATTTTGCCGCAATCACTACCATGTTTAGTAGTTTTTCCAAAAAATTGGTTGGTTCACGTAGCTATAACTCAAAAACTAAATTCATGAGATTTCTTTCAGCGTTATTTTCTTGTTCATTGGGTCCATTTAACATAATATCAACTCTCATATTAATCGCCGATTTAATATCTTGGCGACCACATCATATTTAGTTTACCTCAACAAACGAAATTTCAGTTAAAATCGCCATTTTCAAATATTGTTTATTAAAAACCTAATTTATATATTTCGGAAAGAAAACTTTCTAGTTACTCACTGTTACCTAAATTTATAGTATAAAAAGTTTCGTGGGTCTATCTTGAATACGTTTTGAGTTATTCGTACGCACATACCGAGATTTTCTGCATTTCGAAAATGTACACCCTATACATAATTTTTTCAAAAAATCCTACTTTAAAAACTACGTTGAATTTTGGGCTTACAATTTGGATTTCCCACTAAAAATATCTATATTACTAACGTGTAAAGTAACGTCGAAATCGCGTATGGTGCCGTGGGAATTTTTTTCCGAAAACGGGTGATTTGGCATGGAATTACCCAAAGGCAATGTCGTTGGATATCGTACAACATTTGCGATTTGCGTTGGGATGACGGAGAATGTCCTTATGACACGAGACACCAAATCGGTAACCAAATATCGAAAAAAGTGGATACGTTTTTCACTAAAGGTTTAGAAAAGGCTTCTGTACTATCAAAGCTTTTAGGAGTTGAAGTAGTGAACATCGAGGATTTTAGTTGCCCCAAATATTCTAATCTAGAAGACATGGTTTCGAACTGTAAATTTCATTCTTATAGCGTACATTGTGTACTACGTAAAGCTGAAGAATTGGTTCAATGGATATCTCAAAACGAGTTAGGGGGTATATAGACTTTCTCCGCTTTCTCGCATCATGTAACCACATTCAAAGAAAAACAGCCCTTAAATACGCTGTATTAGCTCTGGTTGAATGTTGTATAAATGTTTTACACAGAACCGTCAAACTACCAGACGATCATCGGAAACGGTTGATGAAGCATAGTACGGTTATACGGAAAATATCTCAGTTTCTAAACGACGAAAGATTCTAGTTCAAAAGGGAGGTTTTCTACCATTTTTACTCGCCCCATTGTTATCAATCGTAAGTTCCGTCGCTGGAAGTGTCATAAGCCGAGCTATAAGTAGATAATGGCTCGGAAAATGCTTCTTGTACCTGATGATGTATTGAAGAGACTGAAGAGCGATACAATAGCTGAACCTAAAAAACTTACTGTATATCACACACCTCCAAGCAACCCTATCCCATCTTCGATATCATCCAGAACTCACAGATCTTGGTAGAGTACTAAATAAAATTGATTAATTTTCACGTTTTATTTCATTTCGTAGTATAAGCTTACCATGGAAGGTTGCGTTGAAACCGTCTCTGTTGGAGTTTTAAGCTATTTAACTCAATCATACTTAAAATCACCTAAGTTTCTTACAGCGATATTAATTATTATAGTTTTTATGATATTCACGTTATTTAATTTTCTGTTTTGGTTTTACTTACCACTACATCAAAATATCACTCGACATGGATGAACCCGAAAACATTTACACCGATCCTGCAGACCCAGGATCTTTCGCTAGCGATCGAGCGCTTTATAATTTTACCCGATATAGGGGTTTAAACGTTCCATTGAAAAAAGTAAAGGAATTTTTAACAAAGCAAAACACCTATACGTTACATAAACCGGCAAGAAGACGGTTCCTCCGAAATCGCACTATTGTTTATGGAATAGATGACCAATGGCAAGCCGACTTAGCCGATTTCCAAAAGTTATCACGATATAATGCTTGGTCTCGCTACGTGCTATGCATAATCGATGTGTTTAGTAAACAAGCTATGGCGGTAACAGTTAAAGATACAAAAGGTAAAACAATTGCAGAAGCATTAAATAATATCCTTGATTTAGACCGTCTACCAAAAAGAATCCAAAGTGATCACGGTAATGAGTTTGTGTGTAAAGAAGTTCAATTGGAATAAAAAAGAAGAACAATACAATTTTTCGCCACACATTCTGAATTGAAAGAATCGGTAGTGGAACGTTTCATAAGAACAGTAAAATCTCGACTGTTTCGTTATTTTTCTCAATATAATACTTTTAAATATATAGATGTTTTAGATCGCATAATAAACGCTTATAACCATAGTTACCATAGGTCAATTAAATGTAAGCCGGCGGAAGTTACTCCTGACAGAACCGCTGAAATTTGGAAAACTCTATACGAATCTGTTGATTTTTCACCACCGTTTAGTTACGCTTTCGAAATCGGTGACATTTGTCGGCTAAACAAAAATTTAAATACGTTTGAGAAAAAATATAATCCAAATTTTACAACGGAATTGTTTAAAATAACCGAAAGATTACCGCGTGACCTGCCGGTATATAAACTGGAGGATTTAAATTCAAATCCCATTTCCGGTGTTTTCTACCGCGAGGAGGTTCAGTTTGTTGTTAAATATTTGACGGATTGTTATTTCGAAATCGAGAAAGTGTTGAAAAAGAGAAGAAATCAGACGGTAAAACTGAACTCTACGTAAAGTGGATAGATTACGACACTTCGTTTAATTCTTGGATATAGGAAGTTGATTTAAAATGGTTTCTACATAACACTACCTTCAGATTCGTCATCCATGTATTATACTGAAAATACGGTTAGTAAATTTCGATCGTATTTACCTGAACCGTTGAGATTCGAGGGCCCATATGAAGTTGGGTTAGCAGAAATGTTTTATACTCGAAGATGGTACAACTTACGAAAACTGAATAAAATGACTAAAGTAGCTAAACGCTAATAGTAAGTTATGACTAACGTAGTTTAATGATAATAGTAAGTAATGACTAAACGCAAAATTTAACCATGGTTAATTTAAACTAGTAAATAGTAAGTAATATACTATAGAGACAGATACTTCATGGTTTAAAATAAACTTTTATTAAAAAGAATATTGGGGAAGCTTTTTTGCGCCCACGCGTTCCTTTTCAACCCAGATAGAAATGGCTAAAAAAACCAAATACAAACAGGTAGAACGCGTAAAAAGTCATAACCTGAGCGGTGCGCGTAATCGGATAATACAGAAATATAAATTACTTGATCAAAACGTTTTACGAATAATTTTGAGAGCTTTATCTATTGAATAAAAGTTAACCATACCCGACCTCAAAGGTGGTATCGCCTTAGATAGAAGACCCTACTTAGTATGTAAAGGCCGTTATATATAGGCTAAAAAGCAAAACTCCCCTCTCAATACACACCAGATTTCAGTACCAGATTAGGTACAATGCCACCTAGGGCGATGCCACTAGGTAATATTCCGTTTAGTACGATGTCACTAGGTACTATTCCGTTTAGTGCGATGTCACTAGGTACTATTCCGTATAGTGCGATGTCACTAGGTACTATAGAATTTACGGCGATGCCACTAGGTACGATTCTACTTAGGGCAATGTCCCTTGGTACGATGCCACTTAATTAGATGTCATTAGGTGGGATGCCAGTTAGGGCCGGGCGGCGCGCGTGCGCTGATTTCCCCTGGGGGGGGGGGGGGCGTGGTCTTGGGGCGCGGATTTCTCGGGGGGAACGGTCTGGGACAAGTCGCGGTTAATTTAAAAATCAAATGAAAACAGATTTAAGTGTTTTGCGCGGTTAATTTGAATTTGAAACATGGATTTGAGTGTTTTGACGTCATAGAATATTCGTTGTTAAAGTAACGTAGAATGGAAATATTTTTAAACTTTATTTTAATATCATTGTAGTACTTAAATATACTGGGCACTTAAACCTATATCACGAGTATTTCTTAAAACGACTTAACATCTAAACTCTACTTTTAACGCAACGAAATACAATTCCGATATTCAAATATTTAAAAATACTTAGTGAAAAGAGACTTTAACCGGTTTTAAAATTCACAATATTTATTTATTTAAAAAATCGAACGTTTCGGTGGAACTGATCCTCCTTCTTCAGGGATTTTTACAAGTCTGACAGTACAATGGTAAAACTTTGGGACGAAAAAATATCTATGCGCTTTATACATATAGTGAAGGCTACTGTTCTTTAGCAGCGAGCGTTTTTTCGCGAAGGTGAGTCGACCCCGTCGAAGTGTTATATGAGCAACGGGCTCGATATCTTCGTTCGCGCTCGAGGCTACTATTGTCGGAATGGTGGATTCTGCGAGAGGATGAATTGGTTTGTTGTGTGTGTGAGAGAGGGTGAGGCCCATAAACACGTTTAAAAAGTGGAGAAAACGTGTATAAGTTAAAGGGACCATCGTCACTGTTTAAACATTGCGCAGATTTATTTTTTTTAAATTTCGATGGATTCGCATACATTAAAATGATTTTTATGTAATTTTGGGTTGAGCTAGTATGTCTATTGTGTCCCACCTAGCATTATGGCCCTAAAACACGAAGGTGTTCGCTAAGGGGAGAATTATTGTACGGGTTGTTTATATTTTTTGGGGCTCTTTAAGCCTTTGATGAAATGGGCGACGGCATTGCCCAATGTAATAATCACCACAATCACAGGAGATTTTATAAATGATGGCCTTGTCGAGGAGGGCAGTTGGTTCTTTGTTATTACATAATTAAGCTGACAATTTGCGCGGTGGGTGATAAATAGGATCGAGACCTACTGATTTAAGATTTTTGGCTATTTTTGGAGAGAAACCAGGATAAAAGGGGATACATGCTGGGATGAAAGAAGGAGGAACAGTTCCTCCGAAACGGTGGGTTTTTTAAATAGATATATTAAAAATTTTAAAACCGTTTAAAGTCTCTTTTCATTGGTTTTTCACAATGTGTTTCTCTTCACTTCTAAAAATACTTAATAAAGTTAGTTTGTATGAAATTCTTACTAATACCCGAACGATGGACTTTAGATTGGATAAGATTTGTAAATATCATTTCGAAACTAATAATTTTCACGCTTTATTTAAATCAAGCAATTACATTTTTAAAATGAAAGAAGTTAAACAATACACATATAGTCAGAAAGATATTATAAAAACACTAAAATTAAAATAAAATGAAAAACTCTTTATTCAACTTTAATACGTTACGCTATTTAAGAAACGTAATTTTAGAAAACAGACATAACGTAAAACCAATGTGATGAAAAAGTAGCAAAAATAATATTAAAACGACTTATATTTTCTTACACACGATTTTTCAGTACCACACAGCGATTTTGTGAGATTTCACAACGGCGCAATTATTAGGGTCACGGTGAAAATGACAATGTTTAGGAGCACTTATACAAAGAATGGTAGATAATTTAGGACAGTCTAAATCCTCGACGTTCTTGATGTTAACTCCTATGAAATCCGATAAAACTTTGGCCTTTACTAAACCCCTAAAAAAAAACGTGAACCCTTGTTCTTTTATATAATTTGCGATTGCTCCTAGGCTGCTGTAGTCTTCCCGTCCGTCGTCCCAACGGAGATCGCAAATGTTCCAATACAACCATCTACACTGCCATTTATCTTCTTCCGTAAGACTGGAATATGGATATGGTGGTTTAAAGGTCCAGACGTTATGCTTCTCCGTTTCCGTATCGTGAATAGCTAACTCTTTAATTATCATTTCTCCATTCACACGGAAAAAGTTTGCCTCGATAAAACATGTCCTTTTCATTTCTAGAAATAAACTTGTTTTTTGCTAAATGAAATTTTTTCACTCGTTAACATATTCAGTGGGGTGAATAGAAGACTTCGCTCGGAAAACACTGAAGCTTCCATAAGTCCAGTAACTTTACTCTATGAAAATTTTTCATCAGGTCAATTGAACCAAAAACATTTTCTACGTTATTATGGACCCAATGAACTATAAATTACGTAATCAAAAAACAAAAATGACGCGAGCAATGAGAAATAACGAGTCTGATTTATAAGATAATAAAAATATTAATTTTTAAAAAAAAAAATTATAAGATGATATATTACAAAAATTATTTTTCTTTTACGCGCCAAAAATATTATTATGCGATACAAAAAAAAATTAAAATGGACATAAATGAAATTTTTTCACTCGTTAACATATTCAGTGGGGTGAATAGAAGACTTCGCTCTGAAAACACTGAAGCTTCCATCAGTCCAGTAACTTTATGTTGCCGAGCTTGTTCACCTTGGTATTAGATATTATTTTTACGGTCTGTTATTGAACGTTCACAATTCACTTCTCTGTGATTCAATAGGATTTATTGACCATCGCCTTGATTAATGTGTATTGTATGTTACAATTATTACAATAAGTTTAATTTATTTATTCCGATAGTTGGATTTACCACATACTATACAAATAATCCTTTAAAGTTGATCATAGCAAATTTAACATATTAATAATGGTGTCCTTGGTAAAATATTTACATGCCAAAAGAACATTCTTAGATAAATAGACCAAGCTTAAAGACCATTTTCAATATAATAATATATCAAATGGGCTTTGAATTTTAAAATGTAAAATATATTATAACAGATTTGACATACTATGAATAACATTATTTTTGCGGTATTTATGAAGATTATAGTAGAATATCGCATTAGGAAACATTTCCATAATATTAGTTTTAATGTAGTATGCAATTGTCAATTTAATAGTAACAATCCATCAGTTTGATATTTAAGAACATGTTGCAAATTATGTGATTATTAAATTTTAGAGTCATTCCAGGTGAGATAATATTAAATTATTTTAGAATAAAGTCTTTATCTTTCAAGATTTACTGGTTCTATTAAATAACATGGAACAATGACAACATTTTTATCATCAGATTAAATCGATCCTATTTCTTTTGAAAGAAATTGTGCACCGTTTTGCAAAATAGCGCAAATTAATGTATCTTTTGTTGCGATAAATTCAAAATTATTAGTGATTTGAAGAAAAAACCCATGGGCAATTTCATATAAAATAAGTAAATTTGAATACATTTCGGCTAAATCAAATTAAATTGGGTAAGTTCTTATTTTATTGGATTAACTGAAATTATTATGATTGACTTGATAATAAATTGAATACTTTCGAATACATTTTGGTAAATTCTTGTATCCTGGGTTAATTGAAATAAATAAATATAGTAGAAACAACATTGTCTACATTTATTTGAAGAAATTCAAAAGTTATTTTTTATTTGAATAATTTTTGGTAAATTCCAATGATATTGCGTAATTAATATCATTTTGTTTAGTTTTTTAATTTTGACTAAGTTCAATTTACAAAGTGTAAGTTCATTTACCATTGGGTGGTGCCTTAGGTATAAACTTAGGTGATTATTATTATTAATGGAAATAATATCGATAAATTTATTATCTAATTAAAATAAATATTGGGTAAATTTTTTTAACGTTTTTGTAAATAGATGAGTGCTTGCAACGAACAAAATGACCGAATTATTGTAGAATAATTACGAATTTTTTTCGGAACATGAGGTATTTGGTGGCAGGTGTTTTGAAAACAAATGGCATAATTAAGAACTAGCTCAAAAACAGGTAGCTGATTTAAACAGCCCTATAATATTACAAATCTTTGTAAAACTTTAATTTTGGGAAATACCGCTAGAAGACGCCAGTCACATTTAACCATCATGTGATACGAGTGACTACAGCAACTTTTTCTTGATTATTATAATCATCCAGCATTTATCAACGAATCTTTTCCGATGACTGAAAGTCAGTAAAAACGTAAAAAATGCATTTTGAAAGTAAAAGGATAAAGAGTTTCAACTCAAATTTTAAGGCAACCCTTTTTAAATGTAAACGAGTTGGCAGTTGGAGAAAGGTTGATCATCCTTTACTAATTCATATACAGCGGTATCCGAATTGCAAATTTGTTCGGGATGAATCTACAGAAAATGTTCCCGTGCTACGCATAACGAGCAATCCTTCAAATTTAAGCCCGATGCGATCTGAATTGGTACGAATACAATCGTTTAAAAATTTCCCGCAAAATATTACCCAAGATGTAAATTTCTTTTAAAGCAGAACTGTGGTAATATACCGTGCGAGTATCGTTCAAATAAAAAACCCTATTCTAGCTTAAACGAGAAGGTTTTGGTCTATTGTTTAATTAATAATTTAATTAACAGTCTAGATCTAAAGAAATCTAAACCATTTTGTAGCATTTTATAATGAATTTTTTTAGCAAAATATCGGTCGATCGAGTACCATAAAAAATATTATTTAGTTAACATTTAATAGTCTAATTAAAACAAAAGATAAAATAAATATTAAATTGTTTGTAATTTAGACTAAAAATATTACGTTGAATAATTAAAAAAAGGTAGTATGAGTTTGAAAGACTTTTATTTTTGAACATGTTTTCAATACTTATAATTGTGACTAAAAGAAAAGTTAACTACCGAAAAACTCCTAAAATGAAAACAGTAAAAATGTTTCAATGTTAAAAACCAATGTTTCAAACTTTAAAAAAATGTGTGTGGAATATATAAACCTTACGAACCACCATGCAAGTTACAAGCAAGTGTTTTGATAGGTCACAAAACGTCAAACATCAAAGAAATTGGTAAATTATATAAACGGCAAAACTGACAATCAAATATACAATTATACAAATAATTTCAATCCTTATGTGCAAAGATTTATTGAAAAGTTACTCAAACGGATGATGTTACTGAAAGCACCCGAATCAAATTTCTACTGGGTAAACATCCAAGGAAAAATTGAACGAATTTTTTTCACAACGCTATCAACATAATGAAAAATTGAAATCATTTAGAAGTTAGTAAACTTTTGAAATTACTTTGAATACATTTTTTAAACCTTATCAAGCTGGCTTATTTCATATTTACTAAACATTTTGGCTGAGGCAAGGAGGTTTGTACTTTTATACAGACAAAAATACATTTAAAAAATCGAGATTGTTTATTTTGTGCGACATTATCATTCGTCTAACTTGTTTTCCTCGAGAACGGTGTAAAAGACTAAAAACTATGCAAAATTGGTAGTTTGAAATGTTTTTCGTGACAGTGTGCTCAATTCGTGTAAAACTGATTTATAAAACTTAAAACTATTGCGAAAATAAAAATCTGTTAAGTAGTAAATTTATGAAATTGTTTAAATAAATATTTATTTAAATGTGATGACAGAGAATACATTATTTATTTACAAACTGAAAACACTTTTTAAATATTGTACGTCATTTAAACAATGATCCATTAATTCCCTTACGTCAAATGGGCAATAACCTATATATTGATCCAAAAAATCTTTTTCCACTTGATAATCCTGTGAAATACGAAAGGCAGCGTAGATTTCTACGAAATCGCAGAGTGCTTCTCGCTTTTCCAGTGGTTTATAAAACTCTTGAAATTTCGAAAAAAAATATCAACAAATACAGAAAACATTTGGTTTACAGCAAACATGCTATTTCTTAACAGATTTAACTGTTCATCTATACGCAGTTTAAATTCGTCTAAAGCTAACACTTGCACTCTACTAAGTGAAAAACTGGTTGAATAGTTCATTTCGTATTCAAGATACTTTTGCGTAAAAGGTAATAATGACCACTTAAATTTTCCACCATCGGAAGACACTTCAAAACTGTGATGAAAAGTACAATCGGAATAAGGATTAACGATCGTAATTGGCAGGTTAACATTTTTTATTGATGTAGAACTTAGATTTTCAATAATTGAAGACCTTGATTTTGTGAGGGCGTCCCATGTTTGCAAGGAAATGATAGCGCTTTGGTTCCCATTGGAAATGTAAATTCCGGGCTCTTTCCGAAAAATTGATACGGTTACAACTAGTCTTCTGTCCGACCTAAATTTTAAAGATACTACAACAACAAAAAAACAATTTTAAAACAATATAAGTTATTTTAAAAATACAAGTTTTAACGTACCCTTTTTAAAAGCCATTGTGTATTTAATGAATTCTTCAAGAGAAATAGTATCAAAAATACACTTTTTTGTTATCAAAATACACAATTTTTGACGAGTTTATTAGAAATTCAACGTAACGGCTATAAAACACAGTAAATTTAGTTGTAGCTAGATCGTATAAAACGTGCAGGAATGCTTTAATAGAGCGCGTTTCTCACTATCCTTCCTTATCGTAAGGCTTTTTCTCCCGGTATACCCTGCACACTTTGTTGGTACGCGTAACGTATCCCGTCCACCAAGATAGCCCGCCGGCTAAGACAGTTCGGGAAACTCCACCTCGATGAGGGATGTTTTATCTGAGCGTTTAGTATGTAATACTATTATTATGTAAATTTATAACGCTACCAAGTAAAAACAGTTTCAAATCTGCGGTAGAGGGCCAAGTCAACCAGCGATTTATAGTCCTGTATACATACATACAACATATTAATAATATAATTAATAAAATATAACTTAACATATTTAAAGACAATACAAAAGTAAATTAATTAAAATTTTAAAAACGCAGCCGATACATTTAAGCGATCATCCAAATTACTAAGAGAACAATTTAACTTCCCGAAACACCTTTATTTTGTCTGATTTATAATACATTTTAAATCAATCGATTTTATGACTCACTTTACTGTCTGATAAGTTTTACATTCTGTGAGGGTAATATGTTAATTTTTGAAAATCATGGTTTACTAACAAATTTTGTGGTTTGCGTTTTAAATAGCGTATGGATTAAAGAGAGAATGTATTGAAATGGTGTATGTTAAAACGTCGTAGAACAAAGTGTAAAACATATTTTCAGGGTCAGCTTGATTAATAAGGAGAATAACATTAACGTTTCTGGTATAGTCACGTAGGAAGAAAAATACTGCAACAATCTCTATACTCTACATTCAATACGTTAAAATATATTTCCGAAATGCCAATATAGGTAGAAAAATACTGCATAGGCTTACGGTATTTCAAGTAATTTAACATCCACGATTTTCCTATTACAAATATTATTCCTTAATGAATTTTTGTAAGATTAGTCGAAAATGATATGTCAATTGTAATAAGCTTATAAATTTAGGAATAAACTTATATATTAAAGATTGTGTTGTAAATAGGAAAATTAAAATTAAAAACAATATTGAATATGTAAATATAGTTATAAAATTACGACAAAAACCCCTTATCTATATTTTAAATACGGTAAAATTCAATTTTTATACACAAATATAGTCAGAAAGATACTATAAAAACTCTTTAATCAACTTTAATACGATAAATTAACTTTTCAATGTGTAAATAAAGGTCGGAAAATACTCTACGTTCATTACGTTAGAATATATTTCAATGCGCAAATATAGGTGGTACAATAGTACCAAAACACTTAAATTTGAAGTTAAATACGTTAAAATACTTTTACAATACGCAAATACACAGAAAATATTACAAAAACGTCTTAACTCTACTTTAAATCGGCTAAAATATATTTCAGATATCCAAATACATAGAAAAATACTAGAAAAACATCTAAACTCTACTTTTAATGCAACAAAATACAATTCCGATATTCAAATATTTAAAAATACTTAATTAAAGAACCTTTTGTAAACACGCTTTCTAGTTTTCTGCTCTCTTCGAACTATCTTGCAATATTCTCAATCCAATTATATCTGTTTTTATATTCTTAACTTTATTTCCCAGTAAAATTTCTCTCTGACTATCTTCCTCTAGCTTAAATTTCCAGTCTTCAATATGCTTTTCCATTTCTTCCAAATGCTTTCTTATTTCTTGCACATCTATCCACGTCACATTATACTCTTCCACTATTTTACTCGCTTCTTCAAATGTATTGAAATCCATATGGTTATAAGTAATTGAACATATTTCATATAAAAGTTCAGAAATGCTAAAATTTAGATCGTCTGAAAGAACCTTCTCTCTACTACGCCACAAGTGTTTTGTTAAAGTGAATCAAATTAATTATAAACTCCCTTTAATATCATTAAGTGTCTTTATACCAAATTAGTGCTTTAGCCAACATCACAAGCTTTTTGTTTAAATAAATATCTCAAGAATTCGAACGCTTCGCATTCTTCACTTTATAACAGAAAGTGTCACTGCAAATGTTTTAAACAAAAATAATACAAATACAAATTTGTTATACTAAAAAATTTCCGTACGCGTGAAGACAATATGGAATAAAGTCTAATATTTCATGTTATGTTGACGTAATTCTGATAAATGCAATAAAAATATTAATCGGGTAAAATATGAATCCATAATTAAACCTAGCGGTGAAATTGTGTAAAAATGTTATTAAATACAACACGGTTCAAATAAATATCTTATACAATGGTTGACAAATTGTGGTGGTTTTACAAAACTTGCTTTTCAAAGCAATAAACAGTAAATAACCATAAATAAATAAATAATTCATAAAATAAGACGTATGTATGTACCATGACAATTACCTTTTATTTCTTCTACTTTTAACTCGAAAAATAGAAGTGGTATCTGTGTGATAGAGAATATCTGGTGATTCACGCCCTATTAATAAATTTTGGGATTTACTGTAGTGTAGTATAAACCTTTAAAATAATTTAATCCTGAGCTCCGCGATACCACATTTCTGAGGAGAACGCTAATATGATATCGGTTATTTATTGTTAGTTGTGTAATTTAAGAATTGAAATTATAAACACGAAAGAGTAATTTTATATTAATATTGAAAATCATGTGTGGAAATATAAATTGAATACGTTTTGCTAGAAGAGGAAGAACGTTTGACCCACCTGTCAAATGTGTATTACGAAGAAACCAACCTACTCTTCAATCAACTAAAGTCTCCAGATTCTTTATAAGATTCAATTTACTTTTTTTATCAATTTTTATTTAATATTTTTATCTCTACCAGTATTTTTTTAATTTTATTTGGCGAAATTCGCTTTGCAAACATAAAAAAACCCGGAATATTTACATTTTAAAAACAAACAGATCAAATCAGAAGCGCATTGTAAATTAAACAGAATTAATAATGAAAAGTTAATTATGTTTTATAATTAACATTCGATAGTGTACAAGGTTAAACTTGTTATTTATTAATATAAGATAAAAGTATTTTTGAGAAATTTCACTTTAATCTAGTTAATTCTTGCTATTTTTAATAATGATTCTTATATTTTTTTTCTTAATTTATCATAAAAGCTTTTACAGATAATTGATTTATAGAAATAACGCTTACAATATAAAAACACAAAACTGATACTGTTTTTTATTAATTTTACGTTTTTAATAATTAAATTTAATTTATTGAAATATCCTGGTAGTTAATACATTTAGTCTATTGCAAAAGAAGTGTTATTATTATTATTACTAATAGTTGTTAAGTATTATAAACGATTGTATCTTCAAAAAGTAAATTGTTAATAAGCTTTGTTTTTAAAACAATTCATTTATATTTACATTTTTTTTTTTCAAATTAGAGGATTTATAAATTGATATTTTATTAATATCTAGCGTTTGTTTGTAAAAACCAGTTTTTTCTTCTCACTGGCTCTGTTGAATGTTTCCTTGTGAAACGTGATGTGCGTTTATAATTTTTTCGTTTTACCGCGGAGATGTGTTATAATGTATGTGACAAGATAAGGGTAAAATCGATTTTTATAAACATTTTTGCGTTTGAAAGTGTGGTATCGTTAGTAAATTGTTGAAAACTCCAAACTAGTTTTACAAGGTTGTAATGAGTGGATAAACTCTACACGTGACAATAATTAAGGGGTGGTTATCAAATCAGTTTTACAAGGTTACAATGTTGAACCAGTTCTATCCTAGAGGTAATTATAATTTATGAATTTAAAGATATAGCTCGCAATCCGGCAGAATTTCATAGAGCGTGCTTCTGGTAACGCTGTTCAACAGAAAGTTAAAATTATAATTCAAATAACGAAGTAATATTTAATTTAACAATAATTAAAATTATTTAACTTAATTTTGTTTTAATTTAGCCACCAATAAATACCCGTTTGTTAACTGTGTATAGTCAGAGAAAATTCTATCTACGTGTTAAGGTATTAACAATTTTTTTAATTTAAAAAAAGTTAATTATTATTTTTTATTTTAAATAAATTATTTTTTGAATTTTTATTGATTACGTATCTTAAACCGTTTTCCATTGTATCTTCAAAAAATGTAAGAATTACTTTATATTGATAATGTAATACGATTTTATTGCAGGTGAATAAAATTATTCATTTGAATCGCTAAACCAAAAAACATTGTATCTTTAAAAGTAAATAAACTGAATTTTTATAATATATTAGCGACTAAATCTCTGTCGGATATCGCAAAATCAAGCACATTGTAATGTTTTGTTTTAAAATGTTTATTAATTGTGTATTGGTTGTTTTTGATTGTTTATTATGTAATTAATTTATTATTTAAAAAAATGTTTTATTTGGTTATGATACTTTAGACTGTTTTCATTTACTATTGAAAACCAACAAACTATTTGAGGGAAGATTGTACTTTTGTATTGTAAATGTAAAAACTGTGTATCTCCAAAATGAAAATAAATTAAATTTTATTTTATTTCAACCGGGGTAAAACATAAGTGGCTATATCTCGGGCGGATATTGTGTAATTATTTATTTATCTCCAAAAAGTAAACAAATTGAAGTTAAGACTCGTTTATAAGATATTTAAAGTATTTTGGGTGGGGCCAAAACTTGTCAAGGTTATAAAGCGAAGGTCGCGAATTCGTTTCCCCATCTCGCAATTAACTAATTAGCATTTTAAATGGTTAAAAAACGAAAAAACGAAAAAAGTGACACCAAAAGTAAATAAGTTGAAGTAGTCGGTGGGGTCAAATATTACCGCCGATATCTCGGTCCGAGCTTGTCCGATCGTGTCCAAACTTGTTGGGGTGATATACAGAGACTTAGGGGTTGTGAACAGGGGTCAAGCGTCGAGGTCAAAGTTCATCTTCAAGGTCAAATTTGAGATTGAAAACAAAAATATTTTGTTGGCTTTTTCCAAGGTAAAAAACTGGTTTTTGGAGAAAAAAATTTGGGTTGTTATGGCGGCCATCTTGGATTTATATGTTCAAATATGATCCATCTCTACTTACGTGTAATTGTGTTTGTAAATTAAAGTATTAAATATAATCATTGGAATAATAACCCAAATAAAAAATGAATGTTTTCATTTAAATTATTGACTATAATTGTGACTTGTTCTAGTTGGCCTCCAACCAAATTCGAAATTTTGTAGTGGACCCAATACATAAATGAAAAAAACGCCACTTTAAATAAGAGGAAAAGTAATTATTATTTTAATTTTTTTAATTGACATTACATTTTAGAAGGGCAAGCGTAAAAAACCGTTGTTTCGGACCAATAAGTTAGTGTACTTTTCGTTAAATCATGCAGTAGGCGGTTGTTAAAGTGTATACTTGCGCTGGGCCAATATTACTAAATCTGCGGGGTCCGCGAGTGCCTACATGTAGTTGCGGCATTGTGCCACGTTAGTCACCGTCAGCCGAAGCTCGAGGGAAATTATTTTTCTCATACCATTTGCCAAATAATTAGAATTCTCTGAAAAAATTATAAATCGGAGAACTTCGATAATACTGTTTTCTTTAAATATTGATTTGTGCAGCAATGCCGATTTTGAGTCCCACAATACAGGCGTAAGATTAAGTGTACAATGAAATATGTATTTGCATTGTGCTTATTTATTTCAGAAAGTTAATTTAGGGTTGAACAATTCAATAATTATTCCTTTTTGCTTTCGAAGGGCGCCAGAGGGACTTGTATCATTTTGCAAAGAATGATCCGATCAATATTTTTCGTTTGGGTTTAATATTAAGGTTTAAATCAATACGACATTTTGGAGATTTACCCTACCGGTTTCAGAGTTAGTGTACTGTAAAATATGCATTTGTTTTGAATATATTTATTAGCACTTTTACGTTAAAGTTCGAAAAATTAAATATTTTTTGTTTTCTCTTTCGTAGGTCGCCAGATGGACAACTCTCATTTTAAACAGAATGCCCCAAATCAATCATGAGCATTTTGTCCTTAACAATTAGTTCTGAAGCAGAATCCTTTCTTTGAGCATTTCCGTACTGGTTTGAGATCAAATATATTTCGAAATATGAATTTGTATTTTTGTTATTAATTATAATTATTTTGCGGGCTCACTTCTCTACTTGGTGCAGAATAACCGATGCCTATGCCATTGTTTAATCTTATATCTTTTGCAGTTAGAGCTAAAAAGGTCAACCATGTTTCGTTGGACTGTACATTTACTAGGATCCATAACTTAATTTTTTTAAACCCGAGCGAAAGAAGTTAGTCATATGCCAATTTAAGTGCCCTTGTCCTCTAAGGCCAACTACATGAAATTTCGATTACTCTGTCTTTGACTGGAAGTAGACTGGTTGCAAGGTGCCATGTGGTTGGCATTCAGCCTACTCCCAAATATAGTTTGATTAAACCGAAATTTCATGTAGTTGGCCTTTAATTTGAAGTCACGTAAAAACATTTAACGATTTAATTAGTCCTTTCGTATGAAACGTGTTTTTATGGACTAAAGGGATATTCAAAGTTCATTGCAAGCCCTTCCAAGCAAATTTTCACTTTCAACGTATGATCAAAAGTAACAACTAAGTGCGCGACTTATCGAAATCTAACAAAAGTTACAAAAGAAGTGTGATATTAAATAATTACTAGGAAGGAATACCGTTCGATAAACTGGAGCGGAGTTGAGCGTTACTATTATTACCAAAGTTTGTCTTTCACGGTTTCAATTCGAGAAAGTGTTGATAGTTTATTTTTTAACATATATCGAATAAAGACTAATAAATGGATTATTTAATGAAGGGTCAATCAAAAGGTTTTCGATTACCTTTGATCTTAAGAGCGCAACTTAAGTCAATTCCAGTTAGAATTCACTGTTCCTAGATTAAATACAAAATTCTAAATTCGGGCTTCTTTAGGACGTAGAGGCCTTTTAAAACTTTGTGTTATTTTGGCAAAATTCTAAAATCAGGGACATTGGGAAAAGTTTGAAATTCGGGTATCTATAAGAACAGAATTGTAAAATCGAGGACAAAGTAGCGAATAATTCTAAATTCATGCTTCGGTAGGACACGAAGGCTATTTGTATCTTAATGCGTGTGAAGTTTATTTTCAATAGGTGAGGTACAACGTAATTCTAAATTCGGAGACCAAATCGGGCCAAATTCTAAATTCAAGGACCTATTAGGGAAAAATTATAAGTTCAGGGACCTATTAGGGTAGCTATGGCCTTACCTACATAGGACTGTCCTAAAAAGGATCACAATGCAGTGGGCAGTGATTTTCACTATTGAAATAAAAGGACCCCGCACACCGTCTATGGGAAAAATGGCTTTCGGCCAATTTTTATATGTTGTCCTCCTGATCATGCTGAGCAAAAGTGTCAATAGGCTCAAAGTCGCCAAAGCAATATATCGGCCGCTACTGACCCTCAAAGATCGAAATAAACAAAGTAATTATCTATGGTTTTTGTAAATAACTTTTTGTCAGAAGCGTATGATTAGAATCGTGTAAGCTAATAAAGTAACAAAGATATTAGTGTTATTGTACTCTTGTTTGCTAGCCAGATTCATTAGCTGCCGTGACCTCTTCTTTACTAAATATCAGGTATAAGTTGCCTTTCACGTGTTTCATGCGGGTAGGGTTGCCATTCACGTTCTTCATGCGGTGTAAGGTTTCCATTTGCGTGTTTTATTCGGAAATAAGGTTGCCATTCACGTGTTTCATGCTGGTAGGTTTCTACAGTCGAGGTACGACTGACCCGCTCGTTCATGGAATCTCTTGCCAGTCGCCTGATTCATATTTACTCTACAACCGTGTTAGTCCTGTATTTGTGGTTCATTGTTATTTGGAAGCGCTCTATTACCAGCATCTTGCGTAGATCGTAATAGATCGGTCCTCGGGTATTTGACATTATTCTCATGCCGCGCGTAACCCAAATACCAAAGGGCGCAGGACACGTGCGCGAGCTCCAAGTGTTCTAGCCTAACTGGCAAGTTCAATAATATTGCAATATTGGACCGTCGTCATCAGCGGCTTCTTCGCCCCCTCGACAAGCAATACACAGCTGATACCTCGTTGCATTCCCAAATCTAGAAAATATCCTTATCCTTAAAAATCCTGGTTCGCCTAACATTTCGTCGAATTCAAAAACCTCGGCGTTTTCCCGCTGTAAATTATCTTGTATATATGACGGAGCTAGTTTTATTTGATAAACTCCGATGGTGATATCTCTTAAATATTGCAATGGCAAATTCGGAAATACTGGCTCGTGATTTGGTCTTAATGGCGCCCATTGTGCATTTTTTCTTTGAAGTTGCTCTTCTTCAACTCGGGCTTGAACAATATTAACCTTGTCGGCCTTTTCAATAATAAATCGCGCTCTCTCAACGGTCGCGTCCTCCTATTCTATGAGTGGGTTGTATTAATTAATTATTGCAGCAGCAATGAGATAGAAATCGCCTATATTTAGCGCGTGCGCCATCGGTATTGTACCGGAAAACAGTCTAAACTTACTTTTGATATGACCATTACGGGCCTCAACTATCCATCTGGTAATTGTAATCGAGCGAGACGCGTTAGCTTCTTCAGTTTCCAGCAGTTTTTGGTGCGGAAGCAAGAGTGACGCCATTTTGGTTGCGATTCCAAGCTCATCAAGCAAGGGGATCGCATCGCGATAGCCTCTATCCACAATTAAAAGGTCTTCTTCTTCAAACCAATCTCGAATTGCGGATAGATCCTTTTCAAACTCTTTACCGATGATCTTCGCGTCATTGTTCTTCAAATCAGAAAAGAACGGCCCCTGGAAGTCCAAAATGTTGCCTTTAGGAGCTACAATTAATCCCGGTTAAGCAAATGACGACCCTTATAAACGCACTAAGATTGCCGTAGAAGCCTTTAATTGCTGCTTTTTGGTATATCGCAATACGTTCCATCAATGTAAGCAATGGCTCTAGGAATATCAGGCTACGGATTGTAAAGTTCATATGTCTCTGAATATAATCATCTCTAGCGATAGCCCCAAAACCCAGATTATCTGGTACAAATCCTTACATCAACGACGGTCGTACGTTAGCTACGGCCATACTGGTATTTGGCCGACTAGAATATCTAAATACCACTCTCAACAATTCGTCGGAGATCCCTTGCCGCCTTTAGCATAGAAATGCCAAAAGATGCCTTTTAGTAATTTAACGTTGTTTTCCCCCAACTACTACTGCGCCGCAACACTGGAACCAATCGCGGAAGTTGTTTTTGGATATAGAAAACGCCGTCTTAAATTCTTCGTCAGTAAAAGTATTTTCGTCATCATAGTGCGGCGCTTCTTTTGCGTATTCTAACTTTTTCTAACTTCGTTAGAAAAATCTGTAATTGGTCTCCATTAAATATGTACGGTTTGTTAATAAATCGCAAACCAGGGAGCAATAAAGGTACAATGTTCCCCTTCTCGTCAAGATGGATTGGGCAGCATCTAGTGTTTTCTGGAACATAGTTTCTCTTGCAAGGTAAACGTGAATTCTGCAATCAATGGTAAGCCTGGGAAATTTATTGGTCGCGTTGCATATCACGCATGTCTGACGTGCGCTTGCAGTTAAGACATTCATTTTTAAACAGGAAGGGTTTTCTTCAACTGCTCTTATTTCACAAATATTGATCTACATGTATTACAGTTGATGCAAAGACGCGTATGCTCGGTAACTTCAACCTGTGGCAGGCCTGCCGCAGGACGCCTTTCAACCGGAACTGCACGTTTATGATAATTGCCTTCCCCATCAATCCTTGCCATTTCCTGCTTGGCCATCATTGATTGACACGTAAAGCACGAGCATCTATTTCTATTCGGCATTTCTCTCTAGTTTCGTAAAAAGGTTGAGTAACAAGGTAATTAATTCCGTCAAGAAAGTCCGCAATAAGTTTTAGGTTCTAGTTATCAAGTCAGGTAATCGGGTCAGGTAATCTGTACCTTTATTCAGTTGCGTTATAAAATTAGGTGGAGAGAGCAGTATGTTTTAAGTTAAGAATCAGATTGAATAGAGATATAAAATATAACACTATTTCTAACTTAATTGGTTATATTACTTGTGTAATTGTATCAAACAACACATTGATGTACCCCAGGTGGGGGGAGGCTTCAAACACGAAAATGACTACTCGCATGAAACATAAGAATGGCAACCCTACCCGCATGAAACACACGAATAGCAACTCTACCCGCATGAAGAACGCGAATTTGCAACCTTAGTTCCACATGAAACACGCGAATGGAAACCTTAAACCGTATTAAGAACGCGAATGGCAACCCTACCTGCATATGACACACGAAAGGCAACTTATACCTGATTTCTAGTAAAGAAGAGGTCACGGGTAGCTAATGAATCTGGCTAGCAAACAGAGTACAAAAACATTAATATCATTGTTACTTTATGAGCTTTCATAATCATACGCTTCTGACAAAAAGTTAATTACAAAAACAATAGAGAATTACTATGTTTATTTTGATCTATGAGGGTCAGTAGTGGCGAAGATAATGGTTGGCGACTTTGGGCCTATTGACACTTTTGTTCAGCATGATCAGTAAGACAACATATCCATATTTCATAAAAAAAATGGCCGAAAGCCAATTTCCCATATTTTTTGCTTAAAATATTTCGAATGTTGAAATTACTGTTTTTAAATTAAAATTTGACAAATATTTCAGGAAATGTGATATAATACCATTTACCGCGTCCCTTACAAGAATAACAGTTGTACAACTAATGAAAGAATTTGCAGTATCGTAGTGTTTATATAACATAATCTTACAAATAAATGGTTATTTTTTATACGTTCTGAGATACTTTCATAGATTAAACATATTCTGAAATATATTAGTTGATATTCCTCAATGTACGAAACACGAAAGAAATAATACAATGCGATTCTTCAAATAGAGCTGTTTTGGTATCCATAATTATACTGATTTCACTTTTATCCATCTATAGAAATAAATCCAAAAAATACAATAATAAACAGGTGTTAGAAAGTTGTTAATGCCAATCTTCAACATCATAAAAACAAAATTGGTCTCACTGGTATTTCCAAAACTCGATATGTTTCAGTTGAGTTCATTTTCTTCTAAAGACGTTTCATCCAAATGCAGTTAACCCTCTACTCAGTATAAGTAAGATAAAAAATGCACTTATGTGGAAATTATTCTGAATTGAAGACTTAAGAGACGATAAAAGGACATAAATGAAATTAAAAAAACTTTGAAAATAGATGCGTCCGTACACTTATGTCATCTGCCCTTATTGCTCTTGACAACACAATTTTTTTTTAAATTACCCGAAGGATTATGTGAAAAATATTGTTATACATTATGGGTTGGTACACAATATTTTTTAAATATAAGAATGCAAGCGCTGCTAAACCTGTCAGCCTAATCGTTTCTTTGGGTAAACACCAATCTAAATAAAGGGATCGTACAGAATCTGTTTAATCTAATCGGTATATTCGAGCTAAGTTGTTTTCAAACTTGGCGCAGAAGTAAACAATAGTTAAAAAAATCAAAGGTGTTATAAACATTTTATCAACCACTAGTCTTTTAATTGCTTTAGTTTAAATTTAAGTTTATTTAATGAAATTTTATCAATCTATTAATTTAAAAACAATCAAAATCATTGTCAGTAGTGTAGTATAACGATACAACTCTTTATCCTCGTTAGCCATTATTCAAATCGTTATTTACCTTTTATAAAATAAAGTGTTAATTTTAGCTAATTTATTGCTATTTTATTAGACCTTTTAAGCGAAATTGGTATGATTTCGGTTTTAAGGAAATACACGCGCATTAAAGTTTATAATTTAATGAGATACTGTTAAATATAGTGAATGAGAGCAACCTCACAGCTTGCCACTCTTACTACGGTTCAAAGTTCACAAATACATTTTTAAGTACATAGCTTTTTCTTTTTTAAAAGCGTTTTTGAAGTAAAAAAAACATTTGAACGTATTCTGGTTAAGAACACTAAATAGGGTCCACTTATCGTGTGTTGAATAATTCTTAAAAGAGTTGTCTGCTTTCTTCAAGAGACAGAAATAGTGTATCTGTGCTAGTGGTCATCCGAGAGAAAATAGGAAATCTCGCCTCCTAACAGCCAAGGTAATTGAAGTACAGATTTACTTTTGGATAGCAAACATTCTACGGTATTTACTTTAGATTCAAAGAAAGTTGCGATTTAAATATGAATATCTTGAGGAATATCCATAACCAACTTGTAAAACATTTGCTTTAAACAAATAACACGGCCGATAATGTTCATTCGCTTTTATTTTATATTACCAGATAAAATCTGCTAGCATTAGCTAAATATCATAAGCGATCTGAATTTTTCATTTTCAAATTCGAATAAACAAAATTTTATTATAAAAATGTTCGAAGTGAGCCCCTAAAACCGAAGTTCTTTATTAACCAAATGCAAAATATTATTTACATGCGCACGCATAAAACGATAAGCATACAACCTTTCGGGTAGGGCTTTTTTAATATAGTCCAAGAGCCCTTGCCAAAATAAGTATTTGTTAAGGTATCAATTAATTTTTGGTTAACCATTATGATGGGTAACAAGTAAATATGAGTCTTACGGGCCAGAGTGGGGATTTTACTGAACGTTTTCTTCGGGATTTAACACGAGAAAACCAACGAATGTACATGTAAGGGTCCCCTTTGTAAAATATTAAAAAAAAATTGACCTAAATTTTTTGTGGTCCAAATTGATCAGAAACTAAGCTTTTAACTTAAACTAAATATTTTTGGTAAAAATAGTTCGATTAAGGAAAATTCAAGAAAGTTAGATTACCTAATGTATTTGGTCTTAAATAAAGGAATTTAAAGAAAATTGAAAAAAATGTATAAGCTTATATTTGAGTAGTTTTTAGAAAAAGAAATTACTCTGTTTTTTAAAATTTCACATTTTATTCGTCGGTTTTCCCATGTTAAATCCCGTAGAAAAAGTTGAGTTAAGAAAATATTTTCTGTTGCTATGGTGAAAAGTCCCCACTCCGGCCCTTAAGACTTATATACTGGTTACCCATCGAAATAGTAAACCCAAATATTTTAACCTACCGTGTACCTTATCGCATGCTTATTTTGTCTTATAATGTGTCCGTGTATCGCCCTTTATATTTTCAACTAGAGCCCTATTAACAATTTTTGGTTTGGGATTTCTAGAAATTTAAAAACATTATTCTTTGTTTTTCAGAAACCGTTCAAAGAACGATAATATAATAATGAACGTTCATATACCTCAAACCGTCATACGTTAGCTTCCTTACAGACCATTTTTAAAATAGTGGTGTACGCTATCGATGCTCTTCGCAAAGTGGACACGATTTTTGTTTGTTCTGATAATTACTACAAGAATAATTATATCGCATTCGCATGGCTGTTTGAAACTTCTTTGGTTAACATCATCGCGAGCTGATCGTTTATTTATATAAATATCATTTGACTCATCAGCTCTTTTCTGCGTACGTTACTTTTAGCGGAGGTAACTTTTATATTTTTTGGTACATATGAAAGATTTATTATAAAGAAATCCCATTGCTTTTGTTAACTTTCAAATAAATAAATATCTGATTATGTGCTTAGTCGCTTATTTAGATAAACATTGTGTGACTTATCGGCTCTTCCAATACTAGAAGGAACCCACAACACTGAATACCTTAGGACATAGCATAGAAAATCGACTAGGGAAAAAATAACTTCGTTAATTTTCAACATTTTTTAAAGTTTTTCCCAGAAACAAAAATACATTATCTAAACAAAATATGAAAAACGACTTGTGATATTATTAGCCCATGGACGCCTGAGAGCTTAAGACGGCAATGTTAACACAAATAGATTTGAAAAAGCTCCGTGTCCTAAAAAAGCCCAAATTGGGAATTTGGCCATAATTGTTTCCCAAATTTAGAACTTTGCCCAAATAGGGCTCCGAAATTAAAATTACGCTGGTTCTCATCTTTTGAAATGAATCTTCGAATATTGATAGTTTTAAAATATGAAGCTCCTGTAATGTCAACATAATTTTAAAGGTTTAAGGGGCCCACTGACCAAATTAATCATGGGGCCCACCGGCCATCGGGCAGCCCAGTCTATGGCCAGTCCGCCATTGCTTATGTACCGCTATCAAGGTTAAAAAATTGAAGACATTTTGATATATAAGTCTTAAAGTTTGTCCTTTTATTTATTAATTTATTTGTATGTCATGTTCCTAAAAACTCGAGAACGGTCCGCTCTAGAGCTTTGAAATTTTAACTCAATGTTCAGGGCCTGATTTCCAACTAAACACGCCTAATTCCAAATACCTGACATGGTTATTAATCTAATTCAATTTAATTTTCAGTTTTATTTTACTCTACTTTGGTCTTTCACCTCTCAGCTGGAGGTTTTGACGGGAAGGGCTTCTTTTGTCACCCATAGAGGGGAGCGTCCATAAATTACGTGAGGCGTTCAGGGGAGGGAGTGGGCCGAGCTGAATCTCACCCAATCTCAGGTGGAGGAGAGAGGAAGTTTCGGCAAATGTCACGTTTTTTTCCCCCGCAAACGTATTTTTACTAAAAATGACGCGCATTTAGTGACAATTTTACTACTTTGTTGTTAAGTCTTTTATTAGTACTGGTTCGGAAATATAACGCTATCAAAATTATATTGTTAAAAAGTAAAAGATTTGTAAAAATATGTATAATTTAAAATTAGTAAAAGGAATTCAAATGATTTTTCAGTCGGTCATTTGAATTTACAGTCGGAATAGCTCTCCCAATTAACGTAGTGTCTAATGCAATTCCGACATTTACTATCCCAGTTGAAGACGCTACAGGCATAGAGGAACTCCTCTATGCTACAGGGGAGGGATGGGGACGAGCAAATTCTCACGACATCTCACTAAGGGTGGGAGGGGGGTTGATAAATCGACACAATCGGCTTACATAATTAACGGGCGCTCCCTAGGTTCTACATTGACGGACCGGTAGAAGGGTTCGAATTTGGGGGCTCTTCAACGGACTCAACACAAGTCATTTGGAAATTAAATCTCGATAATTGTTAGCTCTCCCAATTATAATAGGAAGAATCATTTAGAAGGAAATAAAAATAACAAAAGACGGTAATGTTATGTTACCGTACTTTTATTACGTACAAATCAAAAAGACCCCGGGCGAAGCCGGTTATTAAAGCTAGTGTTTTTATAATCTGTGAAATATTGACTTTTAACACTTTCTTGAGTTGAAACCGTGAACGAGAAACTAGAGAAATAGTTGTAACACTCAACTCCGCTCCAGTTTATGGAACGGTGCCTCTTTCCTGTATGTCAAAAATGTGTATTTATGCTGGTTTAGCATATCAGGTAAAAATTGGGTATTTTTTCTTTTTTTTATCAATTTATAATTTCAATATTTGCCTATTATTTGATGTTAAAGTGCCAATAAGAGTAATTTAAATTGCATATGGGACTTGTCAAACTTTTCAACCAGTGACCAAGTTTTATCGCTTTGGAGGGTGGTGTCTAGTCGTACCCATTTGCAATATCCATTTAAGTGCATCAGTGGCTTTTTTACCTTCGATACCCCAGAGCATTTCTTATATTTTTAGCCAATAAATTTGTAGCAAACTGCAAAGGATAATCATTATGTTGTAGAAATTGTCTCACCTGGTCGCTGAAATTCAACTATTTCCTTTGAAAAATGTACCTTTCAGTTTCACAGAAATTGTGCAAGATACAGCAAGTAGCTATAACGTTTAAAAAATTTGGCAGTTGAAGGTCAGTGCAGGTGAAGTCCCACACCAATGCTTTTCCGCCGGTCCACGAAACTAGGGACATCCCATCAGGTCGCTTGCCGTCGTCACGTGATAGACCTGGAGGCTCCAGAACGGATGGGACACCGGCTGAGACCAGAGCTCGTTTGAGAATGCCATTAACGGCGCTATGACGGGAAAGCCAACCGGAGCTCTTATTGCAGCTTAAGCCGTGTGACCCGTAGGAATCGACTTGGGTGCCACAATTGCATGTGTGAGGCACGCAGATGCGGGCACCCAAACGTAGGCCAATTGCAATCCGAAAGGAATCATCGTCTATGTGGGAACCAAGGGAAGGCGATGGAAGCGCGTTTAGCCATGAACCGGATTCCTTGGAGCAACCGAGAGAAGCCGGGCTTTATCGTGATCACTTGAGGCGCCATTAGAAAGATGCTTCGCTGTTTTTTCAATAATAGGGGCATCCCATACTCTTTGATGACTACAATAGTTTGGGAGAAGGCAAAGCCGCCTCCTTCAAAATTTCCCAGTGGCGAAGTGCATCGCGAAAATCCGGGTGCTGAGAGGAAGAAACATAGACCGAGAGGATAGTTTTCACCAAATCAGCGACGCTGGAAATGGAGGACAAAAACGCTGGAAGAGCCAGCTTTGAAGCATGACGTATTCCAAGGCCGCCTTTGGCTACGGGGAGAGACGACTGTTGCCAAGAAGCTTCATATATCAGCGTATTGGTAACGTCCTGAAGGGACTTTCGAAGAGTTTCATCGAAAGACCCGAGGTCATCTTCACAGAGCCACACAGGAGCGCGCGTAGAAGATACGACAACTTCGGGATGGCCAAGGAGTTTCTGAGGAGAAAGAAACCGTGACGGGCAGAGATTTTCTCGAGGTTTCCTGCCATTACCTTTAATGCCTCAGTTTTACTTGTAAAGCAAGTGGAAAAAGCTTCAGTAGACAGGGGCGCACCAAGAAGCGTGTAATTAGGGCGAGCGACGATTTTAATTGCAGGAGCTGGATTTAAAGAATTGGTTGTTAAAGCCACCTGGGTTCAGAATTAAGAGTTCGAATTTCGACTGGTTAACCTCAAGCCCGATGGCGGTAGAAAGCTCCTGCAGAACAAGTAGATCGTTCAAGACGACAGAAGGAAGGTCGCCCAAAGACGAATCATCCAGGTACAATGTTTTGAACTCAGATTTCATAGTGCATGCTACCTTTTGCACGAGAAGGCAAAAAAGTGCAGGACCTAAGGGATCTCCTTGCTGGACGCCCCGTTCAGAAGATATGATAGCTTCCCCGTAGGTAAGATGCGACGGCTCTTTATAGCATTGGCTCAAAACAAATACAATTCCGGAAGTTCCTCGTGAACACGTTCAAGGAGGCGCTCGCGGCGGATCATGTTAAAGGCAATTAAAAAATCAATTTTTAGCAGAACCTTCGGATCTTGATGTGGATGGTTGACAAAGCGACGGGAAGCAGCTTAGGCTCCGCCCGTAGTACCAAACCCTAACTGCGTAGGACTAGGTTTAGGCCCAAGAGTTGGCACTATGTGTTCGCACCCCAGCTAAGCTACCAAATGGCGAAGTGTGTTGCCGACGGCTATGGGACAGATACCATCGTCTTTCTTCTTCAGTGCGCATAAGGAGGCTCCATATAAAATCGGGCAAATCTCCGTTGAAATTTGTACAGCTAGCATGAGGATACTAAATTGGTTAGGGATCTCAGCAAGAATTCACTGCCGAACCCGCGCCAGAGCCAACCATGTCCTTCAAATGTTGAGGTTTCAAACAATCCAGACCCCCTCCAGAACCAGACGGGAAGGACAGAACAGCGGCCCTAACCTTGGAATCTGCTACGATAAGGATCGGCAGGGCTGACAAATCAGTAGCTTCGAAAGCGTAATCGTGGGGGTCTTTACCAGACGGGTTTTTGCATTTAAGTGCGTCGTAAGAAGCTGAATCGTTAGGAGCGAAATCATTTCTTCTTATTTGGTGGAATACAACACCAGCTGTTTTTCTTGCCACACTAAAAACGTTATAAATTGTCCTGATTTCACAAGGAGTAGCTAGTTTATATACTGTATTTACGAATCAAATTGCATAGCTTGACAAAGGACTGCTTACTCAATCGAAATTCTTGTCAAAATTCCAAATCCATGTATGTGCTCAAAACTCTATCCTTCCAACAATCTACATGCATTCGAGGCATGCGCCAAAGTGATCTTGACTTGGGATTTAACCGGAAAAAGTAAATTTTTTCGCAGTTAGCGATTTAACATTGACGAAGATAAGCTAATTAACGGGTTGTTTTAGGAGAGGCTGCATCGTCTCGTGGGGAAAAATTTCCGAATATTTCGAAAGTAAAGTTTTCTTTTCGGACAGATTAATAAAACTTATAAAGGATCGTTATAACAGATATCTCAAGCCAGATAAAACGAAAAAAAGTTTCCTATTTTCTTGTAAGCTAACTTGAATTATCCATTTTTTAACATTGACTGTTAACTACATTCCTTCCAAAAACGCTCACCAAATATAATTGAAATACTTTCAAATTTAGAAGAACGACCGATCTTCGAAAGTTGCACGGAATCCTAAAGAGAAGGACAAATGTGTACAAACTTTTCCCTATTCGCGAGACGAGGAAGACGGGTGTGACTAAAACGCAGTTGAGTCTGGACAGTCTGGACTGCAGTGTATGGTAGGAATCTACTTTCCTACTAAACGTAAAACTACTATGACACGGGGACAAGTTCACATATGCTAAACGGTGTTCAATATTCTGGACGAAGTGACTAAAATGCAGTGATGTAGTAGTCTAAACATATAATATTTTTCAAATCTAGCCTGGACAAAGTGACTTAAATGCAGTGATGCAGTAGTCTGGACATATATTATTTTTCAAATCTATTCTGGACGAAGTGACAAAAATGCAGTGATGCATTAGTCTGGACATATATTATTTTTCAAATCTAGTCTGGACGAAGCGACTAAAATGCATCGATGTAGTAGTTTGGACAAATATTATTTTTTAATCTAGTCTGGACGAAATGGCTAAAATGCGGTGATGCAGAAGTCTGGACAAATATTATTTTTCAAATCTACTCTGGACGAAGAAACTAAAATGCAGTGATGCAGTAGTCTGGAAAAATATTATTTTTCAAATCTTGTCTGGATATAGTGACTTCAATGCAGTGATGCAGTAGTCTTGACATATATTATTTTCAAATCTAGTCTGGACGAAATGACTAAAATGCAGTGATGCAATAGTCTGGACATATATTATTTTTTAATCTACTCTGGACGAAGTGGCTAAAATGCGGTGATGCAGTAGTCTGGACATATATTATTTTTCAAATCTAGTCTGGACGAAGTGACTGAAATGCTGTGATGTAGTAGTCTGGACATATATTATTCTTCAAATCTAGTCTGGACAAATTGACTAAAATGCAGTGATGCAGTAGTCTCGACATATTATTTTTCAAATTTATTCTAGACGAAGTGACTAAAATGCAGTGATGCAGTCGTCTGGACATATAGTAATTTTCAAATCTAGTCTGGTTTTAGTGACTAAAATGCAGTGATGCAGTAGTCTGGACATATATTATTTTTCAAATCTATTCTGGACGAAGTGACTAAAATGAAGTGATGCAATAATCTGGACAAATTGTTTTTTAATCTAGTCTGGACGAAGTGGCTAAAATGCGGTGATGCAGTAGTCTGGACAAATATTATTTTTCGTAACTAGTCTGGTCGAATTGACTAAACTCAGTGATGCAGTAGTTTGGACAAAGCGGATAAAATGCATTGATGTAGTAGTCTGGACATATATTATTTTTTAAATCTATTCTGGACGAAGTGAAAAAATTCAGTGACGCAGTAGTCTGGAAAATATTATTTTTTAAATCAAGTCTGGACGAATTGATTAAAATGCAGTGATGCAATAGTCTGGACATATATTATTTTTCAAATCTATTCTGGACGAAGTGACTAAAATGCAGTGAGGCAGTAGTCTGGACATATATTATTTTTCAAGTCTAGTCTGGACGAAGAAACTAAAATGCAATGATGCATTAGTCTGGACTTATATTATTTCTCAAATCTATTCTGGACGAAGTGTCTAAAAATGCAGTGATGCAAAAGTCTGTGCATATAATATTTTTTAATCTAGTCTGGACCAAGTGGGTAAAATGCTGCGATGCAGTAGTCTGGACAAATATGTTTTTTCAAATCTAGTCTAGACGAAGTGACTAAAATGCAGTGATGCAGTAGTCTGGAAGAATCGACTAAAATGCATTGATGTAGTTGTCTTAACAAATATTATTTTTAAATTTAGTCTGGATGAAGTGACTAAAATGCAGTGATGCAGTAGTTTGGACAAAGCGACTAAAATGCATTGATGTAGTAGTCTGGACATATATTATTTTTTAATCTTTTCTGGACAAAGTGAATAAAATGCAGTGATGCAGTAGTCTGGACAAATATTATTTTTCAAATCTAGTCTGGATGAAATGACTAAAATGCAGTGATGCAGTAGTCTGGACATATATTATTTTGAAAATCAAGTCTGGACGAAGAAACTAAATTGCAGTGATGCAGTAGTCTGGACTAATATTATTTTTCAAATCTTGTCTGAATGATGTGACTAAAATGCAATGACGTAATAGCCTGGACGAAGCGACTAAAATGCATCGATGTAGTAGTCTGGACAAATATTATTTTTCAAATCTATTCTGGACGAAGTGACTAAAATGCAGTGATGCATTAGTCTGGACATGTATTATTTTTCAAATCTAGTCTGGACGAAGTGACTAAAATGAAGTGATGCAGTAGTCTGGACATATATTATTTTCAAGTCTAGTCTGGACGAAGAAACTAAAATGCAATGATGCATTAGTCTGGACTTATATTATTTCTCAAATCTATTCTGGACGAAGTGTCTAAAAGTGCAGTGATGCAAAAGTCTGGGCATATAATATTTTTTAATCTAGTCTGGAACAAGTGGGTAAAATGCTGCGATGCAGTAGTCTGGACAAAAATGTTTTTTCAAATCTAGTCTGGACGAAGTGACTAAAATGCAGTGATGCAGTAGTCTGGAAGAATCGACTAAAATGCAATGATGTAGTTGTCTTAACAAATATTATTTTTAAATTTAGTCTGGATGAAGTGACTAAAATGCAGGGATGCAGTAGTTTGGACAAAGCGACTAAAATGCATTGATGTAGTAGTCTGGACATATATTATTTTTTAAATCTAGTCTGGATGAAGTGACTAAAATGCAGTGTTTCAGTTGTCTAGACATATATTATTTTTTAATCTTTTCTGGACGAAGTGAATAAAATGCAGGGATGCAGTAGTCTGGACAAATATTATTTTTCAAATCTAGTCTGGATGAAATGACTAAAATGCAGTGATGCAGTAGTCTGGACATATATTATTTTGAAAATCAAGTCTGGACGAAGAAACTAAAATGCAGTGATGCAGTAGTCTGGACAAATATTATTTTTCAAATCTACTCTGAATGATGTGACTAAAATACAATGACGCAATAGCCTGGACGAAGCGACTAAAATGCATCGATGTAGTAGTCTGGACAAATATTATTTTTCAAATCTATTCTGGACGAAGTGACTAAAATGCAGTGATGCATTAGTCTGGACATGTATTATTTTTCAAATCTAGTCTGGACGAAAAGACTAAAATGAAGTGATGCAGTAGTCTGGACATATATTATTTTTCAAGTCTAGTCTGGACGAAGAAACTAAAATGCAATGATGCATTAGTCTGGACTTATATTATTTCTCAAATCTATTCTGGACGAAGTGTCTAAAAGTGCAGTGATGCAAAAGTCTGGGCATATAATATTTTTTAATCTAGTCTGGACCAAGTGGGTAAAATGCTGCGATGCAGTAGTCTGGACAAAAATGTTTTTTCAAATCTAGTCTGGACGAAGTGACTAAAATGCAGTGATGCAGTAGTCTGGAAGAATCGACTAAAATGCAATGATGTAGTTGTCTTAACAAATATTATTTTTAAATTAAGTCTGGATGAAGTGACTAAAATGCAGGGATGCAGTAGTTTGGACAAAGCGACTAAAATGCATTGATGTAGTAGTCTGGACATATATTATTTTTTAAATCTAGTCTGGATGAAGTGACTAAAATCCAGTGTTTCAGTTGTCTAGACATGTATTATTTTTTAATCTTTTCTGGACGAAGTGAATAAAATGCAGGGATGCAGTAGTCTGGACAAATATTATTTTTCAAATCTAGTCTGGATGAAATGACTAAAATGCAGTGATGCAGTAGTCTGGACATATATTATTTTGAAAATCAAGTCTGGACGAAGAAACTAAAATGCAGTGATGCAGTAGTCTGGACAAATATTATTTTTCAAATCTACTCTGAATGATGTGACTAAAATGCAATGACGCAATAGCCTGGACGAAGCGACTAAAATGCATCGATGTAGTAGTCTGGACAAATATTATTTTTCAAATCTATTCTGGACGAAGTGACTAAAATGCAGTGATGCATTAGTCTGGACATGTATTATTTTTCAAATCTAGTCTGGACGAAAAGACTAAAATGAAGTGATGCAGTAGTCTGGACATATATTATTTTTCAAGTCTAGTCTGGACGAAGAAACTAAAATGCAATGATGCATTAGTCTGGACATATATTATTTTTAAAATATATTCTGGACGAATTGACAAAAATGCAGTGATGCAGTAGTCTGGACATATATTATTTTTCAAATCTAGTCTGAATGAAGTTACTTAAATGCAGTGATGCAGTATTCTGGACGAAGCGACTAAAATGCATTGATGTAGTAGTCTGGACAAAAATGTTTTTTTTTTTCAAATCAAGTATGGACGAATTGATTAAAATGCAGTGATGCAATAGTCTGGACATATATTATTTTCAAAATATATTCTGGACGAAGTGACAAAAATGCAGTGATGCAGTAGTCTGGACTTGTATTATTTTTCAAATCTAGTCTGGACGAAGTGACTAAAATGAAGTGATGCAGTAGTCTGGACATATATTATTTTTCAAATCTATTCTGGACGAAGTGACTAAAATGCAGTGAGGCAGTAGTCTGGACATATATTATTTTTAAAATATATTCTGGACGAATTGACAAAAATGCAGTGATGCAGTAGTCTGGACATATATTATTTTTCAAATCTAGTCTGAATGAAGTTACTTAAATGCAGTGATGCAGTATTCTGGACGAAGCGACTAAAATGCATTGATGTAGTAGTCTGGACAAAAATGTTTTTTTTTTTCAAATCAAGTATGGACGAATTGATTAAAATGCAGTGATGCAATAGTCTGGACATATATTATTTTCAAAATATATTCTGGACGAAGTGACAAAAATGCAGTGATGCAGTAGTCTGGACTTGTATTATTTTTCAAATCTAGTCTGGACGAAGTGACTAAAATGAAGTGATGCAGTAGTCTGGACATATATTATTTTTCAAATCTATTCTGGACGAAGTGACTAAAATGCAGTGAGGCAGTAGTCTGGACATATATTATTTTTAAAATATATTCTGGACGAATTGACAAAAATGCAGTGATGCAGTAGTCTGGACATATATTATTTTTCAAATCTAGTCTGAATGAAGTTACTTAAATGCAGTGATGCAGTATTCTGGACGAAGCGACTAAAATGCATTGATGTAGTAGTCTGGAAAATATTATTTTTCAAATCTAATCTGGACGAAGTGAATAAAATGCAATGATGCAATAGTCTGGACGAAGCGACTAAAATGCATCGATGTAGTAGTCTGGACAAATATTATTTTTTAATCTGGTCTGGACGAAGTGAAAAAATTCAGTGACGCAGTAGTCTGGAAAATATAATTTTTCAAATCTAGTCTGGATGAAGTGACTAAAATGCAGTGATGCAGAAGTCTGGACATGTATTATTTTTCAAATCTAGTCTGGTTGAAGTGACTAAAATGAAGTGATGCAATAAGTGGCTAAAATGCGGTGATGCATTAGTCTGGATAAATATTATTTTTCGTAACTAGTCTGGACGAATTGACTAAAATGCAGTGATGCAGTAGTTTGAACAAAGCGACTAAAATGCATTGATGTAGTAGTCTGGACATATATTATTTTTTAAATCTATTCTGGACGAAGTGAAATAATTCAGTGACGCAGTAGTCTGGACAAATATGTTTTTTTCAAAACTAGTCTGGACGAAGTGACTAAAATGCAGTGATGCAGTAGTCTGAACAAATATAATTTTTCAAATCTAGTCTGCACGAAATGACTAAAATGCGGTGATGCAATAGTCTGGACAAATATTATTTTTCAAATCTAGTCTGGACGAAGTGACTAAAATGCATCGATGTAGTAGTTTGGACAAATATTATTTTTTAATCTAGTCTGGACGAAATGGCTAAAATGCGGTGATGCAGAAGTCTGGACAAATATTATTTTTCAAATCTACTCTGGACGAAGAAACTAAAATGCAGTGATGCAGTAGTCTGGAAAAATATTATTTTTCAAATCTTGTCTGGATATAGTGACTTCAATGCAGTGATGCAGTAGTCTTGACATATATTATTTTCAAATCTAGTCTGGACGAAATGACTAAAATGCAGTGATGCAATAGTCTGGACATATATTATTTTTTAATCTACTCTGGACGAAGTGGCTAAAATGCGGTGATGCAGTAGTCTGGACATATATTATTTTTCAAATCTAGTCTGGACGAAGTGACTGAAATGCTGTGATGTAGTAGTCTGGACATATATTATTCTTCAAATCTAGTCTGGACAAATTGACTAAAATGCAGTGATGCAGTAGTCTGGAAGAATCGACTAAAATGCAATGATGTAGTTGTCTTAACAAATATTATTTTTAAATTTAGTCTGGATGAAGTGACTAAAATGCAGGGATGCAGTAGTCTGGAAGAATCGACTAAAATGCAATGATGTAGTTGTCTTAACAAATATTATTTTTAAATTTAGTCTGGATGAAGTGACTAAAATGCAGGGATGCAGTAGTTTGGACAAAGCGACTAAAATGCATTGATGTAGTAGTCTGGACATATATTATTTTTTAAATCTAGTCTGGATGAAGTGACTAAAATCCAGTGTTTCAGTTGTCTAGACATATATTATTTTTTAATCTTTTCTGGACGAAGTGAATAAAATGCAGGGATGCAGTAGTCTGGACAAATATTATTTTTCAAATCTAGTCTGGATGAAATGACTAAAATGCAGTGATGCAGTAGTCTGGACATATATTATTTTGAAAATCAAGTCTGGACGAAGAAACTAAAATGCAGTGATGCAGTAGTATGGACAAATATTATTTTTCAAATCTACTCTGAATGATGTGACTAAAATGCAATGACGCAATAGCCTGGACGAAGCGACTAAAATGCATCGATGTAGTAGTCTTTACAAATATTATTTTTCAAATCTATTCTGGACGAAGTGACTAAAATGCAGTGATGCATTAGTCTGGACATGTATTATTTTTCAAATCTAGTCTGGACGAAAAGACTAAAATGAAGTGATGCAGTAGTCTGGACATATATTATTTTTCAAGTCTAGTCTGGACGAAGAAACTAAAATGCAATGATGCATTAGTCTGGACTTATATTATTTCTCAAATCTATTCTGGACGAAGTGTCTAAAAGTGCAGTGATGCAAAAGTCTGGGCATATAATATTTTTTAATCTAGTCTGGACCAAGTGGGTAAAATGCTGCGATGCAGTAGTCTGGACAAAAATGTTTTTTCAAATCTAGTCTGGACGAAGTGACTAAAATGCAGTGATGCAGTAGTCTGGAAGAATCGACTAAAATGCAATGATGTAGTTGTCTTAACAAATATTATTTTTAAATTTAGTCTGGATGAAGTGACTAAAATGCAGGGATGCAGTAGTTTGGACAAAGCGACTAAAATGCATTGATGTAGTAGTCTGGACATATATTATTTTTTAAATCTAGTCTGGATGAAGTGACTAAAATCCAGTGTTTCAGTTGTCTAGACATATATTATTTTTTAATCTTTTCTGGACGAAGTGAATAAAATGCAGGGATGCAGTAGTCTGGACAAATATTATTTTTCAAATCTAGTCTGGATGAAATGACTAAAATGCAGTGATGCAGTAGTCTGGACATATATTATTTTGAAAATCAAGTCTGGACGAAGAAACTAAAATGCAGTGATGCAGTAGTCTGGACAAATATTATTTTTCAAATCTACTCTGAATGATGTGACTAAAATGCAATGACGCAATAGCCTGGACGAAGCGACTAAAATGCATCGATGTAGTAGTCTGGACAAATATTATTTTTCAAATCTATTCTGGACGAAGTGACTAAAATGCAGTGATGCATTAGTCTGGACATGTATTATTTTTCAAATCTAGTCTGGACGAAAAGACTAAAATGAAGTGATGCAGTAGTCTGGACATATATTATTTTTCAAGTCTAGTCTGGACGAAGAAACTAAAATGCAATGATGCATTAGTCTGGACATATATTATTTTTAAAATATATTCTGGACGAATTGACAAAAATGCAGTGATGCAGTAGTCTGGACATATATTATTTTTCAAATCTAGTCTGAATGAAGTTACTTAAATGCAGTGATGCAGTATTCTGGACGAAGCGACTAAAATGCATTGATGTAGTAGTCTGGACAAAAATGTTTTTTTTTTCAAATCAAGTATGGACGAATTGATTAAAATGCAGTGATGCAATAGTCTGGACATATATTATTTTCAAAATATATTCTGGACGAAGTGACAAAAATGCAGTGATGCAGTAGTCTGGACTTGTATTATTTTTCAAATCTAGTCTGGACGAAGTGATTAAAATGAAGTGATGCAGTAGTCTGGACATATATTATTTTTCAAATCTATTCTGGACGAAGTGACTAAAATGCAGTGAGGCAGTAGTCTGGACATATATTATTTTTAAAATATATTCTGGACGAATTGACAAAAATGCAGTGATGCAGTAGTCTGGACATATATTATTTTTCAAATCTAGTCTGAATGAAGTTACTTAAATGCAGTGATGCAGTATTCTGGACGAAGCGACTAAAATGCATTGATGTAGTAGTCTGGACAAAAATGTTTTTTTTTTTCAAATCAAGTATGGACGAATTGATTAAAATGCAGTGATGCAATAGTCTGGACATATATTATTTTCAAAATATATTCTGGACGAAGTGACAAAAATGCAGTGATGCAGTAGTCTGGACTTGTATTATTTTTCAAATCTAGTCTGGACGAAGTGACTAAAATGAAGTGATGCAGTAGTCTGGACATATATTATTTTTCAAATCTATTCTGGACGAAGTGACTAAAATGCAGTGAGGCAGTAGTCTGGACATATATTATTTTTCAAATCTAGTCTGAATGAAGTTACTTAAATGCAGTGATGCAGTATTCTGGACGAAGCGACTAAAATGCATTGATGTAGTAGTCTGGAAAATATTATTTTTCAAATCTAATCTGGACGAAGTGAATAAAATGCAATGATGCAATAGTCTGGACGAAGCGACTAAAATGCATCGATGTAGTAGTCTGGACAAATATTATTTTTTAATCTGGTCTGGACGAAGTGAAAAAATTCAGTGACGCAGTAGTCTGGAAAATATAATTTTTCAAATCTAGTCTGGATGAAGTGACTAAAATGCAGTGATGCAGAAGTCTGGACATGTATTATTTTTCAAATCTAGTCTGGTTGAAGTGACTAAAATGAAGTGATGCAATAAGTGGCTAAAATGCGGTGATGCATTAGTCTGGATAAATATTATTTTTCGTAACTAGTCTGGACGAATTGACTAAAATGCAGTGATGCAGTAGTTTGAACAAAGCGACTAAAATGCATTGATGTAGTAGTCTGGACATATATTATTTTTTAAATCTATTCTGGACGAAGTGAAATAATTCAGTGACGCAGTAGTCTGGACAAATATGTTTTTTTCAAAACTAGTCTGGACGAAGTGACTAAAATGCAGTGATGCAGTAGTCTGAACAAATATAATTTTTCAAATCTAGTCTGCACGAAATGACTAAAATGCGGTGATGCAATAGTCTGGACAAATATTATTTTTCAAATCTAGTCTGGACGAAGTGACTAAAATGCATCGATGTAGTAGTTTGGACAAATATTATTTTTTAATCTAGTCTGGACGAAATGGCTAAAATGCGGTGATGCAGAAGTCTGGACAAATATTATTTTTCAAATCTACTCTGGACGAAGAAACTAAAATGCAGTGATGCAGTAGTCTGGAAAAATATTATTTTTCAAATCTTGTCTGGATATAGTGACTTCAATGCAGTGATGCAGTAGTCTTGACATATATTATTTTCAAATCTAGTCTGGACGAAATGACTAAAATGCAGTGATGCAATAGTCTGGACATATATTATTTTTTAATCTACTCTGGACGAAGTGGTTAAAATGCGGTGATGCAGTAGTCTGGACATATATTATTTTTCAAATCTAGTCTGGACGAAGTGACTGAAATGCTGTGATGTAGTAGTCTGGACATATATTATTCTTCAAATCTAGTCTGGACAAATTGACTAAAATGCAGTGATGCAGTAGTCTCGACATATTATTTTTCAAATTTATTCTAGACGAAGTGACTAAAATGCAGTGATGCAGTCGTCTGAACATATAGTAATTTTCAAATCTAGTCTGGTTTTAGTGACTAAAATGCAGTGATGCAGTAGTCTGGACATATATTATTTTTCAAATCTATTCTGGACGAAGTGACTAAAATGAAGTGATGCAATAATCAGGACAAATTGTTTTTTAATCTAGTCTGGACGAAGTGGCTAAAATGCGGTGATGCAGTAGTCTGGACAAATATTATTTTTCGTAACTAGTCTGGTCGAATTGACTAAACTCAGTGATGCAGTAGTTTGGACAAAGCGGATAAAATGCATAGATGTAGTAGTCTGGACATATATTATTTTTTAAATCTATTCTGGACGAAGTGAAAAAATTCAGTGACGCAGTAGTCTGAAAAATATTATTTTTCAAATCTAGTCTGGACGAAGTGACTAAAATGAAGTGAGGCAGTAGTCTGGACATATATTATTTTTCAAGTCTAGTCTGGACGAATTGATTAAAATGCAGTGATGCAATAGTCTGTACATATATTATTTTTCAAATCTATTCTGGACGAATTGATTAAAATGCAGTGATGCAATAGTCTGGACATATATTATTTTTCAAATCTATTCTGGACGAAGTGTCTAAAAATGCAGTGTAGCAAAAGTCTGTGCATATAATATTTTTTAATCTAGTCTGGACCAAGTGGGTAAAATGCTGCGATGCAGTAGTCTGGACAAATATGTTTTTTCAAATCTAGTCTGGACGAAGTGACTAAAATGCAGTGATGCAGTAGTCTGGAAGAATCGACTAAAATGCATTGATGTAGTTGTCTTAACAAATATTATTTTTAAATTTAGTCTGGATTTAGTGACTAAAATGCAGTGATGCAGTAGTCTGGACATATATTATTATTTAAATCTAGTCTGGATGAAGTGACTAAAATCCAGTGTTTCAGTTGTCTAGACATATATTATTTTTTAATCTTTTCTGGACGAAGTGAATAAAATGCAGTGACGCAGTAGTCTGGACAAATATTTTTTTTCAAATATAGTCTGGATGAAATGACTAAAATGCAGTGATGCAGTAGTCTGGACATATATTATTTTGAAAATCAAGTCTGGACGAAGAAACTAAAATGCAGTGATGCAGTAGTCTGGTAAATATTATTTTTCAAATCTAGTCTGAATGATGTGACTAAAATGCAATGACGCAATAGCCTGGACGAAGCGACTAAAATGCATCGATGTAGTAGTCTGGACAAATATTATTTTTCAAATCTATACTGAATGATGTGACTAAAATGCAATGACGCAATAGCCTGGACGAAGCGACTAAAATGCATCGATGTAGTAGTCTGGACAAATATTATTTTTCAAATCTATTCTGGACGAAGTGACTAAAATGCAGTGATGCATTAGTCTGGACAAATATTTTTTTCAAATATAGTCTGGATGAAATGACTAAAATGCAGTGATGCAGTAGTCTGGACATATATTATTTTGAAAATCAAGTCTGGACGAAGAAACTAAAATGCAGTGATGCAGTAGTCTGGACAAATATTATTTTTCAAATCTAGTCTAAATGATGTGACTAAAATGCAATGACGCAATAGCCTGGACGAAGCGACTAAAATGCATCGATGTAGTAGTCTGGACAAATATTATTTTTCAAATCTATTCTGGACGAAGTGACTAAAATGCAGTGATGCATTAGTCTGGACATGTATTATTTTTCAAATCTAGTCTGGATTAAATGACTAAAATGCAGTGATGCAGTAGTCTGGACATATATTATTTTGAAAATCAAGTCTGGACGAAGAAACTAAAATGCAGTGATGCAGTAGTCTGTACAAATATTATTTTTCAAATCTAGTCTGAATGATGTGACTAAAATGCAATGACGCAATAGCCTGGACGAAGCGACTAAAATGCATCGATGTAGTAGTCTGGACAAATATTATTTTTCAAAACTATACTGAATGATGTGACTAAAATGCAATGACGCAATAGCCTGGACGAAGCGACTAAAATGCATCGATGTAGTAGTCTGGACGAATATTATTTTTCAAATCTATTCTGGACGAAGTGACTGAAATGCAGTGATGCATTAGTCTGGACATGTATTATTTTTCAAATCTAGTCTGGACGAATTGACTAAAATGCAGTGAGGCAGTAATCTGGACATATATTATTTTTCAAATCAAGTCTGGTCGAATTGATTAAAATGCAGTGATGCAATAGTCTGGACATATATTATTTTTCTAATCTAGTCTGGACGAAGTGACTAAAATGAAGTGATGCAGTAGTCTGGACATATATTATTTTTCAAGTCTAGTCTGGACGAAGAAACTAAAATGCAATGATGCATTAGTCTTGACTTATATTTTTTCTCAAATCTATTCTGGACGAAGTGACTAAAATGCAGTGATTCAGTAGTCTGGACATGTATTATTTTTCAAATCTAGTCTGGACGAAGTGACTAAAATGAAGTGATGCAGTAGTCTGGACATATATTATTTTTCAAATCTAGTCAGGACGAAGAAACTAAAATGCAGTGATGCAGGTGTCTGGACAAATATTATTTTTCAAATCTAGTCTTAATGAAGGGACTTAAATGCAGTGATGCATTAGTCTGGACATATATTATTTTTCAAATCTAGTCTGAATGAAGTTACTTAAATGCAGTGATGCAGTATTTTGGACGAAGCGACTAAAATGCATTGATGTTGTAGTCTGGAAAATATTATTTTTCAAATCTAATCTGGACGAAGTGACTAAAATGCAATGAAGCAATAGTCTGGACGAAGCGACTAAAATGCGGTGATGCAGTAGTCTGGACAAATATTATTTTACAAATCTTTTCTGGACGAAGTGACTAAAATGTAGTGATGCAGGTAGTCTGGACATATATTATTTTTCAAATCTAGTCTGAATGAAGTGACTTAAATGCAGTGAGGCAATAGTCTGGACGAAGCGACTAAAATGCATCGATGTAGTAGTCTGGACTTATATTATTTCTCAAATCTATTCTGGACGAAGTGACTAAAATGCAGTGATGCAAAAGTCTGGGCATATATTATTTTTTAATCTTGTCTGGACGAAGTGGGTAAAATGCGGCGATGCAGTAGTCTGGACATATATTATTTTTCAAATCCATTCTGGACGAAGTGACTAAAATGCAGTGAGGCAGTAATATGGACATATATTATTTTTTAATCTAGTCTGGACGAAGTGGCTTAAATGCGGTGATGCAGTAGTCTCGACAAATATGTTTTTTCGAAACTAGTCTGGACGAAGTGACTAAAATGCAGTGATGCAGTAGTCTGGAAGAATCGACTAAATTGCATTGATGTAGTTGTCTTAACAAATATTATTTTTAAATTTAGTCTGGATGAAGTGACTAAAATGCAGTGATGCAGTAGTTTGGACAAAGCGACTAAAATGCAGTGATGCAAAAGTCTGGACATATATTATTTTTTAATCTAGTCTGGACGAAGTGGCTAAAATGCGGTGATGCAGTAGTCTGTACAAATATTATTTTTCAAATCTAGTCTGAATGATGTGACTAAAATGCAATGACGCAATAGCCTGGACGAAGCGACTAAAATGCATCGATGTAGTAGTCTGGACAAATATTATTTTTCAAATCTATACTGAATGATGTGACTAAAATGCAATGACGCAATAGCCTGGACGAAGCGACTAAAATGCATCGATGTAGTAGTCTGGACAAATATTATTTTTCAAATCTATTCTGGACGAAGTGACTAAAATGCAGTGATGCATTAGTCTGGACATGTATTATTTTTCAAATCTAGTCTGGACGAATTGACTAAAATGCAGTGATGCAGTATTCTGGACAAATATTTTTTTTCAAATATAGTCTGGATGAAATGACTAAAATGCAGTGATGCAGTAGTCTGGACATATATTATTTTGAAAATCAAGTCTGGACGAAGAAACTAAAATGCAGTGATGCAGTAGTCTGGACAAATATTATTTTTCAAATCTAGTCTAAATGATGTGACTAAAATGCAATGACGCAATAGCCTGGACGAAGCGACTAAAATGCATCGATGTAGTAGTCTGGACAAATATTATTTTTCAAATCTATTCTGGACGAAGTGACTAAAATGCAGTGATGCATTAGTCTGGACATGTATTATTTTTCAAATCTAGTCTGGATTAAATCACTAAAATGCAGTGATGCAGTAGTCTGGACATATATTATTTTGAAAATCAAGTCTGGACGAAGAAACTAAAATGCAGTGATGCAGTAGTATGTACAAATATTATTTTTCAAATCTAGTCTGAATGATGTGACTAAAATGCAATGACGCAATAGCCTGGACGAAGCGACTAAAATGCATCGATGTAGTAGTCTGGACAAATATTATTTTTCAAATCTATACTGAATGATGTGACTAAAATGCAATGACGCAATAGCCTGGACGAAGCGACTAAAATGCATCGATGTAGTAGTCTGGACAAATATTATTTTTAAAATCTATTCTGGACGAAGTGACTAAAATGCAGTGATTCAGTAGTCTGGACATATATTATTTTTCAAATCTAGTCAGGACGAAGAAACTAAAATGCAGTGATGCAGGTGTCTGGACAAATATTGTTTTTCAAATCTAGTCTTAATGAAGGGACTTAAATGCAGTGATGCATTAGTCTGGACATATATTATTTTTCAAATCTAGTCTGAATGAAGTTACTTAAATGCAGTGATGCAGTATTTTGGACGAAGCGACTAAAATGCATTGATGTTGTAGTCTGGAAAATATTATTTTTCAAATCTAATCTGGACGAAGTGACTAAAATGCAATGAAGCAATAGTCTGGACGAAGCGACTAAAATGCGGTGATGCAGTAGTCTGGACAAATATTATTTTACAAATCTTTTCTGGACGAAGTGACTAAAATGTAGTGATGCAGGTAGTCTGGACATATATTATTTTTCAAATCTAGTCTGAATGAAGTGACTTAAATGCAGTGATGCAGTAGTTTGGACAAAGCGACTAAAATGCAGTGATGCAAAAGTCTGGACATATATTATTTTTCAAATCTAGTCTGGACGAATTGACTAAAATGCAGTGATGCAGTAGTCTGGAAAATATTATTTTTTAAATCTAATCTGGACGAAGCTACTAAAATGCATCGATGTAGTAGTCTGGACAAATATTATTTTTTAATCTAGTCTGGACGAAGTGGCTTAAATGCGGTGATGCAGTAGTCTGGACATATATTATTTTTCAAATCTATTCTGGACGAAGTGACTAAAATGCAGTGATTCAGTAGTCTGGACATGTATTATTTTTCAAATCTAGTCTGGACGAAGTGACTAAAATGAAGTGATGCAGTAGTCTGGACATATATTATTTTTCAAATCTAGTCAGGACGAAGAAACTAAAATGCAGTGATGCAGGTGTCTGTACAAATAATATTTTTCAAATCTAGTCTTAATGAAGGGACTTAAATGCAGTGATGCATTAGTCTGGACATATATTATTTTTCAAATCTAGTCTGAATGAAGTTACTTAAATGCAGTGATGCAGTATTTTGGACGAAGCGACTAAAATGCATTGATGTTGTAGTCTGGAAAATATTATTTTTCAAATCTAATCTGGACGAAGTGACTAAAATGCAATGAAGCAATAGTCTGGACGAAGCGACTAAAATGCGGTGATGCAGTAGTCTGGACAAATATTTTTTTCAAATATAGTCTGGATGAAATGACTAAAATGCAGTGATGCAGTAGTCTGGACATATATTATTTTGAAAATCAAGTCTGGACGAAGAAACTAAAATGCAGTGATGCAGTAGTCTGGACAAATATTATTTTTAAAATCTAGTCTAAATGATGTGACTAAAATGCAATGACGCAATAGCCTGGACGAAGCGACTAAAATGCATCGATGTAGTAGTCTGGACAAATATTATTTTTCAAATCTATACTGAATGATGTGACTAAAATGCAATGACGCAATAGCCTGGACGAAGCGACTAAAATGCATCGATGTAGTAGTCTGGACAAATATTATTTTTCAAATCTATTCTGGACGAAGTGACTAAAATGCAGTGATGCATTAGTCTGGACATGTATTATTTTTCAAATCTAGTCTGGACGAATTGATTAAAATGCAGTGATGCAGTAGTCTGGACATATATTATTTTTCAAATCAAGTCTGGACGAATTGATTAAAATGCAGTGATGCAATAGTCTGGACATATATTATTTTTCTAATCTAGTCTGGACGAAGTGACTAAAATGAAGTGATGCAGTAGTCTGGAAATATATTATTTTTCAAGTCTAGTCTGGACGAAGAAACTAAAATGCAATGATGCATTAGTCTGGACTTATATTTTTTCTCAAATCTATTCTGGACGAAGTGACTAAAATGCAGTGATTCAGTAGTCTGGACATGTATTATTTTTCAAATCTAGTCTGGACGAAGTGACTTAAATGCAGTGATGCAGTAGTTTGGACAAAGCGACTAAAATGCAGTGATGCAAAAGTCTGGACATATATTATTTTTCAAATCTAGTCTGGACGAATTGACTAAAATGCAGTGATGCAGTAGTCTGGAAAATATTATTTTTTAAATCTAATCTGGACGAAGCTACTAAAATGCATCGATGTAGTAGTCTGGACAAATATTATTTTTTAATCTAGTCTGGACGAAGTGGCTTAAATGCGGTGATGCAGTAGTCTGGACATATATTATTTTTCAAATCTATTCTGGACGAAGTGACTAAAATGCAGTGATTCAGTAGTCTGGACATGTATTATTTTTCAAATCTAGTCTGGACGAAGTGACTAAAATGAAGTGATGCAGTAGTCTGGACATATATTATTTTTCAAATCTAGTCAGGACGAAGAAACTAAAATGCAGTGATGCAGGTGTCTGTACAAATAATATTTTTCAAATCTAGTCTTAATGAAGGGACTTAAATGCAGTGATGCATTAGTCTGGACATATATTATTTTTCAAATCTAGTCTGAATGAAGTTACTTAAATGCAGTGATGCAGTATTTTGGACGAAGCGACTAAAATGCATTGATGTTGTAGTCTGGAAAATATTATTTTTCAAATCTAATCTGGACGAAGTGACTAAAATGCAATGAAGCAATAGTCTGGACGAAGCGACTAAAATGCGGTGATGCAGTAGTCTGGACAAATATTTTTTTCAAATATAGTCTGGATGAAATGACTAAAATGCAGTGATGCAGTAGTCTGGACATATATTATTTTGAAAATCAAGTCTGGACGAAGAAACTAAAATGCAGTGATGCAGTAGTCTGGACAAATATTATTTTTAAAATCTAGTCTAAATGATGTGACTAAAATGCAATGACGCAATAGCCTGGACGAAGCGACTAAAATGCATCGATGTAGTAGTCTGGACAAATATTATTTTTCAAATCTATACTGAATGATGTGACTAAAATGCAATGACGCAATAGCCTGGACGAAGCGACTAAAATGCATCGATGTAGTAGTCTGGACAAATATTATTTTTCAAATCTATTCTGGACGAAGTGACTAAAATGCAGTGATGCATTAGTCTGGACATGTATTATTTTTCAAATCTAGTCTGGACGAATTGATTAAAATGCAGTGATGCAGTAGTCTGGACATATATTATTTTTCAAATCAAGTCTGGACGAATTGATTAAAATGCAGTGATGCAATAGTCTGGACATATATTATTTTTCTAATCTAGTCTGGACGAAGTGACTAAAATGAAGTGATGCAGTAGTCTGGAAATATATTATTTTTCAAGTCTAGTCTGGACGAAGAAACTAAAATGCAATGATGCATTAGTCTGGACTTATATTTTTTCTCAAATCTATTCTGGACGAAGTGACTAAAATGCAGTGATTCAGTAGTCTGGACATGTATTATTTTTCAAATCTAGTCTGGACGAAGTGACTAAAATGAAGTGATGCAGTAGTCTGGACATATATTATTTTTCAATTCTAGTCAGGACGAAGAAACTTAAATGCAGTGATGCATTAGTCTGGACATATATTATTTTTCAAATCTAGTCTGAATGAAGTTACTTAAATGCAGTGATGCAGTATTTTGGACGAAGCGACTAAAATGCATTGATGTTGTAGTCTGGAAAATATTATTTTTCAAATCTAATCTGGACGAAGTGACTAAAATGCAATGAAGCAATAGTCTGGACGAAGCGACTAAAATGCGGTGATGCAGTAGTCTGGACAAATATTATTTTACAAATCTTTTCTGGACGAAGTGACTAAAATGTAGTGATGCAGGTAGTCTGGACATATATTATTTTTCAAATCTAGTCTGAATGAAGTGACTTAAATGCAGTGATGCAGTAGTTTGGACAAAGCGACTAAAATGCAGTGATGCAAAAGTCTGGACATATATTATTTTTCAAATCTAGTCTGGACGAATTGACTAAAATGCAGTGATGCAGTAGTCTGGACATATATTATTTTTCAAATCAAGTCTGGGAAAGTATTATTTTTCAAATCTATTCTGGACGAAGCTTCTAAAATGCAGTGATATATTAGTCTAGAAGAAGTGACTAAAATGTAGTGATGCAGTAGTCCGGACATATATTATTTTTCAAATCTATTCTGGACGAAGTGACTAAAATGCAGTGATGCAGTAGTCTGGACATGTATTATTTTTCAAATCTAGTCTGGACGAATTGACTAAAATGCAGTGATGCAGTAGTCTGGACATATATTATTTTTCAAATCAAGTCTGGACGAATTGATTAAAATGCAGTGATGCAATAGTCTGGACGAAGCGACTAAAATGTAGTGATGCAGTAGTCCGGACATATATTATTTTTCAAATCTATTCTGGACGAAGTGACTAAAATGCAGTGATGCAGTAGTCTGGACATGTATTATTTTTCAAATCTAGTCTGGACGAATTGACTAAAATGCAGTGATGCAGTAGTCTGGACATATATTATTTTTCAAATCAAGTCTGGACGAATTGACTAAAATGCAGTGATGCAGTAGTCTGGACATGTATTATTTTTCAAATCTAGTCTGGACGAATTGACTAAAATGCAGTGATGCAGTAGTCTGGACAAATATTTTTTTTCAAATATAGTCTGGATGAAATGACTAAAATGCAGTGATGCAGTAGTCTGGACATATATTATTTTGAAAATCAAGTCTGGACGAAGAAACTAAAATGCAGTGATGCAGTAGTCTGGACAAATATTATTTTTCAAATCTAGTCTAAATGATGTGACTAAAATGCAATGACGCAATAGCCTGGACGAAGCGACTAAAATGCATCGATGTAGTAGTCTGGACAAATATTATTTTTCAAATCTATTCTGGACGAAGTGACTAAAATGCAGTGATGCATTAGTCTGGACATGTATTATTTTTCAAATCTAGTCTGGATTAAATCACTAAAATGCAGTGATGCAGTAGTCTGGACATATATTATTTTGAAAATCAAGTCTGGACGAAGAAACTAAAATGCAGTGATGCAGTAGTATGTACAAATATTATTTTTCAAATCTAGTCTGAATGATGTGACTAAAATGCAATGACGCAATAGCCTGGACGAAGCGACTAAAATGCATCGATGTAGTAGTCTGGACAAATATTATTTTTCAAATCTATACTGAATGATGTGACTAAAATGCAATGACGCAATAGCCTGGACGAAGCGACTAAAATGCATCGATGTAGTAGTCTGGACAAATATTATTTTTAAAATCTATTCTGGACGAAGTGACTAAAATGCAGTGATTCAGTAGTCTGGACATATATTATTTTTCAAATCTAGTCAGGACGAAGAAACTAAAATGCAGTGATGCAGGTGTCTGGACAAATATTGTTTTTCAAATCTAGTCTTAATGAAGGGACTTAAATGCAGTGATGCATTAGTCTGGACATATATTATTTTTCAAATCTAGTCTGAATGAAGTTACTTAAATGCAGGGATGCAGTATTTTGGACGAAGCGACTAAAATGCATTGATGTTGTAGTCTGGAAAATATTATTTTTCAAATCTAATCTGGACGAAGTGACTAAAATGCAATGAAGCAATAGTCTGGACGAAGCGACTAAAATGCGGTGATGCAGTAGTCTGGACAAATATTATTTTACAAATCTTTTCTGGACGAAGTGACTAAAATGTAGTGATGCAGGTAGTCTGGACATATATTATTTTTCAAATCTAGTCTGAATGAAGTGACTTAAATGCAGTGATGCAGTAGTTTGGACAAAGCGACTAAAATGCAGTGATGCAAAAGTCTGGACATATATTATTTTTCAAATCTAGTCTGGACGAATTGACTAAAATGCAGTGATGCAGTAGTCTGGACATATATTATTTTTCAAATCAAGTCTGGGAAAGTATTATTTTTCAAATCTATTCTGGACGAAGCTTCTAAAATACAGTGATATATTAGTCTAGAAGAAGTGACTAAAATGTAGTGATGCAGTAGTCCGGACATATATTTTTTTTCAAATCTATTCTGGACGAAGTGACTAAAATGCAGTGATGCAGTAGTCTGGACATGTATTATTTTTCAAATCTAGTCTGGACGAATTGACTAAAATGCAGTGATGCAGTAGTCTGGACATATATTATTTTGCAAATCAAGTCTGGACGAATTGATTAAAATGCAGTGATGGAATAGTCTGGACATATATTATTTTTCAAATCTATTCTGGATGAAGAGACTAAAATGCAGTGATGCAGCAGTCTGGACTTGTATTATTTTTCAAATCTAGTCTGGACGAACTGACTAAAATGAAGTGATGCAGTAGTCTGGACATATATTATTTTTCAAGTCTAGTCTGGACGAAGAAACTAAAATGCAATGATGCATTAGTCTGGACTTATATTATTTCTTTAATCTATTCTGGACGAAGTGACTAAAATGCAGTGATGCAGTAGTCTGGACTTGTATTATTTTTCAAATCTAGTCTGGACGAAGTGACTTAAATGAAGTGATGCAGTAGTCTGGACATATATTATTTTTCAAGTCTAGTCTGGACGAAGAAACTAAAATGCAATGATTCATTAGTCTGGACGAAGCGACTAAAATGCGGTGATGCAGTAGTCTCGACAAATATTATTTTACAAATCTTTTCTGGACGAAGTGTCTAAAATGTAGTGATGCAAAAGTCTGGACATATATTATTTTTCAAATCTAGTCTGAATGAAGTGACCTAAATGCAGTGATGCAGTATTCTGGACGAAGCGACTAAAATGCATTGATGTTGTAGTCTGGATTTTTTTTTTTCAAATCTAATCTGGACGAAGTGACTAAAATGCAATGAGGCAATAGTCTGGACGAAGCGACTAAAATGCATCGATGTAGTAGTCTGGACATATATTATTTTTCAAATCTAGTCTGGACGAAGTGACTAAAATGCAGTGATGCAAAAGTCTGGACATATATTATTTTTTAATCTAGTCTGGACGAAGTGGCTAAAATGCGGTGATGCAGTAGTCTGGGAAAATATTATTTTTCAAATCTAATCTGGACGAAGTGACTAAAATGCAATGACGCAATAGTCTGGACGAAGCTACTAAAATGCATTGATGTAGTAGTCTGGAAAATATTATTTTTTAAATCTAATCTGGACGAAGCTACTAAAATGCATCGATGTAGTAGTCTGGACAAATATTATTTTTTAATCTAGTCTGGACGAAGTGGCTTAAATGCGGTGATGCAGTAGTCTGGACATATATTATTTTTCAAATCTATTCTGGACGAAGTGACTAAAATGCAGTGATTCAGTAGTCTGGACATGTATTATTTTTCAAATCTAGTCTGGACGAAGTGACTAAAATGAAGTGATGCAGTAGTCTGGACATATATTATTTTTCAAATCTAGTCAGGACGAAGAAACTAAAATGCAGTGATGCAGGTGTCTGTACAAATAATATTTTTCAAATCTAGTCTTAATGAAGGGACTTAAATGCAGTGATGCATTAGTCTGGACATATATTATTTTTCAAATCTAGTCTGAATGAAGTTACTTAAATGCAGTGATGCAGTATTTTGGACGAAGCGACTAAAATGCATTGATGTTGTAGTCTGGAAAATATTATTTTTCAAATCTAATCTGGACGAAGTGACTAAAATGCAATGAAGCAATAGTCTGGACGAAGCGACTAAAATGCGGTGATGCAGTAGTCTGGACAAATATTTTTTTCAAATATAGTCTGGATGAAATGACTAAAATGCAGTGATGCAGTAGTCTGGACATATATTATTTTGAAAATCAAGTCTGGACGAAGAAACTAAAATGCAGTGATGCAGTAGTCTGGACAAATATTATTTTTAAAATCTAGTCTAAATGATGTGACTAAAATGCAATGACGCAATAGCCTGGACGAAGCGACTAAAATGCATCGATGTAGTAGTCTGGACAAATATTATTTTTCAAATCTATACTGAATGATGTGACTAAAATGCAATGACGCAATAGCCTGGACGAAGCGACTAAAATGCATCGATGTAGTAGTCTGGACAAATATTATTTTTCAAATCTATTCTGGACGAAGTGACTAAAATGCAGTGATGCATTAGTCTGGACATGTATTATTTTTCAAATCTAGTCTGGACGAATTGATTAAAATGCAGTGATGCAGTAGTCTGGACATATATTATTTTTCAAATCAAGTCTGGACGAATTGATTAAAATGCAGTGATGCAATAGTCTGGACATATATTATTTTTCTAATCTAGTCTGGACGAAGTGACTAAAATGAAGTGATGCAGTAGTCTGGAAATATATTATTTTTCAAGTCTAGTCTGGACGAAGAAACTAAAATGCAATGATGCATTAGTCTGGACTTATATTTTTTCTCAAATCTATTCTGGACGAAGTGACTAAAATGCAGTGATTCAGTAGTCTGGACATGTATTATTTTTCAAATCTAGTCTGGACGAAGTGACTAAAATGAAGTGATGCAGTAGTCTGGACATATATTATTTTTCAAATCTAGTCAGGACGAAGAAACTTAAATGCAGTGATGCATTAGTCTGGACATATATTATTTTTCAAATCTAGTCTGAATGAAGTTACTTAAATGCAGTGATGCAGTATTTTGGACGAAGCGACTAAAATGCATTGATGTTGTAGTCTGGAAAATATTATTTTTCAAATCTAATCTGGACGAAGTGACTAAAATGCAATGAAGCAATAGTCTGGACGAAGCGACTAAAATGCGGTGATGCAGTAGTCTGGACAAATATTATTTTACAAATCTTTTCTGGACGAAGTGACTAAAATGTAGTGATGCAGGTAGTCTGGACATATATTATTTTTCAAATCTAGTCTGAATGAAGTGACTTAAATGCAGTGATGCAGTAGTTTGGACAAAGCGACTAAAATGCAGTGATGCAAAAGTCTGGACATATATTATTTTTCAAATCTAGTCTGGACGAATTGACTAAAATGCAGTGATGCAGTAGTCTGGACATATATTATTTTTCAAATCAAGTCTGGGAAAGTATTATTTTTCAAATCTATTCTGGACGAAGCTTCTAAAATGCAGTGATATATTAGTCTAGAAGAAGTGACTAAAATGTAGTGATGCAGTAGTCCGGACATATATTATTTTTCAAATCTATTCTGGACGAAGTGACTAAAATGCAGTGATGCAGTAGTCTGGACATGTATTATTTTTCAAATCTAGTCTGGACGAATTGACTAAAATGCAGTGATGCAGTAGTCTGGACATATATTATTTTTCAAATCAAGTCTGGACGAATTGATTAAAATGCAGTGATGCAATAGTCTGGACATATATTATTTTCAAATCTATTCTGGATGAAGAGACTAAAATGCAGTGATGCAGCAGTCTGGACTTGTATTATTTTTCAAATCTAGTCTGGACGCACTGACTAAAATGAAGTGATGCAGTAGTCTGGACATATATTATTTTTCAAGTCTAGTCTGGACGAAGAAACTAAAATGCAATGATGCATTAGTCTGGACTTATATTATTTCTTTAATCTATTCTGGACGAAGTGACTAAAATGCAGTGATGCAGTAGTCTGGACTTGTATTATTTTTCAAATCTAGTCTGGACGAAGTGACTTAAATGAAGTGATGCAGTAGTCTGGACATATATTATTTTTCAAGTCTAGTCTGGACGAAGAAACTAAAATGCAATGATGCATTAGTCTGGACGAAGCGACTAAAATGCGGTGATGCAGTAGTCTGGACAAATATTATTTTACAAATCTTTTCTGGACGAAGTGTCTAAAATGTAGTGATGCAAAAGTCTGGACATATATTATTTTTCAAATCTAGTCTGAATGAAGTGACCTAAATGCAGTGATGCAGTATTCTGGACGAAGCGACTAAAATGCATTGATGTTGTAGTCTGGATTTTTTTTTTCAAATCTAATCTGGACGAAGTGACTAAAATGCAATGAGGCAATAGTCTGGACGAAGCGACTAAAATGCATCGATGTAGTAGTCTGGACATATATTATTTTTCAAATCTAGTCTGGACGAAGTGACTAAAATGCAGTGATGCAAAAGTCTGGACATATATTATTTTTTAATCTAGTCTGGACGAAGTGGCTAAAATGCGGTGATGCAGTAGTCTGGGAAAATATTATTTTTCAAATCTAATCTGGACGAAGTGACTAAAATGCAATGACGCAATAGTCTGGACGAAGCTACTAAAATGCATTGATGTAGTAGTCTGGAAAATATTATTTTTTAAATCTAATCTGGACGAAGCTACTAAAATGCATCGATGTAGTAGTCTGAACAAATATTATTTTTTAATCTAGTCTGGACGAAGTGGCTAAAATGCGGTGATGCAGTAGTCTGGACATGTATTATTTTTCAAATCTAGTCTGGACGAAGTGACTAAAATGAAGTGATGCAGTAGTCTGGACATATATTATTTTTCAAATCTAGTCAGGACGAAGAAACTAAAATGCAGTGATGCAGGTGTCTGTACAAATATTATTTTTCAAATCTAGTCTTAATGAAGGGACTTAAATGCAGTGATGCATTAGTCTGGACATATATTATTTTTCAAATCTAGTCTGAATGAAGTTACTTAAATGCAGTGATGCAGTATTTTGGACGAAGCGACTAAAATGCATTGATGTTGTAGTCTGGACGAAGCGACTAAAATGCGGTGATGCAGTAGTCTGGACAAATATTATTTTACAAATCTTTTCTGGACGAAGTGACTAAAATGTAGTGATGCAGGTAGTCTGGACATATATTATTTTTCAAATCTAGTCTGAATGAAGTGACTTAAATGCTGTGATGCAGTATTCTGGACGAAGCGACTAAAATGCATTGATGTTGTAGTCTGGAAAATATTATTTTTCAAATCTAATCTGGACGAAGTGACTAAAATGCAATGAGGCAATAGTCTGGACGAAGCGACTAAAATGCATCGATGTAGTAGTCTGGACATATATTATTTTTCAAATCTAGTCTGGACGAAGTGACTAAAATGCAGTGATATATTAGTCTAGAAGAAGTGACTAAAATGTAGTGATGCAGTAGTCCGGACATATATTATTTTTCAAATCTATTATGCACGAAGTGACTAAAATGCAGTGATGCAGTAGTCTGGACATGTATTATTTTTCAAATCTAGTCTGGACGAATTGACTAAAATGCAGTGATGCAGTAGTCTGGACATATATTATTTTTCAAATCAAGTCTGGACGAATTGATTAAAATGCAGTGATGCAATAGTCTGGACATATATTATTTTTCAAATCTATTCTGGATGAAGAGACTAAAATGCAGTGATGCAGTAGTCTGGACATATATTATTTTTCAAGTCTAGTCTGGACGAAGAAACTAAAATGCAATGATGCATTAGTCTGGACTTATATTATTTCTTTAATATATTCTGGACGAAGTGACTAAAATGCAGTGATGCAGTAGTCTGGACTTATATTATTTCTCAAATCTATTCTGGACGAAGTGACTAAAATGCAGTGATGCAAAAGTCTGGGCATATATTATTTTTTAATCTTGTCTGGACGAAGTGGGTAAAATGCGGCGATGCAGTAGTCTGGACATATATTATTTTTCAAATCCATTCTGGACGAAGTGACTAAAATGCAGTGAGGCAGTAATATGGACATATATTATTTTTTAATCTAGTCTGGACGAAGTGGCTTAAATGCGGTGATGCAGTAGTCTGGACAAATATGTTTTTTCGAAACTAGTCTGGACGAAGTGACTAAAATGCAGTGATGCAGTAGTCTGGAAGAATCGACTAAATTGCATTGATGTAGTTGTCTTAACAAATATTATTTTTAAATTTAGTCTGGATGAAGTGACTAAAATGCAGTGATGCAGTAGTTTGGACAAAGCGACTAAAATGCAGTGATGCAAAAGTCTGGACATATATTATTTTTTAATCTAGTCTGGACGAAGTGGCTAAAATGCGGTGATGCAGTAGTCTGGGAAAATATTATTTTTCAAATCTATTCTGGACGAAGCTTCTAAAATGGAGTGATATATTAGTCTAGAAGACGTGACTAAAATGCAGTGATGCAGTAGTATTGACATATATTATTTTTCCAATCTATTCTGGACGAAGTGACTAAAATGCAGTGATGCAGTATTCTGAACATATATTATTTTTCAAATCTATTCTGGACGAAGTGACTAAAATGCAGTGATGCAATAGTCTGGACAAATATTGTTTTTTAAATATAGTCTGGATGTAGTGACTTAAATTCAGTGATGCAGTAGTCTGAGCATATATTATTTTTTAAAAATAGTCTGGATGAAGTGAATAAAATGCAGTGATGCAGTAGTCTGGACAAATATTATTTTTCAAATCTAGTCTGGATGAAGTGACAGAAATGCAGTGATGCAGTAGTCAGGACATATATTATTTTTAAAATCTAGTCTGGACGATGAAACTAAAATGCAGTGATGCAGTAGTCTGGACCAATATTATATTTCAAATCTTGTCTGAATGATGTGACTTAAATGCAGTGATGCAGTATTCTGGACGAAGCGACTTAAATGCGGTGATGCAGTAGTCTGGACAAATATTATTTTTCAAATCTTTTCTGGACGATGTGACTAAAATGTAGTGATGCAGTAGTCTGGACATATATTATTTTTGAAATCTAGTCTGAATGAAGTGACTTAAATGCAGTGATGCAGTATTCTGGACAAAGCGACTAAAATCCATTGATGTAGTAGTCTGGAAAATATTATTTTTCAAATCTAATCTGGACGAAATGACTAAAATGCAATGACGCAATAGTCTGGACGAAATTACTAAAATGCATCGATGTAGTAGTCTGGACAAATATTATTTTTTAATCTAGTCTGGACGAAGTGGCTAAAATGCGGTGATGCAGTAGTCTGGACAAATATTATATTTCAAATCTTGTCTGAATGATGTGACTTAAATGCAGTGATGCAGTATTTTGGACGAAGTGACTTAAATGCGGTGATGCAGTAGTCTGGACAAATATTATTTTTCAAATCTTTTCTGGACGAATGACTAAAATGTAGTGATGCAGTAGTCTGGACATATATTATTTTTGAAATCTAGTCTGAATGCAGTGACTTAAATGCAGTGATGCAGTATTCTGGACGAAGCGACTAAAATCCATTGATGTAGAAATCTGGAAAATATTATTTTTCAAATCTAATCTGGACGAAGTGACTAAAATGCAATGACGCAATAGTCTGGACGAAGCTACTAAAATGCATCGATATAGTAGTCTGGACATGTATTATTTTTAAAATCTAGTCTGGACGAAGTGACTAAAATGAAGTGATGCAGTAGTCTGGACATATATTATTTTTCAAATCTAGTCTGGACGAAGAAACTAAAATGCAGTGATGCAGTTGTCTGGACAAATATTATTTTTCAAATCTAGTCTGAATGAAGGGACTTAAATGCAGTGATGCATTAGTCTGGACATATATTTTTTTTTCAAATCTATTCTGGACGAAGTGACTAAAATGAAGTGATGCAGTAGTCTGGACTTGTATTATTTTTCAAATCTAGTCTGGACGAAGTGACTAAAATGAAGTGATGCAGTAGTCTGGACATATATTATTTTTCAAGTCTAGTCTGGACGAAGAAACTAAAATGCAATGATGCATTAGTCTGGACTTATATTATTTCTTTAATATATTCTGGACGAAGTGACTAAAATGCAGTGATGCAGTAGTCTGGACTTATATTATTTCTCAAATCTATTCTGGACGAAGTGACTAAAATGCAGTGATGCAAAAGTCTGGGCATATATTATTTTTTAATCTTGTCTGGACGAAGTGGGTAAAATGCAGTGATGCAGTAGTCTGGACATATATTATTTTTCAAATCTAGTTTGGACGAAGAAACTAAAATGCAGTGATGCAATTGTCTGGACAAACGTTATTTTTCAAATCTAGTCTGAATGAAGGGACTTAAATGCTGTGATGCATTAGTCTGGACATATATTATTTTTCAAATCTATTCTGGACGAAGTGACTTAAATGCAGTGATGCAGTAGTCTGGAAAAATATTGTTTTTTAAATATAGTCTGGATGTAGTGACTAAAATTCAGTGATATAGTAGTCTGGACAAATATTATTTTTTAAAAATAGTCTGGATGAAGTGACTAAAATGCAGTGATGCAGTAGTCTGGACAAATATTATTTTTCAAATCTAGTCTGGATGATGTGAATTGAATGCAGTGATGCAGTATTCTGGACGAAGCGACTAAAATGCGGTGATGCAGTAGTCTGGACGAATATTATTTTTCAAATCTAGTCTGGATGAAGTGACTTAAATGCAGTGATGCAGTAGTCTGGACAAATATTATTTTTCAAATCTAGTCTAAATGAAGTGACTTAAATGCAGAGATGCAGTATTCTGGACGAAGCGACTAAAATGCGGTGATGTAGTAGTCTGGACAAATATTATTTTACAAATCTAGTCTGGATGAAGTGACTAACATGCAGTGATGCAGTAGTCTGGAAGAATCGACTAAAATGCATTGATGTAGTTGTCTTAACAAATATTATTTTTAAATTTAGTCTGGATGAAGTGACTAATATCCAGTGTTTCAGTTGTCTGGACATATATTTTTTTTAATCTAGTCTGCACAAAGTGACTAAAATGCAGTGATGCAGTATACTGAACATAAATCATTTTTCAAATCTTTTCTGGACGAAGTGAATAAAATGCAGTGATGCAGTAGTCTGGACATATATTATTTTGAAAATCAAGTCTGGACGAAGAAACTAAAATGCAGTGATTTAGTAGTCTGGACAAATATTATTTTTCAAATCTAGTCTGAATCATGTGACTTAAATGCAGTGATGCAGTATTCTGGACGAAGCGACTGAAATGCGGTGATGCAGTAGTCTAGACAAATAATATTTTTAAAATCTTTTTTTGAAGAAGTGACTAAAATGTAGTGATGCAGGTAGTCTGGACATATATTATTTTTCAAATCTAGTCTGAATTAAGTGACTTAAATGCAGTGATGCAGTATTCTGGATGAAGCGACTAAAATGCATTGATGTAGTAGTCTGGAAAATATTATTTTTCAAATCTAATCTGGACGAAGTAACTAAAATGCAATGAGGCAATAGTCTGGACGAAGCAACTAAAATGCATCGATGTAGTAGTCTGGACAAATATTTTTTTTTAATCTAGTCTGGACGAAGTGGCTAAAATGCGGTGATGCAGTAGTCTGGACATATATTATTTTTCAAATCTAGTCTGGACGAAGTGACTAAAATGCAGTGATGCAATAGTCTGGACTTATATTATTTTTTAATCTTGTCTGGACGAAGTGGCTGAAATGCGGTGATGCAGTAGTCTGGGAAAATATGATTTTTCAAATCTATTCTGGACGAAGCTTCTAAAATGCAGTGATGTATTAGTCTAGAAGAAGGGACTAAAATGCAGTGATGCAGTAGTCTGGACAAATATTATTTTTCAAATCTATTCTGGGCGAAGTGACTAAAATGCAGTGATGCAGTATTCTGGACGAAATGACTAAAATGCATTGATGTAATAGTCTGGAAAATATTATTTTTCAAATCTAATCTGGACGAAGTGACTAAAATGCAGTGATGCAGTAGTTTGGACAAAGCGACTAAAATGCATTGATGTAGTAGTCTGGCCATATATTATTTTTAAATCTAGTCTGGACGAAGAAACTTAAATGCAGTAATGCAGTTGTCTGGACAAATATTATTTTTCAAAACTATTCTGGACGAAGCTTCTAAAATGCAGCGATATATTAGTCTAGAAGAAGTGACTAAAATGCAGTGATGCAGTAGTCTGGACATATATTATTTTTCAAATCTAGTCTGGACGAAGAAACTAAAATGCAGTGATGCAATTGTCTGGACAAATGTTATTTTTCAAATCTAGTCTGAATGAAGGGACTTAAATGCAGTGATGCATTAGTCTGGACATATATTATTTGTCAAATCTATTCTGGACGAAGTGACTAAAATGCAGTGATGCAGTAGTCTGAACAAATATTGTTTTTTAAATATAGTCTGGATGTAGTGACTAAAATTCAGTGATGCAGTAGTCTGGGCAAATATTATTTTTTAAAAATAGTCTGGATGAAGTGACTAAAATACAGTGATGCGGTAGTCTGGACAAATATTATTTTTCAAATCTAGTCTGGATGAAGTGACTAAAATGCAGTGATGCAGTATTCTGGACGAAGCGACTGAAATGCGGTTATGCAGTAGTCTGGACAAATAATATTTTTCAAATCTTTTCTCGACGAAGTGACTAAAATGTAGTGATGCAGTTGTCTGGACATATATTATTTTTCAAATCTAGTCTGAATGAAGTGACTTAAATGCAGTGATGCAGTATTCTGGACGAAGCGACTAAAATGCATTGATGTAGTAGTCTGGAAAATATTATTTTTCAAATCTAATCTGGACGAAGTGACTAAAATGCAGTGATGCAGTAGTTTGGACAAAGCGACTAAAATGCATTGATGTAGTAGTCTGGACATATATTATTTTTTAAATCTAGTCTGGACGAAGAAACTTAAATGCAGTGATGCAGTTGTCTGGACAAATATTATTTTTCAAAACTATTCTGGACGAAGCTTCTCAAATGCAGTGATATATTAGTCTAGAAGAAGTGACTAAAATGCAGTGATGCAGTAGTCTGGACATATATTATTTTTCAAATCTAGTTTGGACGAAGAAACTAAAATGCAGTAATGCAATTGTCTGGACAAACGTTATTTTTCAAATCTAGTCTGAATGAAGGGACTTAAATGCTGTGATGCATTATTCTGGACATATATTATTTTTCAAATCTATTCTGGACGAAGTGACTTAAATGCAGTGATGCAGTAGTCTGGAAAAATATTGTTTTTTAAATATAGTCTGGATGTAGTGACTAAAATTCAGTGATGCAGTAGTCTGGACAAATATTATTTTTCAAATCTAGTCTGGATGATGTGAATTGAATGCAGTGATGCAGTATTCTGGACGAAGCGACTAAAATGCGGTGATGCAGTAGTCTGGACGAATATTATTTTTCAAATCTAGTCTGGATGAAGTGACTAAAATGCAGTGATGCAGTAGTCTGGACAAATATTATTTTTCAAATCTAGTCTAAATGAAGTGACTTAAATGCAGAGATGCAGTATTCTGGACGAAGCGACTAAAATGCGGTGATGTAGTAGTCTGGACAAATATTATTTTACAAATCTAGTCTGGATGAAGTGACTAACATGCAGTGATGCAGTAGTCTGGAAGAATCGACTAAAATGCATTGATGTAGTTGTCTTAACAAATATTATTTTTAAATTTAGTCTGGATGAAGTGACTAATATCCAGTGTTTCAGTTGTCTGGACATATATTTTTTTTAATCTAGTCTGCACAAAGTGACTAAAATGCAGTGATGCAGTATACTGAACATAAATCATTTTTCAAATCTTTTCTGGACGAAGTGAATAAAATGCAGTGATGCAGTAGTCTGGACAAATATTATTTTTCAAATCTAGTCTGGATGGAATGACTAAAATGCAGTGATGCAGTAGTCTGGACATATATTATTTTGAAAATCAAGTCTGGACGAAGAAACTAAAATGCAGTGATTTAGTAGTCTGGACAAATATTTTTTTTCAAATCTAGTCTGAATGATGTGACTTAAATGCAGTGATGCAGTATTCTGGACGAAGCGACTAAAATGCGGTGATGCAGTAGTCTGGACAAATATAATTTTTAAAATCTTTTTTTGAAGAAGTGACTAAAATGTAGTGATGCAGTAGTCTGGACATATATTATTTTTCAAATCTAGTCTTAATGAAGTGACTTCAATGCAGTGATGCAGTATTCTGGACGAAGCGACTAAAATGCATTGATGTAGTAGTCTGGAAAATATTATTTTTCAAGTCTAATCTGGACGAAGTGACTAAAATGCAATGAGGCAATAGTCTGGACGAAGCGACTAAAATGCATCGATGTAGTAGTCTGGACAAATATTATTTTTTAATCTAGTCTGGACGAAGTGGCTAAAATGCGGTGATGCAGTAGTCTGGGAAAATATTATTTTTCAAATCTATTCTGGATGAAGCTTCTAAAATGCAGTGATATATTAGTCTAGAAGAAGAGACTAAAATGCAGTGATGCAGTAGTTTGAACATATATTATTTTTTAAATCTATTCTGGGCGAAGTGACTAAAATGCAGTGATGCAGTATTCTGAACATATATTATTTTTCAAATCTATTCTGGACGAAGTGACTAAAATGCAGTGATGCAGTTGTCTGGACAAATAATTTTTTTAAATATAGTCTGGATGTAGTGACTAAAATGCAGTGATGCAGTAGTCTGGACAAATATTATTTTTCAAATCTAGTCTGGATAAAGTGACTAAAATGCAGTGATGCAGTAGTCTCGACAAATATTATTTTTTAATTCTAGTCTGGATGAAGTGACTGAAATGCAGTGATGCAGTAGTCAGGACATATATTATTTTTAAAATCTAGACTGGACGATGAAACTAAAATGCAGTGATGCAGTAGTCTGGACAAAAATTATTTTTTAAATCTTGTCTGAATAATGTGACTTAAGTGCAGTGATGCATTATTCTAAACGAAGCGACTTAAATGCGGTGATGCAGTAGTCTGGACAAATATTATTTTTCAAACCTAGTCTGGACGAAGCTTCTAAAATGCAGTGATATATTAGTCTAGAAGAAGTGACTAAAATGCAGTGATACAGTAGTCTGGACATATATTATTTTTCAATTCTATTCTGGGCGAAGTGACTAAAATGCAGTGATGCAGTATTCTGAACATATATTACTTTTCAAATCTATTCTGGACGAAGTGACTAAAATGCAGTGATGCAGTAGTCTGGACATATAATATTTTTCAAATCTAGTCTGAATTAAGTGACTAAAATTCAGTGATACAGTAGTCTGGACAAATATTGTTTTTTTAAATATAGTCTGGATGAAGTGACTAAAATGCAGTGATGCAGTAGTCTGGACAAATATTATTTTTCAAATCTAGTCTGGATGATGTGAATTGAATGCAGTGATGCAGTATTCTGGACGAAGCGACTAAAATGCAGTGATGCAGTATTCTGGATGAAGCGACTAAAATGCATTGATGTAGTAGTCTGGAAAATATTATTTTTCAAATCTAATCTGGACGAAGTAACTAAAATGCAATGAGGCAATAGTCTGGACGAAGCAACTAAAATGCATCGATGTAGTAGTCTGGACAAATATTATTTTTTAATCTAGTCTGGACGAAGTGGCTAAAATGCGGTGATGCAGTAGTCTGGACATATATTATTTTTCAAATCTAGTCTGGACGAAGTGACTAAAATGCAGTGATGCAATAGTCTGGACTTATATTATTTTTTAATCTTGTCTGGACGAAGTGGCTGAAATGCGGTGATGCAGTAGTCTGGGAAAATATTATTTTTTAAATCTATTCTGGACGAAGCTTCTAAAATGCAGTGATATATTAGTCTAGAAGAAGTGACTAAAATGCAGTGATGCAGTAGTCTGGACAAATATTATTTTTCAAATCTATTCTGGGCGAAGTGACTAAAATGCAGTGATGCAGTATTCTGAACATATATTATTTTTCAAATCTATTCTAGACGAAGTGACTAAAATGCAGTGATGCAGTAGTCTGGACAAATATTGTTTTTTAAATATAGTCTGGATGTAGTGACTAAAATTCAGTGATACAGTAGTCTGGACAAATATTATTTTTTAAAATAGTCTGGATGAAGTGACTAAAATGCAGTGATGCAGTAGTCTGGACAAATATTATTTTTAAAATCTAGTCTGGATGAAGTGACTAAAATGCAGTGATGCAGTAGTCAAGACATATATTATTTTTAAAATCTAGTCTGGACGATGAAACTAAAATGCAGTGATGCAGTAGTCTGGACAAATATTATTTTTCAAATCTTGTCTGAATAATGTGACTTAAATGCAGTGATGCAGTAGTCTGGACAAATATTTTTTTTAAAAATAGTCTGGATGAAGTGACTAAAATGCAGTGATGCAGTAATCTGGACAAATATTATTTTTCAAATCTAGTCTGGATGAAGTGACTAAAATGCAGTGACGCAATAGTCTGGACTAAGCGACTAAAATGCATCGATGTAGTAATCTGGACAAATATTTTTTTATCTAGTCTGGACGAAGAAACTTAAATGCAGTGATGCAGTTGTCTGGACAAATATTATTTTTCAAAACTATTCTGGACGAAGCTTCTAAAATGCAGTGATATATTAGTCTAGAAGAAGTGACTAAAATGCAGTGATGCAGTAGTCTGGACATATATTATTTTTCAAATCTAGTCTGGACGAAGAAACTAAAATGCAGTGATGCAATTGTCTGGACGAATGTTATTTTTCAAATCTAGTCTGAATGAAGGGACTTAAATGCAGTGATGCATTAGTCTGGACATATATTATTTTTCAAATCTATTCTGGACGAAGTGACTAAAATGCTGTGATGCAGTAGTCTGGACAAATATTATTTTTCAAATCTTGTCTGAATTAAGTGACTTAAATGCAGTGATGCAGTATTCTGGATGAAGCGACTAAAATGCATTGATGTAGTAGTCTGGAAAATATTATTTTTCAAATCTAATCTGGACGAAGTAACTAAAATGCAATGAGGCAATAGTCTGGACGAAGCAACTAAAATGCATCGATGTAGTAGTCTGGACAAATATTATTTTTTAATCTAGTCTGGACGAAGTGGCTAAAATGCGGTGATGCAGTAGTCTGGATATATATTATTTTTCAAATCTAGTCTGGACGAAGTGACTAAAATGCAGTGATGCAATAGTCTGGACTTATATTATTTTTTTAATCTTGTCTCAACGAAGTGGCTGAAATGCGGTGATGCAGTAGTCTGGGAAAATATTATTTTTCAAATCTATTCTGGACGAAGCTTCTAAAATGCAGTGATATATTAGTCTAGAAGAAGTGACTAAAATGCAGTGATGCAGTAGACTGGACAAATATTATTTTTCAAATCTATTCTGGGCGAAGTGACTAAAATGCAGTGATGCAGTATTCTGAACATATATTATTTTTCAAATCTATTCTGGACGAAGTGACTAAAATGCAGTGATGCAGTAGTCTGGACAAATATTGTTTTTTAAATATAGTCTGGATGTAGTGACTAAAATTCAGTGATACAGTAGTCTGGACAAATATTATTTTTTTTAAATAGTCCGTACTGTTCCAAACCGTAATTCGGGCATCCGCGCCGTAAAACGAGATGAATTGACAGTTCGGAATGGTCAACCAGTCTTCAGAAAACACTCCCAATATTATATGCTACTAGCTGGATCGATTGTATACTTCGTAGTACACCGTACACCCATTTGTTTATTGCATCTCTATCAAAATAACCATATACCACTATTAGCCTGTACCCTATAAGAAAACCTGTAGACTGTCTACACGTATATTGCCAGAGCCACGCACGGTTTTTGGGCCCCAGGGTAATTTATTTTTGTCGCGGACCCTTTCAATTTGATGCCCCACCCTAGAGACCTTAAAACATTTAGAAAATGTTTTTGACTTCCCCCCTTGATTTTCGGTCCCCAATCAGTCCCAAATGGGCCATTTATACCTACAGAGCCTAGCATAGGGTTAAGCAGCGGGCCCTTTCAATTGGCTCGACACACGAAAATAGCATATATCATCTCGAAAACCACTCACAATAATATAAATTCATAGTAAGAACAATTTAAATTTATTATAATTATACTGAAACTAAATAAAATTCAGTGGGTTTCTTATCTTTAATCTATATGTTAGATTTAGGAATTCAAATATTTGGACAGATCTACGACTGGTGGATAATGCAATCAAAACTTTACTTTTTAGCTTTATTTTCATTTTTAGTAACAAAAGGTTTAAAACAAAATAGTTGCTTCTTTTCAACTTTTGCAAAGGTAAAATATTTTTTAAATTATATTATACAAACATAAGGGTCGAGTAAGAAACTCGTCGGTTGTAAATATCAGATGTTTCAAAACTGATGATAGAAGAGGCATCCACCGATCCTAATGATTTGAGATGTCGATTCAATTTAAAATATTTCATGTTATTTTGCCTAACGGTCCTCCTTTTCCTAGTTATGGAGCAATTGGTGTATTTATGTTCCCTTACGTTTACCAAAGAAATTTTGATTGTATGGTAAATTTGAGGTTCATCCATAAATTTTTTATTTTGTTCTCTGGCAAAAGACTCATTATAGGAAAATATTTCGTTTCATATTTAGCTACCTTATTTCAACGACCACGTGGATTTGTATATTTTTTGGTGGGAAAATAGGTTGAGGGGCAAATACTATAAACATATGCTGCGCGTCTTTGTTCAGGGGCGTGTACATCGTGTAGATAAAGAACGTTGAAAAGAATCCGTTGGTCTGTCTTAACGGGAAGATAAGAAGCTTTTTGACCATTTTGAGTGACGGCGAGAACTTATAGGGTCTACTTCATAATTCGTAAATTCATCCCAAATCTAACTCCTAAAATTTTCATGAATCACAACTCGGTCAATAATTTTCAAAACACAGGAACAAAGCAATTTAATAGATTTTAGATATAATTAACGGTAAAATTGAAGGAAATAAACTAGTAGATTATTTTCCCATTGCCCCATTGACGAATGCTACGCAGATTGATTTTTCAATCCCCGGAGGAGATTATTATATCGACTTGTCGAACTTGATGCTTAAAATTCGAATTCAAGTTAAGAGCTTAATGGGGCTTTGATTGAGATTCCGGCGGCAGAAAAAAGTTTGCCTTTGTAATCTTCCGCTTCATTCTATTTTTAGTCCAATAAATGTATTCATGAACAAAACTTTAGTACAGTCTGGTGAACGTCGAAGATTTTGGGTGTCCTAAGCACCAAGAACTACCCGATCCTTGTCCAATAGTGTGTACAAATCATTCTAATTAGTCAAATTGCGCATTGTTCAAAGCCTAGAAAATAAAATAACGAAATATGTCATATTGTCATGAAAATAATTTCTTTTGATTTAAACCATATTTACCGTTTCTTAATTCATCAACAATATTTAAATTCAAACACCCGTAGGATAAGTTTGTTAAAGCATCGATATACATAATAGTATGTAAGGAGAAAATTATTATTATTACACCGGGTTTTTTATTTTTATTTTACGTAACAAAATAAAACTAGGAAAATTACTCGAACATCGATGTGAATTCCCATCACCTGTGGAATCCCTGACTGTTTATGATTAGTACTTAGCTACGTATATGATAGTTGTGTCTAAATAAATGTGTTATAAGAATATTCAATTTTAATAAATTAATGATATACTATAAGAACCGAATGTGAAGCACTTTGTTGTTCTGAGTCTATATCATATTTGTAATGTTCATCGATTGAACTATCACGTTCCTATACAAATTCCATTCTAAATCCGGATGGATCCCATAGAAGCACCGAGATAACAAATTTCAAAATGTAAGAAATGTACATCGAACTTTTTAAAACATATTTTTGATTTAAAATTATTTTCATGGAAAACTAAATGCTAAGTGGAAGGAAAAAATTCTGTCCAAGGAGTAATAAAAATAAATGTTAAGGTCTTAAAAACAATCGTATCGCTCAAGCATTTAAAGGGTAACTTTATGGACGTTCGGAATGGGTATATATCACCCCGCCCAGTTTTAAATTCAATCAAACTTTTATAAGTAAAAATCAATATATCCGTTAAAAACAATGGTGAATCAAGCTTCAGTTGTTAAGTTGTATGTATTATTTTTAAATATTGACCCATTTTCTTTTCCTTTCTCACCTCTCCTTAAAAACATAAATAAAAATGTGGTTAGTATAATTTTAACGTAATGTCTTTCCTTTTATGATATTTCAATTCTTTCAACCGTAAAACGTAATCTCATAATATTTTGCAACTGAAGTTGATAATGAAATAATTAACTAAAATTTAAGACTATATTTAAAAAACAATAATAAATATCGTACCTATACTTCATTTAATTTTTAATTTTTGAAGGACGTATGTGATCGATGTAAGTGGGAATGAAGATTCGGAAATAGTTTTTAAAACAGAGTAATGATGAATTCTTCGTTTTTAATCCTTAAAAAGAAATATTAACTAATTTTCTCTTAATATCCCACCTCTATTCTTTATAACATAATCAAAATGTGAGGTTTATATAAGTAAAACTCATCTCTTCTATTCAGGAACATATTTTATAATATCACGAGCTTATACTTTCCCCTCTCTCTCCCAGGTATAGGCTGGCGCCGCATACGTCTAAATTATGCTTAATCGTGGAACGACACCATTATACCGGGGATTGGTATATGGACCCGTCCCTGGAACAGGAAGTTTATTCGGTGTATGAGTTGGGCGATTTGAGTTAAAATAAAATGTTTCATTTGAAACTATTTTCGTCTATATTGAGATTCGATTTCTCATAAGATATTGATGGGGTATACGCGAAACCACTTACTTATAATCAAATCAAATTTAACTATTCTCATATTGTAACACTTTGCCAAAATACTCCTTATTCTTCAAATTAAATGTATTCAAATTTTTTGCTTATTTCATTTTGTCTTTACAAAATATCAGTATTTTATCTCAGAAAGGTTTACCACACGCTATTTTCCAATGATAAACTTTATACACTTTATACAAAGAGTAGTTCGTATTATTATTATTGTATTGGAGCATAATCCTACGGTAGAGTTTCACGAGGGTTTATTAGACCCAGACAATTTAAATCCAACGATTACAAAATTTATAATTCTCGACGATATCTTATGTGAAATAGCTAATAAAAAAGACGTCGAGGTTCGCATCATCGTAACACGTCCGGACTGATTTTATTACAAAATTTGTTTTATCACGGGAAAGAAGTTAGAATTCTCAATTTGAATTCACAGTACCTCGTAATTTTCCGTTCGGCTAGAGACGTTTCCAGCGTGCTAAATATCGCTCAACAAATTTCACCGGCTAATACCAAATTCGTTGTGTGTAAAAACTTGTATTTTTTTTAAATATCTGAGCGCGTGTAATGTGCAACAGAGAAAAAGCTATCATTAAACTAGCGAATCACGACGACGCTATCTTAGCACTGGTCAAATGTATAAATGTACTACGTGGGAACCTTCAGTTATTAGATGGACAAAAGAGTCGATTGAAGAAACACCGTAAAGCCTTACATCATCTGAGCACAAACAATCCTCACGCTAAAAAAAACATTATCGTGCAGAAGGGTGGATTTCTACGGTTTTTGAGCACGACTTCTTTCAATCGTTAGTTCAGTCGCCGCTGCCATGATAAGCCGTGCCATTAATAAATAAATGGCTCAAAAAATGATTTTAGTGTTTGAAGAATGCTACAGTAGATGGTAAGTTCCTTTTAACATTTTAAATCCAAGATGGAATTCTCACTGATAAACAACTGCCTTGTCTAAAAACAACAGGTTGATAGTGGTATCGACATTGTTTATTCTAGCAATAGTATAGGAGTCCACAATAGGTTTCTAACGATTCCGTATATCCAAAATAATAACGAAAACAAATGAAACCATCTTTTAGCACTTTAACAAAACCTATTTCCAACAAAATTTTGCAAGAAGTTTCGTCCACTGTATAAAACGAAATAATAATTAGAAAATTTAATTAAAGAAAATAAAAATTACTAAATAGCATACTTGTAACTTGTTAAATAAAAACCAAAAAAAACCCAGTATTTTCTTAATAATCAACTCGCTTGCTTACATTGTGAATATATTTCTAATGACTGATTAAAGGTAAAATTCTCAAAATTTTATAGAAATGCTGTGTAAATATCAACATTATCATAAATTAGAAGGCTGAACGTTTTTTAAGTACTATAAAATAATATTTCAAGGTAAAAAATTGATCATAGTATAGTATATTTAAAATCACTATTAGAAATAATTAATCAAATAATTTATCTGATAATTATAATCAACCTTGTATCTAAATATTAAACATTGATTATAATACAATATTATCTTAAAAACGTATCCTTTGGATATTAAAAAATAATGATTTCAAATTTTAAAACTAAAATGACTATACTCATTTATTATTTTTGCTTATGCGTATCATTTTGCATAAAAAATAGGGCGTTGTCAGATACAAAATTATAATTAAGGTTAATAGTTTTATACATGCATTTACTATCCGTATAGAAAGGCGAGGTTTTGGATGTAAAATTACCAAACGGACAAAATATCCTCAGATATCAATGCTAACGAACCATCTACCTCCAAGTCGAATCAAGAAGAATTAATTGAAGAGCTTGACGATGGTATTAATTTTATTGGCGAGGTACAGCGAATGTGGATGAAAAGTTAAGAAAGACGGAGTTTCGTACGAAACCAGAACACCAACGCCATTAAAGATCAAACCCAGGATGAAGTGTGGCGAGCGGATCATAAAAGAATTAAATTCTTGTCAGACAGCAATCTCTCTTTCTGGACGTCATACGAATTTTAAATTCGGCCAATCGACTAAAGAGTGTTATTGAAGAAACTGAGGGAAAAGTTGTTTTGCAACCATCCAAAGTAAGTTGATTTCTTTTAATCCAAATCTGAGTATAATATTCAGATTTTAAAATTAGATTATTATTTTAGAAATGGAAGAGCAGCAATTATAGAAAAAATTCATGTTATAAAGTTTGTTGGTTTTAACATCTATATTGAGATTGTATGTGCGGGATAAACAATGTCGTCAGATGACGAATCTAAACGACGAAACTAGCTACGGAAGTGATAATGAATAAGATTTCAATTCATTAAACAATTTTAATTACAAACAATTTTATAATATTTAAAAACTAACACGAAAGTGGAAATGTTCTCAAATTGACGTACAGCTAGCCTTATTTAATTTAAAGCAAATTCCAGCCCGTTTATTTTTTACGGTTTTTCAAAGAATCTTAAAGGGAATTTTAGACTATATTAAAAGTCAGGCCAGCGATTACGAAAATTTGCGGTTCGCTATACAATTGGAACTTTTATACCATCCTTTTAATATACACGTTATAAACATTGAAATTCTCCAGACGTCCTGGTATAGATTTCCACTAGAGGAGGGGTATCAGGAGAAATTGACACTGTCACCTGCTTGTGTTTCAACGTCGTCAGTCACGTCGGAAGACACATGTGTTTGAGAAACCATAAGGTAACGTGGCGAGTTGATTGACTCTGAAGGGTTAGAGCTTATGATTGGACTTTTATGGGGATAATGAAAAGCCTCAAAATCTACTTAGCATAGTTTTTGTCCCTAACTTATATATATTTAAAATTTATTGATAAAATTATAACTCATCATTTTGGGGCCGCTGAATAGTCTCGAATTTGAATAACACCGAAAGAATGTACAAAGTGTCCTAGTCTCGAAACTGATTAGCGTCGAAACTGACTGGTCTCGAAAGCTCAATGTGCGGTACTGGAATAGACTCGAAAATGAATAGTCTCGAAACTGACTTCACTCGAAACTCAACAGTCTTGAATCGGAATAGTTTCGAAACTGATTTCACTCGAATCGGAAGAGTATCGAAACTGATTTCACTCGAATGGGAAAAGTTTCGAAACTGATTTCACTCGAATCGGAAGAGTATCGAAACTGATTTCACTCGAATGGGAAAAGTTTTGAAACTGATTTCACTCGAATCTGTTGGACGGGAAATAATCCTCAGAAAACATTTTGTAAGATTAATTTTGTAGTGAGATAGTTTTAATAGAAGTAAATGAACATAAGCTATCAGAGCGTTGATATATTTAATTTGTAAGATACACTTTTTATTTCGCTTTAAATAATATAATATTATACGTATCTAATATATTTATTATTTAATTTGTAATAGTGCTTTTATGGCTAGGTACTTCTATAAGAAGTTGTGAAAATGGTAGTCGAAAAAGAAATAATTTCAATGAGATGACTTTGATTCTGTTTTTCAGCCAATTACGAAAGGATTCCAAGCTGTTGTTCGTCCTTCTTATGTTTCCGTACACAGAAAAACGAGGTGCTCCGACTCGGTCTATCCATTGCCTAGTGTAGTAGGTCATCAAATTTATAAGACCGTGGAGATGTGGTTCGTTGCCCACGGTTTCTAAAATCTTTAGCCGGTGGATTTCCACCGTTTCTGGAATTCTATCTTTTGGTAGAAGCGCGACTGTTAGCAACTTTCTTACAATCTCCTTGGTTGCTGCGTGAGTGTTATACATTCTCTCAAGTCCAAGGTCCTTGAATTTTCTCCAGACGGCCTATTTTTGAAAAAATTAAATTTTATTAATTGATATACTTTATCGTTTGTGGAAATTTCGGAAGCTTATAAACACGCAAAATTAACAGAAATTTATTATTACTCACGAATAATGAACCAGGCATCCAGATACAGTTATTTTGGGAAATATCCTACTAACTGTATTTATTATGGTCATTTCGTAATCGGTTATACACAGTCTAGGTCTTTAATTGGGGTACCTTCGCTTCACTTATTTAAAAATTGCTTCGTAAGAACTCCCACTTTTGTCTGTCATCAGCACGTACACGAAGGGGAATACCTAAATCGATGGTGAAAATATATTTTGTATTCTAAATTATTTCCAAGACAATAATAAAAAGATTATATTACATGATCAAAAGCAACGGCGTGTATAGTGAAAAGTTGATAAAACATTCCCGGCACTACTTTAAAGTACCGTCACAATGAATTTCAGATATATCAGCAATCAAGTTCGAAAAAATCGGCGATATTAACATTAGGCATAGACTGTCACCGACGGGGTTTAAAAGACCACAGAAAAATTGTTGGTCCTTTTTCGTAAGGCAAAGGAGGAAAAAAAGAGCGACGACGTTTATACATCACCTATTCCATTTTCTTGAAGCCAACTCCGTGAGCTTGAAAACTGAAAATTGCCTTGTATTTACATTGTCTGAGAATAAATACCTCTATCCATTACCTTTGAGACTCGTTTCCATAGATATCTCTCAGTTATCCCGTTTCACTCTCGGCTTTCCTTTTGCAAGCGCTTCTAAATTTTAAATTTACAATATTTTGCGCGTCATCACCGTGATTATGCGAAGCGGTTAATTCAAAGACTCCATTTTTATAAATGCCACGAGATGCACAATCAGGATTTCTAGAGCATTGCAAATATATTTTCCCGTTAGAAATCCTATTATTATTATACATGAAGTAATCTTTAGTACACACCTTCGATCCTTTGCAATAACCCTCAATTTCCTCCATTTCAACGCAGGGAGCAATAGTATGTCTTCTCGAAGCGAAAGTTTTTCTTACAGATCTACCAATCGCGGAAAAGAATTCACGTTTTTTTTTGTCCCAACCAAAATGCCCCCCAAAATAGCTTTTAACAGTGAAAGGTTTAGGGTTGACAGAAAAGAAAGTCCATCACCTGTCCCAGTAGGTTAATGGTATGAAGGAATTCGTCTAAGGTCAAGGGGAGGGGCTAGCACACCCGAGACCTCGCTAAAGGCATGTGTGGAAAGGGACTTAGCAAGGGGTTTTCCCGGTTTCCGTATTATTCTTACCCTCGACTCCTGCCTTCTGCAAGCCCCCCCGTTTTAGAACGCAATCTGTTCCGGATCGCCTGGCTTTGGTCTATGCTGAAACCATAAGCCCTGAAATTTCGACTGAAATCCTTTTCTAACAGGCATGGCTTGTTATTTTTATATCTCTAAAACTATTGGTCTTAAGCGAAATCTAAAACCACCGCTGGATTCCTGAAGTCGGAAACCTGTGCCTTTTATATGTTTCGATTTAATTGGTTTTTTATAAGTTTAGTTAAATTTTCATTCAGAAAATTGTCACGGAGACTCTTCGAAAATTATGAAAAATAAAACTTTTCTAGTTTTAGACCATTCTTTTTGTTCGACTTCGACTACGGAGTGACATAGACATAAGCGATTTTCGAATCGCACATCATAATTATTTTTCCACTCTTGCTTTATATTGTTAATATTGAAGTGAAGAGAAGCACATTGTGAAAACTAAATGAAAAAGACTTAAAACGGTTTTAAAATCCTACGTTTCGGAGGAACTGTTGTAAAAATCGCTGAAGAAGGAGGAACAGTTCCTCCGAAACGTAGGATTTTTAAATAAATAATTTGTAAATTTTAAAACCGTTTTAAGTCTCTTTTCATTTTGTAAATATTGAACATAAAATGTATGCACATTTCTAACCTTTGTTGTTTATAAATAAAAAATAAATAGGTATTTAAATATTATCTTCTTTATGCTGGTTTTATTATTTGAATATAGCTTTAAAATTTCTAAATCAACATATAATGAATGTTTTATATATATAATATCTTATATAAAAAGGAATATGAATGAAATACAGGAAAATAAGGTAAATTCCAATAATAAAATATAAAGGTTCATGTTTTATTTTAGAACTAAGAATATAAAATTCTCGCACAATGTAACAATCTAGACTCGCCCTTTCCTTTTTCGATTTCACTCCTTGCGAAATATGGGGTGAAAATCTTAACCTGCCTAGCATATGGCTGCGCTAACAAGTTATCATCTTATTTGTACAGGTAATGCTATATCTTTTGTGACAAGTAATTTTTGTAGTGCAGTTGACGTGAAAGAGCGCGGGAGAGATAAGCCGTTAATTGGCGAGAGCGGGACCAGGACCGTCACCGTGCGTCCGAGATTAATAGAGGGGTCAGAAGGGGTAGCCACATACCCCCCTGAACACTTTTTCCAGATTCAACGTGAAACTAGGCCTTGAACGTTTATAGTTTATTCTGGATAAACTTTGCGTACATTTTTTGTTATGATGTTTCGTAAAAACATGAATTCTAAATTTATTTTAATGTCTGTCCCTTCTTAGCCGTAACACTTACAAGAATAAACACTTTTTCAGTTTGCAGAACTGGTTTTTGTATAATTATTATTTGGGTCCGCCGAGGAGAGTCTCACATTCAACCCCCTTTATTTTATTTGAAGCGGCGCTGTTGAGCTACTGTATGTTCGCATATTTACTTTGTAGCCTTCAAACCAAAACCACGTTTCATATTGGCGGGCAATTTCACATATATCGATTTGAATACTTGAAGCTGTATTGGATTGATAAAGGACGTGCGTTTTAAGAAAAGTGTCTAGAAATGGGCCCCCCACACAACTTTATCTCAAACGTAGCTAGGAATCATTTTACTACTTTACTTGTATTTTTCTCGATTTTCCAACAACACAGCGCTAAGACCTACCAAAAACTCCTTGTTATGAGCATTTTAGGCTGATAATGAACAAAAATAAGAACTTTTAATAAATGCAAAAAACTGGTACATTAAATTTATATAAAACGCGATATGAAAAAAAAACGTATTAGAGTAATTCCATACGATTTCGACCAATCGTGTCAATCAATTTTTTTTAATTTTAAACACGGATAGATATTAAGAATTTATAGTTAAATCCAAGTTTAACCGAAACCCCCCATTTTTTGGTATAGGGTACCTCGATTTCAGCACGCCTTCGCTTAAAGTTTAATAACTTTTTATATATAAATTGTGTTTTAACAAAATGAGACAATATTGGACATTTCGGCAAGTCCATTCAGAGGCGGATACTATTTAGTCCTAACGGGAATTGGAACCAGTTTATTGGGTGTCAAAATGTTGGTACCAGGTTATTGGATGTCAAAATATTTGGGGGAGGGGGGGTCTCATTCGAGGGGCTAAAGGGTCAGGTTGGAGATTGAGAACACGAAATATAATTAAACAACTAGATAGCTCTAGAAAAGAGCTTTAAAAATCTTTCAAATAATAATTCTTGACTATTTGTATATAGTTATATTTTACCACATATTTATATAAAATAAAATTTTGGCATTTGTTGATACTTTTGGGACCTTAGTATTACAACAAGATGTCACGGACATTTAAGTACACACAACGTATTAAATAAATTTTCAATTTTAAATTTAAATTGGAACAAATTTTCAATCATCTTGAACATTAACTTAATAAAACCGAGAGGATTTTTATCGAAAATTAATTTTTCGAGTTATCTGGTTTTGTAAATAAGGTAGCGAAACGCGAACTCGTTGAACGTGTTAGTTTTCACTAGATCCCAAAAATAAAATAAAATCATAGGTAGATTTAAAGCAAAAAATAGAAAAACCAATGGCACACTTATTTTTTGACTTCTGGGCATAAAATATTTAGGGTCACACTTATTTATTACGCTCCTGGTCATACGTTATTGTTATTTCAGGCGGGTTTTCAATAGAATCAAATATAGCTTCAGCGCGTAAAGAATTCGGGTATAACGCGAAATGGCTAATTAACTCACTCAAAATTAATTTTTTTCAACGCGACTGCAACCTAAGCTGGAATGGGTCTAGAAGTAACAAAAACTTGTGGTTTTTGATCAAATCTTACTTATCTACTTCCTGTCGTAAGACGTGCGTAAAAAGGGCGTACAAAATCCAGGTATAACGCGAAATGGCCAATTAACTAATTTAAAAAACTATTTATTTGCTACCCGACTTCAAACTAAGATAGGCTGCGCCCAGAATTAACTAAAATTCTGATTCCCGATGAAATCGAAGTAAATTTAAAAAAACATGCGTAGATTTAAAACGAAGAAAATTATAAAACACTAAAGTGCGCAAATGCCCCACTTCTCGGGCTCCGATCCCAAAAATTGAGATATCAATCGCCTTTGTACTAACGTACCGCGAGCAATCGTGTACGGTGGCGGCGGCGGCTCACAGTAGGTGATCGTAATACACACAGATCCCTAAGGATTGTGTGTAAAAAAGGAAACAAATTGGGAAACATTTATTGTACCATGTGTTTCTGAACGTATTTTCCAAACTAACCAAAATGGCGGATTACAAAACCCCAAAACTGAAGGGTATAAGGTTTTTCTATAGCTATTTATAGATTAGTTTCGTTTTCAGTCACAACACTAAGTTCAATGCTGCTATTTAACACGTAATCCTTTATAATTTCATATTTTATCCATTTATTTCTACGGTTTCACTGCTCAAAATTAAGGGTTTAAAATTATATACATAAGTTAAACGTCTGTCAGGGCTAAATGGGACGACAAATGTCATGTACCTCTTCACTTGATTTTACTGATATCAACGCCTAAAGCGACTGCTTCCAGAGCTAGATCATTTATTCTTAAAGATTATGATTTTGAAAATATCCGAGCATTATTTATCACACATCGTTAAAAACGTTGTAATAATTTCTAAAAGACCACCATTTTTTGTTAGATTTAAAACATAATAAATTTCATAAGTGTTGAATTTCCACCAAAATTAAAATGTAAGTTTTTACACCCAATAACCAGTGTCGTAGCTGATAACTCAGCCCCCCCCCCCCGCTAAAATCTCTATGAGGCCCCGTTTTTCATTTTTTATGGTTAGCGGGGCCCGCCTGAAGCTCGAGGCTCCCCCCGCACCGCGGGCCCTGTGGACCATCAGCTACGCCACTGCCAATAACCTGGTATCCATTTCCGTTAGGACTAAATAGTCTCCGCCTCTGAATTGGACTTGCCGAAATGTGTAAGATTGTCTAATTTTTTTAACATACCATATATATATAAAAAGTTATTAAACTTTAAGCGAAGGGGTACGGAAATCAAGGTACGCTATACCAAAAAATCCGAATGCTTTCTGGATTTTTCACTCACGTCCAACAGATTCGAGTGATATCAGTTTCGAAAATATTCCGATTCGAGTGAAATCAGTTTCGAAACTATTCATTTTCGAATATATTACAGTACCGCACATTGAGCTTTCGAGACTAGTCAGTTTCGACGCTAATCAGTTTCATGGTTATTCATTTTCGAGACTATTCAGATAAATAAAAAATGCTTTTATCAAAGCAGTTGAAAGGTTGAATTGAGGGGGAGTAGTTGAGATCTATGAAGGCGCAAATATTGAAAATGTTTTAGGTTTAAAGAGTTTTGTTTTTGGAATTTTCAAAAGCGAAATATATTTCTAAAATAATTTCCATCGATTTTCCTCACCTTTCATATATTTTAAAACCCTTCCCTTAAATTTGAGCCTTGAAACTGTAACAGTAAACTGAAAAAATTTTAAATTGTAAATGAGTACGCGTGTTTAGTTCTGATTTTTTTCTATTATAATCGAAATATTTAAACCAATTTTTAAAATCACGCGCATTTGGCCATGGATAATTTAGTGGGGCTGTATCTAGAAAGAAAAAGACAAAAATACGAGGTAGGCTACATTTCTTGATAGTTGATACGGCACCATATTTTTCAAATGAAAAGCTTATTTCTGGCTTCTGGCGTTGATTTTCAATCCGATGAACGTCTGCTACGTTGTTGCAACTAGCTCGTGCAGATTGATTTTGCAAATTAGTACTCGTAATGTGTTATAACTTAATTAATTTGCTTTTTAAATTAAAAATGTTGTATGAATATAAAATAAATTAAACAGTTAAAGGAGTTGGCAACGTTCTATGTAAGCTAATTATCTTGTTGAATTTGATGTTATATAAATCATATTCTAAATTATATCTATCTAACTTTTCGATTTAAGTAGAATAAGTTATTGGCCAAAATGTACTTTGAAAACAGCGAATCATCCATTCCTTTCAAGGACACCACTCCAAAACTTACTTTTGGAGTTACAATTTGACTAAATAAACTACGGCTTTATAAATTATTGCTAAGTGAACCCTTGAATGAGAGTGAAAAATTATACACCCTAGAAGCAAAATAATAATAAGTTGTTGGTCAAATTGAACTTTGAAAACAGTTATCCGCTACTTTTCAAAGAGACCACCTCAAAGATTACTTTTGGAGTTACTATTTATATAAATATACTACTGCTTTATAAATTAGGGCTTTAAGCGAACCCTTGAATGAGAGTGAACAATAATTAAACCTAAAAGCAAAATAATATAAAGTTATTTGTCCAAAATGTACTTTGAAAACAGTTATCGTTCCGCTACTTTTCAAAGAGACCACCCCCAAACTTACTTTTTGAGTTACAATTTCACTAAATAACCTACTGCTTTATAAATTCGGGCTTTAAGTGAACCCTTAAATGAGATTGAAAAATTTGTGTTTTATGGGTACTGATCAAGTTATTATCTTCCCCATAGAGCATGAGAGATGTCATACTAATTTTTATCTTTGAGGCACCAATTTCAAAATTTTATTTAACGGTAAAGCTCTTACCAATTGACAATAGTTAACACTGATTAAAATAATAATTGATACTATATAATTAATTTACTGGGAATTTTTGATACTGCAGCTCTTACCGTGTTACATTCATAAGTGCGTAGGCATACATTTTTAAAAGTGAAATAAAATTAATTTAAAAAGATTATGGTTATTTTAATATTTAAATAATCAATGTACACATTATTAAAAGCAGATCAACCAAATAGTAAAAATAGTTAGTACTATGTGATTGCTAACATTAAATATGTAAAAACTAATCGATCCAGATTCCAGAATGCTTAATTATTATATAAGAAAGTTGTATAATTTAGTTATTACCGTATATTTACAGGGGTGCAAAGGCTTAAGTTTTTAAATGTTGATTACAATTAATTTACATAAGATTATGGTTATTTTATTTTTTAAATAATTCTTTATGTATAATTAAATGCACCACAACCAAATTTATTTACCAATAATGCGTTTATTAACACTGAGAAGATTTAAAACTTTTAAGGCGGTACCGACCAAAAAATGTATTTTCAAACTTTGGAACAGGGTTGCTCATGAACTTCCCAGCCGATAAGTAAAGCCATCATGTCAAAAATGTTTCATTTAAGCAAAGCCTTCGGTAGAATTTTACCTACTGTCGAGTAAACCATGTAATGTATTGCCATTATGAAGTTTGTTTATTTTTAAGTTGACAGTAATAACTAAGCCGTGTAGCTATCACTAGCCTCCCTAATATTGAATCTTGGGTATGAAAATCGCTTAAAATTTAAAAGTGAACAAAAAAGCTTACGTTTTTGATAGAATTAATAGTGCTTTCAAAGTCTATGGAGAAGCATGTTGGCCCCTTATAAAGATTCCACTATCGTGAAATCTTAATTCGAGACTAGGACACTTTGTACAATCTGTCGGTGTTATTCAGATTCGAGACTAATCATTTTCGAGACTATTCACGCGCCTCTATTTAAGCATTGAATCATTTGTAAATGGAAAAGGTGGTACTAGTGTACTCGAAGGATACTCAAAACAAGTTCATGGTTGACTCACAATTGGGCTCAACTTGCCTCGTTTTTGTCGTAGGATCACCCTAATAAAGTTCGTTCTTCTTCTTCTGGAACGTCTCCTTCTGCAGTTTCAGGTTCCGTGGGTTGTATTTTCAATTTTCTCTCCAGCGTCTGTCAACCGCCGTGAATAACTGTCGATTTGACGAAATGCTCCTGATACAAGCACGGTCCTTTCACCGTATTTTCCTGAGCGAGTCCATATATAAGATGCATATCGACATATTCTGCATTCGTGAAGTACGCCATAGCACAGCAGGTTTAAGATACGAAATGTGAATTTAATTATTGAGGCCCCTCCATTTATTAAAAAGACGAGCCTCTTACTCGACCAAAAATAAACTATTTGTACATACTATCTAGACTAAACCTGTAGACTAAACATTTGTTTTGGGTTGAATATTAAATGAGAGCATAAACTACACAAGCGAACTACATTCCGTGTACTAGCATTCAAGGAAAACGCTACACAAGGTGTTAAATTTGTATTTACTTAAGGGCTTAGATCAATAAAAAATGAATTCGAATATTTATATTTTTTAATAGGCTAGGCGTAGCTACTAAGAAAGTTTGTTATTGTTCAGAATCCAATGCTTAGTTAAAGGAAACAATTGGGTCCAAGGAAATTGATAAACTGCACATTTGTGCGTTTTGCAACGTTTTGGAAGCCGATTATTTACGGCTTATTACTCGGATATTGTTTTATTTAGAAAAACGTTTCTTTGGACTTTTTTCACTCCTTGTTACCCAAAAAATGCGCCTATAAAACCATGTATACAGAAAGAAATATAATATAAAATATTAGGGGAAGCGAAAACTAAAATCCTGAAGCGAAGCGCCCAACATGAAAGTGTTAAATAATATATTTAAGACGTAATATGCACCCAGAAAACATAAAACATTACTGGTTTGTGTTTAATCTTGCTTCAAAATCTTTAAATAAGTGGTAAGAGAATTCACTATAGTATTCGGTCCCTGCTCCGAAACAAATTGGAGATTAAAAAGAAATAGGGTTTCTCATTTTAAATTTAGTTTAAGACCATAACTTTATTGGAGTTATTCGGTTTTCATTTTTTATCTGTCAGCATCCTCTCCGTCATCTTCTTTTGATTCAGAGTAGTTTTGGCTTCAGTTTTCGGGAAGTGCTTCAAACGGAACCATCAGTTTGTGGATTATCAGATTTGATTTTTATTACCCACAATTAGAAACCATTTTGTATCCATTAACGACAAATACAACCATTTAGTACCAGTAAAACCCATTTGATACATTTAAAGGACTAATATAACCCAAAATATATCAATTTTTAATCCAAAGAACCCATTTGATCACCATTAAAATCTGAAGAAAACATTCGATATCCATTTCGAACACATTTCGAACCAAAAGAACCCAATCGGTATTCATTTCAAACCAAAAAGAAATACTCAATTGATATCCATTTCGAATCAATAGGGCCCATCTGATATCCATTGAGAACCACTCGAACCCATAATACAGGGTGTTTTGAATTGCTGTGACTGGGTATTTTGTTCAGAAACTGCATAAGATAGAGTTTCGAAATTTCCGGGGTATTATTTCTAGTGTGGGATCGCTCTAAATCCTAAATTTTAGAAAAATCGGAAATAATTTTGGGTTTTTGTAAAAATATTTTTCACCGGTAGGTGCAAGTAAAAAACGTTCCAATGATAAAGTTGTAGAGTGCTGTCGAAAATGTTCAAAGAAATGTGTTTTATTGGAAAAGAAAACTTTTTCACGAAGATATGAGCTGATGAAAAAACCAACTGTCCATAGGGGCCTATAGCCTTCGCATTTTTGTACGTAAATGAAAGAACAGTCTGAAATATTTAATTGAACAATTTATTGTAATAACCACAAGAATTTTACACCTGAGGTTCTATGATACCTTCGTTTGTTGCGATACATCATGTATCATACATGTTTGGGCTCGATGAAGCATGTTTTTAAACGAGCGTCTGATCAAGTGATCATATCAGGAGTGAAAAGTTCGAAGGCTGCAATGATTCGCTGATGCAAATTTTCGATGTTCTCAACGGGCGTCACAAAAACTTGTGCTTTGATGAACCCCCACAAAAAGGTCTATCGGAGTTGGGTCCGGAGACCTCACAGGCCATCGAACGTGATCGTGCCTGCCAACCAAAAGATAAGGGAACTCGCTGTTAAGATGTAGCGTTGTCCAATTAGACGAGCTGGGAGGCAAAATGGACCAATAACTTGATACCCGCCCAAACATTCAGTCGGAGTTGTTGTTGATGATGGTGAGGAAAAACCCAGAGAGGATTCTCGTTAAACCACATGTGGGTGTTTTGATGGTTGAAAGGCCCATCTCTCCCAAAGGAAAACTTTTGGTCCCTAGAATTTGATTGATGAAATTTAGGATTTAAAGCGATCCCACACTACCAATATTACTATGAAAATTTCGCAGTTTCTGAAAAAAATGCCCAGTGAGAGCATTTCAAAACACCTTGTATATTTCCATTTATAACCACTAGACCCGATTTGTTATGCATTTAGTAACAGTAGAATATATTTGATATCAACTTAGTACTTCCAGATCCCATTTAGAAACACTAGACCCCACTTTAAATCCATTAAGTTCCAGTAGAATTTATTTTATATCCATTTACAATCAATATAACTCAATTGATATCCATTTAGAATCAATATGTCCATTTGATATCCATTTAGAACCACTCGAACGCATTGGATATCCATTAAATACCACTAGGGACCATTTTGAATAAAAAAACCCCATTTGATATATATTTAGGACCAGTAGAACCCATTTATAACCAATGAAACCCAATTTATATCCATTAGATACTGAAGATTATTGGAGTGGTAAATTTGTTTGATTTTAATCTGAACCTCGTCTTATCGGGTTCTTTTATTTTGGGACAGCTATTTTTCATTCTATCAAATTGGACTGAAACCACTTGATTGAACGTCTAATTAGCTTTTAATTTTTTTTTAAGTATGCTATAGAACTTTGAAAATAACGATAAAGTGTCATTAGGAAACGCCTTTTTTATTAAATTCGCTTTTTGTCCGTATATTAACTAAAGATTTTTCGCCATTGTGACAATAGAGCGTTCTATTAAATCGGCCCAAAACCGGCCAAACTTTTCATACAGGCTATAGAGCTAGTTCAGCAGGACAAACAACCGTTGTTATTCTTTGGTTGAAGAAGTTAATTTCTACCATAAAGCCATCGTTGTCTCGTAGTTTGTCGAACAGATCTTTCACCTGCTTAACAAGATGGTAACAAAAGGACAACGTCTAGCCATGATGGTGGAAAGGAGGAAGGTAAAAAAATCTTAATATCATTAAGGGGTTGGCTTGTTCTTTTATTGTTTTTAAATTTCGATGCTTTATTTTTGTAAATACACAATTAAATTATTTTACAAAGTTTTGTAATTTTAAGTATATGTTATTAAATTTTGTTTGTCATTTTTAATTCAATTTCTTGGAATTTATTTCTTAAACTTTAAGGTTTTCGTAACTTTTATACTGTGGCATCTTCTATAAGTTCATAGGAACGTCTTTTTCGTGGGTAAGTTTCCTGTTTTTCAGTTTAACTGGCGGGAACATCTTTAAATTTTATACCATTATTGCTTGACTTGGATAAGAAGTTTTCGAAGGGATCCTTTCTTCTTGGGAAGCTCTCCTGGAACCTGAAAACATTTACAAAATAATCAAATGTATAATAAAGAAATGGAACGTTTCCAAACATTATTATTGAAAGGGGTTGGAAGTTCAGAATCCGTTTGGCCGGGATGTTGAAAGAGTCAAACATCTCCAAACAATGAATATCAAAAATGTGAGAGGCAGCTTCGGCCTCGGTTAGACAAACCCTACAAATTGGGTCATCACTGACACGAATAAGATTTAGGTGTCTGTTAAATTGGCAATGGCCTGTAAGAAGGCCAGTTACCAACCTTACGTTTGTCTTATTGAGCGCGAGTAGCTCTTTTGCTATCGGCCTAGATGGGTTACGGATAAACTCATTGGCCTGCCTTTGACCATCCATCTCAAGCCAAAGCTTGAGTTGACGATTCGACATATACTTGGAGACCAGGCTGCGTACCAGCCACGGGGGATGGGTAGGCCCACTAAACCCGGTTCTTGCACCCTCCCGGGCCAAGTCATCAGCCTTTTCGTTCCCGTTATGACCAGGTATCTAATACATTGAACTTCTCTGTGCGTCCGAAATTCAAAAAGAATATCTAAGCAGCTAAGAACGAGTTTAGAAGTGTTACTATACTGGTTAAGAGCTTTAAGAGCGGCCTGATTATTCGTATAGATTTGGATAACCTTCTCACGATGCTTTTTTACCGACAATAGTCGGCACAGAAGCAGATAGCAGAAATTTCTGGTGAAGAACGGAAGCGTATTCCCCCAGTCTTTCGTAAAACCAGAATTATTATTAAGGCAGTACATCCTATATTTCCACCCTTACAAACAGTTTTGGCAATCTCGACCAAATATCGTAAATTTATCGCGGGGGTATTGATGAAATATATAAACTTTTAATTACATTTTTAAATTTTCGGCCCCGTTTTCTTTATTTAAAAAAAAGAATCGCCCTTATAACCTTTTTGAATAAGCGTTGTTATAATCATAGCTGCACGGCCCGAGTTGAACTCGGGCTCATCTCAAAATTTCTATCCAAACGTTTAAGTGCTCGTTCTCTGGCTTAATTTAAGGAAAAATATTGTACAGGCTCCGCTCAGACTCAGGTAGAACGACAGGGTTTGAAACAGCTCGTCTCTGACTGGTGTTAAGCTTTATTTTTCATGTCTCATTTATTTTTATTTTTTTCCTAGTCTCGTCTCGAGCTCAATTTTCTTAAGTTAAAAAATTTGGTCTCGTCTCGGACTAGGTGACTCATATGTTTTGAGTCCTCGACTCAACACAAAATTTTATGGCTCAGTACAAATTAAATGGCTACATGTAAGTAAAATGCCTTTTTGTACCTGTACGTTAGCATTTATGCTTTGTATCACGCATCCTACAATAAAATGAACAGCTAACTATAACTTTCTTCAAAATTTAGAAGCCGAAAAATATTATTTCTTATTTAAACAATTAGTATTATTTGCTTAACCCCGAATACCTCATTCAAAAAAGAAACAGAAAATGGTATGAGTGCCGCTTAATTAAATTAGTTCACACGATGTTTAGAAAAGGCAAGATACGCGACAATGAAATTGTGAGCTTTAAGCTATTAACTTGGGCTTGTGCCATCTGTGGACGTGCCATTTGCGGACAAAAAAACAAAAATGACATTTTGTTATACAGGGTCTTTTTTTTTGCTCGGAAAAGTGTTTTTTTCAAAAACTATTTATAGTACCGATTTCAAATTTGGAAGGTCAATTCTCTATACCGGGGGACATCAGTTTGAGAAATTTGAGCGTTTTCGGTAATGTTTTTCACCAATTTTGAAAAATTATTTTTCGACCACTAGGTGCGAGATAAAAAATTTCTATTATAAAGTTGTAGGCCGTCATCGAAAACCCTTAAAAATTGTTCACTCGACGAAAAACAACTTATTTATCAGTGAAAATTCGAGCTTGAAAAATTTACAAGTTGGTGAAGCCAAATTACGATTGTTCTGATTACTCTCGTTCATCCTCGAACTTCCTTCAGAATGCTCAACATTTGTATTTAAACGTTTCGAAGATTCCTTCCATTTTTTTATAAAGTACATTACTTCTACACGCGAGAGCGTGCTGTGTCTACTCACGCAAGAAGGAGAACGTCCAAGAAATTCAAACTCATTCAAAAGATAAGAGCGCTAGTAACAAAAAAGGAAAGAGAGCATGCGCGTGATTTTAGCTTCTCTGTCAAAAGATTAGAGCGCGAGCGATTGCTTTACTCTCCACAGCAAAATAGCGGCAAGTATTTGCTTCCTGTTTCTCGCTTTTTAGCTTAACTCTTCTTGCTTGACCTAAAATGTTTCAAAAAATAACAAAAATCTTGACAAGTTGTTGAATTCCATTTGCCAGAGTCCGATTCCCAATATTCTGTACGGTAAAAGTTTTTTCTACATAAAGAAATCTAAATATCCAACTGTTAAAGGGATCCACCAGGGATGTGCCAAGAGTTTAGTCTAAATACAACTGTTTCGTCATTAGGTACCTTTATATAGTAATTTTTTATTTAAATTATTTGTTTTGTTTAACTGTATGAATTTAAGACATGCGCTAATACGTCTAAGCACGGCTTATCTACACAGGTTAGAACTCGGTGTACTTTCGTATGTACTAAAGAAGGGGGACCATTTCGTACTGCTGGACTTTATCCGATTGGAATTTAAACTATCCAAGCACCACCTTGATTGTGAAAATAATTAATAATTATTATTGTTGTTATTTTAAATGTAAAAATAATTTAATCATCACTAAAGCTGTTATAAAATATTTTCGTACTTTAAAAATTATATAATAATTATCAATACTTAAAATTAGAATAGATTAAAATTCATAGATAGATGGCGAGCGCCTTAATAATCTTGGGTCGCGGGCTTGCAGTTCCTAACGGTCCCCAAATATCGCTTTTGAATTCTAAGTTGTGTAGATAAACCATGGTCATAGCTATCGCTCTGATAATTTTAATTAATGCTCTGCCAATGTAATGTAGTTTGCGACCTCTTTTTTTAAAAGTAAAATCCTAAATATTTCTATAGCTATAAATCATTTAATATAATAACGATAAGAAATAATACAGTTAGACTGTTTACTAACGTCTATTCATTTAAACAATTGTCACGTATCCAGCTTTAACCTAAAAATTCATTTTGAATGTGTTATTCAAAGGTGGTTTGAAAAATAGTTAATATAATAGGATGTTATTAAAATAGGAAGAAAAACAACGATTTTTAAAAGTACACAAGTATGTTTATTTAAAATTTTTGACCCAACTAGTCGGGTCAAATATTTTAAATAAACATTCTTGTGTACTTTTAAAAATCTTTGTTTTTCTTCCTATTTTAATAATTATATTTGCACAAAGTAGCTAGTAAAATTTTAAATATAATAGGATGTGTAACGTTTTAATCAATATATTGTAACGTTAGACTCGGGAGGATATAATTTCTTTAAACTAGATGGTACTAATCGTGGAAACTTAACAGTATGTTTTTCAATGGCAAAATCGGTTTTTCGAAGGTACCTAGCGGAAAAACAAATAATTTTTTTTCAATAATCCTAACGTATATTAGTTCTATGTGGTCGGTAGTACATAATTTGTAAAAATCAACAAAATTGGCCGAAAGTTTTTTTCCATAGGCCGTAATTTCTTAGAGTCAGAGCCATACCTAGACCAAATGGCGCCCTGAGCAAAACATCAAAATGGCGCCCTCATAACCTTTGGAAGAAATATTTTACGAAAAACTAATACTCAGAAAAAAATATTTATTTTAAAATAACATTTATTGTTACATACTCATACATATGGTATTTATTTTTACAATTTTAAATTTAAAAGTGTAGAGTAGCACATATTAATATGAAAGATCTCTACTTGGTCGTTATGGAGAAATGACGCGAAATTACGTAACCAACTTGTAGAGTTTATCGGTTTTTCCCTTATGAATAATTAACAAATAATAATTACCTAATTATTAATGAATAATTAATTATTAAATTTTTAATTTGATCAATTTTCGTCAGATTTAGTAATACTTAAATATTTTACAGTGAATTTATTGCTATGTAGTTAATTTCCATTTTTTCGTTTTTCAAGCTTTTATTGTATCATTTTCTTTGTTTTTTAAGCTAGTTTAGTTATAAAAGAATTTTTAATGTTAAAACTGGCGCCATCTATGAAAGTTATACAGGCCTTAGTATAGTCTAACATTTCGATAAATCTTTTTTGAGTTTCGTGTGTTCCACTGTATCCCAAAAATATCTTTTGTAAAACCTTTTTCAAAGAATTGACGGCAGTGTAGCCCAAGATTAATAGAAACGCTAATGAGTGTAGCCGCCGGACTAAGGAAAGCAAAATTCGTATTTTGACAACTCTAATTTATGTTTCATTATTTTCGAGTTTTAGTGAAATATTTTTAATTTATTTTTAATAAAATTTTTAATTTTTCAATATCTATTAAATTAAAATCTTCAATTTTGCGCCCCTACAATTTTTGCGCCCTGGGCCGCTGCCCTACCCAAGGGACGGTGCTGCTTAGAGTGTACTATTTTGGAGGGACTCGCTGATCGAAGTATTTCTGAAGACTTCGCCAGAGTACGCGATAGTTCGGTGTACCCTTATTACAAAGACATAAAACCTACAATATTATGTGAAAATGACCTTCTTAAAAATTTGCCAATACATATTAGGCGCTGTATTAACTTTATTTGCCTTTCACCGTTTGACATATTTACAAAAATTGGTTGGATAAAATTAGATAATACATCCGATTTTTAAGCGTGTAATGAAAATAGTGCTGACGATTTATGCCACTTACTTATTCATTGTAATATGTACACCGAATCTAGACCTCATTTTCTTTCTGTTAATAGATATAAATTTGTAGATAACTTAACCCTGCTAACAAGATGTGATATTTTCGAAATACGAGCTGTTCTCTCTTCACAGATTTCGATATTAGTAATACATCACCTATTATAAAATAATAGTAATAAGTACCGAATCGAACATTTGAAGCTATGCTTATATTTTTCTTTTTTTTATTTAAATCTTGCCTAATTTTCAAGTAAACGGAATGTGAAAATGTCAGAGCAATAAAGAAATTTATTATCATTATTATTTTTATTAAATTACTCAATTCCTCGTCGAATCTTTTATTTTCGCTCTGAAACATTTCCGCAAACTTTATACTGCTCTTAAATTCTAAAAAATATCGACTTTGCGCCTGTGGTGTGGTTTCGCACTCTGGAAGTTGACAAACCCATTTACGAAAGCTCATTACAGCTTTAAGAAATGAAATCGCCACTTAGACCAGACATTGCACTCTATCGCAACTGAACGAAAAGAAAAACTCTTCTACTTCTAGATTAATCGGAGAGTTTCTCTTTTAACGAGATCCTTTTATCCTAGCAGGTACTTTCCTACAGGTTTAAAGTAAACTGGATTTGTTGGTTGTTTGATGTTGACTTAACCGCGTCCCCGATACTTTGATCTGCTAACTTAAAACACCTATCTTAACATATTTCCGTTGAAAAACGTTTCCCAAATTTATTCCCAGTTAAAAATCATACTTTCCTGCACTAAATTGTCCATTGCTAATTACTGACTTTTCACTTTTGGGTTTCACACTCAAGGGAATCAAACTATCTTAATCGATGACTCTGATGGATATAAGTATGAATTTTTATTTATCAACCATAAGACAAAATAGAAAATAATTTTAATAATCCTCACAGTTTGAGCTGTCTCAGTTTCTTCTAAATAGGATTACGAAGAAAGCCACAGTTTGTTTATTCTTTAAATACTGCAACGTTAACTGTCAGCGTTTTGACCTCCAACGGTTTTCGGGATAAAGATTTTGCGCATTGCTAGTGTGTGATGTACAATAAAGTTTGTACGACAGAGAGGATCATTTAAAAAGTGCTTTTGACTCTGTTTCGTTATATTTATTGAAAATGTAGGGGCTACCGTATTTTCACAGATTTTTAAAACGCTGCGGTGTCTTTTTAACTACAAAATATGATATAACGAATATTTTAATTAAACCAAAAACTTCTACAAGATATAAAGAGCTATATAATATGTTAAATTCCCGATAATTTATTTCCATTTTCGTGGGTAAGTTACGCTTCCTAGAACCCGGTGAGGTGCAGGGGTCCTACAAGGTCCCGTCTCAGTCAATGACAGACTGACCGCCGTCGCTAGTACCCTGTTCAAGAATCTGTTATAATTCGTTGACTTTTGTGGGTTCGAAAGATAAGTGCTCAATGTGTCCTGCATTTTACACCAAGTCTCGCAGCTGGCTGCGTTCTTCATCGACTCACGAACCGAGTGATCCACCGCTTAGAGTCGTATATAATTTTTGCAATATAAGAACCCTTGCAATATAGAAGAAAAAAAGGCGAACGCCGTCGTCGCAAAATGACGGACGCTCTTTGGCGGAAGTTATACGGAAAAAGAACCCATCGAGCTGCCACGACGCCTTAAATCGTGGCCCGAGCCTTCCGGCGTACTTACGCTCTGACACGACGGGTTCCCACTCCACGAACGAAGCGCACTACGACGTTCATGGATATTTTTTTATTTTAGAGAGTATTAGAAAGTTGTTACCGAATTGCGCGGGGCGATCGTTTTGAAAGAAGCGCGCAAACACCCACGGGCTCTCGTTCTCTCGCTCGGAGAAAGAGAAGAAAAACGAAATTGAGATCAGACCGTCGTAGAATCAAGAGGAACCCTAGTCACACTTGCGTGCTTTCGGCGAAACTCGAAGTTTCTTCGACGCGGGCGTTAGTCGGTACCGGATCGATCGGCTCGGCTTCCAACTGCAACGCGCCCGTCCTTTCTCGGCATCGTTCTTCAACGCACTACAATCGGTGACTCGTGTACTAACTCTCTAGGAGTTCCGAAGCCTAAGGGTATTACTTTTCCATAGCACTCGCCTCCGCGAAAACCCCAACGAAACCTCCAATTTTTCGAAGTGAAACGTTTTTTTAGCCTAATCGAGAAAAAAATTCCGGCTCCGGTTAACGTTATCATAACCACAGTATCGATAATGATCCTTCCGCAGGTTCACCTACGGAAACCTTGTTACGACTTTTACTTATGAATCGCTCTTACTGGGAATTCCTCGTTCAAGGGGGACAATTACAAGCCCCTATCCCTATCACGAAGGAGGTTCATCGGGTTACCCAGTCCTGCCGGACAGGGGTAGACATCTAAGGGCATCACAGACCTGTTATTCCTCTGTCTCGTGCGGCTAAACGCCGCTTGTCTCTCTAAGTGATCGGTCACCTATTTAGTAGAGTCTCGATCGTTATCGGAATTAACAAGACAAATCGCTCCACCAAATAAGAACAGCCATGCACCACCACCCACCGAATCAAGAAAGAGCTCTTAATATGTCAATCCTTCCGTTGTCCGGGCCGAGTAAGTTTTCCCTTGTTGAGTCAAATAAGACCCTAGGCTCCACTCCTGGTGGTGCCCTTCCGTCAATTCCTGTAAGCTTCAGCTTTGAAACCATACTTCCCCCGGAACCCACAAACTTTGGTTTACCGGAAGCTGCCCGCCGAGTCAATTGAGTAACTCAGGCGGATCGCTGTTGGCATCGTTTATGGTTATCTGGTCGCCTTCGAACCTCTAACTTTCGTTCTTGATTAATAAAAACATTCTTGGCAAATGCTTACGCTGTAGTTCGTCTTGCGACGGTCCAAGAATTTCACCTCTAGCGTCGCAACACGAATGCCCCCGTCTGTCCCTTTTAATCATTACCTCGTGTTCCGAAAACCAACACAATAGTCCTCTTCCATTATCCCATGCACCATTATTCAGGCGGGACGCCTGCTTTGAGCACTCCAATTTTTTCAAAGTAAACGTGGCGGGACACTCAACCAGGAGCACCGAAGGAAAACCACCAGGATGTTCTGGCCAGGCAGTAGCCGCCGAAGTGGACCGCCCGTCTGTAACTGAGATTAAATTACGAGCTTTTTAACCGCAACAATTTTAATATACTCTATTGGAGCTGGAATTACCGCGGCTGCTGGCACCAGACTTGCCCTCCAATGGATCCTCGTTAAAGGATTTAGAGGGTACTCATTCCAATTACGGGGCCTCAAAAGAGTCCCGTATTGTTATTTTTCGTCACTACCTCCCCGTGCCGGGAGTGCGTAATTTGCGTGCCTGCTGCTTTCCTTGGATGTGGTAGCCGTTTCTCAGGCTCCCTCTCCGGAATCGAACCCTGATTCCCCGTTACCCGTAACGACCATGGTAGGCGCGTAGCCTACCATTAAAAGTTGATAAGGCAGACACTTGAAAGGAACATCGCCGATACAAGATCGTGCGATTTGCCCAAAGTTATCCTGAGTCGCCAAGGTAAACGGGCCGAAGCCCCATTGGTCTTAGTCTAATAAAAGCACTCGTTCCCGAAGGTCGGAGCTCTGCTGCATGTATTAGCTCTAGAATAACCACAGTTATCCAAGTGAAAAATTACGATCCAAGAAACCATAACTGATTTAATGAGCCATTCGCGGTTTCACCTTATTTCGGCATGAACTTAGACATGCATGGCTTAGTCTTTGAGACAAGCAACCAGGTAACAACGTGAAACGTCGTTAGTACCGCTAAAGAATTCTAAAAAGAGCGCTAAAAGCGCAGCGTGTTCAGAAAAACATTAGCGGTCGTTCGACGGCTTTTGGAAAACCGTCGCAACTTACTCGGGAAAAGGCTTCGCTTGACGCGAGCGCCGTAGTCACCGATAATTTTTCTCGACTCGCTCACAACCATGGCGGCGTATTTCAGCCGCCTAAATCGTCGTATAGATAGTGTGAGGAAATGGCCGGAAACGAGGCCGCCATCTATTCGCGAAACGGTGCTCAATCTACAACGCACCTCCCAGGAGGACGTATGTGAGCTAGCTGTTACGCGAGGAAATCTGACGGATTACCAGTTTGACTTCACTACATATAGTACTGAGAATACAAATGGTGCCGTTTCTCTAAATTGGCTGCCAGAATGTAAATTTTGATCATTTACGTCAAAATATTTATTTCACGTGACATAGAAATATTTTGACGAGGGGAACTTGACATAGCAATTTTTCGATGAATTATTTAAACGGGACATTAAAATATTTCGACGGCCGTTTGGCTACGGGGAAGCGGGTACATGTAATATTTCGACGGCCGTTTGGCTACGGGGAAGCGGGAACATGTAATATTTCGACGGCTGTTTGGCTACGGGGAAGGGAAGAGATTTCTCAACGTCACGTTTATTAATATTATTAACTTTAATGTGTGCATTAGAATTGTTACACTTTTCTATAAATATCAATACTCTAACTTGCTAGTACTAGTACACTTGGATTTCTACCAAACGCAGGTCACTAAACTAATCAAAATATTTTTAAATAGGATTTTTTTCGTCAATTTTTAAATATTTTTTCTTATTTGTAGCATTTTCAAATTATTGAATAGGGTAAATTGGGATAAGTGAAAATATTTGTGAATAATTTCTAATTAAACCAGCAAAATAGAAAATTGGGTCTACGCGAAAAACAGAATACAGTTTTATACTCCTATCATATTCATAACACGAGCTTTAGCCCCGTCCGTTGCTGGTAGATATATTTAGTTTGTAAAAAATTTCCGTTGAATTACACAACAGTGAAATAAAAACGTGAGAGCAGTAATCTAAAATTTTTTAAATATTCAATACATTTATTTTATTTAAATAATGTTTATATATGTTCTCGAGAGCTCTCATTTTCAATAACTCTTATGCTTCGTATCTCAAGTCTATATAAAAAGTTTAGTTAGGACCAATCGACACCTATTCATTAGATACACATTTGTAGCAAGTTAGAATAAAATTACCTAATTAAACCATGTAACTATCTTTGCGTGATTTACTTACATTTAAAAAAATACAGCGTTTTTACCTTCTTTAATTAAATATTATAAAAAAACCTCTAGTGAAATAAGTCCGCATTAATTACAAGTTAACTCACTGAACGGTTCGCCTAAAGCTTTATTTCATACTGTTATATTTTATATATTGAATTTGGAATTTCAAAAGTAAGATTTGCGTTGAATTCTCTGAAAGTTAGGGAAGGTTCGCTGTTTTTCAAGTTCATTTTGGACCTGTACATGTTTCAATTTAACTTTTTAAGTTTATTATTCATTACTCTCACTGGGTGGTTCGCCTAAAGCTTTATTTCATACTGTTATATTTTATATATTGAATTTGGAATTCCAAAAGTAAGATTTGCGTTGAATTCTCCGAAAGTAAGGGAAGGTTCGCTGTTTTTAAAGTTCATTTTGGACCTGTACATGTTTCAATTAAACTTTTTAAGTTTATTATTCATTACTCTCACTGAACGGTTCGCCTAAAGCTTTATTTCATACTGTTATATTTTAAATATTGAATTTGGAATTCCAAAAGTAAGATTTGCAGTGTATTCTCCGAAAGTTAGGGAAGGTTCGCTGTTTTTAAAGTTCATTTTGGACCTGTTCATGTTTCAATTCAACTTTTTAAGTTTATTATTCATTACTCTCCCTGAGTGGTTCGCCTAAAGCTTAATTTCATACTGTTATATTTTATATATTGAATTTGGAATTTCAAAAGTAAGATTTGCGTTGAATTCTCTGAAAGTTAGGGAAGGTTCGCTGTTTTTCAAGTTCATTTTGGACCTGTACATGTTTCAATTCAACTTTTTAAGTTTATTATTCATTACTCTCACTGAACGGTTCGCCTAAAGCTTTATTTCATACTGTTATATTTTAATTATTGAATTTGGAATTCCAAAAGTAAGATTTGCAGTGTATTCTCCGAAAGTTAGGGAAGGTTCGCTGTTTTTAAAGTTCGTTTTGGACCTGTTCATGTTTCAATTCAACTTTTTAAGTTTATTATTCATTACTCTCACTGAGTCGTTCGCCTAAAGCTTAATTTCATACTGTTATATTTTATATATTGAATTTGGAATTTCAAAAGTAAGATTTGCGTTGAATTCTCTGAAAGTTAGGGAAGGTTCGCTGTTTTTCAAGTTCATTTTGGACCTGTACATGTTTCAATTCAACTTTTTAAGTTTATTATTCATTACTCTCACTGAACGGTTCGCCTAAAGCTTTATTTCATACTGTTATATTTTAATTATTGAATTTGGAATTCCAAAAGTAAGATTTGCGTTGAATTCTCTGAAAGTTAGGGAAGGTTCGCTGTTTTTAAAGTTCATTTTGGACCTGTACATGTTTCAATTCAACTTTTTAAGTTTATTATGCATTACTCTCACTGAACGGTTCGCCTATAGCTTTATTATATACTGTTATATTTTAAATATTGAATTTGGAATTCCAAAAGTAAGATTTGCAGTGTATTCTCCGAAAGTTAGGGAAGGTTCGTTGTTTTTAAAGTTCATTTTGGACCTGTACATGTTTCAATTAAAAATTTTAAGTTTAAAAATCATTACTCTCACTGAGTGGTTTGCCTAAAGCTTAATTTCATACTGTTATATTTTATATATTGAATTTGGAATTCCAAAAGTAAGATTTGCGTTGAATTCTCCGAAAGTTAGGGAAGGTTCCCTGTTTTTAAAGTTCATTTTGGACCTGTACATGTTTCAATTTAACTTTTTAAGTTTATTATTCATTACTCTCAATGAGTGGTTCGCCTAAAGCTTTATTTCATACTGTTATATTTTATATATTGAATTTGGAATTTCAAAAGTAAGATTTGCGTTGAATTCTCTGAAAGTTAGGGAAGGTTCGCTGTTTTTAAAGTTCATTTTGGACCTGTACATGTTTCAATTCAATTTTTTAAGTTTATTATTCATTACTCTCACTGAACGGTTCGCCTAAAGCTTTATTTAATACTGTTATATTTTATATATTGAATTTGGAATTCCAAAAGTAAGATTTGCGTTGAATTCTCTGAAAGTTAGGGAAGGTTCGCTGTTTTAAAGTTCATTTTGGACCTGTACATGTTTCAATTTAACTTTTTAAGTTTATTATTCATTACTCTCACTGAGTGGTTCGCCTAAAGCTTTATTTCAACCTGTTATATTTCATATATTGAATTTGGAATTCCAAAAGTAAGATTTGCGTTGAATTCTCCGAAAGTTAGGGAAGGTTCGCTGTTTTTAAAGTTCATTTTGGACCTGTACATGTTTCAATTCAACTTTTTAAGTTTATTATTCATTACTCTCACTGAACGGTTCGCCTAAAGCTTTATTTCATACTGTTATATTTTAAATATTGAATTTGGAATTCCAAAAGTAAGATTTGCAGTGTATTCTCCGAAAGTTAGGGAAGGTTCGCTGTTTTTAAAGTTCATTTTGGACCTGTACATGTTTCAATTTAAGTTTTTAAGTTTATTAATCATTACTCTCACTGAGTGGTTTGCCTAAAGCTTTATTTCATACTGTGATATTTTATATAGTTAAATTGTAATTCCAAAAGTAAGATTTGGATAGATATTAAAATTAAGCTTCGAGAAACAGCCATTTCTAGAGTACATTTTTCATCCCATAGTCTTATTTTTTTTTAAAGAATAGTATTAAATGGCTTAGTTTTATTTTGCTTCTGATTTGAAAATTAATTTTATTGTTTTTTTACATTTGTATAAGGAAGGTTATTTAATTTTTTAATAGTTTAGTTTATTTATTTTGTTATTTACAAATTAAATAACTATATATATTTTGAAATTTATATGTTAACTGCTAATACTTGAGTTTCCAACTTTCGAAAACCTATCGTAAAAATTTAATAACCTTATATAATAAATTTAAATTCTTAATTTTTATGCGGAGTTCGTGTTATTACAATCAAATTGTACACTTGTTGCTGGATTTTTTCCGTTATCTTGTATTTTAATGTTTTTAATAAAATTTTAATATCAAGTTTGGCTTTTTAAATTATTTGTTCAGAATACGATATCCAATGAACGTCCTAGTTTCATCCCTATTGAGCCTGATTGAACCAAATTAAGGGCCTAAAGACATCTCTAGGTTTTATAGAAAGACATCCAGGGGACGATCGCCGTTGGACGTCCGAAAACTCGTCCCCGGGACGTATTACGGCTATAGACAAACCGGACGTCCTACCGACGTCAATCCCGGATTTTGGGATGTCCTACGGACGAAGGCAAGATCCGAGTGTGACGTCTATCGGATGTCCAAAGGACGTTCTTGTGTTTGCTGGGATTTTTTAAAACCCTTACCTAACTTAAAAAGTCGACAAAGACGGTCATTCAAATTACAATATAGACCTCTAGCCGACATCGTTAAGTAAAAAAAGAACAGATTTCGGCCCGGAAAATGTAAATTTAATTATTTCCTAAAGGGTACAATATCATATACTTTTGCTCTAAATTTATAAACACTGTTCAAAGAGGACGGAGTCTCCCAACAAGTTCCGACATCACAAATAATTACATCCGTTGCATTAACAATAAAAAGATTAGGCTTAATAGTAAAATTAGTTTTTGTCGATTCATTAAAAAGCCTTAACACGGGTTCCTGGTGTATCACCCTACCAGAGCCATGAATTGGTTTAGCCAAATAGTTAAGATTTTTATGGTGTCTAACGCACCGAATAGCATGAGTTAAGGGGCACCCCTGACTAATATGAGATAATTATTCGACTTTATTGCAGCCAAAACGACAAGACCGCTCTCCATTCATATTCGCAGGCGCCCCTCTACAGTGGAGAATATTGTATATTAACTTGAGCTGTCTGATAAATCTATTAGAGATCTGGTTTTGGGCTTAGTTACCCAACCAGGAGTTATTAACAGAGGGACTCCCTTGTTGAAGGCCAGAACCACAAACCGAATGACTCAACTGATTTCGGTGATACTGTTTAACCGCACTACAATTAGGAGAGATTTCATTTAGCATCGAGAGATCCCGTGAAGCTTGTTTATTAGTGAACTCCGAGTCAAGCAATCTCTTAACTACCGTAGATTTGTTAGTTCTTAGAGCTTCGAGCCGATTTAAAAAATTCAGAGTCATACGAAATTGAAAAGAAAGAATCCCCAACCCACCATCTCTAACTGAAGAATAAAAGACAGAATCTGGAGTATAATGGGGCAAATGCAACGTGACTTTACAAAAATGTCGCACCTTCGCCTCAAACGCCTTTAACGCACCCAAAGTAGAGTAGCCTAGAGAGAAATGAGAAATAATCTCAACACCACTAACTTCTGAAAAGGTTTAAGGCAAGACTTCCTCAATAAATCCAGTTTCAACTCCAACTTGTCAACTTTAGACTTCAGTTTGCCATTAAAATCGTAGTCAATCCCCAGGTAGACAAACGATTTGCCACTCTTAATAATTGGATTATCAAGATCATCCAGCTTGAAAACAGCCTGCTGTAGCGGGACAATTTAGCCAGACTTGCCGTTCTTACGAAATACCAACGACACACATTTGTAAACGTTTACCTTCAAACACTGCTCCTCAAAAAAGGCAGAAGCAATTTCCAACATTCGAACCCTCCCATATTCAGTAGAACTGAGGAAAATTATATCGTCGCCATATGCAATAATTGTAACCGACAAATCCCACATTTGTAAACCCAAATTCTCATAGTTACTCCCGCAGTTTACCCGTTTATTTGGACATGTTGTCAGAATTTATAGCCCGGTGTACCGGTAACAAAAAACCACACCACCGGGGGCCTATCATCAGAATGCCCTACGCCAGCGTCCACAAGCCTGGACAGCTGACAAAACCAGCATGGGTAGTAGAACCCTACTACTGATGGTCGCACCCTCGACGCAAGCCGCTCAACCCAGCCGAGGCGGCCAGTTTGCCCGGCCCCTCTCCATTAGCCTGGGCCGAAGCCCAGTATCCAGCCCACACCTGACCAAAGTTGGAGGTTGGAGATGGGACCCTTTGGACGGAACTTACATCTCCCAGTGCGCCTCCGCCCTTACGGGTTACAAGAGCCAGACCCCGACTCCCCGGTAAAGCCACCAGTTATTGCACACTCCGACCCCTTGAGGGCCCGTTTATAGGGACAATGTGTCAGAATTTATAGCCCGGTGTACCTTGTAACAGAGACCATACCACCGGAGGAATATCATCATTGTGCCCTACGCCAGCGTCCCCCTAGCCCGGACAGGTGGCAAATCCAGCATGGTTAGCAGAACCCTACTACTGATGGTCTCACCTTTGACGCAAGCCAGTCAACCCAGCAGAAGGTGCAGCAATGGGTGGACCAATTCCCACTTCGCACACAGCAGTGGGATTTAGAATAGATGCTATAGCAACTCCAGTCGACACCCTACCTATGAAGATAAGGAGCCAAACCCTTTGGAGAGAGCTCCTAAATGGGGAACGACGAGCACACAGCAGTCCAAGTAACCCGGCACAGCTGGCACCGGAGATCCCGGTGTGAGTCCAAAAGGCCGGGAAACAGGACCACCGTGCCCGCATATGGAAGCCCGCCGCCCCACAGCAGGCTTCCCAATCCGCCGAGGCGACCAGTTTGCCTGGACCCTCTCCGTTAGCCTGAACCGAAGTTCAGTATCCAGCCCAAACCTGACCGTAGTCTGAGGTGGAGATAGCACCATTTGATCAGAGCTAACATCTCCCAGTGCGACACCGCCCTTATGGGTTACAAGAGCCGGACCTCGACTCCCCGGTAAAGCCACCAGTTATTGCACACTCCGACCCCTTGAGGGCCCCTTAAATTAGACATAAGGTTATGTATTTGTACCCCGCCGTTCCGCAGGGCACTACGGTGGCACACAAGACAAATAGTCATGCCGGGACAAAAATGCACTTTGCGAAACAAACGTTCGGCCAGTGACACAGCCATAAAGACAGGCTCACATATGGCAAACAAACGCCCTCATCATAGCCCAACAAAAGGCGACACCATAGGTTGCCCTAATTCCCACCCTCGCACAGCTGAGGACTAGAGTGGCTTCCTCTTCCACCGCTAACTATCCTCCCCAGTAGGATATTGAATGCCGAGTATGGAACACCCCCGAGGTTCCAGTGACCCAGCGCCCTGAGCACGAGACTCCCCAAGGATTCCAGTGACTCAGCTAACCGGGTGTGGACCGCCCCCACGAGCCCAGCGACTCTGAACGCCGGGTGTGGAGCCCCTCAAAGGCTCCTGTGACCCCATCAAACCACTGGATAGGAACAGTGTACCTGTGCAAATCAGACGCAGGTTACTAGCCGTACGTTGCCCGGCTCTCGCCACGAGGAGACTTTGCAATCAGGATTTAAATCCGTAAATTACACAGTTGGATTCCCCTGGTCCGTGCCAGTTATGAGTTGGATGTTAGTCGCCAGCCGAAACGGTCGCGCCAGATACGAGATCCATCACGCCGCGCAGCTGAAGCATTCCACGGGAAGGCCCCGACGATGGTCCGAGGTCAACCGAACCGTTGCCGGCCAGTCTTGCCCAGTCCCGGTGCAGTGCCAGACCCGCTTCGGACCTCAGCCCGACTGGCCCAGCCCTCAGAGCCAATCCTTGTCCCGAAGTTACGGATCGGTTTTGCCGACTTCCCTTACCTACATTTTTCTATCGACTAGAGGCTGTTCACCTTGGAGACCTAATGCGGATATGGGTACGGTTCGGCACGAAAATAACTACTTCTTACTCGGATTATCCAGGGCCGATGAGAGTTTACCGGACTCCGCAAGAGTCGCGGAGCTTTACGGAACCACCATCCCTATCTCCGGGCAAGCCGATTCCAGGGAGTCGAATCCTTACAAAGAAAAGACAACTCTTCCCGGGACTCCCATCAACATGTCCGAGCTCGTTTGCGTTACTGCAATGTACCCCCGAAGCGGACAATCTCCGTGTCCTTGTTCGGGAATATGAACCCGATTCCCTTTCGGTCACCAGCGAGACTTGCATTGCGAGGTCTCGCCTCGAAACGGATTTCTCTATATCCCTTAGGAGCGACTGACCCATGTTCAACTGCTGTTCACATGGAACCCTTCTCCACCTCAGTCCTCAAGATTCTCACTTGAGTATTTGCTACAACCACCAAGATCTGCACCAGAGGCGGCTCCAGGCGGGTTTACGCCCGGCACCTTTAACGTGTAAAGGACGTTAAAGGAAAAGTGTACAGGGCTAGTTTGACAACGAAACACAAGCGTACTGACACATGTGTAAGGAGCGGTATTTCTAACGTGTAAATGGTAAGTTTGAGAACGTGCAATAGGCATATCGATACACGTTTTAAGGGCGGGGTTTCCAACGTGGAAAGAACGTTAAAGGAAACGTGTACAGGGCTAGGTTGGCAACGAAACACAAGCGTACTGACACACGTGTAAAGAGCCGGATTGCCAACGTGTTAAAGGTCAGTTTGACAACGTACAAGCCTTTTAACACCCATGTACGGAGCGGTATTGCCAACGTGTATGAGTCGGTTTGATAACGTACACCAGGCATATCGACACACGGTAAAGGGGCGATATAAGTAGGAGTGTCTAACGTCTTCAGGGTTTTTCAATGTAGAGGTACACGTGGGGGTCGGCACCGGAAGTCCCCGCTTCCTTCCCCCTTCCGGCAGGTGGCGCGGGGGGGTCGGCATTTTCCTCGGGGATCGAGGTCATTGACCTCCGCAGAGTGGCGCGCGCGCTGATTGGCTGGCGCGGGGAGCACGTGGTTACCTGCGCGCTTATTGGCTGGCGCGGCGCGTGTACTGCGCGCTAATTGGCTGGCGCGAAATTATTCAAAATGGCGCTGACTGGTTGGTATTTTGGCGCGAAAAGGGGTCAGTACTCCTTTAAAGGAATTCCCAGGCTCGCTATACTCGGGCATTGTTAAAGTGGTGACAGGTTTGATTGATTACGAGCAGGTGTTTATCGAGGAATGCGCCGTTGCTAGGTTACCCAGTACGCTGTTAGAGGAAACTCTAGATTTGTATTCGGGACGATTTCGTTGTATACGTAAATTTCGAAGAAAAATGGCTACGGTAAATAGCCACGATATTCCTTTAAAATTTCTTTCGGAAAAAAAACGATTAATGAGTTTCGTTAATTGGAAGGTACCAGGTGTACATAAATCAGACTTGGCCGCGCAAGGGTTTTATTCGTTACCAGACAGCGTTTCGGTCAAGTGCGCCTTCTGTCCGCTAGTCATAACCGACTGGAAAAGCGTAGCACTCATTCGACACTTGGAAAAGATACCGCTTTGCCCTTTCATGAAAGGAGAATCTGTAGGAAACGAAACGAATCTCGAGTAGGGATGACGGTAGCTTACTTGGTAGGACGAACAACTTTGTAAATAGCAAATTCAAATAGTCACGAGTTCGAATCCCCTCCAAATAAGAGACCGTCATTCTTTTTATAAAAATGGACGACTTTTACGTAACTCTACCGAGTAACGCCTCTAGCGACCTCTATCCGGCGAATACTCAGTCAAACTTTAAAGTAAACTTGGGTCGTTCTATAACACTACCGGACAAATTTGTTGTTGGCGTGTCGGAAGTAATTTTGCCTCCCAACTGGGAAAATATCACGGATAAAACTAATAATTTTCAATTAAAAACTGTTGTAGCTGATTATTATAAAAAACGACCTTACATTTATAAAATCTCATTAAAAGTCGCTAAATTGGAAGCCGAAAAAGACACTGCCGGATTTGTCATCAAATATAGTCTGGTTAAAAAAGTTGTACGCGCTATTAACGAAGGAATAAGGGAAAATGGACTGGACGCCTACATTTCGTTCAAAATCTGGGAAAAACCCGATGGACTTTATTGGATTTACGATCCGACAATACATAATCCGGCTGACCCGACCAAGAAAAAGAAGACCAATTTCGAGTTATTTATTCCTGACGGACCTTTGAAAGAACTGTTATGTTTCGAGAGCAAGGATGACACGGGATATCAATCGGGGGTATATCAGCCGTCAAAACCGGTAACCCCCTATACGAGGAGCATAATTTTAAATCATCTAAATTATATTGAAATCAAAGAAAATCATCTACGCGATATGACTTTTACACGCAACGTAGAAGTTGACTGTAATATTCCGATTGGAACTTATTTAAGTATTCAAGCAATATTAGACGCCATGTCAAACACTATCCCTGATCACGTGAGAAACCTTGTTCATTTCGGTATAAACCCCAATGGCACAATCCATGTAGGAGCTGATCACGGGGCTGTGACTATTTTCTTCAAATCCAGTAAGAAAGGCTTAGGCGAATTATTAGGATTTACGGATTTTGATTTTGACCTGGTTGGTCACGACAGTACTTATCCGGCCGATTTATCTAGAGGCGCGAGTACGCTTTATCTATATTCGAATTTAATATATCCCCAGTATACCGGAGATACTTTCGCTCCTCTCATGAAAATTATACCGTTAGCGAGCAATGATCAGTCTAGTAATAAGTCTATTATATACGACAAAATAGACTATTACCCGGTTAAAGCAAGAGAGCTAGAGTTGATCGAGATAGACTTAAAAACTGATTTTGGAGAAAATTTGATATTTAACGCGGGGAAGACGGTCGTTCGACTTCATTTCAAGAAAGATGTCAGAGAGTGACAGTTATTTCCGTTACTATAAGTCTCAATATGGGGGGCGAGTGTTTGCCGGCCCCGTTTACCAGAGAGGGCGTGGTTTGGGTGGAATATTTAAGAAATTAATGAGATATATTACACCGATGGTAATACCTTTACGCAGCGAAGCGCTAGGTCTCGGAAAGCGTATGTTCGGTGATTTGGAATCCGGTGTAGATCCGCAATTGGCTATCCGCAACAATTTACGATTAGCCGGAAGCAATTTGTTACATAAAGCCGCTGACAGAATGAGTAAGCCCCAGTCAGGCAGTGGAACTCGTAAGAGACGCGCGCCTCCTGGACAACGGAAAAAGAAAACGAAAAAATCAAGGACGAAAGACGATTTTTTGGGATAAGAAACAATGGCGCTTCGAGAAGGCATGCTAAGTTCGTTAGACTTGTTCGAACGACCCGTGTTAAATACCAATATATTAGCTACAACCGAAATACGATATCTGCCCACGAATAACATAACCGACAATGGCCCTCTCGAATTTTTTATTCCGGCATCTGATGACTTATACATTGATTTATCCAAAACTATGCTCAAACTAAAAATGAAACTCGTGCATTTCGACGGTACAGACGTACCAGCCACTGAAGTGAAAGTCGGGGTCACGAATAATCTTATTGGAACTCTTTTTTCGCAAATCGACGCGTATTTGGGCGATACGTCGGTACAGTCTACAAATAATCTTTCGGCGTATAACGCGTACTTGGCGAAATTGCTGAATTTTGGTGAAGATGCTAAGAAAACGCAACTGGAGAATGGAATGTATTATATGAACGCGGCCTGTAACCCGCAAGACATGTGGGAACCTGCTTTTAACAATGATCGTAACGGAATGCTGAAGAGATGCGCGCGAACGAAAGAATCGACCACGTTTGAGTTAATGGGCCATTTACCCCTCGATATTTGTCACATGAATAAGTTTATTGTCAATCAACTACCCGTAAGATTCCGCTTAGTAAGAAGCCCTCGTTTAACTTGTATAATAGCTTTAGAGCAGGGAAAAGATTATAAGCTAATTTTAGAACAGGCGTATTTATACGTTACTAAAGTCAAGGTGGCTCCGCAGATAAGTTTAGCCCACGCTAGGATGCTAGAAAGCGGAATACCAGCGATTTATCCCATTACGCAAACAATTATGAAAAGTTTTTCTATCGCTCAGGGTCTAAAAAACATAAATCGCGATAACGTTATACTCGGGAAAATACCAAAAAGGGCAGTTGTAGTTTTTGTCAAAGAAGAAGCTTTCAACGGGTCATTGACCACAAATAGCTTGAAATTTGAACATTTAAATATCACCGACTTATCTTTGTCAGTCGGACCGGATAGATACCCTCCTGACGGCTTTCAAATGGATTATGCAAATTCAAATTACTGTTTACCTTACCAGGCTTTATTCGAGTCAATGGGCATAGCTTCCGAAGATAGGGGTAATTATCTAAATTTTGCGAATTTTAAGGAGGGGTACACCATCTTTACTTTCGATATGTCGCCGGACCAGAATGCTTCGGCTGATCATACGAGTATTCCTCGACAGGGGTCTCTACGTTTAGATGTTCAATTGAAAGACCCCCTACCGACTAATGTCGTGTGTATAATGTACTTTGAATTTGATAACGAGATTTTAATTACCCGGGACAGAAAGGTGATATATAGTATCGAATAAAATGAGCCACCCTGTTTTCTATGCGATTAGTTCGACGCGAGCTTTTGTTTGAGAATGACACGCCCCCATTTTCTCTCCAACCAACTCGACATTTTTTTATCGGCGAATCTCGCGGAGCCTGAAATTTTAATTAACCGTCAAGGACATAGAAAATATGTCAATTTTAGCGTAAAAGTGTGGAAGAATCTCTGGAACTATGAACAAGAAATTGAAAGATTTTTCAATACCACTACCGAAGCTATACGTTTTCACAGCTGGTTGTCGGATAGTGTCAAGTTGGAAGGATTCTTCTGTCAGCGTGGAAGAATTATTGATATTCGCGGCTATATTCGCGGGTCTAATTCAAATTACGATGTTGTGTATTCCTCCGCCAACGGGGTCGCCCTAGATAAAGAAGCCTGGGCCCGTTTGAAGATTATCCGTACAGTCTCGACAAAGAAATAACTGACCGAAAAGACGCTTTTGAAGGAATGAAAATGTCTATTTTAGACGAATTAAAAAGTGTATTATTTACGTTAACCGAGGCGTGCCCAAACCTGCCCTGCCATAATCAATTGGCCCATCACATTAGCTGCAAACCGATCGCGTCACATTTCTGCGAAAGACTTGAAAAAAGTGTCAAGATGGCGATACCCCTTATGAACTATGACAACGTAATTAAGGCATTTTACGTCAACTTTCCCGACTATAAACTGGGGGTAGAAAATTTATATCATAATATCATGCAAAATGAATCTGAAATTTTATCAGAGCTGATGTATTAAAAATTTCCATTAAAATGTATAAAAATGTAAACTTTGCTGGTCTTTCATTTAATAATGTAGCACACTTTGAACTGTCAAGACATGAATATAGAATCTATTTATTTTGACCCAGAAAATCCCGGAAGTCTGGGAGGACTAAAACGTTTATCCGAACAATTACCCTCTATTTCCAAGAAAAAAATTAAAGATTGGGCGTTGACCCAAGACGCCTATACGTTGCACAAAGATAGAAAATTTAATTTTCCTAGAAATAGGACTTATGTCACGAGCTTGAACGAAGAACACCAGGCTGATTTAATCGAGTTAAACGAATTAAAAAATATTAATAAATTTAATTATATTCTTACTAATATCGATATTCTGTCCCGATATTTATTCGCTATTCCCGTGAAAACTAAGAGAGCGAGCGATATATTAGCTGCTTTCAAAAAAATCCACAAACAACGTAAGCCTTTGAAAATTAATACTGATCAAGGTTCTGAATTTTTAAATCGTAAAGTGCAACGCTATTTCAAGGACCAGGGAATTAAGCATTTCGTTTGTTACGGCGATAAAAAAAGTAGCGTATGCGAGAGAGTGAATAGGACGCTTAAAAATAAAATTTACAGATTTCTTACCAAAAGTAAAGGAAAAAAATTTATAAAAGAACTACCAAAAATTGTAAAGTCCTATAACGATAGCGTTCATCGCACGACGGGATATAGACCTAGCGAAGTAAGCTTAGCCAATGAGCATCTTGTTTGGCAAAAATTATTTGGAAAGAAAGCGAAAAGAGAGGAACCGAAATTCAAGATTGGCGATCACGTGCGCCTGTCAAAAACCAGCAAAGTATTTCGTAAGGGATTTAAAGGATATTGGGGTAAAGAGGTTTTCACCATATCGAAGGTGATAAATAAACCCCGCCCACTCTACCATATCAAGGACAAGAATAACGAGAAAATATTGGGGTCATTTTATCCCGAAGAAATTCAAAGGGTTTTGCCATGAATACTTTTCAATTGGACGCTTTTTTAAAATGCGACCCGAGAACCAAACCTTTTTTTCTGGGCACATTTTCCAAAGATACTTTACCTCGAGATTGTCCGAAAAAAAAGCCCTTTTGTTTGGTGGCCAATGTACAAGACTCATCAATGCCGGGAAGCCATTGGATAGGAATCTTCGTCAGTGCTAAAAATAGGAAAGGACAACGCGTGGGAGATTTTTTTTGTTCTTTCGGTCAACATTTTGATGTCTACGGTTTTAAATTGGATCATTTAGCTCAGAAATGGTTTTATAATAAAAATATAATTCAAGATATGAACCAAGAAACTTGCGGTTTGCACGTTGCTTCGTTTCTGTTAAATAGGTCTGCTGGATTAAGCTTTAAGAAAATTTTAAAAATGTATAATAATGAAATATATATGAACGAAGTAATTTCGCTATTGGCATTGTGTGTACATTTATTTAATCACGAAAACAGATTTTGTAATCAATAGTGTTTAATAAACATGGTTTTACAAAAAACATTAATTTTCCCATTCATTAATTTCCCAATCGTTAATTTCACGATCTTTAGAATACGCCCGGCGTCTTTCTTTGCGACCTTGGCGGGTTGGCAATTCCTTTCTTGTCAAGAGCGGTCCTACGAAAGGCAAGGAAACAGGTTCGGTCGTATTACGAAGGGTGGATTCCGAAGGCTTATAGCTGCTGTCTTTGAAAGTTGGCGTGCTATATTCATCGAGACTCGTTTCGCTTCGAGATTTACGTAGCTCAGCTCGAGCGGGCGAAGTGAAAACGTTGCTAGCGCCGTTCTTCCATCTTCCCTTTTGGTAGCCTGGAGTACTCGCAAAGTCAGGCTTGAATGGAATATTTCGTGACGTCACGAGATGCTGTGGGGCTGCAATTAAAGTTTTATGGGCGTAATCGGGCGATTGACTTTCGTCCAACCCCGAAATGCCGGAGACACTCTGCCATGGTGTAGAAATTCCAGGATTTATCGGTGATGCTGGGAGGGGCCTGTTAATAGCCATTTCCAGTTGGTGGAGAGGTTGCTGTACGGCTCTTTGCACCTGTTGCGGCCCGGCGTATAGTTGATGGAGCTGATTTGGCGTTTGGGGAGGCGAAAAAAAACTTGGCGAGGCGAGCGGCGGGTTACCGAATGAACCGTTAGGTACAGCGGGAGGCTGGTAGATCGCACCGTGTGCTAACTGTATCGGCGCTAACGTACTCGAAGAAGGAGGTAAAGGGGGCGGTTTTATTTGAACGGCTGGAGCGCCGTCATAGTCTTTAATTCTGAGATACCGCGCCAACATTGCCAGATATTCTCGTAGTTTTTCTTCTTCACTACCGTCTCGAACGGGTTTGTTAAGAATACTATTCATGTGTTCTTGTATTAAATTTAGCAATTTTTCGGTATCGGATAAATACCTATCCGCGGGTAGCAAGACAAATTTCTTCATCGCGCCGGATTAATTATACGACCCAAGATTGGCGGGATGAGCGAATCGAGAATCGCTCCCCAAAAACCGCCCGTTTGCGAGACTAGAATTCTTCGTCGATAACAATCACTGAGATCTCTTTGACCTAGTTTTCTAATAGATTTTTTATATCGTTGTAATTGCCGTCGTTTATGCTCGCCAACTGGTAAAGCTCCGCGGCAAATATTATGACAGATATTCGCGATTGAGCCAACCTGATCTCGCGTGGCGTTCTTCAGTAAAAATCGTCTTTGATTTGGGGAAGCCTTTTTTAATAAAGTTAGATACGGGCGGCTTTCTATAATTGACCTGGGCAAAGGCATTTTACAGAATGACGTAAAATTCGAATAAACACTTTGTTATATATTCTGATTATTACAATAATATACATTTTCCTCTACCAAAAATGATAAATACATAAAATAAAAAATTAATTTTCGGTAAATACTAACATTGGTCCTTCTTCTATGAGGCATTGCGTTCTAACTTTTAGAAATTCGGGAGTTTTTTGTTGCAGGTCAACAACCACGTTAGAATAGGGCGTATCCGACGTTACGTAATTATAAACGTTGCTCAGAAAATTAGGGTTATGCGGAAAGATCTGACGACTTAAATGTTTTATTTGTGATGGATCACGGGGGCTTCGGAACAGGACTATAAATGAGGTGTTAAGCGAAATGTCGCGAGAAAATCTGCCCTGACCAAAGACGTTCTGGCATAAGAATACAATACTCAGATTCAGATGATGCGAACACACTCGAAAAAGTTCAGATACCAGCGCGTTGTCTAAGCACTCGCTCGAAAGATCGTCTAGCACCAAGAGGTTGTTTTGTCTTTTGTCAAACAAATCTTCGGGTTTTTCACTAAAGAGTCCCTTATGGAATTCAATTTCGGGGGCGAGGGTTTTTAATTCGTCAAATTGATCGTTCCAAAGATTGTAGCAATATAAAATTTTTTGGGGTGGATTGTCGAACATTAAATTTTTATTTTTCAAGAGATTAAACGTCCAGTGACTTTTTCCCGACTTACTGGGGCCAGCCAAAAGAAAGGTACAGGGGGTTTGAAATTTTAGGCGTGTGAGTGACATGAATATCCGTAGGGAATAGAAGTACCGTCTTTGAAAAATATACGTTTCGTCGACGTAAATCCCACTAGTTTTTCGGCTTGTCTGAGATACAAGTGCCCGGTTTTTTGTCTTTTCACGTTAAAGGGAATCTCGACACGGTCTTTTAATTCGCGGTTCTCGAGCGCCAACTGCTTTATCGTGTCAAAGTTTAAGATGGTCTGATTTTTTTTAGTAAGAGTGACGCCTTTTATCTTGGTTAAAATTTTGCCCGATTCGAACAAGATAGAGTAACCCTTGGGGGCTATCGTGGTAAAAGCTTTAATGGGGTCATTAGGATATTCATCCGTAAGTCCGCCCAAGCTGCTTGATAAAGTTAAATCTAATTTCTTATCGTGTATCAGAATACAACTGTCCGTATCGCCGTAGGCCAAATTAGGCCCGATTTTAGCCATTAGATTGTATAATTTAATACGCCCATAAGAGGCGACGAAAATGCCCACAGTTGGGGAACCTTTACGATAAGCCGGGACGTGGTCTTCGTGATATTTGGTCGTCACGAGAGCCATTCCGTTTTCTAGGAGTTTTAAATCGGTCAGCTCTTTCGTTTTATCAGTTAAAATTTTAACCAAGTCAGCGTAGGAGTTTATAAAAGAACTATTATTTTGACGTAATTGAATTAGGTGACGCCCCCAAAGCTGGTTAAGGGAAAGCTTGCCAAGCGCTTTGAGAGCCGGGTTAGAGCTAACCTCTTCTAGGCCTATTTTTATCCCGTCCTGTTCCCAAAAGTCGTTTAAATATTTTTGTTTTTCTTCTAAGGAGTCAACGTTTTTAGGAAAACCAGCGTATTGGGTTTTCATTTTGTAAAAATCTCTGACGTAATCGTCAAAAAGGGGGCAGTCAGAGTCGAAAGTTTCGCGATAATGCTGCACTTCGTGAATTTGTAAAACTTTATAATTATATTGAAGGGATAAATAAAACTCGGGGGTAGTGTACGTATCCGTAATCGCGCGTTCCGCCTCGGTATGACGACAGTCGGCTAGATTATAGAGGGCGCACGTTCTGCATAGCGTAAACATTAATTTATCGCCAATCAGGGAGCCCAAGACGGGGAGATATAGATCTTGGGGTGGGATAAGAGTCGCTTTGATTAGCCCGAAATAGAAATCGGGTTCGTAATTAAAGTTGCTAGTTAAGATTTCGGGGACCCCTTTGGGGTAGCGGTAATTTTTGGACATGGAGACCGATGGATACATACTGTTAAAATCGTAAAATTTAATCGGCCTCTCGGGGGTGGATTCTATATACAGTAAAAAATTTTCAACGCGCCCACCCCTCAGAGCGCTTCGCGAATTGATCGGATCGGAGAAAGCCAGTTCGTCGCAAAACGAATTTATTTCGGGGTTTCCTTTTAAAAACGTGTCCCATTCACATTCCCATATGGTAATTAAACGCGCGTTGGGGTAATTTTGACGATAAAACTCGATTTTGTCGAGAGTTTTTAAGTAATTATTGATGTTAGATTCTTTAAGTTCGTAATTGTACCCATTATGGTCAGTGTGATTGGGACACCCGTGCCAGAAACACCCGAAAAATTCCCCAATTATTAAAGGGTCAGCGCTGTAAATGTCGGGGTGGTAAGGAGCTAAATACTTTTCTCCCTCCAACGATCGCGCCGTTTGAAACTTTACGTGCATTTTTTGCTCCAAGTAAGCCGCCCATCTGAGAGCTTTAACGGAATGCTTACCCCTGTACCCTGCCGGCGGGATAATAGCTATGGTATTTGGTTTCAGATACCGGCTCAAAAATAAATCGGTTAAAGCTCCGGGTAGAGTCACGCTTTTTCCCGCCAAAATGTCGAAATTGACCTTTTCTCTAAAAAGATTTCTGAACCGGTCAAAACCCCTCTGTAACAGCTTGACGTCATCAATGGCGTACTTTGTCAACACTTCTTTTAAATCAAAAACGGTACATTTTTGGGCGTCGTACCAAGTTTCGAAATTTGCTAATTGGTCGGGGGTGAATTTATCTACTTCGAAAAAGGATTTTTCCGGTACGACGCCGATATAGTCTAAGGTGTCTTTTTTTAAGAATGAATACGGGAAAAATCCCTTGCTTTCGCTTAAATTAAAGGTTTTGGAGAAGCTTCTGAGAGGGGCTGGAAAATAAGAAAAGCTATCTATAAATCTTATATTGTATTTGGAAAGAAACATCGCGAGAAGTTTGCAGCCTTTAAAGATAACTTCGGGGATTATTGACCGGGTCAGAACTCCTTTTAATACGAGTAAACTGTCAAATCCAGATCCAAAATGCGAAATGCACGTAATGTTATTAAAAACTTGTTCGACCTTTGAATATTTGGTCTTACCCTTTTTTGCAACGACCTGACTCTCCAATAAGTACTCTAAAAACGTCTCGACGCAATTAAAGCCGGTAAAGGTACGGTAATCGTACGTTTCAGAGTACGGACTGTCTTGCATAGCAGTAATTAGCAGAACGGGTTTAATCTCGTCATTGTCGACTAAAGTTTCAAAATCAAAGTAAAGGATTCTGGTGGAATTTTCCGGTAACGTGATAGGTTGAACAAAACACGCATTTTTCGGGTGCTCAATTTTGCAGTAGTGACATTTCAAATCGCATACGTGCTCCCCTTCAAACTCTTTACCGCAAGTTAGGCAACGTTTGAGTTTGTCGCACGTCCCTAATTCTATATGCTTTTGGAAGCACGTATTCCCCGAAAAATATCTAAAGCAGTTGGCGCAACGTTGACTAGTTTCGGTATGCGAAACATTCGTGTCGAGACACCGCTTACAGCTGACGCCCCCCTCGCAATTGTGCTGCTTTTTTACTTTGACATTCCCAAAAACTTTCAAACAAAATGGACAGTACCCTATTCCCCCGAACATGGCGGCGTAAGACCTCACTACGTGAACGTGGTTTCCTAATTTAAGGAGAAAGATTTGTTTGGGTTGAAAGTGGCCTAAATAAATGGGGTCAAAATTGGAATCGGAATCGAGTAGGATAATTTGATAATCGGGCAAGACATTTTGGAATTTAGGAATGTCTTTTATTTCAACAGGACCTGGGGGAACTTTTGATAATCTGTGTAATGCTAAGGCCGCTTTTTTTTGTTTTGGATGGTTGACATTACGAATATAATCTAGATCATTCATATTAAAATTTTTGGATTGGCCTTTATTTTTTAATTCTTGGTAGTCAGCGAGGCACTGTCCTACCGCTACAGCCCTCGCAAAACACAGATTATCAGAATTGCGAATCGGGATAAAGGTATTGCCCTGTTCAATGTAATTATCTAAGCACTCAATAGTCCTGTTACGAATACTTTTTCGAATACCACTCATATTGGTGTCTTGCAGAAGAATTATGTCGAATTTTAGGGGGGCCTCAAAGTATAAATTCTTATGGGACTGGGCTACCTGCTCGATACCGCTTAAAATTCTAGCGGCCGTCAACTCGTTTAGGTTCATAAATTGGAAATTAATGGGCTCTTCGAGTTCGTCCGAACTGACCGCTATTCTGATACGACTATAACCCTGATTTTCATCGCTAATTTCGTTTAATAGGGATTGGAAAATTTCGTTTAATTGGGTTTCTATTCGCGCGTGGTTGAGATCGTCCAAGTTTTTGAACTCGCACTTGAATTCTAAAGTTTTACATTTGTATTTTTTGGAAGTCCGAGAGATAATTTTAGTAACCGAATAATAGTTCTCAGGTCGAAACCTGGTACTTAAATCGAGAGGGGCTTCTTGAGTCATTGTAATTTACGAATATCGTCGTAGCGTTGAGTCACTTCCCTCAATAACCGCAGGACGTCGTGAATGTCTCTTCTGCCGTATAGGGTCAGCGATTTTGCAAATGAGGAACCAGAATTTTTGGTCAAGCAAGTGTGACCGGTGGCCTGGCTATGGCGAATTTCTATTTTATCACCCTCAATTAGGTAAACGGCGTCTTGGTCCTTGACGTCTTCTAAGGCTGCTTTAAGCTGGGGTCCTGATTCTAGTTTAACGCATACACCCTGTTTAGTCGGTTGCGGAAGACTGGATGCTACGTGCGTGACGTAACGCCTTATATCTATATATATTTTTTGGTCAAAGGTCGTTATTTTAACGCCCAAATCTCCGAGCTCGGAGAATTCTAATACAATATCGTGCCAAGTGGTATTCTTTGTTAATTTTTCTATGTCTTGGTTAGCAACTTTCCCCGCGAATAATTGTCGAGGTTTATTTTTTTTAATTACTTCGCCGACTTTTGATTTTCTAGCGTATACTTCGGGCAACTTCACTGGTGCTGTTGGGGGAGTGTCATAATCGAGCTTAATGTCGTGTCGGGCTGCCTAAGACATATAGAGATTAAAAACTAATCTCGCTTAAAAAAAAATTCAAAAACATAATTACCATCTTGCTGATTGGTCGTCGGAGAGTGGGTGCGCTGTTAGTCGCTTCTGCGAAATTGACCGTTGGGCGGTTTCTTTTATACTCGCAAGGTAAGGGGGGGAAAGAACAAAATAATCGCGTGACAGTTAACGAATATTAACAGGTGTATTCAATTTGTCAAAATGATTAATTACTTAACGAAAGCGGAATGAACCGGTTCTACCATGACTATGCGAAAGGATTGTTCACTAACGCATTTCCAGCGCGACTCAATTTAATTCGATGACATAATTAATAGGTTTTTCTCTCGGTATTGTCACTAAAGGTATTTGCGCCGCTAAGTTATTTCTACACCTGCTCAATCAATCAAACCTGTCACCACTTTAACAATGCCCGAGTATAGCGAGCCTGGGAATTCCGTTAAAGGAGTACTGACCCCTTTTCGCGCCAAAATACCAACCAGTCAGCGCCATTTTGAATAATTTCGCGCCAGCCAATTAGCGCGCAGTACACGCGCCGCGCCAGCCAATAAGCGCGCAGGTAACCACGTGCTCCCCGCGCCAGCCAATCAGCGCGCGCGCCACTCTGCGGAGGTCAATGACCTCGATCCCCGAGGAAAATGCCGACCCCCCCGCGCCACCTGCCGGAAGGGGGAAGGAAGCGGGGACTTCCGGTGCCGACCCCCACGTGTACCTCTACATTGAAAAACCCTGAAGACGTTAGACACTCCTACTGATATATCCAACGTATGAAGCACGTACGTAACGTGTACAACGCCAGTTTGTGAACGTAAATCAATCCTATTTACACGCGTGTAGAGAGCGGGATTGCTAACGTTTTAAAGGTTAGTTTGATGAAATCGAACTTAGACCTTTTATTTTTAGATATTGAAGAGATTGTAGAAGAACTTAACTTTCTTGGCGAGGAATTGGATTCACGATTTATTCAGCACTGAAAAGAGTACACAAAGTTGTTTCAAACATTATCAAAAGGAAATATTCATTTAAATGTGAAGCTCGTAATTACAAGTGGATTATTCAGAGAGTTTCACTGACCCAAATGAAAAACAAATAGAATAATAATAATAATCAGCTAGGCTAATACCCAAGGCACCACCTTAGGCCTAAGTCATCAAGCGACTTTTGAAGCCTTTAATTCAGTGGCCGGGTTACTATGCGTAGGAGGGTGGTGGCAAGCTCTGCATGCCACGCAAGTCAACAGCTCCCTACACTAACTATTACCGTTAACCTCAACAAGTTTTTATGGAAGTGGAAACCGAAGAGCTCGGGGGAAAACCCCTTAAACCAGTGGGGAAAGAACTTGCAAACTCAAGACAGAAGGAGTTGTTCCGAGTTGTCACCCAGTGCCACAATCTGGGATCGAACCCGGCTCCTCTTGCTGCGAGGCGAAAGTGCTAACCACTCCGCCACCTCAAAACACGAGACAATGGCAACATGTTCTTTATAATAAAAGATTTCAAAACATTCTTTTGGTTATTGGGCGAAAAAGTGATATTTAACATAAAGCAAGAAAAATTAATTTCCTTTGGATCTAAAGCTTCTAAAGTGTGTTAAAATCATTTCTCAGACCATACGAAATCTAAACTTAATTTTGCATTATAGCAAATAAATCCAACCGTGAAGATTGATAAGCAATTAAAAGATGTATTTCTTGGTATTGGAAAAAGTTTGACCGACAATAATTAGTATTTAGCTTCTTTTTACGAGCTTCTAATATCCAAGATGGTTCACACCCGGTTCAACGATTTCATTTTGGCAAATTATGCAGAAAATAAAACCAAAGGGCGATTTTCTTCTCAGGAATATATTAGGAATACTGAGAAAGAATTCCCCAAAGAAAGTAAATAAGGGCAAATCAATTCAAAAGAAAACGTAATAAAAAGTCCAAAGCGTAAATTGTTAATTAGTTCAAAGATTAAAATGATAAAGAGTGCCAAGTCAGTACAAATCGAAAATTCGAAAATAGTTAAGAACCTCCTGCCAAACGTCGTTGAGATCATCAACGGTAAT